>NC_090062.1:13201592-13889092 GCF_038355195.1 Osmerus mordax | reverse complement strand
CGGGGGGTTTAGATGATGAAATGTAACTTTGTTGGGTGGTCAAAAATGCTTATCGCAACATTTTGTACATTTAGTCTAGTTAGATTGTTTGAGCATTAGTTTGGCTTTACAAGAAAATAGAGAAATATCTGACACTAAACAAAGGAAACACGCATGATTCGAACGTGTTTTATGTGTAAATTATGTTCAAATATAATAATTAATAGCCTAATAGTTCAGTA
This sequence comes from Osmerus mordax, assembly GCF_038355195.1. NCBI lineage: Eukaryota > Metazoa > Chordata > Actinopteri > Osmeriformes > Osmeridae > Osmerus > Osmerus mordax. The sequence continues at coordinate 13,888,871 of NC_090062.1, read as the reverse complement.
TGTATTTAAAAACAGTATGTTAAAGCAAACAATCTGAAAGAGCTAAAGAGTTACAACAACAAAAAGTATGGGCTAAACAACAACTCTGAAAGAAATCCGTTTTTTAGGCCTACTGCTGGAATTTGTAATAGCTGATAGAGCATGCAGAGGAGATGCATTATCTTAAAAACATATACCCTCATATGTTGGCCCATACTATCAATATCGTGGTGCAGTAATGAAGCAAAACATAAATATATTGGTTGATGGTCTATTTACATGGTTTACTAAATTAATTGTATTATGTAGGGCATTTGGCCGACTTTTAAGGGGCATACATACATACGTACATAGTTATGTTCTGAAAAAGTAAGAGTCTATGTACCTTACAAAGGGAATTACATGTTATATCGGATTCATTCACAACTCCAAAACTGTTTACTAATGAGGTTGTCAAAAGCACGAGGTGCACGGGATTGGTGCCATTCGTGTTAGGCTAAGTGTCCTAACTGTTCTGATGCAAATCCAACTTGTTTTCTCAACTATAAAAGTGAATATAAATAATTTTATAATTTTATACATAAAGCCCTGTTGGCCAACACGAAGCCCTGTATAATAATAAAGTCCGGTGTATGAACTGATGGTCATTTTGGCAGGGCCTATCCCAAAACTTCGCCCGGCCTGGGAAACGACTTACTGGCATATAGGCCTAGATCAATATCAATTAAAAGAAAACCTTTAGAGTAGGCTACATTTTGTATCCTAACGTATCCAAAATAGGCAAACCGGATCAAACATGCATCCAAATAGGCTACTGGAAATGTAGCCTATATCTTTTTAAAATCTAGACTGAGCTTTTGAAATTGGGTTTTGATAGTTAGGTAAATACAGAGCTGCTGTAACAGAGGATTGAAGTTTAGGTGAAGATGTTCGATAACACTGAATAAAAACTTTTCATTTATTCAACATCCATCAGTTAGCCTATGAGGGAGCAATTGCTGATAAACGTCCACCCGACGGACTGCACTAATGGAGTAATCAGTGAAAATATGACAATGTAGCCAAATTATAGAATTACAGTGCAATGGTGCTTCTATCTACAAAAATAAACCACACCTTTAATATTTAAAGAATAAACCACGTGGGATGTAACATAGCCGACAATGGGACTGTTCCAGCCAGGGCCCAGATTTGGAATATCAAATGTGGCTACAAAAAGCCCAAACAAGCTATTTTCTTAAGCGCCCTTTGAAAGGCATCGTACTATGAGGCATATAGCCTACATTTAAACAATGTGAATACATTTTAAACACTAAAATGTAAATAGTCTAAAGACAGGCTACGTAAAGTAATGTCATGGTTACGCGTAAGAATTAATAGGCTATCGGGCTCAGGGCTGTATCGTCCAGAATGGTAAAGAATGATCACATAAAAATGCCAACCTGGGCCATTGGTAGGCATATCATTCCTAAAATGAAACGATGGTAGACATAAAGCTAATTGTGGGAAAAAATAGTAAGACCTAGGCTACAAGAGAAAACACGCGTTATGAGTTTTTAGGCCATATATTATTGACCAATTTAAGAATTCCTTGTTTAAAGCTAGTTGTTCAACGAGTGATTTATGTTCAACTCATTAGATAGTGAACTACAGTGACACAACACGGAGGGAGCCCTCATTAGGTCGCTGTCCGGGCACTAATGAACAGAGCAGAATTGCTAATCCTCAGTCTGAATTTACGCTCTGTCGGCTAGCATCTACCTGTCAAGGAAGTGATTTTAATTGCAGCTGTTTATTCTCGTATTCTGCCTCTTTAGGGTCAATGTCAATACTGTTGAAGGAAAAATTAAGGTAATCAAAATGTTGAGAAACATACCAGGGTGGGGAAATGCAATCTATCCATCAGCCATGTAGGCTAAGAACTCTGGGATCAGACAACAAGTACTATCCCTTTACCTATTAAGACAAAAAAAAAACAGGCAGGGACGAAAACCCTCGAAAAAATACATATATTGTTTACTTTGAAAAAGCACAGTTAACATTAGCTCCGTAGGGGGTCTTGAATAAAAGTATCAAGGATGTAGGCTTGCTTAATGTGGAATGACATGAACTCAAATGGATTCTGACACAAGTATGGGCACACAGTCAATTGATTTACTTTCAATATTAAGCCTACTTATTAATGCTGTAACCTCCAAAGGCCAAGTATTTCTGATTATTTGTCATTATCACATCAATGTGCAGGCTCTTCAAATTTCACCTATTTCGATCATACACAGTAAATCATTTAGGCCTATACTGTTTGTGGCCTAAAAATGCTAGGCTAACAACATGAACAGGCTAGAAACAAAACTGGATTTAGGTTGTAAAAGAAATACTGTTTATTTATAAATCATGAGATATAATTTAATACAGTACCAATATTTTCATGTCACGGCACATCATAGTTCAAAGTCAGTAACAGAATTACATACCAGCGCACACACGCACACACACACAGGCTACATAGGCCTACATACACACAGACACGCATACACAGACACTTTGTAGACATACAAAAGGTTAAGAAAAAATGTGAAGCTATATAGCTACGACCACTTTTACCTCTGCGACTGGAAGAGTTAACCTAGGATTCAAAATCATACTGTTAGGAGAGATGTATATATAGAGAAATATAGAATCCGGTTTAATATAATGTTCATTTGTTATTCTATGACCATTTAAATGCAGGAAATCGTCATGACGACACCAAAGATAACCCTTTTTTATATCTACACCAACAAGCAGTCTAAATAACAAGTAAAAACTAATAAATTGGGTTCTCTTCAGTAGAACAGGTGTTACAATAACTGGCAAAATTTTCTGACCTTCATTGAGATACTGAAACTAACTAGGCCTATTAGCTTACTTAAAAGTGCCATGTTTGTGTATAGCCTATACAATGTGCTGAAAAAAGCTGAATGGACACAAGACAAATAAGTCCCCTTTCCTCCACTATGCAGGGTACAAAACATTATAAAGAAGCGCGATAAATATCCACACACGATCCAATAAATACAGTGTCTTTTATTGAGAAAATCACAAATAATCATTCCTGAATCGTTCCTTCTGTTGAACACCAGCCTCTCTTCAAACAATAACGATGTTCAGATTCCGTCCTCGTTGTTACTTCCAGCTACTGAAGCGACATGTAAGGCCAATTGAAACTGCTGCCCGAAAGCAGCATATCCCTTATCAAAGTTTCAATTGGGGTTTTGCCGACTAGTCGGACGAAGAACAATTGTTCTATTACGGACGACGACACTGTGCGAAGGGAAGGCAGGCGAAGCAATAGCTTCCCAAATCTTGTTGGCTGGTTGGGGTACTGGCTCCTGACATACTCCTCTAAAGCACACTGGGATTTCTCTTGTAACCCTTCAACATGAGCCACATCCGACAGACCACACGCATCTACAACAGAGAAAACAGAGTTAAATCAGGTGCATAGCGGCCTCATAAAGCGCATAAAGGCTATTAGGACATAAATATCGTCGACGTAAATATATATGCAATAGGCAATAGTACCTAAATACAATGCAAATGTAGGCTAGTCATAATAGTTGACCTCATCAAAGTAACGGCAGAAATGAATATCATGTCTATCTGTCAAACAATCAAAGATGGCGCCTGTTCTTTGATTAAAAACAACGAAATAGGGACAAGAAAATTGGCCAATTGCTAATAAGCACACGTAGAAAAGGTAAATTCAAGCCTTAAGTGCACACTGAAGCATATATGAAGTCATTAAAATCCCCGTTTGAATGTTGCTCTTCTATCCCTTCTGTCGCGCAATGTAAGGTTACAATGCAGGGGTGAGGAAAAGGTCATGTCCCAGTTTACGAACACGTGCATTGCTCCTGGTTTTCTACTGTTCCAAAATTATGTTGGGGTGTTTGGATATTGCCGAAATACCCAATTAGCCCATTATGATCTTGTTAACAAAGTAAACTAGGCCTAAATTATATCTCACATTTTGCAGTCATTATTTTTATTAGGTTTATGCATCCCTGGAAGCCAAATGCCATAAAGCATTAGTTCATTTTTTGGTCCTGCTTTTGGTAGCTTACAAAAGGGTATTTGACATTCAATTTTTTTTCTTCTGAGGAAATAAATAGGTACGTATTATAAATGTAATAATTACTCACTGAATGCCAGAAGTAAAATAACACTAAAAGTCAACATCCGTTATGATACTTTGGTAGGCTATCTAATTTGCTATAGGTCTATCATAAAATTGAGACCACTGACAGTAAGGGGTCTTTGAAATGTATCCATAGCTTATTCCCACGTGGAGAGGGAGGTATAGACTTAAATGGGTTGGTTACATACTGTATTTCAGTATGTTTCAATTATTAAAAAATTTGGTCTACAATATATATAGGACCTAATATATATATATGTTTTATTTATTTTTAAGACAGTTTACCTGAAGTGAAGAGGACAATGGCCTTTATGCAGCTGTATTCTGCTGAATCCACATGCAGGACTTTCAGCTTTTCTACTTGTTCTTGAAATATCCGAATGTGGTCCATGAACGCTACAACTCTATCTGCAGACATGGGGGAGGCATGGAGGCCTGCTGCAGCCAGTAATGGGGCTACATGTACCGGCATAGAGCACTGTGCCGCGTTCAGAACAAACAGCTCACTCCAGGTTAGCCTTAGAAGGGCTACTTGGTCTGTGATTTGGAGATCTGGAAAAAAAGGGATGTTCCTGGCCCACTCAACGGCGCTAAAAAGCATCCTGGCCGCCAGTTCGCAGATGTTTTCGATACCCATGAGGTTGTTTGACTGCATACACTGAGTGCCATATCGGGATGTTGGGTAGGGTTCCGCTCGTAGGAGAAGAGATATGTATCCGGAAAGGTAAGAATGGCACTGTAGAGGGTCTCCATTTAAGGTGAATTGGCCGTGGTATGGCTGCGTCGGTAATACCCGTCCTCTTTGAACTGCTGCAAAAAATAGAACGGAATAAATGTATGAACGTCTGCATGCTGCAATGATTTCAGACCGGTATGCATGGCATTTGAATGGTGTATGGCATCATATAGACCTAACACACACTAATACGCACTTTTTCAAATGCATTAATTGACATAGCACACAGTATATGACAGATGTGGCTTTTCAATTAGGACAATATGTCATAGGCCTATCATGTATGCATAATCATTTTAATGTTGTCATGTTTAAAACAACGCATATAGACATTGATACCTGATGTAGATAATAAAATGCATTACCAAGCTAATTGTAGCCTACGTTGCAAACCGAACATTGCACGTTCTCTATACATAATTATAACTATCAGAAACATTGTGGTTTCAGATGACAAGCGTAGAAGAATGTTTACCTTCCCGTCTCATGCCTACTTTAAGGCATTTCTTCAAGCGACAATATTGGCACTGGTTACGATGGTGCTGATCTATTGGACAGTTCCTGCTTGCCCTACAAGTGTAGCTGAGGTTCCTTCGGACGCTCCGTTTGAAAAAGCTTTTACATCCCTCGCACGTGAACTGTCCATAATGCTTTCCACTCGATTTGTCGCCACATACGACGCACTCTATTTGTTGAGGTTGTTGTTTGTCTATTGCACCGTTCATCGACTGGTTTGTGATAGACTGCGTCGTATTGCTTGCAGGGGCGCCTTGGGTCGCTGTCTGAGTTGTTGGAGTAACATCCAGCGAGGACGTCGGATTCAGGTGGCCCGTTAGATCGGTCGATATAGACAGAGATCCCACTTGTGAGCCAGGTGAAGAGATTGTGCCTTGAGTGTCGGCGACATCTTCTGCGCTTCTCCACGCTACCATTGCCATATCGATAAATCAATGTTTCCAAAACTTTACTCGTCTTGCTTCCAAACGTTGCCGAAAACCACTGTTATTACAATTTAAAGATACAAGACAAGACTATTGCAACATTTTTTTATGATATTTAGAGACATAAACAATATTAATAAACGATGATGATCGATGCATATATTTACAAACAGCGTAGAACACAAAAAGCCTGAAGCTTACGAATAGAAAAATCGTCCAATATTATCACCAAGGTTTGAAGTGGACGACCATGTTAATATGTACCACAATTTCCAGGGTAAAATCTATCACGAAGTAAACTAAATCCACGTTGAAATCATTGGGAAGAAAATCCACAATTCCCTGTTCCCTCCACAAAATTGTCCACGTAACTCAAATAAAATGCGCTCTCTTGATTAGGACATGGAACTCAACCTCATGAAATTAACTTCTACGTGGCCTTCTCCAGCCAAACGCTTTGTGCTATCCAAATAGTTATCTGTTACCTACATGAAAAACGCGAAAGCGAGCGAAAGCGAATTTTGATGATGGTCAGCTGCCTTCTCCAGGACGGGACTAATGTGCTTGAACGTATCGGGTGTGACTAGCTGACGTTTCCGTCAGGATGGTTGCCATATAAGGAAAGGGGACGTACTTGGTTGGTTTGTGCAAAGGATACCCTTTCAGCACTATTGGTTTATTAAAAGTGTGCTCTTTGTTAGAAATGTGTGTGGGCGCACGCGCGCGTGATAAAGTGTACATGGATTATATGCCTCTTAAAAAGTGATGCATTGCTAGTTACTTGATAATATGTTCAGGAACAGTGGTGTGGGATTACATTTCAAAATTAAATTGAATATAGCAGTTTTTTGGACAGTGGAATATGCGTATTAGCCAACAGACAAGAATGTCTTCTACAGCGGGTACACAGCTAAATCTAGCAGTAATTTGATGCCCCCTAGTGTTACATTTTGGTTCCGGACTCTTGACCACAGCACCGTCCGCCATGTTATTGTAAATACCTTTAAAGCCTGATCTAGATGGTTAAGTAGGTGACAAAAAACAAAAATGGGAATTGTTGTTGAAGGTAATAAAGAAGAAAAATCCTAAATACATCTCTCTCATTTGTTTAGTTAAAACTGACAGGGTAAATGTGGTTACATTCATCTGGATGTGAATGTAACCGTGTGACTACCTGGGTATGGGTAGTGCACAGATGCCCCCCCCCCAAGTATTGGAAGATATTCTGCCAACGGTATGATAACAATACTATTCACTTCAACAGGGTCATGTCCAATTGCAATGCCCAGGCTCTGACAATCAGCTATAGGTGCACATAAGTATCCAGTTATGTTGACAAAACCACTGTGATTCACTGTCCTCAATAAGTTGGTAACGTGGACTTGCCTCCTGCTTGGAGATCTGTCGCGGCTTTCATGACACATGCATACCCACACATCATTGCATCATGAATCCATCTAAACTCATGCCCCCCCTCAGACAAGTTGCACCATATGGTTCACCCTTAAATCCACTGAGTATTTAATAACAGGACAGATGCACTGCATCCATGAGAGGATTGGGAAAGACAGACTCATCAAGTCTACAGAGCTACAAAAGCATAATTTTGCAAGTACTGTGCAACAGTACATTTGATAAACAGTTAAACATCTACACGAAATACTGTGGAACAACAAGTTTTACTTCAGGTTATATAATCCAACAATAGTAATAAAATACATAGTTTGATTAGCATTATATTCGTATCTGAAATATAGTATCTGGAATATATAGTGGATACCTAGCCTATATCACAGGACTGTATTTAGACAGGTTTCTAAGAACCAAAAATGTAGAGCAGACCTAGTAACCTAATCCTGACTCTGGAAGAGGAAGGAAGGCATAAACTTAATAGACAGTCAATGAGATTAACGTGTGATCTGAATGTCAATTACACTTACTTGGCAGTGTTAATGGATTTCCGAGCAGCTTAAAGTGGTGATGAAAGTTCACTGTCAACACCATGGTAAAGCAGTCCATTGAAAAAATGCAGGTACAATTAAGAATGCATTAAGTGTGCATTTCCACACTGTTTTAATGAGTGGATAATGTCAGCTACATTCATTTAAAAACATGTGTCTAAAGATGTTTAAATATTGTGATGTTTTTTAGACATAAAATTAACAGATGTATGACGGTCATTTTTATGTCAGACGACACATTAAATACAAAACTATAATTGCTAAATCTGTCAGGTAGTTTCTTTCACTGATGTTAAACATACTTGCCATACAAATGAAACATAATCCTGGTTAGGACATCTTAACAAGTGAAATCCCTGGACAAAGTACAACACTAGCCTGTTGAACAGATTACTGCATCACCAGTAGTAGTCTCAACTGTCTCCCCTGAAAACTAGTACTGTAGCCCCACAGTATATATTTTTTAAAGAAATTATTTGCTGAGTAATATTGCATTCACTGACACAACATGCATACCCATAGAGATTACCACCATGCCATGGTCAACAAAGGGATCCTCATTAGACATGCTACAAATTCCTATTTATCCTTTGGCCTCTGAGGCAGGGAGACAACAGCCCATATTGGATTGACCCACATAGACACTTATTATCGAGCAACTAAAATACACACCAAGATTAACAGAGTAAATGGATAGTCTTCCCTGGAACGCTGTTTTGGTTTTCTAATGCAGGGTTACAAAAAAGAAAAGAAAAAAGAAAAAAAAGAGTGTTATCTTGATTAACCTTGAAGTCACTATGAAAGTGTGTTAAACAGTTGAAAAATAGTTCAACATACTGTACAGTAAATGCTCTCACAACATCTGACACAACCTAAAGACGCATAGAAATGTCTGTGGTGAAGATATGACACATCCACAGATGTTCGCTCACAGTTTGTGGATCTTGATCTATAGATAGGTGGATGAAAACAGTCTGAACAGTTATTGTTGGAGAGTAATACTGTGCCTTGCAAGAGTACAATCCATGGGTATTGAGATTTATTTACGTTGGTCTTGGTCTATACACAGTGATGATGAGGTTGGTGGTAAAATTGGCCATTGAGTGTTGATGATGCAATCGTGCCATTTTATCCACAATTGGTAACGTTAGTCAAATGTTGTTTGAGTACACATACCTCATTTATCAGGGGTGAAAACTAACTGTGACTTTTTTGTCACATTCAAAATATTCGTCATATTTCAGGAAGGCAAAACACTTTCTTTACTGTAGAGTAAATGGGAATCATTTAAAGAACTAACAGAAATCGAATGGATTTACCAGAAGGAAACTGGGATAGTGTACTGTTGAAGTGTCTACAGTATGTTCAGGCTACTACTTATATTATCAATGCATATAGAAGCTGGTCAGTTTACAAAAGCTGGCCAATGCTTAGAACTGTAAATGGCATTGCTCTAGTGGTTGGATTTACACTTCCAAAAATGTAAGCTAAAAGCCTTTATTCATTTTGTGGACTGTTCATGCAACAGTCTACATGTAGTTAGGAATATAACGTATAATCCACTCCTATGTGTCTGCTCCATTTTAATAGCGAAAACAGGGGGCAACTGTCACTGGTGTTTTCAAATGAGAGAGGAAATGTCATTCAGCCAAACATCTTTGTCCTTCACTAAGCCAGATTTCCATACAGCAGAGACATAGAGTGCTATTCAGCTTTTTGACTGATTATGTATGTATATCCATACATAGAGCATAGATTCATCATCCCAATTTGTCAAGCTGGTGGTGTCGTGACTTAATTATAAGCGGGGGACTGGAGTGCACTTCTCTTTTGGTTCATTTGGGGAGGGGGGAGGAGTCCCTTGCCCCCGTCCCCAGCTCCAAATGAGGATCTACAGGATCATAGATAGTTGGCACTGGGGTAATTAGTGTGATAAATGCTTCAGCAGTACAAATAGTGGCAGTCCTGTGTCTCCTCATCTAGTTGTAGCATGTCAGCATGCTGAAGCTCAGGGCTCATCAATGTAATGGATGTCTATCTACGAGGGCTATTCCTCAAACAAACGCTCAGAACCCTCTGCAGTACAAGCCACTGGTTCCAAGACTTCTATTTCCTTGTGTGTTTGAGTAAACATGTCTTTCGAAAAGGCTGTAACAAGCCTTGCCGTTACACTGTGCAGTGTGAATAGGAAATACACTCACAAGAACTTACAAGGCAATGAGTTGGGCTATGCACATCTGAGGTTAGACTGCAATTGTACTTTTACAGCTTTGAGCACTAATGATGGATATGCTAACGACGTTGTGCTAATACTCTGAGGGACTTTTTATGAAGTGGATATGCACCAGGGATGTAACATGTCACTTCAGAAATGATGGATCACATTATTAGATTAGAGCAAGGACAGGCTGCTTTACTATTTGCAATTCACAATCTCCAATTTTGAATAGACCTTCTCTACATGAACAGAATAATTGGACTGCTGTCAGAGGGAGAGTGTGAAGTTTAACAATGAGGGGGACCCTGTAATAAATCAGGTCACGTGTCAACCAAATCATAATACAACACTAGAAGTATGTACTATGTCATTGCACATATATTGTAAGAAGGGTTAGGATGATGTGATAATTGATTCCATAGAATACTTTGAAATATTTGTATCTTTTCTAAGAAAGCATTCTGTGGTGTATAGCGTGCAATGTAACTATATCTAAACTTCTAAACCAGAAGAGTTCTTGAATAATGCCCTGTACATGGGTGAATGCCTCGCCTTGTCAGTTCAGATCTGAATGGACAGATCGTCACATACCGGTCATCCATGACTGTATGGGTAAAGGTACGTAAGTTCTGCTACAGTGGTAAAGGCAAGAATTTAGCAGAGTAAAGGTCAGGGAGGTCGTGAAGAGGATGTTATTTTGGACCGAACGAGGTGAGGCTCTATCCGAGTCCTTAGGTCAATGTGAAGACAACTGGAAAACACATTTTCCTGTCAGGGCACAGAGAGCAACATGGGTTTTAAGCTTTTGTCGTGAAGTCCCAAGCCATCGAATCAATGGCCAAGGAACATGACACAACCTTTCAGAGTCACTCGGCATCAAGTGCAACAGGGAATGGCACGGCTTTCCATTTCACCGCATCGTGCCCCCAATGGGACCCGGCTGCACTCTAGAAACAAGAACACTCATCACATTCTCCACTCAGATACTGGGGCTGTGGCTTGATATTCAACATGACCTCTTGTTTCCTCAAAGGGATGCTACAATGGTATGTGTTGGTCAACCTGGCTTTAACATTTGTAATAGATGAAAATATATTTAAAAATTTGTCAAAAAAACTAAACAAAATATGATAAAAAAGCAGTAACTTTTTTTTAAAATAAAAGGCGATGTTTGCATTTGAATTCATTCTTGCATCCTTAATGGACATGGAATTAACCTTTGTCCTGTTTGACAGAATAAATGATTGACAGCGACAACAGTACTAGTAAACACTGTCACTATGATAGACTTCACCCAGAGACAGGAGGACAAACAATGTTCTTTTACCGATGTTTCAGAGTGGTAAAAAAATTATCCCCACAGTATTATCACCAAAGATAATTGTATTTACTTTACGTTGAAGGTATGCCACAAAAGCCTTCATGTTAGTACTGTAAAAAAAACAAATGCTGATATTCACCAGTTATCATGGGGAACTGAAGTGAAAATACTGAAGACATTTGGTATGACATTTTGATAGGAAATGTCTAGAGTCCTTCTGAACACTGCCATCTACTGGACAGTAGAAACATCTCAGCATACATCAGAAGGTGATTGAGTAGAGGAGGGTCAGAGCTAATTACGGACAAAGAGCCTTTCCTGGTAATGGCATCTTAGTCATATGAACATGGCAATAAGTATGGTGCGACAGGACATAATAAAAACAAAAATAGTATTTAATGTATTTACAACAAACATACAATCATGTAATCCTTTACAAGTCATATACATAACACAAATGTTTTAATATAAACTTATTTTGAAAAAGAGAAAAATAATTAAAAAGAAGCATAAGAGCATATCTAAAAATCTCTTTCAATATTTTGAAAATATACGTATATTTTCATTTTTCAAAGCCTTTCTTTTTCAAAGGTTTCCTGCAGTGTCACACGCTTGATATACGTATATTATCAACTACTTTAGGCAACACATCAATATAAACCTTTACAAACATGGTATGCACTGGGTCTCACCTCAAATCAAGAGTCACCGGTTATGCTCACCAAAGGCTTAAATCAATGCATGTGCCACAGGAAGAGGCCATGCTTCCATATCCAGAAGTCAGCAAAAACTAAAACTGTCTTTGCCACAAGGCTAGATTAAAACTAAGCAATGGGATCAAAGGAAGTTTACAAAAAGCCATGAGTACAACAGAGTTAATATTCATCACAAGGCAAAGTCTCAAGCACATTGGTGCCAGAAGGAAACAGTTCTCTTGCCGCAGTGAATAAAAAGTAAGCAGGCAATTTCACACTTGCCAATGGTAGTTGCTGGCTTCTTTGCGCAAAGTGATTTTACAGTGCTCAAGTTGATATGGCACGCCTTGATGTACGGAGTTGTGTCTACATATCCAGGCACAAGTGCAGTACTGCTATTTCTTAATTAGGCTATTGTCTAGAACTGACCTCATCTATATCAGTCGTCGCTGTAGCTGTACATTGGTGCCATTTACTTCAAGCAAAATGTTTTCTTTAAACAAAGCAACAAACAGGTATCAGCTTTGCCATTAATGAAAAATTAATTATTCAAATTAAGACAACTTCATCAGTAGAAAAGCCTACATATTAACAATTAATACATCCTAAATAACATTGTATTCTAGACCAATATACAGCATTTTATAGGCAATACTTTTGGAACAGACACATATATTTTATGATATGGTCAAATAAATCTGGGGATATCACAAAAAAAGGCTACATACAGCTAAAGATCCTGTGTGTGTGATATTTCCTTTTTCTAAAATCCAGCATGATGAATTATGTCCTCAGTAGGAGAACCTTATAGAACACTTATATGGCATCACTTTGGCACTTTTATGGCACAATTATGTACATAGAAAACTGAACAAATACGATGATACTTTTATGTCCGAATATCAATTACAACTCATCACGTACCCTAATGTTCTGACAGAGAAAATATGTTATAGAAGATAGTTTTCATCTCAACTATTGTCGCTAACACATAGAGGTAATCAGGATACTGGTTGTAACCCATGAGCTGTGTGCGCACCCACATTTGTTAAAGCCAATTTACACTACAGCTATTTAGTGTGATGAGTGAGGAGGATAGGAGGCTCCTTTAACTAAACACAGTCATCATCTCTAAATTCCCAATGATCACCAGGACAACAGCTAATCAGGGTTTGTCAATGAACTGGTTCAGAATGGTCACATGTTGTCCATCTACATTACAGTAACACTTAAAAGTACTCCCCGCACCATTCTATTGTTTTGTAAGATGTTCCATAAAAAATCATAATGTATACACTTCCTGTTGTGTACATTGTTTGCCAGAAATCTTGCTATGCTAAATACATGACATGTTTCAGTGGTAGATAGCTAGACATGTTTTTGATGCAAAACATATTGAATTCTTACAACGTAAGTTGGAAAACATTAAGATATGTGCAATTTTCATTCCATACTGGATATAGTCTTGAAGTAGCTGTGTAAGAATATTACCACACATCTCATCTCAACAAAGGAACACATCTCAACAAAGGAAGCACTGTGGACACTTTGTTGAACGCTTGAGCATCATAACCATCCACATGCTCATCTGAAGTTTAATGTGAAAACGACTAATTCAAATGATCCTCTTAGTGATGCCATGAAAGAGTGAGCAAAGGTCAATATTAGACCATTATTCATTAAGTAATTGTTTTGTCAATGTCACAATGCAGTATGCATTATTATAAAGCCTTTTGAATGGTCAAAAATATACTTTAGAGGTTTTATCAACAGCTAAATGTAGATTTAACCATCATCATGACCATTATGTCAGCAACCTCTTCAATGTCCGTGCAAGTGACATACTGAATATATCTTAATTGTTTCATTACATGCATTACTTGCATGCTTTAAAATCAAAATAACATCGCCTTTCCTGGGGTTCTCTTTTTTAATCTGCTTTTGTCTCGACCGAGGAAAACATTCTGAAAGGGAGAAAGAATAATCGTTCATATCACATGTTCTGGAGTTAAAATCTGAAACTACAGCCTTGACTGTTGTTAACATCTCAAACTACAGCCTATGACTGACTATGTGAGCGACATATTAGAATTTAAAAGCATTGTCAAAACAAACAATGGGTCCAAACATGGAATCTGTCAAAACAGACCATTGTCTGACTTGTGAAATGTTTACAACATGAACACTACACTTCATGAAATAGTAAAGGGATAAAGCATTATGTAGTGCCAAGACATTCCTATACGTTCATGAAAATGGAAATGAAATAGATAAATGGGTAATTAACAATAATTGTGAGCTTGTTTATTGCTAATTGTTGGTAGTCAATGATGTTTCATTAGATACTTTATCTGTGGAAAATGGACATGGCAATTACCTAATCCAGAAATATAACTAGTTGACACATGAAAACATGGCAAAGCAAACAGTGCCAGACAGACAAAAACTACAAATCTATTTAAAGTCTCACATGAGCCACCACTGACTCGAAATGCTACGTTTGAGCAATACAGTCTCCCTGGGCTTGTGGAGACCCGCACTTAGATGAAGCGGATAAAAAAATATAACGATAAAAAACGAAATGTTATTTTGATTGCGACAATAATAAAGAAAGATGGTCCTTCAAGTGAATTGCACGCCATGGCGACAGTCCCCCTCTGCCCCATTGGCACTATAAAACAGACTCCATATTATCACACATCTCATGTTCCTCCAGGTTGTATATAAACTTTGTCCTGTTGACTGGGTTTTGGGTGATCTCCTTGCCCAAGTTGTCCAGCGTTACGTTGGAGGCAAACAGTTCAGTTGGAGTGAGGTAACCCTCGCTGTTTTTGATGTACTTCTTGTAGTTTTTCCGTAGACATTGCCAGGTGGTGGTGTAGAGGATGAAAGCTGAGGATTTGAGGACGATGGCAATACTCACATAGAGGTGCCTGTAGGCCACGTTGTCATAGAGCAAGCAGGCACCTTTTTCTCCACACACTGTGCTCCAGAATAGGCAGGTGGAGTCGATGCCCATGCCAAAAATCAGAGGAGGGGGGATAAAGCCTGACAACAAAGGATATAAAATATTGGTATCAACCCACTTCATCCCACTGCATTGGATGAGCACTTTTTGTATTTGGTCAACTATGACCAGAAAAACAAGTATCTTCTTCATTCTAGTGACGCGTCCTTCCTACCTAGCAGCCGCAGCAGCAGAAACAGTACTCCAAGGGCGTAGGATTTAAGCTCGGGGCTCACAGTTCTGAAAAAAGAAAAAAAAGAAACGTAAAACTATAAGGGTAAAAGAAGTAAAACTTAATTGCAGATATTCGGCACAAAACTGTCCCTATGTCCAGTAGGCCAAAATACAGATACTGTACAATATTCGTAATACATAATGTAGAATAAAAATTAATAAAAAAAACACATTTATAGTCGCTGGTCTCTGAGGGAGTTACCTGATGAGGATGATCACGGAGGGGGTCTGGGCCATGGCTCCGATCATACTACACACACAGATGACGCAAAGGAAGGTGAGGAATGCTTGCTGACACCCTGGACTGGGGCACTTCCCGGGCAGAGCCACAGCCTCTTCACTGATGCTGGAGATGCATGCGCAGCCGGTCAGGTTCTGTGAAGGAGAAGACACAGAGGTATGATCACATACAGTAGTGTGACTCCTTCAGATCTCATGTCTGTATGACCTAGATCAGAGTCATTTTCTCGGTCCTGGTTCAGACAATAGTTCTTGAGGAGTAGGGTAATTATAAACAAGATGGTGGCAATTTCCCCTTGGGGATCAATACAGTACTACTACCACTAGCGATGATTCAGGTGCTGTACTGTGCTCCACACGTAGGGGGCAGTGCACTCACAGGCTTGATGCATCCGGCAAAGCAGGCTGAGAGGTAGGTGACTCCATTCGAGCCACACACAGGGCTTACTGAGGCTGTGTAGCAGTTGCAGTTGTTGATGCAGGCAGACTCTGGCCTTTGCCAGGAGCGCAGAGTCCTAGAAAGAAGGTTAAAGGTCATGTACTGCATACATGGGAGATATACAAGCATGAAATAAGTAGAAAACTAAATTAAACCGACTTGTCCATGTGCTTTCCAAACAACTAGCCTTGCTTAGCAACACCCAATTATGGTGAATTATGATGAAGCCCCACTTAATGTTTAGATGCCACTCGTAAACGACTACAGCGAGATACTCACTCGTTGCCATAGGCAACCGTCACCCCAGCGACAGGTCCTGTGTCACAGCCGAGGAACAGGAAGGAGACGTAGCAGGCAGTGGACACCAGGTTGACCATCATGGCCATACGGATTGCCCCAAGCGCAGACAGGTTCAGCTTTTTGACCAGCAGGCCGCCCAGGAATATTCCCAGACATGCGCAGGGGATGGCCGTCATGCCTGCGCAGGGTTTAATGGTGCACTTTTAATTATGTAGTGCAATGCATCTATGGACTGATACAAAGTGTGTGTGACACAAACAGCCCCAATGTCCCTGTGTATCTTTTGTGCATCTTCTGTGTATCTTGTTTCTATGCTGTAAGAGGTTACTAAGGGGTGTCACACCTCGTCAGGACGTCCCACGTCACTATTCGGACTGTGACCCATATAGTGTTGTTGATGAGGTCCATAAATCTGTCCTACTAGTTAAGTGCAGCTGATGATGTCAGAGAGCCCACACTTGTGTCCGGATGACCCACCTAGCAGCTGATTGGCTGAGGAGGTGGTGAGGTTAAACTGCTGCTCTAGGTATTTGCCCAGGAAGGCAGCAAAGCCTGCCACAACAGCAATCTCCATACAGGCCGCCAGGGTGATACAGGTGAACACAGGGTTGGAGAGCAGGTGCTTGGTCACCCGTGGAATAACTACAGTGAATTGAGAGGGAGAAAGACAGAAAGAGGGAGGCAGATATTGAAAAAGGGAGATGAATAAAAGAGGAGATGGAAAGACAAGGCAAGGAGACAGAGCGGTTAGAAAGAGAGACTGTAATGTATAATAATTGCACAGACATTCTAAACCTAAGTATGCATCTATCTACTTATCTGTACAACCGAATCATTTGAAAGAAATGTATATCATTTAGCAAAATTCTCTTTTTAAATTCTATCTCCCTCACCTCTAAGATGCTCGCAGACAGTGAGGCCGCTGTTGGCTTCAAAGCCGTGCATGACCCCATTGGTGGGCTTTGCCCCTTCATACTCCTGAGTGAGGGAGGGAGGCAGCATGGCCTGCTCACTCTCCCCCCCGCTGTCCACATCCTGTTCATCCAGGGACTGGGGGAAACCAAACATGAAGAGGGCCGAGACGAAGAGTAAGGCACCGCACAGGAGGAAACCCCCCCACCAGGCCCCGATCCAGCGAGGGTCTTCTGGGGTGATGTCCAGCTTACCTGGGGAGACGGGAAGGAAACACAGGACTGCTCTTTAAGTCACACACAGGAGGGAAGCATTTTTTACTCTCAAAAAGAAAAATGTACTAAAGAACTGTAGTATTTAAAGCTAAAGGGGGGTGTATACTCACTTGTGTCAATAAAGACGGCATCCACATAGACTTTGGTACAGAGGGACCCTAAGATGAAACCACACGCTGGTCCAAAAACTAGAGTTGAAAAAACAATACCTGGAACAAAATGCAAAGATTTGTCACATCAAGTCCAATTGTAACGTCATAATCCAAACTTGCTGCCCGTTATGTAACCTACATAACATATACATTAAGAGTGTGAAGATACAAACTATATAGCTCACATTGTATAGAGCATGGAGATTGCACTGCTAGAGTTCATGGATAATCCAATGGAAATGTATCGGCTACATGGTATTGAATTTCAAAAGCCAAGTCTGAGCCAGCCAGGTTCAACAACTTCCCACAAGGGGGCAGCATTACACTGCCTCGTGTTCTCTTTAAGTATGGACAAAAACAGTGACGTTTGCCAGCCAATGATGAGTAAGAGATTTCTCAGAATGTCTGAATCATAACATATTTTCCCCACTGCAATCAAGATGACATAAGAGTAAATGCCTATCAAAGAATTCCTTACGTGAGGGAATTTCATATCACCTTACAATAACTGATTTATTCATCATCACTGTAATACATTGGCCTTTGTACTGCATTAGTGCCATTGGGTCATTCGTCTAGATGGCATTATCTATTATGACCATAAATAATCAATCAGGAAATGGGCTCTCTGTGCAAAAGTAATCAGAGAAGAGGGCTGGGAGAAATGCTGAGAGATGCAGCCTTAACGTAGCGCAGCTAGGCTAGCTGGAACGGTGGGGGGGCTCTCCCAGTCCACAGCTAGGTTAGCTGGAACGGTGGGATGGCTCTCCCAGTCCACAGCTAGGCTAGCTGGAATGGTGGGGTGGCCCTCTCAGTCCACACACCAGCTGACAGGCCCACAACCGAGAGGTTTCCCATAAACCCACTGAATAGATGGCGGCTTATTAAATCAGTGCTCCAGTCCCGGGCCTATCTCACTGAAACTAGGTTAGCCATGCTGAGGAGCAGGAGGATAGCTAGGCATTAGTAGAGAGCTAGCAGCCCAAACCAGCCCCACCGGCTGCTCATAATAAGCTAGAACTGTGCCATTGGGCCAGGCACAGCAGGGGTGAATGGTGGCTGCCAAAGGAGCTCTGTAGAGCAATTTCATCTGCACCACCCTGGAGGCTAACCAGCTAGCAAGTGTGAAGTAAAAGAGGTATGACAAAATGCAGGGCCAAAAACCCAGCGATGATGTGAAATACAAACACTATGACAATAACCCACATACATTTTTGTCAAATAAAAATATACAAAATAATGTTGACCTTTATCTACTTATATTTAGACTACTTTTACTTATATTCCAAGCGTAAATTGACCTTTAAAGATGAGTGATCTCCAAACACAACAGAACTAAAAACACATTTTAGTATTAATTAATTTAGTCTGTACAGTTCACTTCATGTTTTAATGCGTTTATATGTTCCTAGGCTTTAGAATGAGGTTTGAGAGGGGTATTAAATGCCCTGCTGTGACAAGCTGAATGATTTCTTCATAATTTAAATGGTTGTGCAGGGAAGCTATTTAGAATGTGATGAGGCAGGGTGTAAGGGAATGATAACATCGATATGTCACGTGCATAAAATAAGCCACAAAAAAGGAAGCGCAATGATTGCATAAAAATGTGAGGATAGGATACAGGCATTATCACAGATGCAAGTCAACATCAAGATAGATAGATTAACATGTTTGATTTAAAGATTCTAATAAACTGTAATTTGAACTATAAAGACACTGATCAATGCAGCTGACCCCACTTTCACTGCACAGAGACAAACTTACAGCTGTCAGCCCAGCTCATGGCTGACAGCTGACCTCTCTACCTCCCAAACAGATTATGAGCCTTTGAAAAAAGCTATTGACGCATGCTGAGTTAGTATCAGGGGACAGGAAAAAGGCTGGGTATGCATTGTAGGGAACCCAGTGCCAGCCTTTCGCCAGGGTCTGTGCCCACTGGCATGGCACCAGCCAATCTGCTCCAGCGTTGCCTCTCAGAGGGTCAATTCAAACACAAACACACGCGCACAAGCAAGGCCATTCAGTCGACCAGACACACACACTTTTAGTATACAAACACGTGTGATGCGGTTGTAAATCTTTTCCAGTTTGAAATATTTTTTTTCCAGTCAGAAATTTATATTTCAATTATGTACTTCAGCCATTCATATCATGTGTAAGGGTCGGGGATAATGCCCGACGAGGTGTCCAATATCACCTGATAATGGACGATGGTTGCTTCCGCGGAGGCCTTATCCCGCTTATACCATGGTCACTTGCCAACGATTTTTTTTTACAAACATTAATTTATGTTTTCAGGTGTTTTGCAATAGAAATCTAACGTTTTTTAACGTTGGCAAACTCTGATAATTCTACTAGCTTTGAGTCCGTCCCTGTTGTTAAGGTTACTTATTTCAGGCACTTTGTACAGGCTCATATATGTAGCCAGCGCAATAATTTAGAACGGTGAAAAGACAGTTTTGCTGCAATGACGTAGTAGGTGTCCGTTATCACCCGATAATGGACACGCCTGCAGCCAATCAGAATCGAGTATTCACCCAGACCATGGCATAACAGGTGATATTGGACACCTCGTAGGGCATTATCCCTTACTTAACCTCAGGCTGTTTTGCTTCTTGAACCTTCTTTCTTTAAGAAATATTCTTGGGAGTGGCCTTAAGCTTCAGGTATGGATGTAAAAAACAACACAGGAAATTGTGTAGGTCTTACATCTTCCCACACCTATAGCTTTACCCATTCAAAATACAGTAGTTTAGTTATTTTGACTCTCCTTCAATTGTAGAACACTGTCTAAGCCTCGAAGTATAGCTGACAACATTAATAGTGGCAATAAGCACAAACAATGTAGAGTCTGTTAGCTTCATGGTGGCTTCTTTGGTGCGGTGAGAGACAGACAAGCCTTGCAAAACATGTCCGGCAGCCTTTGAGTGTCGGTCCCGTGAATATTTGTAAGCTGTCCAATTGCCCATTGTAACAGTTGGTACATTTGAGCCTATTCCTTAGAGACTGTGCTGCAATGGCTTCAAGGCAACGGCACTTGACTGCTGCTCCCAAACCAGGAGAGAGGTCAATAACACAGCCATTGTGCTGAGCACTGTTTTCTCTAAGTCCAATACAGGCAACATTACTTTTATAGCATTGAATACATTAAATGATGATGATACTATAGTTTAAGATAATATACAGTAATACATAACTGTATATAGTAATCCTTCAGGCGTGGGGATAGGTATAGCTTAGTGGTGGAGTGTTTGACTCCAGACCAAAAAGTCGTAGATTCAAATCCCCCATGTGTTGCTATGGATTAAAGCATTTGTTAAATGAATGCATTCGTTTAAGTGTTAATTTTAACAATGTTATACAAAGTAGGCCTACTGGAAAATATGTGGTCAGTCAAGAGTTAAACCACCAAAAAGACAAAAAATACCACTGCCTGCCAACAAAAGGCTGAATAATAAAAATGTGACACCCAAAGTAAATGCTTGCACCCGCAAAAGAAAAAGATCAGTCTTTTACCAGTGATGTGCGTTGACGTGTGACATAAGACCCTGCAGCAGCCATCTCCTTGAGCAGATCTCTCTAATGTCCCTTTCTTTTGCTATGCAGGTGCAAAAATAGGCCACTCAGGGCTCCAGTCTGCTTGAGACACGTATAACACGCCTCATAAAATATCTTGAATGACCTTGCATTGTTCCTTATGCAGGAAATAGATTGCTTTTGTTTCTAATAAAACCTCTGTAGTTTTTTTCCTTTTCTTCCTTTAATGCCATGCACCTCTCTGGGTTATCTTGGCTAAAATGAAGGAGAAAAAACATTGTTGTAAAACGTATTTTAATGAGATGCGAACCAGAACAAACTGTTCTAACATACACATAATGAACAGTTCAGCATAGCATGTGTGCGATATTTCAATAAAAAATATGTAGCAAGCACATTCCTCTATGCCAAGAAATTAAACTTCCAGGCTTTGATACAAACCTTGAACAAGAAATACTGGATGAGCCTATCTGCTAGAGCTGCACTGAAAACCTCCACTAGGGCTTAGTGCTTCTGAGGCTCAGCTGTCCATGTAAAACTCTCCCAGCACTATCTGTGCCTGTCTGGCAGTTTAAAATGACAGGTAGGGATGCGGTCCTTAAGCGGATGACTCAGAGAGTGAACCTGACAGCTCTTCAGCACATGGAGGTTCAATAGAGGCCACTAGCCACACTGAAAATACGATTTAACCAGCACCCTGGGTGGGGGGGGCACAGGTAAAACAGAGAGAACCAGACCAGGGAGCGCCTCAACCCAAGTCATAAAGGTTAGGGTAGGTATGCATTGTACGTCTCATGAAAGCCTCAGCTGGAGACGGTGCAGTTGCCCTACTATATACTGCAGGTGAACCACACTGGGAAGTCTAAAGCCCGGCAATAAAAAAAAACTAATCACGTTTACTCTACAGAAACGATGACCAAACACCTAGCGTTCCACCAGCAAGTAGATAGAATAACCTTTTCTTGTTATAACGTGTCCTTTAACACAATCCAGCGGTAATGAATGCGGCAGAAGGAAGGTCAAAAGGAATGGACCTATTCTACCTCATTACATCACCAACGCATGAATAATTGCCTACTCTGGGTGAGGTGTGGCACAACTTAATCACTGGCTGTTTTTATCTTGGCAAAGGCAGTCCCAAAAGGGGCACAAATAAAATCCCCTTCTCCCCCTTACCCCTAGCTGATGGGAATGGACACAGCCTGCTGAATCAGCAGGCCTGACCAACCTTTGTTGTCCTACATGAGATGAGCCATAACTCAAATGTAGTGAAAACATTTCAGTGTGGTGGACATTAAACTTGAAGCCCATACCACTTCACTGCACACATTATGAATGGAACACCCAATGAGGGGCAAGCAGCCTAATGGCGACCCTGGTACCGAGTTGGCCCACAGGACCTATTGTAGCATGATAGTATCCTCCAACACTTGCAATCAGCCAGTGTGACTTTGGGAATACTCAGGCTGGACTAAAAGCACTGCTGTTTCAGGGGTAATTGAGTAAAACGGATGCCTTTTGAAAGTCGTTCAAGAAACTCAATAAGCTCGGCTTCTACACGCAAGGAAAGAACAGTGTGCACCATTACACCCATCCTACAGTCAAACTGTAACGATGTGGAATGATGTAAAGATATGTGTGAGCCAAAAATAGCAGTGTTATTGTTGGATACAGTCCAAAAATGTACATTCAAAGGTTAACTTGTGATTCTTTCTTTTTTTTTGCTGTTTCTGTGAAAGATGATCTGTTTCAAATTCATTCAGCTCACCATACAGTAGAGCACAATGTTAAGAGATACGTTGAATAATGGAAACATTACAGAGATGGTTGCCTCTTAGCAACAGGGTATCATTCAAGTCCAGACATGAATCAATAAGCCAATTCCAGTCCAGTTTGTTGCATTTTAGTCAACAACGGAAAACTACAACTGAAAACTAGTTATCCTTTTTCTGTAACATGCCATATTATCGTTGCAATTGGTTTAAAGGGCTAGAAACACTATCAACATACTGACTAAAGCATAAACACACAGACATATAGAGATTAAGATCAATATCCCTTTCCTAGTACTTACAGAAAAATACTTTGAAACAGCAAACATACTGTATGTGTTACTGTGTGTCGGTAAAGATCCCTGTTGGGTCTGTTTGCAACCTACAGAGAACAGTAACTTCAATATTTAATAATCTGTGTGCATGTTTACTAAACAACTCTTAACTGCTCTCTGTCACATTCCATTATTTAGTGGTTTTAACAGTGGGGGGATTCTGCCTCTCACGTTGCCCGCTCCTAATAGTGCTAGAGACAGTCAGGGAGACATAACAGAAATACAGTATAGCGAAACAACAGCGGATTCATGCAGTTACGCAGTCACAATGGGAAGCTCGGAGCACTGTGGGAGGTAACCATGGCGATAAACATGCCTAGAGCTTAAAAAGAAGACAGTCGGAAGAAAGAAAAGTATAATAAGACTATCTGTTACTGTCAAGCACAGAGCCTGAAGGATTCAAGTCAAAGGAACTATTTCCTTTAGACTGGTAAAGCCATTATACAGTCAGGACAGGAAGGCATGTGGACAAAAGACAGATATAGGACACCAGCGTTACGTGTTTCTTCTTTTACAAAAAAATAATACATTCCCTTTAAGTCCCTTATTTGGTCACATAGTCGTTATAATATATGCATTATCGTTATATTTTATACATTAATTGGTAGTCAAGGAGATTCTAAATTACGTGAATGTATCAACACACATTTTCAATTAGCCCCATGACGCAAGAAGAATCGCACTTATGATAAAGTGAATTTAAAAAAACGTCCTATGATACGCAACGACCATGGAGACTACTGAACGTCAGGCATCTGGAGTGACAAACGGAAATGTGGGAGGAGAGCTTGGGTAAGCCCTCTTCCTTCTCTTCCTCCCCCTTCTCTCAGAGAGAACCCGAGTAGCTACTGTATGTACAGTACATGGGGCTCTGGCCCTCCAGGCCAGTGGGCCAAGAGGCTTGGGCTATCTAGCAGCCAACCACTAGAGATGGCCTGAGATCACGAGCAAAGGTAAGGCTATCCAAACTGCTGCGAAGGGCAGACAAGCTGTTGCCTTTTTTTCTTCTTCTTCTCCACTGCAGAAACAGCCATTGCATTCTAAGCAGTGGAAATCCAGGACAGCTCAATAACTGTCACCTTTAGAATACTGCATCAACAACTTCACTATTCTATTCATCCTCTTACACCTCCTCCTAATTACTAATATGACAATATTACCTCCCTGGTTTTTCCTACAAACAGTAACATATTAAACAGCAGCTTTGAATATCAACACAAATATAGTACAGATGGCAAATCGAAGTAGCTTATTTAGTGAAACCTCTAGCCATATAGTTAGTTTCATTTTCAGACGTTAATATCAAATGTCATAGTATGATATTTTGGTTCCGCAACACAATCTGTAGGTTAATGAATCTCTGTACCAGCTATGCTAGTACAAATCTGTCTAAAACAGAGAAATTAACAAAAAGAAAATTACAAATAACAGCTGTGATGAAGTAATACTTAAAGCTCATGGTCGAGCCGTTCTGTGCTTCTGACCTTGTGAGACAGAAATATTTCAATGACATCTAGATGGCAACATTTCTCTCTTCCTCCAGGCCTCATAGTCTGTCACAGCACACTCACAAGCCAGAGCCGATATCGTCACTACCATGATCATCATTTCCTGCTATTTCTGACGCTGCCTTTGAGGAGATGAGAGTTTCAAGGATGTCAGGCAAGGTCAAGGAGCTTGGGAGCTATAAGGACTGCCAGACATTTCTGGTTTCTCTCTGAGAGTGCCATGGTAGTTTGGGATAGAGAGAGACCTGGTTAATGTAGTGTAAGAACATTCCATTCTGCCGATAGACAGAAAGAAAACTTGTTATTGAAAGATTGGTTTTGAATTTAATTTAGCAGGGCTGTATCTTTTATCTAACGATTGGCCCCTTCAGCATTCACCTCACCAGTAAAGTTGCACATTTCCCTTTTGTCACCTGTTCTTGGGCCTGCATCTAACTCAGACCGAGGGAGAGAAGGAAGTGAGTATTTGCCCAGTCAGCAGTCCCTATCTGTCATCTTGGAATTGCCTCTGTTGTGTGATGCCAGTGCAGTTTTAGCCCCACTGTGACCAATCCTGCAGAACACTGATCAGGACCCTACTAAATAAAGCCTACAGAATGCCTACTTTGTCTTAACACTAAGGTATTTCAAACTTTCAATATCTGGACCATTTATTGTATAATTAAGTGTAGGACTACAACCTAGAGTGGCATTGATCCAAGGTGTGACGGCTGTGACGCATGTTAATGTTAGCTAGTGACAATTCACATTCAGGGGAGTGGACAGTGAGCAGAATTAGAATTAACTCATTAAAACTACAAAGTGAGCCAGACCATAATAAGTCACTCCACCTTGCATAGTTAAGTTAAGTCTGTGTGGAAGATAAGGAAATGTGCCTGAATTGACAACCAGTCTACTACTGGATGAGGCTATAATCGGCAAACACTCCGACTGAGAATAAAATGCCTGAATGTGAATTGTCTACTCGCATTCTACGTAGAGACAGCATCGCCTCCAAGGTGTCACAATATGGCCACTCACCTATATACAGTGAGGAGTCTTTCCTGCGGACATGGTCGTCAATATAGGACACGCCCAGGGGCTGAACCGGTGTGGCCCCAATGCCCAGCAGCACCTGGGCTCCTATGAGGAGCAGGTACATCATGTTGGTGTTGGATCTGTTCCCACACAGGAAGCCTGAGTCTCTAGCCTCAGTCCTAGATACGTTGGAACACACATCTCGGCCGTCCTCCGCATGCCACGAATCCCCGGCCTCGTACTCGTACTGGTGGGTCAGAAACTCCGGCAGCGCCGACAGCAACGCCCCCAGTGCCATCACGATTCCCCCGCAGCCAATCAGCCGTGGCCGGTGGGCCTTAGCCCCGAAGTAGCTGACGAATAGAATGAGGGCCAGGTTACCGATCTCGAAGCTGCTGGCGATGACCCCAACGTCGGCGCTTTGAAGGTTGAAGCGACGCTCGAGCGTGGTCAGGACGCTGACCTGGAAGAAAGCACAGTGAACATGTACATTTAGTCATTTAGCAGACGCTCTTATCTAGAGCGACTTACAGTAAGTACATTTACATTTAGTCATTTAGCAGACGCTCTTATCTAGAGCGACTTACAGTAAGTACAGGGATATTCCCCCCCGAGGCAAGTAGGGTGAAGTGCCTTGCCCAAGGACGCAACTTAATTAGCACGGCTGGGAATCGAACCGGCAACCTTCTGATTAATAGCCCAATTCCCTAACCGCTCGGCTATCTGACCCCTGTGAACCACTATAGTGTCTAAGATGGAGTGGTCAACATTAAATACAGTCAAACACACAATAATAATAGGCTGTCTTATCTCTGTCATGAAGCATCGGATGATCATGACCGGTGAGAGGGGACTTTGTTAAACATTCTCAACACTTGATGTTAGATTCCTGTCTATCAACTAATACACAACATACATTGTTTTCCAGGGCCTGAGAATGTCCTCAAATTGTACTGGCGAGCAGCCTCTTTTCTGATGCCAAGCAAATCTCTGAAGAGATTGACGATCTAGTGGCTCGCAACCCTGGAATGGGAAGAGATAGCTGACAACATCACCATCTGCATCCCTCCTTAGAACCCGTATCAAGAACTGCAACCTGTTGAGGGCATAACTGTGCTGCTCTGCAGGGATAGCTGCATTCAAATATCCCCCCTCCGTCCCTAGTTCCCTTCCTCCCTACCACCCAACCCCTCATGCCAGCTTGTAGGGAAGTATGTGGCCTACACCACTGAAGCAGTTCTTTTTTTACATTAATTATGTGTTAACCTCCACTGTCAACTCAGGTCAAAGACTGTATTCTGACAGTGCAGTATGCATCGGAATGTATATAACATTCAAATATATTCAAATAATATTTAAATATATATATTGAAAATACTATGGCTTCCATTCAAGTGGCTCAAATGCCGCAACAGTGCGTATAATCTACACTTATTTTTATGTAAACCATGAGATGTTCACAAATAGCTTTGAAGAAAATTATTATTGATTTATCCTACAAATAAAATCACTGAAAACCTCTATAAATAAAAAGCAGCCTTACTTCTGAACTATGCCAGCAACATGTGGCCATTGTGGATGAATAAATGCCTATAATTATGTTTGTTTAGGGGCTGCTCAAGTTTTACTGTCTCAGCAGTCTGCTGTTGGGGTGCTGGGCCACCAAATCTGTCTAGACAGCATTTTACACAGCTCATTAACAGGCTGGCCATGGGAGCGATTTATATTTTTATGAACAAATCCGTCGTCACATATAAAAAAAGGATGCAGGCCATGGGAGTATCATTACAAAGGAACATCTGTGTAATACCTAAATTGTATGCAAAATGCTTATTGCAACTAGTTGAACTGGCAAACAACATGACAATAGCCTATGCACTTTAACTATTCCAGAATACTACTTATCCAGTTTTATCGTTTAGTCAACTCCTCTTTATTCAAATATCTACCTAGTCGCGGCAAAAACACATCAATAGATGTTGTGGTTAGGGACTTAGACAGGAGGGCAAACTATTGATTGCGCACTAAGCACTTGCACTACAGCCAACAAATGTGTCATAATACATTACTGCCATCTCCATTTTAATATAACGCAATTGAGGGAAGGGTCTTTTGTCAGCAACGGAATAAAACAATAATACATATCTAGTATTGAACTAACTATAACGGATGTAGCCTAGTTTGTCTGGATGCAGTCTGTAGTGCTAGGCCCGAGGAAACCTATTGAATGCAGCATTAGGAAATCACCTGTCATACCTCAAGGGCCTAGGGGATTTGTAATTTTCGTTTCGTGGGCCCACCAAAATACGCATTTTTATTTTGACTCTACACAACTAACAACCCGACTGTTGTGACGGGCATTTTGTCGTGCTGGTGGGAATTGGTGCATGTAGTCTAGAAATGCGTATGCTTCCATAAATCAATAGGTAGGCTAGTGATGATCCTCAGGGGCAATTGTAACCAATGGCTCGCCACTCTATAATGTGATTGCAAGGCTAATATCAACAGAATCACTGCCCCAGGGCCGGCACAATACCGTTACGCATAGCCTACCAGTGTGGCGAGGACCGTTGCAATTGACCTGATATAGCCTACCAGTTTCACCACAAAACGATTTTCAGCTTCTGATTCAGTAGAAGGTTCAGACGTTCGACCGCGTTCTTAGAGAAAATAACTTACCAGATACGCTCCAACCGTGCCCTGCGCTAACATAAGCGCACATTCCGACACCAAAAATATTTTTATGTTTGAAAAACATGACGTCTTTTTCTGGTTGTCATCTTGCTCGGGGTCTTCGGTACTCCTCTCTGTGCATATCTGATTTTTCACCTGCATCCTTTTGTAATGGTTTAAGCTCCGGTGGTGTTTGGCGGCAGGGATCTCGACGGATCCAGTCTGAAGATGACCATTTGCAACGGGAAATAACCTAGACTGCAGGAGGTACAAATCTTTGCCAACAGCCGGTCTAGCTGGTTAATACTGCTATGTCCACTCAGCATAAAACATAGTGTCTCAACGACAGTAAATTTTTATAAAGCCGGTGTTGCTGTTAGTCCCGGCGGCCTTTAAACATCGATCAAAGTCTAGCAAATGAACGCCCCCGACTAGACGCAACATTGAAGGACATTGTTTTCTCCGGAGTATCGACACTGACTATATTTTTTTTAACAACGACGATTATTAGATCATTTTCGCGTAGTACGGCTTGACAATGACGGTCGACGTCCATGTGTTCCAAAGCTGTCTGTATGTTCTTTAGATAAACCATGCGTGTTGAGCGTAGCTTACTACGTACACATCTCTGTGTGGCTATGTAACCTGCACCAAAATACAACCTCTCTCTCTCTCTGTCTCTCTGTCTCTCTCTCTTTCCCTCCCTCCCCTTTCTGTATCACTGTCTGAGGTTGTCTTTTTCTCTGTCATTTGAAGGTTATGTGTCTATTGCTGTATATTGGAAACCAAATATGTTATATAAATATAGTGGGGATTTTTGTGCAACACGTGTTTAAAATACATAAACATATGCATTCATAGCCCACAGCACCGTTTAACATATATTTAACATATCATTGTATATGTCCCGCACACACACACGCACGCACACACATTCAACAGGATAGCACTGACTTATACAATTATGGATGTACGTAGCAAATTTTTCTGATTGACTTAATTGAATTCCATTCTGTAACTCGAAAACCTAGCAGTCTGTATAGCTAAATAATCTTTGCATACAAATGCATATGTTGGCTATTATCTATCCACCATGCCCCCTGCAGTATAACCAGTAGTAAACCATTGACCATGCTTCCTTCTTCCAGTGAAGTGAATAGTAACAGGTACTTGGTGCTGTGGTACCTGCTGTTACTAACATCCTTTTGACATGCTACAGTTAACTGTCAGATACAGTGGGGTCCCCACTTCAGTGTGTGAGTGTACACTGTGTGTGTGTGTGGTATTTGTGACTGCCCATACTGTGTATTTAAACTGACTGGAGAGCTTGTCCATGTATCAGTTAGACTAGGAGTCTGGCCGTGTCTGGCTTTCTGTGAGTCATCAGTGTACAGCCGGCTGCTCAATGTTTCTTATCTTTGCTCACTATCTGACAGCTGCAAGTACTCCAGAAGCCTTGGACTAGAGGCAACTTGCTCCCTCCGTCTGCCCCAGGGACCTCCTGGTGCATGACTCGGCAGCTGTGTTACTTTATGGCTTGTCCCATTTTTTCCCCATCTAAACACATATTATGTTGTGCTTTAATTGGTTTGAGAACAACTCAGTCAGAATGAAATTAAATACCGGTATATAGATTGGAAATACCATGGCTTCCAATTGCAAATATTGAGCATTCAACTCAATACTTAAACAGCCATGAAATTCAAAAGCGTTTGTTTGAGCACTTTTTTTTTTGCATTCATGATAACAGCTTATTTCACCCTTGGTACAGTAGTTACCACTGAGAATTAAATATTGACCCCCAATATCAAATGGTGGGCTACACGTTCTTTGATCTTTGATATTGAACACTACATACTAACCCTTCGATATAAAAGAAAGCCCCCCCAAAGGTGAAAAAAGAAAGTTCTGCATGTATCTGTATATTTACATTTAGTCATTTAGCAGACGCTCTTATCCAGAGCGACTTACAGTAAGTACAGGGACATTACCCCCGAGGCAAGTAAGTAAGTAAGTAAGACTTTATTTATATAGCACCTTTCATACAAGAATTGCAGCTCAAAGTGCTTTACATAAAATCAACAAAAACAATAATACAAGTGTTGATCTAAAACATATAACAAACCAAACTAGCCGCACTCTATCTGCGGTCTCTCGAATCCGTCTTAGATCGGAGCTGCCACTTGCAGTTTCTTTTTTTCATTTTTTTAAAATTGATTTTCCAATGATTAAACATGAGTACAGGTACATGGAATGTATAACAAAAAAGTGTCAAATACCCCTCCCACCCACTTACCCTCCTCAGGCCACCCAAGCCCCTCAACCCACCCACCCCCAGTCCACCCACAGGTTCACTGGTTATGAGCAGTGCACTGCCTATTGATTCAGACATTCATACAAAAAAAGAAAGAAATGTGTACATATTTTAAGAGAGAAAGAGAGAGAGAGAGAGAGAGAGAGAGAGAGAGAGAGAGAGGGGTGGGGGGTGGGAGAACACTACTCTACCAAGATGTGCATGTCCAAACTATGGGCCTTACCTAATCATTGTCAAGGGGTTCCTGTAAGGAGTCATAGAAATCAAAAAATGGCTTCCACGTTTTTTTAAAAGCTTGTGAGGTTTTCCAAAGTGTGTATTCTATTTTTTCTAGCTTCAAGAAAAACATTACGTCTTTAACCCAGTAAGACAATGAGGGAGGGGCGCACTTGCAGTTTCTAATACACAAACATGACAAGGGGGTACACAGGACAGGAAGACAAGGTTAGCAGGTTAGTAGGGTGAAGTGCCTTGCCCCAGGACACATTGAGCACAGCCGGGAATCAAACCGGCAACCTTCTGATTACTAGCCTAAATCCCTAACCGCTCAGCCACCTGACTCCCTATATATGCATATGTATACTGACTCCCTATATATGCATACGTATATGCAGCTATAGCATTAAGTTGGCGATGCAGCACAAGCATTGGTTGTATAGTTACACCATGTGGTTGAAGAGTTATTGCATGGGTGCACTGCAATGTTCATGTAGTAGTGTACAGCCAGGTTTGCAGATTGGCCCCAGGCATTACATGATGCAGCGCAACAGAGCAGCACTTTCACCTGCAGGGCAGGATATGTCAACATGATGCAAGCCACATGAAGTGCTGGGAAATAGTCTCCACATCAGTTCAAAGATGAGCTCACATTACAGGGTCAGGTTGTTACGCAATTTATTTTGGGAAAGTACAGTAGATGGAGTATTTGATATGGGCTCTATTTGTCATTCATATTTTGCTCTTTAAAGCATTAGCTTCACACAACTCACAATTACAGATGTAAATATTTGTGTTTTCAATTCATTTTAATTAATAATTTTATAATGCATTTCAACTCCACACTGCATGGAGTTTATCATACATACATAATAAACTGCAGTAAGAGGTTACATTTGATAAATGTTATCTTTATGAGAATACTGTAGGTCTTAATTTTTGTTTGCATGCTTCACATAATCATAATAGTTAAAGGATTATCTGTACAGACCTTAGAAATATGTGGTCTGTCATATTGAGGAAAGAACAATGCTGTATATTACAATCCGCAAAAGGCTGAAAGTTGAGTTAATAGTGTCAAAATGTGGTTCATTAGGCCCACAGATACCATTTGGAACAAACCCTGTTTTTTGAAACTACAGATATGACTAATCTTTATGATGTCAGACGATGACCTCAGAAAAGCTACTGTTACATCCAATTCTATGAGTATTCCTCCTTCACAATCAGGATAAAAAAGACAGTAGTGCAGTGATTCAGTTTTATAGTCTTACTCTTTGGACTACAATCATGTCGTCTTTTAGTAGTTTTTAAAAAAAGTTTCCAAAATATCACCCATCAGTACAGTATTTCAGTACAAAATGTACTGGGTTAGCTAACAATGTTTACATATAATAATTTAACAGACTCAAGACTTTTTCTCATTTTTGTGATAATCATCTTTACTGAAAGTAGGGCATTGGTTAATATTTTCGGGCAGTTTTTGTTTATGAAATTAACAGTGGTGTGAATTTGTGTGTGTGTATGTGCAGTGGTGCTAACTCAAACAGGCATTAGACCGGTCCAGCATTCGGGTGTCTGTGGGGTAGCTCCTGTACTTCCCTCAGTTATCCCAAAGCTTTACAACAGAAAATGCATCCTGTGAAAGACCCGCCACTCCCACTACAAAAGGCACTTGGGAAACTCTCACTTTCTCCAGAGTTAGTGTTGTGTAACTGCATTTCATGGGTAACATAACTCTTATGGCTTAGCTGTTAGAGATTATTAAAAATGAAACAGTTGGCACCTGTTATAGCCCCCACCTCTACCTTTTGTTGATGTGAA
Source organism: Osmerus mordax (assembly GCF_038355195.1). Taxonomy (NCBI): domain Eukaryota; kingdom Metazoa; phylum Chordata; class Actinopteri; order Osmeriformes; family Osmeridae; genus Osmerus; species Osmerus mordax. The sequence continues at coordinate 13,856,085 of NC_090062.1, read as the reverse complement.
TCAACTGGACATTTTACATGAAGACAATCTTTATTATGAACCCTGTTCACAATGTAGACAAGCGACTTGGGAACTTTTCACTGCTCTCTTATCATATTTCTTATCTTGTATTTGATTAAAGAAGAATTTACACACGCAACTATATATATTCACACGCTGCATAAAACAAAGGCAAAAACATTAAATCTGTATCTGTACTTAGGAAATTCGTGCATTTCTTTTTTCCAAATGTGTGGAAATTATTATTTTTTTGTCTGACACCACCAAACAATCTTGTGAAGTGGTGTGGATGCATGAACAGAATAGTGTGTTGCATTACAGACCAAGTCTTGTCATGTAGAACAAATGAAAACCGCAGTGATGCAGAGGTACAGTTGTTGTGTACTCTGAGCACACCAAAACGGCAAGCAGTTAAATGCATAGTAAAACTAAAAATTTTACTATAAACTGCACGAAGAAGGCCAAGGTCATATTAGTCTTATCCCATGGCTTTTTGTGTTGGCTAAAATAGCTTCAGCACACTTCAAGGGGTCTATCAGTACTAATTCAATACCATCTGAAGCAAGCAGAATCTATCAGTCCAAACTGTGGACTCAGCAGAAAGACCACCCATTCCTCACTGAGAGTGCCCGGGGTGATTTAAAGCCCAAATGTAGTGCCTCCCTCACTGATATAGAGGGAATGGATCGAAGACAGATTATTTAAACTGGTGAGAGCTAATATTCACATAGTTCAGATACAATGCATGGTGCATTTTTGGGGGGAATGTATTAAATGTCAAACAATCTATAAATAGCTTGAGGTCTAGTCATAAGAAGGATAGGAGGACATGATTGCTGCATGCAAGGTCATACAGCATTCATCCTGATCTTCAGCAAACAAAGAAATGTTATTGATTGTTTTTTGCTACCAAGCAGGATATGTAGATGATCAATAGTCTATTCAGTGAAGCCAGAACTCAGCATAATATGCAGCTCCCCATTCTTTTCAGTTGACAGAATTACTGTATGTAAAATGTATTTAGTCTCTAATGTAATTTTGACTGTTTACATATTGAATATGTATCTAGTATATGTTTTGTTCACAGAACATCACTAAACAATCACTAAACGTGTCTGGTTAGTCACAGATTGGTACTCCTCAGCCAATGACTACTGTTTTCATGAAAAACATGTGGACACATTGCAACCTAAATATTTCTTCAAACTAATGATCTTAGATGAGGAGAAAGAAGAGAGATCTGAGATCTATAGCCTTGAGCTTGGTCTTATACCACAGATGTAAAATTGTGTTCAAACGTTGATTACAAGATCTCCCACAAGAATAAAATACACTCATCTAGACATCCCATAATGGGTCACTTTTAAAAGCCATACAACACCAATCCATTGCATAGTACAAACAAAGATCAATGCAGAACATTGTCTTCTTGCCAGAACCACCTCCTCTATAAGTGCCAGTCTAATGTTTTGGATTCATTTGTGAGACTGCAAATATAGAGCCAAAGAAATTACCACCACTCTACCTAACTGGATTGATTTTCTCCCAGGCTCTAAGATATCTTTGACAGACAAAATTTACTGTGTCCTTTCTCCATGAATAAACCCTATTGCTATCTCAGCAGTACCTACTGGGCGGCTATGTGTGTCATGCATTCCATTGTAGGCTCTCATTTGCCTGACGGCTCCTGCAGCATCTTAACATGCACCCTTAGCTTGCTAATGTTTTCCACGGCATGCTTGCATGATAGAGATTTTTTATTTGTACTGACATACTAGTTTAAACTAGCTCAACTTCCTCTATCAAAGGATAATTTAAAATAAAATGGGATAGAAAATTGTAAAATGAAATAGGAAATAGCATTGAATTTAGAATAATCTACTTCATAAACAATATTCAAAATTAAACTTCAAGTGGTTTATGATACCTTTTACTTTCTTGTGTGTAGATGATTTTTCTGTACTTGTCCTGGGCATTATAGTGCTCAAGACAGGCTATGGCAGCAAAGGCCTGATCTATGTGACAGCATATTGAAGCCACATTGGTTGGTTATTAAATGTTTCAGTAAACAGCCTAATCTTTCAGCTTGATGCACCACCAGTTAGGTCAAACTAAAAGCCAGTGTCTTTTACATTTTATTTTTCCTTTTTATTCATATACTATATGTACTATTAAAAAAGCTAATAATTTTCCATTGTATCGCACCGTGTAACATTTTTTTTCAAAGGACATTTTTAAATAAAGTTTACTTACTTATGGCCTGAAAATCAATTGCAAAGATGTGCTGCAATGTACTCTTCTATTTTGGCTTACACTCATTGTGACAGAACTCTGTTATACCATTCTCAATTGTGATTACCACACTTGGGGAAACAATTTGTGTGTTATATTGAGGGTCCTTCGAGAGTTCTAACTACATGATTAACAATAACTTCTCTATTTCACCCACTCTATTTTGATGGCACTGCTGCTGCTTCAGAGTTAAGATGAGCAAACAAGCTAAATCCCCCAAAATAACCCTGCTCTTTTCCCAGTGGCCAGAGAGAGCAAGCAATCTTTATCTTAAAAAAAAACCTCCTTTCTAATGCTTTTGAAGAACTATCAGCCACAGCCTGAACCCTAATCTCCCTGCAGATACACGTGTAGAAGAGTACAGTGTAAAAGACACAGACTTACATCCAACAAACATCCATAACGCATCTTTAAGACCACGGAGTCATCAGGAGAACAAAATACAAGTAAATACAATATTGGATTTTGTCCAGTCAGCCATTATAGATAGGCCTATGGGAAATTAACATTTTAAAATGAAGATCAGGAAAATAATGATGTCTTTCTACCATGCAATAAGCCACAACAATGTATGCTGATTGTTTTATAATCTATTCAATATATACACATATGTTTTCCCACTTAATTTCAACCAAATCCAGAGATAGTCAATAGTCAGTACCCCAAATATCCTAAACAGTCATTCAGCTGCGCAACCAAAATTCCAGCTTACTCCACCAAGTGACACCATCTCGGAGGGAGATCCAATGAGATGTTTGCTCCTTTTTTTTTAAATCTACAAACAGGTGTTCAAACCCCATAGCCCACTGGGAGGGGATTTCATCTGCTGTTTTGCCTGAGTGAAAATCAGTGTCAGTGTGACCATCCCATCTGTTTCCCTATTCCCCTGGCATCTCTCAACTTTGCCAACTGCTGAGGGCAACCATCATTGCTATGCATACCATATTTAAACATGGCTTTATACATGTGAGAACCTCCACTATCATATACAACCAATGGGAAACAAAGCACTCTCAACAGGGTCTACTGATTACAAAGCAAGTAGACATGAGAATCCTGAGACAATTATACTGTCCGCCATCTGAAAAACATAAACATAACAGCAGCATTTCAATGATGGTTAGTTAAACGTTAATAGTTCTGCTTAGTGTGACAGTAGACCACATTAAAGAGGATACAAAGGATCATTGAATATGTACACTGCCATCTGGAGGTGACCAAGGGAAAATAAGGGATTCAAGGTTTGTATTTCTTAAACATTGGTGCACTAGTAACTATTTAAATTCCCTGCTAAAAGAGAACATGAAGTCACACCATTGCATTACATAAATAGGGTTTTAATATGATATTGGCATTGGGTTTTTCAGATTTCACTTCACGTTGTAAAATCTTCTGACCACTAGAGGACCAAGTGTGTGTTGACAAAGCAATGTTTTCTTGCTAGAACCACCTTTTTTGCCAGTGCCAGTCTTACATTACGATTTGGATTTAATTGCAAGACAGCAAATAAAGAGTCAATAAAATGACCACCGCTGTACATAACTGGACGGATTTGCCAAGATGTCTTTGACAGACTAAATTGACTGTTCCCTTTCTCTGTGCCTCAGCAGTACTTACAGCGCAGCTGTGTGTGACACCCTTTCCATTGTAGGCTCTCATTCGCTTACCGACTTGTGTGGAACACAATCTCTAAAGATGCGCCTACAGCTCTCTCGTGTTTCGTAGGCTTGCGTGATGCACTTGCACTTTGAAGAACAGTGTAGATACATTGTTTTCTTTAATTGCCTGTTATGAATTAGCTAATCAAGTTCCTTCAGCTGATTTAATGAATGAGATTTTAAAGACACTTGACTGTTTAAAACAATGTTATACTGCTTTTGACAACGTAGAGAAATAGGATTCAGGTCAGGGTTACATGTTCAGGTTTGCAGATGACAACCAGCACTGGCCGACCTTCCTTTTCCAGACATTCAAGATATACGAAAATTTCTCAATTAAATTTTGCAATTAAATTGAATCAATAAATTAATGGAACAGTATATTTTCATATTGATACTGAGTGGAAGTGGTAAGTTACCAGTATTACATAATTTTCTTTTTTAAATGGTGGTTTGCTTATGGTAGTAGCACTGGACTTTCATTCCTTATCATTCTATATTTTCACCACTAGAGTGCATCCAAATACAGAATGTGTTTATGGAACAATTTCCACATCTAAATTGTTATGTACATTCACCCACATGTCCGTGTGTTCACATAGAAACAGACAACCACATTTGAGAAGCTCTCCAAACATGTTTTGCATGCCACAACAAAGACTGTTCTTTCTCTGACCTTCTTAATTGTGTGAGAGTAATCCTATTGTGTGTCACATCCTCTGTGCGGAACGTTTTAGAGCATCTTTTGAGATCTGTCTTTTTTGAATTAAAATATGAAATCATTGTTCTGGATCCATGTGTTATATCATGGAGATTTACATTTACATATACACACACCACCTGGAATATATAATATGGACAGACAGACTCCTCCTCTTTGAGCTTTCATGAAGATGGGGCCTTCAACGGGATTCCCTGAAATACAGCTCAATTTCCTATGAAGTGTACACAGCACTTCTAACCTAATCATACTCATTGCAGATATTTACTGCAGAGAATAGAATGGAAAAGGCCTATCTTCTCAGCACAGAATGCAGAGCCATTATAGAATCAAAACCAACAGGCTGTACACAAGAAGCATCACATCAAACAACTTTTTAGATAAGCATTTTAGACAGCAGTGTAATGTATATACATTAACCTACAACCGCATTTTTTCCTTGTCTTGTTTTGCCAGCTTTTGTGTTATATTTGACTTACCCTGGGCTATATAATAATCATCCAATTATGTATGGTTAGATTTTTGGAGTCATACCAACTTTGGCATGTCTTCCATGCCGAAACCATAGATCTAACCTGTAAATCCATTCTGTATGCTGCTCAACCTCAATTATCTGATAATTAGTCCTCTCATCCATGCTGCCATCAATTACTTGTGCCAGGCATAATCTACTTGATTGGCCAATTTCTATTTTCAGGTTGAGTGAGTCTAAATTTGTCAAATTTGAAAAGATTTGAACCGATATCAAGCACCTGGAGATTGATGAGGGTAGGTAGTTCAAAGTAGTAGTTATGTTTAGCAGAATATGTGAATTCCTACTTTTCTATTTGCATTCGACTTTTAAAAAGGTTCCATGACTGTACTTTAAATGAGGATTTGGTGAATAACGTGAGGATTAGAGGTGTCGTCTATGTTACTGTCCATGCACCATGAGGGGTTTTATGTGTCAACAATAACTGGCCCTGAGGTCATGCTGCAATGATCATATCAGACATACAAACCTACAAATATGTCATCCAAAACAGTCAACATATTTACAGTACTAAGTATCTGTTTGTGAGGGTTTACAGCACAAGCATTTTAAAACTCAAAAACAGCACACAGGGACAGCATTTGCCCACATATTCATCCATGAGGAATAGCGGTGGAAGGTCATATTTTTCAGTATAATTTATGGTCAAGTTGAATGACATTTCAATTTTTCGACCAACTGTACAGCCACATTGTTACAAACCCCCTTTGGGAAATGGCACAGAATATTCAAGAGTGTTTGGCAGATGGACAAATAAGCTTCTTATGAACTGTAAAGCCCAACTGATAATGATAAATATTCATACATTTTCGGCTCACATTATTACATTTACATTTAGTCATTTAGCAGATGCTCTTATCCAGAGCAGAACAGTAAGTACAGGGACATACCCCCGAGGCAAGTAGGGTGAAGTGCCTTGCCCAAGGACACAACGTCAGTTGGCATGACCGGGAATCGAACTGGCAACCTTCGGATTACTAGCCCGATTCCCTCACCGCTCAGCCACCTGACTCCCACAGCAAGACACTGAGACATATAGCACACTTCAGATCTTAGATTCTGAGTTTATGCAAGAATTTGCTGTGGCTCACCATAAGGAACGTAGTTATTGCCAACCTGGGTGTCAAAACCAACCTCCTCCTACCCCTTGAGGATATTTTCCATATGTCGTTGCCTGATGTTTGACAATTGCGATACAGAAAGTGTATTACTTATAGGATGATTACATAAAACTAATAATAGTTACACATTTACATGTCTCACCAAAGGTGCTAATCATTTGAATACATTCATACACATCATGTAGATATGAATCTGATAAAACGGATGTTGTAAAATCCTACAGCATCAATCAAGTTTGTAACATAAAACTACATAAACTAAAGTAACAGTGCTTACTATAGATCATGGAGTAGCCTATACATACCGTAATGTACATTCATGAAGAGTTTACCTTCTCAACCTTTGTGTTGCTATCAGAAACAAAGAACACTTAATACTGCATGTCAAGGCCATAGATATTGAAACAGCTGTGGATATGGATGCAAGCTGGTACACATGCATTTGTGCTTCAGAAGCAGACACTGCACGTTATCTCAAGGGGGGTGAATTTTGTGAATGGAATTATCAAAAATACATAGTCCAATGTACACAAAGATTGGTGTGCCAGAATTTAGTGCCCGAAGAAAAACCTCTTCTTTGTCCATTGATATTTATATTTCTCTCACTTTGTGTTGCTTCTGTTACAATACTAATCACATTATTCATGAGTCAGTGAAGTCATCCTTCTTCTTTCATCATCTGAGGATGAGATGCTATTTCCAGGCAGAAGATTGGAAACCCAAATCTGCCAATAGCTGCAGGCAACAAACCACTTCTAGAATGGGAGATGTCACACGTAACAAACCAACAACAAAAACAAACAAATCACAAAAAAAGAAAAAGGAACATACAAGTTCTGTAAAGTTTATTAGAACCCCCTCCCCAAAAAATCTACATATTTGGGAAGGTCAACTTGAAGTGGTAAACAGTCGGAAAGGTCCTGCGACTGTAAATGTGCCATTTCAAATCAAGTTAGAATTGACTTACGCATTTATCATGTTCACAGTGGGATTTAACCATTTACCATTTGTTGTATCATGGTTATATCAACACTCTATCTAAATCAATGCAAATTATATTAGCAGTCATTGCAATGAGTCAAACAGGAAGTAGAAAAAGCTCCTCTCCCTTCATTGTGATCTTTGGGATATTTGTCCAGTGTTTCCTTACGTAATTTCCTTGATACATCACCAAAGGAACAGGTGAATTTGTCTATTGTATATGCATTCTATGAGATCCCGTGATGTGGGCTTGTCTTCTTTGACTACAGCAGAGTACAACAGTGGTGTTCACAATCTGGGAGAATGATGCCTCCAGGCATACATGCCGAATATTGCTAAATGAAATGTCTTCCTTCCAGAGTTCATTATGAGTCATCCAGTCAGAACAGATTAGCCCATCTCTATAACCATTTAACTGGATGTCTCAAACATAAATTGAACCAAACTCAAAAGGAGAGATTTTTTTCTTTTGAGTGACTAAAATGGCACTCAAACTAAATCTATGTACACCCGCAAACAAAAACTGTAAGGATCAATAAAATGTAAGATCTTCTTCTATACAACACTACATGCCTCTCAGTAAACTGTGCCCTACCTGCCTAACACTGGAAGACATATTTTAGTTCCTTTGAGCTTTCGTTAATTGTAAGCAATGCAAACAACAACAAAACAGTTGAATAATTGAACTGCAAAGGGAATGGAGGAAGTTGTTGGTTGGCTTGATAGAGCCATGTGTCAGCTTTCTCATTTCTCATTGGCTTGATAGAGCCATGTGTCAGCTTTCTCATTAAAAATGTCCATGACATAATTATAGTAGCCGACCTCAGCCTAATTTTTCCACCTCGTTCACCAGTAGTCACACTTAATGAAGGATGTGGCGTCCAACTTAAACACATATAACACAGAACGGACATAAAGCGGCCCCAGATGCAGGGTTCGAATTACGGGGGGATTTGGGGGCGTGTGACCCCCCTAATTAAGACTTGTACCCCTCAAACGAGATCAAAACAACAGATCGGAGGGTCGAAAAATGTATAAATTGTTACCTGTAATGTTGATAGTGTCTCTTGTTCTGGTACAACATTGTGTGGGTCTGTGTTTCAGAGGAAATTATGTTCTGCTGTTGTGTGTGTGGGTTTGACTTGCTGCCAGTTTTACTTTATAATACTTTGTTGGTGACCCCTGACTACAAAAGTTGTTGTGTGGTAGGCCTACGTGCCCCATGAGCTTGTGGAACGGATTCATTATCACCAGACTGCAGACATTACGTTAAACAAGCAAGATACTGTAGGGCAGCTATTCCCGACGTTTTCCACATAGCAGACATCCCAACCTGCAGAGACTCATTTCAGGGAGGTGGCTTCTCTAAATATTTTGATATTTATTCATTTTTCATACTTTAGTTTTAATTGGTTTGGCGGCCCACCTGTATTACCCCAGCGGACCACTAGTTGACCCCCCGCAGTGTCATTGTATAATTATCACCCTGCCCAGATGGTACAGTCTACTCAGGGTAACAAGTTCACTCAGCAGTGTGCACCTCCCCTAGCCTACCTTCCCCCTCTGGTGTAGTCCGAACCCTAAGCCTGGGGCCCTCCGCTTCCTGCATATGGTTATAGGTTACTCATACAGGCCCTCTATAAACTTCAGAGCCTGGTCTCTGTAAAGAAAACAATGACAGCTTCCCTCTTTCCTGAGATACCCAGCTACAACACTACCACTGTAGGTTCAACTATTAGAGTTGGTTTCAAAAACATTTAGTACCACTGAATTATACTCCCCCCCCAACCTTTTGTCTCATTATTCAGTTCCTTAGGTATCATGAGCTGTCGTAAGCCTTGAATGTGGAGGCTGAATCAAGACAAGCAATGCCAGTGATGTGGTGCTCACTGGGGTGTTTGAGTTCTGTGTTTCAGATAGATTTGATGAGATAGGACAGGTCAGGACACAGCCTTGCTAGACTGGAGATACTCTGCCGTTCTCCAACAGCAGCGGGATGAGCAACTGGCAATGCTGGGGTTGTTTACGCAGCGACCCACTCCAAATGCAATCTTGAATGGTCAACAAACAATGAGTACTGCTATCATCCTGAAATCTTTGTGCCAGGTTTGAATCTCTGAGATTTATAGTAAACTCCACTAGCAAAGCAGAAACTACAGTACAAAACACAAAAAACAGCCAGTTAAATGAAATCTTACCAATCTAAGGCTATTAGTCCTAAAAAAGATCAAGTTATATTAGGCCCTAATAGAAAGTTGTTATAATCACCAACTAATCTCTTGAATTGGATGTGAGTACTGCCCTTGATGTCAACAGATGTGCTGAGTGTTCCATTTCCGAGGTCTTGCCCCGAGGTTGTCGTCCGGATAAGATAGAGTGACACCCTGAGAAACTCTAAGTACTGGGTCAGTCTGTCCTGCTCTACTCTGACCGTGAGTGACACGAGCCATGCACTCCCCTTGAAACAAGAACAGCAACAACAACACCCGACTTAACTCAGTGGAACCCGAACAGGATGGCTTAAACAGGCAAGGATGTTGTCACTGAGAGAAGGTACGGATGTGTGAATCACTACAGCGTTTCACACCAAACCTCATACTCCTTCATACAATATTCTGATTTGTAAATATCAACTTGTTGCTGACAGTAAGACACAACCGTATGGTTGACTCATAATGTGTAGGTCTGGCCACATTTGTTTATGCATTAGAGACATTTACATTTACATTTAGTCATTTAGCAGACGCTCTTATCCAGAGCTACTTACAGTAAGTACAGGGACATTCCCCCGAGGCAAGTAGGGTGAAGTGCCTTGCCCAAGGACACAACGTCAGTTGGCATGACCGGGAATCGAACTGGCAACCTTCGGATTACTAGCCTGACTCCCTCACCGCTCAGCCACCTGACTCCCAGAAGAGACTCAAGAACAGAAACATAATAGAAACCATGTTGACATATAAATCAAGACTTCAACACTTACATTGCTATGTGTTTGAGTAATCACAAAGAGCTTCATTTGAGCTCTGTATTGTATGAGGTAAGATCACATGACTATTTCCTAGGACCTAATCCTTTTCAAGATCATCCGTGTGTACAGTGACATTTTCAGAACTGGCGACTTCAAAACAAGTCTTAACTATTCACTTTCATCATAGCCGTTTGTAAAATCTTACAAAAATGATTCCATTGCTTATAGACGCGAAATGTGTGGCTTAACCACGCCTCTATGGTTCATACCCAGTATCGAGAGAGGTAAATCGCGCACAAACGTTTGGAGACCAGTGCGCAAAGACACTCTGGATGCCCATTCACGAGCGCACACTGTAAAGTACTGTTTTATGCAAGACGGTGGTTCATATCTTTGAGTGTAATAACTTCACATCATCGGACATTATTACTATTGCGATATTTCCATCAAGCTATTTTGATATATTGAGATTGTCGAGGAGTAGTCTGAATAACCAGTAGAGTGCAACCATTCCAACGAGTGTTCTGGCGATTTGGAATGTATACGTAAGTATGTCGATTTTATTTTAAAGATGCTGTTTAGCTATTTATAATTTAGACTGACTTCTTCATTTTATTTAGTCATGCAATGAATGCCCCACAATAAGGTATGTTGGGCAATGCATATTCTCTAAGTTTTAAGGACTTAGCTAGATTTAAAATGCAATTCAGTCTTATCTTGCAGTTCATTGTACTTTCATCAAGTGGAAATCAAGCCTCCAGCTTGTACTATGTGGTAGTAATTAGGAAATAAATGCTGTCTACTCTGTAAATACAATTTTGAGATTGTTTACTTTATTTAGGACACCAGTATTGTAAACAATCTCACTCATTCTTATACATTCATCTTTTTTGTTACACAATGTTTTGTTCATTAAGACACTGTAATGACTCATTCGAATCCTACACCCTGTGGGCAGAGGGCAATTAACAGTGAAATTGTAAACAAACAAGCAGAATTGGAATTTATTAGATGACATGCGATATGCATTGGGTTTGGGATGTTTTCATTTCTTGCTAAAAAAAGGATTCATCATCCTCTTCATGCATATTTATTACTTACTATTTTAAATGTCTTGTTTAAATTTAAAAGATTATGTATTTATGTTATATAACTATCTCATACCTATTTGATCTTGTTTTGCCTTGTCATAAATGCCTACAGAGTACTTCATGGGGAGTGAGCAGAATGCTACTTCCTCTGGACATTCAGAAGATGAACACCTCCACCGCTGAGTCTGTTGTCACAACGTGTCCCCAGACGATGAGATATGAGCTGAACACTAGCTGCAACTGGTCCTGGCCTCTATGTAATTGGACATCTAGTGGTGATAGGCTCCTGCTACCCACATTCTCTACCGCTGCTAAAGTCAGAGTGATCATTACTTTTATCGTGTGCATCATATCTGCTTTCTGTAACCTTGCTGTGTTATGGACTTCTAATGGCAAGAACAAGCGCAAGTCCCACGTCCGTGTCCTAATCTTGAACCTAACTGTTGCTGACCTGCTGGTCACATTCATTGTGATGCCAGTGGATGCAGTATGGAACATTACAGTGCAATGGCTGGCGGGGGACTTTGCCTGCAGGCTACTGATGTTCCTCAAACTCCAGGCCATGTACTCCTGTGCTTTTGTTACCGTGGTGATAAGTCTGGACCGCCAATCAGCCATCCTCAACCCTCTGGCTATCAACAAGGCTAGGAGGAGAAACAAATTTATGCTGACTGTGGCATGGTTGATGAGTATAGCTCTGTCAGTGCCTCAGGTAAGGTCACGTAATGCCGCTGGTCAAAGCGGTGCTTGTTTGTTTTCATCACAGTCTATGAGGAGTAGTCAAACAGATTCCTACCTGTGCAAATGATTGTTCTGCAGCTACTGAATATACGTTTCTATAATTTAAAGTGGTCATCCCTTTGAGGTGACAAGAAACCTTTTGAAAAGCGCAAATCAAATGGTAATTTAAATGAGGGTAGCAATATGTGGGTGGTTTATGTTGGGTCAAAATTTGAAAGACACATAATAGAATATCCTTCAAAGTAGGTACTGTATTTGAGCACATTGAAACAAACAGTATGTAAATCTACTTCTAGAATCGAAGGCTATACCTTTTGACTTGAATAATATACGACAAAAACATGCTGGAGTGTCTAAAATATCCCATTTGTCTATGGCTGATTACTTGGCAGAACAGTAGAAGTGCACGCATCTGAGAACATTACTCTCTCCTTGGCTTACCATGTGCCCCTTGCTTGCTAGAAAGATACAAAATATTTGATAAAATCCTGAAATATACTAACAGGTCACTTTATATGTCTGAAATATGATGTTCTGTTGTTCATTTAAATCCTCAGTTGTTGATTTTCCACAACGTGACCATCACTTTTCCAGAAGAGTTTACTCAATGCACGACACGAGGCAGCTTCTTCAAGCACTGGCACGAGACAGCTTACAACATGTTTACCTTTTCTTGCCTATTCCTGCTCCCTCTGGTCATAATGATTACTTGCTACACCAGGATTCTCATTGAAATTTCGAGGATGATGAAGGACAATTGTAAGTGAATCAGCATTGAGAATGCAATCAGTTTTGCATCTCAAAAGCTCCTCTTTAACACCAATTGCATTAACATCAAAGGCTACTAATGGTTGTAAATCTAAAATCTATGTATCCACAGCATCAAATCAATCAAACTGAAGTTTATTAACTGCTAAAATAACTTAACACAATGTATGCTAACAGTATACCTCAGTAGCCAACCGTAAATTATCACATCTTTGTCTTTTTTTGTTTTTCCAGTTTCCTCAAATGAAGTGCACCTGCGCCGTTCCAAGAATAACGTTCCCAAAGCCCGCATGAGAACTCTGAAAATGAGCATTGTGATCGTCCTGTCTTTCATCATTTGCTGGACCCCATATTACCTGCTGGGTCTTTGGTACTGGTTTTTCCCTGAAGACCTGGAGGGAAAGGTCTCTCACTCCTTAACCCACATCCTCTTCATTTTTGGGCTCTTCAATGCATGCTTAGATCCCATAATCTACGGGCTTTTCACCATCCACTTCCGTAAAGGACTGAAGCGATACTACCACAATGCAACTAGAATGTCTGAAATAGAGAATAATACTGCCATCACTGGATCTTTCAGGTGCTCTGCCACCTATTTGGCCTTGAAAAGGCATGCCACTGACAGACAAGAAAGACGACAACCCAGTCATGTCCAGACAGAACCAGAACCAACGTCCAGCAAAAAAGTCAGCTATTTAACCATTTACAATGACCATGGAGGTGTGGATCTCAGTCGGTCCAGTCCTGATGGCTTGGTGTGCGATGAAGAGAAACTCAACATTGAATCACTGCAACTGTGAATATAACCATATTATATATTAAGTGTTTCAATATTGCGTTCAATTAGTAAAATCCTGTGTAGTCTTACAGAAAAGGAAAATGTGAGTTGCCTCCGGTGGGGCAATGCCCTTAATGTGTCTCTGAAAAAAGACTAAAATCACTTCACAGGGTTACGTAACATTACATGTGCTTTACAGTATGAGGAAAATGAATGTCTTGATGTCTTGTGAACCGTTCTTGTCACAAATACGGATTGAGGGGGAAATATGCTTGCTTGTTGTTGTGTCCTGTGTCAAATCCAATACTGCTGTTTTCTGAGTTGAGTACATTGGCATGTATTTAATCATGCCCCTTCAAAGCAGGGAGGGAAATTGCAGGGGCATAGCCATGTTTATAAGCATGTCAGTATGGGATCATTCAGTGTTGCCCTCAAAATACGTGCCAGTATTGTGGTGCAAACATACTTCTGCTTTTAGTGATCTACTTGGACCCCTCAAGGGATGACAGAATATAATCATTGATGAGTAACAGCAAGGTCAGCAAAGAGCATTTATGCCCTGACTACCTGGACTGGGACAAATTCAGTACTCTTGACAGAAACAGATAAGGAATTCCCTTTGTTCTGTAACCCCATGAGGGATATCTCAATGTGCAGTACAAGCTCTCCTGGCTTTAATCAACTGTTTAGCCTGTGATTACTGAAATGTATTGTCCTCATCCCTGTCCAGTCCCTCGAGGGGGAAATAAGAAATTAAATCGTTGGTGATAAAAAAAGAAAAAGAAGAAGGGTATGGATCCTTTACTAGCACCTGCTGAATTCTGAAGAGCAAAGTGATGTTTGAGAGGTTTCTTTTCGAGTCAACAAATGCACAAAAACATTTTATGACCATGTATAATTTTGGTATGCATATTTCTTTTCCCATCTTAATGATACAGGCAGTTGATAAGACATCAAGAAGTATATGAAGTATTGCTTTATACATTGGAAAAGTGCCCTGTAGGCAGACAGTACCTTTTATACTTAAGTTACTTGCTTCAACCAATTTTGACCAGTGTTGACAGAGTAAGATCTTTAATTAAAAATGTTCATCAGTTTTTAACTGTCAATCTAATGATTTTACATTTACATTTAGTCATTTAGCAGACACTCTTATCCAGAGCGACTTACAGCAAGTACAGGGACATTCCCCCAGGGCAAGTAGGGTGAATTGCCTTGCCCAAGGACACAACGTCATTTCTGCACGGCCAGGAATCGAACCAGCAACCTTCTGATTAATAGCCCGATTCCCTAACCACGCAGCCATCTGTTCTCTGTCAGCTGTTCATAGTCTGCAAAATATTTGCCTTTTTAAAATCATTTGTATTGTTTTTTTTGTATGTGACTCATGTGGTGAACAGTTTTGGAGCGAATTAAAGGGAAAAGAGAAAGCATTTCCTCATCTCATCAGAACACATTATTATTTTAGAGTGTAATATAACCAATCTTGATTGTACATGTTTGTCTGAATCTATAAAATGGAAAGCCCCTGCACAAGACCAGATGAAATCTAATGTGTAGGCTTTGATGCGTGCATCAGAAAGGCTTTTAGAAATTCAGATGAGGCCTTCCAGACCCATGAAATCAGAATGTCTTCTCTCTCGTTTGGAGGCAACAAAAAGAAAGATCACTTAAGGTTCGTAAACATTTGATAAAAATATTTTATTTGATCAAAATCTCACACCACAATCTTCATTGCGTTATTTGTCCTGTTTGGCAGCTACAATGTACAAAGCATTCTTAGATGGGAGTTACAAATGACAACAAACAAATACAATAACCTAAGCCAACCTCGAGCCAACTCGAGAGTTCTAGTTATTAAAGAAAACCTTAAACAGTCAGCTAAATGAAGATAAAACACACACTGAAGGTAATGAAAAACCACTTACACTAACTGCTTTTTTTCGACACTGCAAAATTTAGTTTAAGATTTAGTTTGAGAATACTACAGATCCTACAATGCATGACCTATAGGTGAGAACATCTATACATTTCCACATAATCCAAGAAGGTGATGAATACTGAGGATTAGTATGATCACGTAATCCCTGTTTGATTGGAAATGTGGGATATCACTTGAGCATGGAATAGATCATAGCCAGGAAGAGCTACTTATTTCTCCATCTCAAATCTATGATAGGCACACATGTTAAACAAAAGGCCAATCGGTTGATTTGTTGTGGCCGTGACTAATTGGCAAATATAACAATGATTTCCTCAGGTATTTCCCTGCCTCTGCAATTGTAAGAAAAAATAAGAAAACCGTTTTAGTCATCTGCTTTTAATGGTTTAGTAGAGAAAGTGATGGTGATTTATGAAATGGTCACTGTCAATAAACCGATTTGAATTTGTGTACAGAAAAATCATTTTGGGCCATCTGACATTCAATGCTTTCATGTTGAAGACAATATCCACAGCATTTAATGGATTTCCTGATACTGACAAAGAGATCTTGATTGAAACCTTAGTTCTCCAAGTTCTACCAAATCATGAGCCCTGCACAGGGTGACACTTCAATCTACTTGATAAATGTATTTTTTCAACGTTTAATATAGAAATATTGTCTAATCCAATAGATATCATTATGCTTTACTGCTCCTTTCACATTGGATATAATGTACAATTTCTCAATCAAACATCGCTTGAATCAAAATGCTTTGTTGAATTATATCTCTTTGAACCCTTTTAGCATCAAAGAGTTAAAGGTGATATTTTTCAAACATAACTGAAGACCATTACATTTCTAGTACCCATTCTACAGACACAAGCCTAATTGAAAGCTTGCAGCAGTGGCTTTCAGCAACCACACACTGCACAGGATAGTCAAGGACAATGATAGGGGTTCCCCAAACCCATTAACAGAAGTCCTGTGATGGCTAAAGAAGAGCCTTTAGGCTGTAAAGTACTGTGCATACTGTTAAGGGCCATGTCACACCTTGGTACACTAATCACAAGATGACAGATTCTGCCATTAGGCCTTGAGGAACGCACTACTGATGCCTTTCTGTCGCCATTGTGTATTTGCTTGTGCAGATTCTGGATTGGGGGCGTAAGTGTACATACTGCACTGATGGGGCAGTCAAGGATGTAACACAGGGAGCTTCCTAATGGATTCTGTGCAGCAAGTGACCCTCCTTCAAAATAGGTCACCTCTTTTCATGCAGACGTTTCCTACCATGTTTGTTCACCAAACTGTAAACAATGTTCAGTAATTACGATTGAGTCATAGACAGCTCACAAAATGAAACTGACCATTTGTCACCACCACGTGCTTTCATTATCTGACAGTGGAACGGGAATCCATTGGCTATAGTGACATATAAGAACATAACACAAGCCACATTTGGAAGCATATAGAGTCAGGCTTTTGCTACTGCAGTGTGGGGTAGCTCGGTTCAATCTTCTGACTCCTGGTCAACATCCATTTCATGCTGACATTAATTCCTGATAACTAACTCAAATTATTATGTCATTTCATGCACAACACATTAATTGATTTGTGATAAATGGCTGAGCAGTATGTCATAAAGCATGTACCAATGAACCATTGGTAAAAAAGAAAATCCTGGACAATATCATAAACCCTGTTCAAAGGCGAAAAAGAAACTAACATATTTTTTTTTCAACATGCCATATAGTAATTTTTTTATATTTTTAATGATATATTTATCATTGTCAGGTAAAGCTCCAATAAATGTAACTTAAGTGTACTCCAGATCTCCAGGGAGTGCAGCTCCAGCCCGGGTCCGTACACATAAAGATGCTGTGAACAGTACTGCTGTATTTATTCTTGTATGAAAAACACCCAGATCCGCTGTTGTACAATGCCATGTCCGCTAAAGTGCATTACTGTAAGTGGAGGGTAAGCAAGCATGCTGCTGGAGCTGGTTCCAGGTATGTGTCATGGCTTTGTTCCTTTCATCCAGAGATTGCACTCTGCACAACATGTCAAGAGAGACAAAGCACTGACTGCATAAACGAAACAGCTATTGAGTGGGTCAGTAGTTAACACTAAATTACGATATGTAAATGACAGTTTAGAGTTATTGTGGGCCAATAAAGGTAAAATATGATTCAGTTTTGGCCTTTTACGATGTTTTCTTATATGGCTCAATGAGTGTGTGTGTGTGGCATCGGAAGTGACAAAATGTGTACAAGTGGGCAAACCTTTTCTGGAAATACAGATTGCATCCATTCTCCAAATCTGTGAATCTTTCTCTTCTTTGAACCTTCAAATGATCTCTTATGTCCATTCTGTAGGCCTCAACAATCGCTAACTGATGGAAGTGGCAGGCAAAGAGACTGCTGTCTTTTCCTTCTGGACACCCATTTTCACTGGGTTGTTGGTCACCTGTAATTTAAAGAGCAGACAAAAGACCAGCGCATGTCACATGTTCAAAGCATATATACAGTATATTCAGACTTTGTTCTAACTGTGTATACAGTATACACATATTTGACAATTATAATGAATAATACGTTCATAGGCTATGTGTGTGTACTGGTATTTATTAAACACCATATAAATGAAAGTATAGCTATACCTCGTATTAACAGAGTTTGCTGGACTGGGTCTAGAGTGAAGATTGGACTCCAGGGGGTGGCTAGCAGATGAGTTGCAGGGAGGGTGAAAAAACACACAGTGGTTTTTCTAATGACATCTTGCAGGGATATTGTGCCATTCTTGTGCATGAAACACACCTGATTACAACAACAAACATATTTGAAAAAAGAAAGAACAATTTAAATTGTGCAAGATTCAACCAACATGTCAAATTATCCCCTTTCAATAATTACATAATGACATAATTTCCCTGTTATGGTACACATCAGCACATAGATGTGTGTGTAGGCTAATCAACCAATGTAATCTCCACAAAAAATCCCAAATGCTGACAGAAAATGTTGCTTTTTCAAAATTTACATAGTAAACTTGTCTCACCAAGCCCTGGAGGAACGGCACAGATTCTGTGACTGTAGGGAGAGTCCTTGGATCTGCAGGTCTAGTCGTTAGAGAAACACACTGGATTAACTCTGAATTCTAATTCATTCCGAAGCCAATCCATTTTTAAGCCTTAATACCCCATTAAGTGCT
Source organism: Osmerus mordax (assembly GCF_038355195.1). Lineage (NCBI taxonomy): Eukaryota > Metazoa > Chordata > Actinopteri > Osmeriformes > Osmeridae > Osmerus > Osmerus mordax. The sequence continues at coordinate 13,837,300 of NC_090062.1, read as the reverse complement.
TGAACCTTTCAGTTAGTTGTGTGGCCTGGGACTCCATTCCCGACCCTGTGGTGAGTATATGGCATGCTCCACTCTTACAAGTAACCAGGAGGTGGATTTTGCATTGAGTTTGTCCCTGGCAGTGGAGGGTTTCCTCAGAAGACACATGGCGGTAATCCACAAACAACATCCGGCACAAGGCACTGTCTGCTGACACCGAGAGAATAGGCAGTGGAAGCCCTAAAGAATAGTGGAAAAAAAGATAAAGAAAATCCTACAGCACATAATCCTATTCATGTTATAATTTTGTAGTCATAACTTATATACAAAAGCTTCATGATGGGGTGATTTTAAAGTCATCATAATGAATTGGTAAAATAGTCTGTGGAGTCTTTAGTTGCTAAAATATATGCATAATGCAACTTTGCCTCATAAGCTTTCATTTAATTGTAAAAAATAAAGAATATCATACCCATTTTTTTATATAGAATACTAATAGGCTGTATGGGAATAATTGTGAATATGTGCATAACTGCTAACAAACATACTCCGTAAACTGTACTTTATGGAAATGAATATCTGTTGTCAAATGAACTCATACTGTGGACTGTTCACTAACCTGAATATCTGTCCCATACAGTAACCAGTTCAGTCGCCAGTCCAAGAGCAATGTAGTTTGTGCAACTGCTAACAGTGGAGCAGAAGATTTCCTGTGCGTTGGGCCACAACACATCTGGTTTAGGCTCCATGTCTGAATCAGTAACAAGATGTAAATGAGTCAGAGGCTTGACGACTGCCCTCTGCTGATAGAAAATAGCCCCTACAGACAGTCCCTACAGTTTGCTACTCAAGACTTCTTATTCAATATGGTTCTTATTCAAATCTCGTTGAAAATGCATCTTATCTGTTGTGCACAACTGACTGAATGTTATTGAATGAAAAATGCTCTACCAGGCTTATCCTTGGGAGCTTTGCACAAGAAATACTGAAGAAGATTATGGCTACCAGTCCACCACATGCAGACAGCAACAGGCAGTCCTGCTGAGAAGTGGTTGGGAAAGATAAAAAAATTTGCATTTCTGAAAAAGGTTAATAGTCCCACCACAGTTCATATATCTGAGTACAACTGTGGAATTAAAAGTGATTGAGTTATTGGAAATAATGAATAAAATACAGTTTCCATTTAATCAACCTGATAGGGGTTTTGTCCCTCCAAGGACAGGAAATAGACCCCCAGGAAGCAGAAAATGGCTTGTGCAATGGCTGCAGACAGATGATCACAAGTATTAATGAAATAGAGCCTTAGAGTCAGCAGTTCCTGGAGACCCAGTATAAGGTGTAACGCCAAGTAAGAAAATGGTCAAACCAATAGTCTACAGTAATATTTTATCAATCTAGATGTATTGCACCTTTGACTGTTAAGAATACCGTGGTTGTATTTTTAAACAGTTGTAGGTCAAATGACTACATTTCACCTTGTTTTTTCCTCTGTGTCCTTTGTTTTGGAGGGGTTAGTAATTAGATATTTTCTATACATGGACTTGAAAACAGCTTCCTGATCATCCCATTGGCAACTGCTAATCAGGTGGTTTTGTCCAGAGCCTATCACAGTGCCATTTTCAGTCTTCTGTAGAACCTCCAATGGACTTTTCAATGTGGAACCTAGACAGACCAAAAGACTTTACATTACTATGCAAATCAACTTCACTCTAATACACACTGACAAAGCGTTATCTTATCTTACACACTTTTATGTTGACTATGGCAAATTAATCCTTAGTTTTCTCAAATACTGAGGAAATAAGACACTATTCCTACCCACACAAGACTATGAACTAGGTTTCTTTGCGAGGTGATGTGACCACTCCATTCATTCTGTTGAATTCGAATGAGTCAACTTACCTGATTGAGTTTTTGGTGGCTTTATTTTCATTAACATAACTATAGGAGACAATTTTACATCTCCAGTTCCTGGGGGGAGCTGTGAAGAGAAAGATATAAAAAAACAATGTAAAAAGAAAAAATGAAATTCCTATCTTAGTCTTTTAATAAATGTTGAAGATAATGTCAGACTTTATTGAAGTGGAAACTTTCAAATACAGCGAACAATAAGATTGCATGACTAAGCCCTACCTGTTTTTGCAATGCCGCAGGCAGCATCTCCAGTTCTTTCAGCCATGACTCTTTGGGGAAGCGGTAAACCTCAAGCCAGTGAGCACCATTGCCTAGTAGGTTAGATGGTTTTAAAAATATTTTAAAAGCTTTGAAATGCAGGACTCGGGTGTTTTGAGTCACACAGTAACACATAAGGAAAACTGAGGTAAACCTTACAGCTCATTGATGCAGATCCAAAATCTCCTCGATTGGATAATTCAAACTTTGAGCAAACATTTCTCTGATTAAAGTCTTCCTGGTGATATAATAGCAAAATAGAACATGGGGTTATATAATACTGAATTTTTGCTTGATAATTTTTTTCAATACTATACTTACTGTTTCATTAATAACTTTGATCAGGTGGATGCTTTCTGCCTGAAATGCAAAGAGCCTGGCGACACCTGAAATGCATCAAATTAAAAAGAGACAGTATCACAACCAGGGCTGCCTGTGTATGGGTTCTTGAATTGCTTGGAGGCCAGTAAATTAGGTAAGCACCACATTATAAAAAAGGTGATACCCATATCATCCAGGGCACCAAGTAGATAAGTCATCTCCCCAAGACAAGTGATGTGAAGGGATGTGATTTCCACTCTATCCTCCAGCCATGCTGAGACACAGATAAGAGAGGAAGAGCTGCTAACAGACAAGCCCTGGGAGTGACCCATAAATATGTATCTGCCATCCTCAGAACAAGTCAAGCAGTTTGTCCTCACGGGAAGCTGCAGCGAAACAAGTCATTCAGTCCACATACAGAAATAAACAAACTGTCAGACTTCAAAACCTAATTGTTTTAGTAGCTTTGCATTGTCGGTTTTACCTTTAAGTGATCAGACAGCTGCACAACTGGGATGTTCCTCTTGGATAGCTCTGCTATCTTAATATTTTCTCTCTCTGAAATAGTGTCCCATGCACTATCAATCAGTCTGCTCAGGACCTTGTCGATCATTCGAAATGGCTGAGGCAACTGATCTCGGAGCTGGTCTGGGTCTCTCATGTATGATTCATATTCATCATCCTCACCTTGTCCATTCTCTTGGGGCCTTGGGATATCCACATGGCATTTTCTGATGTAGACAGGCATCCTTGGAACAGATATTTGCATACATCTATCACTGCCAGAACTTGTGCTGTGTTATCAGACAAAATACAGAAACATTTAGAGCTACTTAGGCTGGATAGCTAAATGAACAGTTTGACGTCGTCTAGCTACTGTACTTCACTGTAGACTGTATCTTACTGTATACAGTACAGTAGAGCTACTCTAACTGGCCTAGCAAGCAAGTATAGCTAACAGAACGATAATTCCAGCTAACCAAGCAGCTAAAATATGAAATACGCACACAAGTGCTAACTAACGTAATTACGAAATTTTTTATTTTGTCTTGAGTTGCATTTTATTTTGAAATGGCCTACTTCTATAGTGAATCCGAGCTTTCACCTTGTCCTTGGTTGATTGGTGTGCGTTTTGCCTTTTCCGGAGTGTTGTGAAGGGTCGTCATGACGACACGAATTCTCACAAATCTACACACACAAAAATCTACACACGCACACTCACAAACAGAGTTACACACTGGTCTCTTATCTCTTAGTGGTAGACGGTAGACTAGGTAGTACCAATACGTTGTATTACGTACGTTGCTCGACACGGGGTAAACCAACCAGTACCACCCCTCTGGCTGTCACTTATCTTTGCCTTCACTCAACGGCATTCTTGATGAAAATATAGAGCTAAGTTACTTTATGGTATGGGTTTATCCAGTTAGTTTATGGTGAGTGTAGACCATCCATAGTCTGTTGTTACTGAAAAAATCTAACTAAACAGTTAAGAGACTCCGTCCAATACATAAATCACTGACCACAGGTCAATGTACATTATGCAGTCTTAACACAATTATACATTCTGTCCAGGACACAAAACAGAACTACCTCGCAGTAGACATAAATTGTATTATTTAGCATCTGTACACCAGGACAAACATCAAATTTGTAAAATGCTATTTTAAAACAATGCCCATTAAAGCATTTTTGTTTCACTTCAACATTACCATGTCCTAGGTGGGCTTATCTCCAGGCGGATACACTAACACGGAGCCTACTGTAACTCAGCATTACTAGAGAATGTTTAATATGGGATATATATTTGTAGACGGGCTCTGGCATTACGTTGTTTCTCTCTTAACTTTGGCAAACATTTTGCCGGAAATATTAGCCGCTCATCTGTGGTATCACAGTTTAATATAACTAAGTAGGCTATAGTGTTTTAGGCTGAGTTACTTGGAAATTGGAACATTTTCATTTCAGACAATATTTCTGATAATAAATATCAGTCATCATTACTTAGTTTTCAACAAATCAAGACTAATAATAAAGTATATAATAAAAACAATTAACTATTGTTAACGTTTGTTGGTAACCATATTTAAACACTATTTTGTATTCAGTGTAACTCAGACACATTTGGATATGTCTGTCCATCATTCAGTGACAACATCAGTTTCATCAATGTGTGGTTCCTGTTTGTCTGTCTTATGATCAAGAAAGAGTAATATTAAGGCACCGAAAAATTAATCCTTTCTAAAAACAATACAAATTTAAGTGCCATCCTAAAACAACACAAATTTAAGTGCAAAGGTTACAAAGTGAAAGTAAAGCAATGTTTGGTCAATGTTGTTTCATGAACCTCACAACTGCCTAATGAAACAGGGGATATATGTGTATATTTAATTCAAATATAATTCTGTTTTAAATGGTATAGGATCTTAGTATCCATAATGGGCACAACTGAAATAGCAATTAGAACCAGGAATGACATTTACACAGGCTATAGATACAGAGCTACAGGGCTAAATGTGTAAATGATGTAAGGAAGACAGACAAGACAGTAATCATGAGAATATGACAAAACAGATCTACTAATATAATGTCAAGGATGTTGGCAGTTTGTTTTATAAGGCCTCGAAACCCTTGTGGTGAACATTCAGTGCAAAATACATAATCATAATAAGTAATCATTGAAACACTCTCAATTAGATTGGTTTGACACTACAATGCATTGGCAAATCTAACAATGACCGTAACTGATTCCCTCTACAATGACTAATGTAAATGTTTCCATCATTAGTTTCGACAATATGGTATTGTATTAAAACTATTTTCAAATTCTTGAAAATCAGTTTTAATCTTCTTAAGGGAATTGAGTTTCACCTGAACCCTGCAACATATACTCACTACTTTTGATAGACATTTAGTGTACCTCACAAACCTCCTCTCCTTGTTCACACCACCCCGTACAAACACACTGATGTCATGTGACATGTTCCTCACCCCCAAGGCTGACAGGGGGCAGTGCAAAACAAGAGAACAGATCACATACAATAAACAGAACAAGACAGAAGTCCAAGGTTCTAAATAAATACATCAGTAGTTCAAAGAATTTAGAGAGAAAGGAAGACCAAGGTCTCTTACCAAACAATAGCGCAATAACAAAGTGACTGAAAAAGTTGCCAACCAAGTGTTCTTTCTCTGTGGTGACTGCTTTGGACAGGCACAGGGCAACTACTGCACCATTTTGCCTTATGTAATCAGACAGACTTAATTCTGTCTAATTGTTTTATCATCTTGTTTAGTGAAGAGCGCTCTAGGCATGAGGTTGCAGAACAGAAAATTAAAATATTAAAGCAAAAACATTATTTAATATGTTTTGGGACACAAAACAAGGAAGTGATTTTCTCTGGTATTTTATAGTCTGAACAAACATTCAAAACTAATATGCAAATCAATAATAAAACAAAACTAGAAATAGATAGCCTTTTTCTTCTTTGAATCAGTATTTAGCGATCGTAATGTTCTGAGTGGCAGTAGTGGACCTCTAAAAGGTCATTGGAAAGTTCTAGACCTTTAAAGTGAAAATGCATTTGAAGTTTGTGCTAATGCTGATGGTTCCATTTCTCTTGCGCACAGATCACAGGATACGCCCTAATATAACTCTATGGATACGCCATCACTATGAGGGGTTATTGAGAGAGGTCAAAGTCTGTAATGAGTTGTTTTATGTGGGAAAGTTTCTGATGGAGATATTCACAGCGTTTTTTTTCTTCCCGATAGCCCGGAAACTTCTGCAGAGACAAGAAATTATTACATCCGTTAAACGATGTATGAATGTCAAACGAGACAGCTGAATACTACAATGCCTATAAGACTTTTAGCTTTTCAGACTCAAAACCACACAATCATGACCCACCTTTCGATACTTCTTGTACTTGTCCAGTATTTGGTCTTCCATAATCTATGTGGCACAATGCAAAACAAAAACACATCAAATATCAGAGTATTCATCAGACCAGAAAATATTTAATAGAACAGTCATGCAATAATGTAAGACCGTAAGATATAACATTCTTTAAGTCATGTCATAATCACAGCATATACCTGCTGCATACTGTACCTTGTATTCCTGTGTTCCTGGAGACAGACTCTTGATCTTTGAGCCAAGCTGGACAAACATATGTGTGATTGTGGCAATCCTGGAATGCAGGTCTTTGTACTCATCATACTCAGCACAGAAGTCTACCTGGTATCTCTGCCGCTCCTCCACATTACTAATGGGACTGTATGCTCTGAAGAGACAGATGTGTTCGCATTAATGGTTGTACCCGGTGTTTCTCTTTTGGTCCACACTGTGGCAGTACAGTTTCACTGAGTTCTACTGTCGAGACAGCTTTATTTCATATATCACAAACTCAATAGCTCACTTGCTTCCAGGCAAGTGTTAGTAAGTGGTATCATTTGTTGATACTCACAGTACGTAATCGGGCTTCTCCTCCACCGCAGGAACAGCATTTGTGATGGCAGGTTCTGCATTTGTAAACACACAAGACATGATGAAGTTAATGCTATTACACACACAAAATATAGCTTTGTGTTGTGCTAAATGCCTCATGTGTCATTGCATGCCATTATAAGCGTGCAGCTACACACTAAGAGAGTCTGAAAGTGTCAGGAGACAAGGCAGCTTAGAGACTTAATACACTCTTCTCTGGCTGTTATTGACTCAATCAGACACAAGGTACACCGGGGACCCAAGAGAGTAGACTTGTGGGAACTAGTAAAGGTTGTGAACACAACCTGGCCTATGAGAGATAATACTTTATAAGTATACTGCTGAAGATAAACAAAGGTACTCATGCAGTGAGGCCACACAAACGTAACTCATGTAAAAATAAAAATAAAATAAAGAAAAAAAGCACAAGGTTATGTTATTTTGTGTGTATGCAATGAAACAAAACATCTTATCTGATACTCCACTAAGCCGTATGTTGAAGTCACCCCCTTGATGTAGTATGATACATTACGTATAAATATTTTCCATGAGGAAAAATCCTGTTCGTGATGCAAAATAATGTTTTTCCATTAACCATGGACACAACATGTCATAACTTTGACAGAATGAAAATTTGCCTACATGACTAACAAAATGTGAAGGAAAAGAAAGGTGATATTGTATGTGAAAGCTCCTTACCATGGGGTTTATCTTGAATTTGTTTGATATTTGGGCTGTTTTCCAGCCACTCGCTAGTCTGCCTGTCTTTTAATCGCTCCCTCTCCTTCTCTTTATGCTTCTTAGACTTTTTCTTTTTATGCTGACTGTTGGCGAGCTGCTGGTGAACGCAGTCTGAGTCATTCTGCAGTGTCTCCTGGCCGGTCACTTGGGGGCTGTGTTCTCCTCTCTCTGACATGTGATCATCAGTAGAGCTACTTAACTTGTCCATAGGGGGGAGGAAGCCATTTTGGCTGTTTGAAATGTGGTTACTTGTCCTTTGAAACTCAGTGTTTGTGTGGAAAATAGGATTGAGAGAGGGGGATTGGTCTTTGCAATTTGATAGTCCGTTAGTAGTTGGCTGCAGATGCAACCTCTGGTCTATGAGTCTTTGTTTTTTCAGAGCCGGGCTGTCCAATGAGTCCGAAGGCAGAGGCCGTTTCTGAGGAAGGAAGAAGAAAGAGCTGTGTCACCATCTGTAACATATTTAGTTTGCTATTTTAATAATGTGTTGACAGGATGCACTCTGTCCTTTGCAGACAGCTAATTCAGCTTCATAGACATCAGATTTACCCCGGCAGGATTCTTGACTGAGGTGTGATGCAAAGGAGAATCCCAGGAAGTCTTGTGGAATGAGTTTGTAGAATTTGCCTGGAAAGTTCTTGATTGGCTGCTACTCTGCAGCTGCAATTTCCTGCAAACAAGCCAAGGCAGAAAAATGACAGTTACAAAAGCAGCTAGAAATATACATGTAAGTTTAAGTTTTATAATTGTCACTGTGCTACGGTATAGTTTATGGGGCTACAGAAAAATAAGCAGGCTAACACTTATTATATACAGCAGGTTGAGACATGCTGAATCCTGTTTTCTAGCATTAGGCAACACCTGCAGGAAGACACCACACTACTGCCTGCCTACTGCACTCAGGCATGTAGCTGCTCTGGCAGCAGATAACAATTGTGCCTCATGTCTGCCATTATGAACAAAACAATTACCATATTAAGTCAATTTCCTGTCCAGTCATTCCACAAACAACTCCCTTTCCCATTTCCATCAAGCATCTAAATATTTGTGTTTACATATCTATACACCTTGAGCGTTGCATCAAGTAACACTTTTGAGGTGAAGCTTAGCACCACCCGTTGTTGTTCACAGTATATCATGATGATAGAAGTAATGTCATAAAGACAGGCTCCCGTGTGTACCATCCCAAAATGCCAGTGAATACCTTGTTTAATAAAACGGAACGCAAATGCTCCTTTCTAAGAAATGTTATTGTTGTAATTCTATATGCTGTGTAGACGCCATCTGTTCATGGCGATGAGTAGTCAGAATCACACAGGAACCCACCTGGCCAGCAGCCTGTTAACTAGCTGCTTCTCCTCCTCCACGTAGCCAGGCCAGTCCCTTTGAACAAGTCTGTAGCACTCGTCCTTGAGGAGGTAGCTGTTATCTTTAGGATTCACTTTGGCCACCTGCAAGAGAAACCAGAAAGAGCAGATTAATGCTAAGCAGTGTGGTAGCATTTCTATTGAAGCTCAATAGCAAGACCTGGGTGGTCCTTTTATGTCAAATTGAATGGTTTTATTTCTTTGTCTATTGTACATGGATATTTTATTAGTGTAATACATCATAGTTCTATACTGCACACTCCCCAGCTTTGATCATCAGAATCAAAGTCTAATGAGTATTAATTCCTAATGATTAATAATTCAAAGTCAAACGCAACAGCATGCATAATTTCAGGGTTATTAGCAACATGTTTAAATTATTCATAATTGTATCTTCTCAAACACACACAGAGCACACACATACACACACTGTTTCCTTCATACAGTATGTAAATATGCTATATAGTATAAACTATTACTACTATACGCAAATCCTCTTTAAAATCAATGCCTTTTCTGTTTATACTTCACACAGAAGCCCTGTCATCCTAGTCCCTAGTGACTGGCTTTCTCTCATGGTAACGAACTAATGTAGTCCGCTCTATAATCTACCCAGACTGCCTTTCTCTAAGGACATCCATCTTTCAGAGCTCTCCTGCCAGAAGGCTCACCCCACCCCACTGCAAACACAATCCCCTCAGCAGAGATAATTACACCCCCGACCTAATTACACACGCACACGCACGCTTGTGCGCACGCATGCTCACACGTATACACATGCACGCATACTTGTAAATGTAAATATTGGAAAACTACAGTCAAACCTTCCAAATTGGATGGCCTGGCCACTTCGGCTGAAACATAAATGGTGTGTGTGTGTGTGTTTACCTCATCCAGTAAAGAGCCCAGCTCGGCCTTGTCCTTAGGGCTGGCCCTCTCTCTCTCCAGCCACAGAAGAAGCTCAGGTTTCCTGTAGGGCTTTAAGGCTAGAAGGTGGATAATGCGTTCTCGCAAAGGCCTTTGGGTGAGCAGGCCCAGGGCGCTATTCCTCCTGTTGGTGGGAGAGTGCTTGTGGAGGCTGTCTGATGCAGACAGAGGTGTTGGCTTTTTCTGTAACTTGACACATTTACCTAAACACAGGAAATACAAATGTCAAGATGGCTGCAAAACCTTATATTACATCATTTAAGTTTTTTGTAACCTGCTTTTCCACATTCCTTATTTGAGAAGTCAAACACACAGAACTGTAAACACCTGTCAAGATGACATAATGCTTTTAATAATGTGTCTTATAATGTACATTTTGCCTTTTGGGATAATCACTCATTCAAGTCCCTGGACCAGGTTATGTCAAGTGAGGTCAGTGCTTCAAGTCCAGATAGAGCACCTAACAACTATAATCTCATTATAACTTAAGCTCTGCTTTCTGGGTCAGTGGAGGGCTCGAGGATCAGTTCAGATCTCACTTCCACTGTTTCTGCTCAATAGACAACCTCTCACTTAATTTTAGTCACTTTAAATAGATTGTATAATTTGATTATACAACCATGATCTTGTGCAATTTGCACAAGATCATGGTTGTATAATCAACCATGGTAAATCCTACTAACCGTAATCTTACGGTTAGTAGGATTTACTATAGATGGGTTTTTGGCAAGTTTGATAGTTTTGTATCTTCGTACAGTACTGAATGAGCATGGGTTCAATTAAATGAGTCCCTATGGGCACACTGCAGTGTTTCCCCTACATTATATTAGGGGGGCGCCCCGCCCCCCCAACGGCCCCCCCCCCGCCCACCCTGGAAGGTCAAGTTACCTTTAAGGTTACCATTCCTATAAAACAGGTCTATAGCTTGCTCTTTTATTAAACAAACTAAATGGCCTTCTGTTATTTATCTTATCCCCCCCCCCAAAGCTGTAAACCTAGGGGAAACACTGCACTGTATACATTATAAGCTCATCATCACCTCAATAACTGATGTTGCGCAACACTGAGACTTAAAACCAACACAAGCCACTCAAGACAGGAACCCCAGCACTGTGCAAACACTGGCAGACAGGACCATGCCAAGAAGAAACCGATTGCATAAGCAGAGTTTGAAAGCTTTGAGGGAGGAACAACACCAACAATAGCATGCAAGCACATGCCTCGCCACTCAAGTTTAGTGTTACCTAGGGAGAGGAAATTGCGATAAGATTGGCATGTCACTGTATGAACTTTAGCAACAATTCAACCTTTGTGACTTTTTTTTGCTCTCAGAGTGCTGTACAGCCAACGTGCAGTACCTTTACACATGTATGCTTTTGATTTAGTTACACCTGATCCTGCACAGGTGTAACTGTTATGACACTGTGTGATAGGCCTTAATCGAATGTGTTGACTGTGACGATACCTAATTCACTGGTGTTACAATGGGGGTGTACGCAGGGAAACACACACCGATGTATTACAGATTCTAGGTTGCAACACAAAGAAGCTTTACAACAGAAAACAGATAAGCATTTCCTGACACCTTGTTAGTGCCACCATAGATTATATAACAGGAAGAAAAAGGGTGGAGAGGGAAAGAGAGAGGAGAAAAAGAGAGAAAGAGAAGGAAAGAGAAAATGAAGAGAAAGAGAGAGAGAAAGAATGTGTGTGAGAGAGAGATAGATACAGACAGAGAGAGAGAGAGAGAGTGAGAGACATAGAGAGATACAGAGGAGTCTTACTAGGGTGTGTGGTCCCCGGCTTGATCTCGATGGCCGACCGGCTCCAGATGTCCTTCTCCACCTGGGACATCCTCTCCCGCGTCATCTGGTATGAGTCGTCGGTGGCACACACTGTGATCTTGTCCAAAATACTGCCCTGGCTCTTCAGCTGCTCTCGACCAGCACTGAGGGTCAGACAACACAAGGCTCAGTCTGTGAAATACACAGTGTGGCGTTGTTGTTTATGTACACAGCATACGTCCAGATTTAGCTTAGCTATTACAGAGAGGAGGCTAACTGATATATGTATGCCATATACTGTATGAGGATAGATGCCTTAGGATTTACTTAGTTTAGGCTACACATGTGAACTATGTGTGCTGTCCTTTCCAAGAAGTAGCTCGTTAGAAAATATTGAATACCTAAAAGGATTTGTAGAAAAACCTACTTCAGGCCATTCTCAAGATACACAACGTACTATAAAGAATGATAGGTTTCAGATGTCATTCTATTGGCATGAATGAAAACAAAACATTATTTCCATTTTATCCCAACAACTGGAGATGTAGAAAGAAACAGAGAGTCGGAATCCGTTTCCTTTTCTCCAGAGTCATCCATACCGGTGAGACCAATGGAGCCACATAAGCCCAGTGTTTGTGATGTTGGTCTTGGCCCTGACGTCTGTCTAGAATGAGCAGCAAAGTTCAGACCACAGCTAGGCAGCTGGCACCAACAGGCTACATTGAAGTAAAGCACTGTCTCAATCTCTCTTCAACGCAAACAGGCTCTCACTGACACATAATGAGAGGGTCTCTTCCCGAAAATACAGGATATTACGATGGCGAAGTCCCATACACAATAGAAAACTAACTACAGTGCTCACTCTCCTGGTGCAGAGAGGACTCTTAAAGGGATAAGGCCACATGCAAAGAGTTGGCACTAGGCCACTAACAAACTGACAGCCTGCAGTGGACACGTCCCATATCCTGCTCACAGAGAACCCCTGGCACTGCTTACTGTATGTGATACTGTATATTTCCCTTCACAACACAGTTTCCTCAAACAATTATGTCAATTATACAACTGGCTCATACAAACCAATAGGATTGTCCTTACCTGGAGACATATTGGTGGACACACTCAAAGCTGGCCTGGGGCTGGTCCTTGCTGTCACTGGACAGGTAGAAGGAGAAGAGGCGTAGAGCAGCTGGGGATTCGGGTGAGGCGGTGGGGATTTTGACGTACTGCAGAAGAAATACAGCAAAGAAAAAGCAAACGTCCAGGGTAAGAGCTTGTCCCTAACATACACACTACAGAGTGATGTCAACTGTTGATATATGGGCTTGACAGTTTTACAGTCAAGTACTGGGTAGGATGTCTAATTTCCATGCAGTCTAACGCATGTATTTCTTGCCGAGCTAAAAATTTAAGGGCAGGAGCCTTTAATGGGCAGGGCAGGACCCATACATTGTTCTGTGTCTCACCATGCATTTCCAAATGAATGGTGGACCATATTTTGAACTAGAATGAACTAGCACGATACAATATTGGTGTTAGGCCTTGAGAGAAAGCTGGACATTGCACTCTGACCCCTCGCTCTTGCTCTTTGTTTTCACAGCCTGGTGAACTTTAGACCTCCCACAGGACCTCTGCTCCCTCTTGATCTCTCTCTCGCTCACTCGCTCTCATCCTCAGACACACACACACACACAGTGTATCCACCAGCCGACCATAAATATATCTCCCTGGGTAAACAGTGTTTTTAAGTCCTGTCTGCCATGGTGTCCCTGAGATCCCACTGCAGACTTACTGGAGCACAGTAGAGCCAGGACTCCAAGCTCTTGGGCTGACACACACACACACACACATAACCACATAACCACATGTGCACACATACACACACATAACCACACTCACTAACACTCACTCACACATAAACATACACACAGTCAAAACAAGACACACATGCATTAGTGAGTAATAAATGACTTTTACACTTGATCTACAGCTTTACCACACTTAGATGGAATGCTTCAATTGTAGCTATGCCTTGCTTGACTTGCTTTACTATAATCACTATCTGTCTCACCACAGACTGGAACAGTCTAGCAGCACATAATGATAGGGAAATATTACTTTACTACTAAAAACAAAAATATAGTAACTACTGGTTTTGTATCAGAATGACCACTGCCCTCTGACCTCCATGGCCAAAGGACAAGTCCAATGAATTCAGACTTGCATGGTCGGTGACCTCAAGCTACAGACCACATTTTCAGTGAGTCTAATAAAAACGGCTAAGGGAGAGGATCTAATGAGGATTTATCAGAGGTCAGTGGGAACACAGACAATATAAAATTTGATCCTTCAAGTACCTGGGACACTTTAAGGCCACATAAATCCTCCATTGTATTTGAACTTATCAGCAGCTTCACTGTAATCTCCTTCTCCATGCTGCAGGTAGGCTATTGCCTAAATGTCCAGTTTCATTTTAGCAAAGCAGGAAGTCATTAAAACGGCATTTCCCTTCCTTTAACCCTGGTTATCTTTGAGCTGCTGTTACTTTGTTATGGTACTCCGGTTTCCTCCTTTACCCTGACCAAAGGTGAAATAGTTCACAGTGCACTGGGATTTGAGGACTGTGCATGACACGAATCAAGGGTTCAGGCCCGTCTTTGGAGCAATGAAAAAATCTAAACTTCACTATCTTATCTGTCTGTTGCACATGTCCATGCACGCTGGCTTTCACTGCAGGAATTTACAAAAACATCCCTGTCTAAAGCTGATAGCACTGGGACTGACAGCCTGCAGTCCCAGTGTGTGGTTACACTGCTGATAATAAGGCCAATAGCAGGTCCAACTATAGCGCAACCTGATTTTCAACATTGTGGTTATTGTCATTTCCGTGTTACATTTTTCCCCTTTTAGAACTGTTTAATAGGGCTGTAGGCTATGCTAAATGGTTGTAATAGCCACACAGTGCAAAATAAAATGTAAGTTGTGAGTACTCACGTGCTAATAAAATAAATAGAATAAATATAATTAATAATAATTAAAAACAAGTGTCTGTTTCAGTAACCTAATGTAGTATAACCATCATCTGTCAAAGTACTCTTGCTCCATATTACGCAATTTAGAAACAGCTGGTTTGGAATAAACAGTTCTTGAGGTGTTGTGTCTTTTAGAACAAAAACAAGACCTTTAACAGGAAGAACAGCCTTCGCTATTCAACTCGAAGAGTTAAAGATGACCCGGCTGTTATGCGTTCCGAATGAAATTCAAGTCGATGTGAAGTAACCAGTCTTTCCAAAGAAAGGACCGTGAAAAGCTGCATGTTCTGTAAGAAAATATGTTCTTTTATTAGTGTTTAGGTTTGGAGCTATAAAATTTAAGACAGCTATTTAACTACAAAGGAGTCTTTAAAGACATCCTTAAATAACCCTTCAACAGTTTCTTCTAACTGAGACCTAAGAGAAATTTCAGCTCATCATGGCCTAAATGCATTTAGGAGAAAAGCTGAACTTTCAGTTGAATCACAGTGATAGTTGAGCAATACAGTGCTAAATAAAGCAGAAAATTGGCAACAGTCTGAGCTGCAAGCTGATTAACCATAATAACTGGATCACAATAAACATCTCACTCAACTGGAGTCTCTGTGGATGCGAGAAAGAACAAAAGAGACATCAGAATTCTGCATTGATCAGAGGGATATTTACTGCCAGTCCTCTTCTAGCTAACAGGGATATTAATAATTGATTGAGTCTGTGTTCATAGGATTGTGCCACGGGCAAATGCAGGAGTCCAGCTGTTAGAAATGCCCAGTCATGCAGAGGTCCCAGAAGCGCTTCCTGGCATCCAGCCAATGACAGCTCTTCCTAAAGTATGACCTCCACAGGCAGACTCCAGGAACCCCTACTGAGAGTAACACAACAAGCACTCTCATTCTAAGCCACTGGGCTCACACCAAAGTCTAACACTCCAGAGAGCTACTCATGGCACCCCACACTAGACGCCCTTCCACAAAGGACTTGGCAATTCAAGAGACCAACTGACCATGAATAATTAAATATTTATGTCCGTCTTTCAAGTCAAATATTCAAGGAATTTGCCGTCCAGTCTTTCGCTTTTGATTTCAGAAGTGAGAGATGGGAAAACCAGACGTAAAACAGGCAAGAAATAATCAGATGTCAAAATGTAAGCGATGCTAGAAAGCCATAAATCAGAGACTGGGCTGTGGATTCAAAACAACCCCTGCACTTGGGAGTGACTTACAACCCCAATAATGCTCAATGACCCCCTAAGGCTGGGGCCAAGACTGCGGCACAAAAAGCAGAGGTTTAAGGTGGTTCGACTCTTAACCTCTCTTATAACCCGGGTCCTAGTCCCCGCCCCCTCCCCATCTCTATCCATATTCGCTCTCACAGTTGCCAATAGCCACACCCTCTCTTTCCCTCACTCCACCAGTGCACGCTTCATATTCTCATTCTAATCAACGTCACTCAGGTCAGTTCAGTCTGAGCGGTCCATTCTTTCACAGCCTCCTCCTTCATCTTCATCACCAGATGTCAGAGGGGGGGAGGCAGCATTGGGCCTGGGCCGGCTCTCTGGCTCTGCCTCTCTCTTTCTCTCTCTCTCTTTCTCTCTCTCTCTCTGTGTCTATCCCTCTCGAAATAAATTCATTGCAAGCTCAATGACAGATATCTGGATCGCATGAAGAAACCAATAAGATTGCAGAGCTACAGTAAGATCCAATGAAGTGACTAGGTGAAGAGATTTCTCCACACACCCTCTGGCATTCTGCCATTCCCCAAAGGTCTCAACATTCTTTTATGGTAATCATGTTAGATTCAAATTATATTGAATAACTGTTCAGACATTTCAACTTTTAACCTTGTTGACTTTCACATGGGGAACATGTCGAGGCTGTACGTTTGGTGCAGTTGTAGTGTTGTTGTCTATGTGTCTAAGATAATAGAAACCTCCAAACCATTACGGCTAACAATGCTTGTCATGTGATGTGTGGGGATATAGGAGCCCCTTCTCACATTCCCTGCATCACAGGGTCAAACACCCGGAAGAACCAGCCTGTCACTCTTACGGGAACAAAGATGGTTCTTGACAAGCAAACCTTGCCTGGGTCATCACACACACACACACAATCAAGAGGATTTGTGCAATAATATAGCCCTAACAGAATTGACAAGGCAGAAACAACATCATTCTGGGTTTATCAAATAATCAAGCCAATTGAACAAAATGTGTGTGAGAGAGAGAGCTGTATGTGTGAGGATTGTGTTTCCTGCCAGACTTTGGTTGAATGTGGGGTCTGGGTGTAGATCTCATGCAGCCTATTGTTTTCACATCCTCACTAGCCTGAGTAATGGCCCCTGAAAACAGCCTGTCCTTTGTTCTCCGCTCCTCGTCTCCAGAGTGTGATGCCATGGCTCTGCTTCCCTTTTCTGTCAGATATGAATAAGCAAACCTGCTGCCTGCGAGTTGGATGCAAGTCACTGAGGGTGGTAATACATGGTGTGTGTGCATGTGTGAGAGTGTGTGAGTGTGTTAGTGTGCGTTTACTAATCCAGCATGTGCTGTTAGAGGCAGCACTCCAGGTCCTCTCACCAGGGTGTGATGAGCATTACTGCCAGTCATCAGACATAAGGAGGAGGGAGGGGGCTGGGATGACTGTAAATACTCTGCCAAACATCTCAGAGACTGGAACACACACGCACACACCGTTGAATCATCCCCTATCCCAATCCTGTAAACAGACCACCAGTAACCTCAACATTTCTCGTTTCCCAAGACGCACAAAAGAGCCAAAGTGTTTCTCGGGGGCCCACAAGTCGACACAAGCCGTTTAAGAGGAGCACAATGGCCCTCCTCGCCCATGCATCCACAATGGGGAGGACGACATCACAGAAACACAATGTGTCTGTGTCTGCGATCGTCAGCCCGAGCTGCCTCGCTGCGTTCCCCTCCGAGCTGAGCTCCACGTGCGACCGCTGAGTGATTAATGTGGCTGCCATGAGTGGGAGACAGTGCATGTAATCAAGCCAGCCCGTAATCACCTTCCATCCCTTTACATTTACAATTTCAAGCTAAGTCTGGGCAGACCGCTTGTTCCAGCACTGGAGAGAGATATGGGAGGAGGAGGAGGGGTGGGATGGATGGCTGGATGCTGGAAGGGGGGTTGGGAACGGGGAGGGCGGAAAGAGGAGGGGGGACGTTGTGGCACAAGATTCCCTCAAGGTTTTGCCTTTAATGCCTAAGATGAACTGTCTCTACCAGGTGCCTCAGAGGCCAACCTGTCAGCGTCAACAAATTGTGGGTCAGTGTGCCCAACACAAAGCTCCATCTCAATATGAAATGGGATCTCAACAGAGAAGGCAGGTGCGGTGGCCATGGGCTTATAGAACATGTTTGAGAGAAACTCGGTTAGAACAAGCACCCTTTCATGTGTCATTTGCCGTGGTGGAGGTTTTCACATCAAGGAATTAGAATGACACGTTCCCCAGCAGGCCAAGATGTGTTCCATTTCCTTAAGCTGCGTAATGCAAACAATGAACACATTTTCACCCTCTAAACCACTGACACTTCTCACAATTAATAATCCATTCCACCACACAACATATTTGTGTTCTCGGCTAACGTTTTAAGTAAGGGGTGAGCTATATCTCCAACGAGTAGTAAGCACAATTCCTCAACAAGTCCCCCATTGTTTGTACATTAGCAAGAGCATATTGATTAGCAGGCTCTAAGAACAAACCCAGAGGAAAACCAAAACTGAATGCGTTTTAGACACATACATTAGGAGCGTACACGAGGGCACTAGACTGATACAGCAGTCATCTTGAACACAAACAATGCCTTCCAGGCACACCAAAACACATCTGGACAGAGAGTAGCGGGAGCTCTGCCACAGAAAAAAACCTGTTTCTGGTCTTTCTCAGATGATGGAGAACATTCCAGAGGCATTCCTCTTATTGTTATTCAAATCAGAGGAGGACAGCAAACAATCACGGGGCAGACCCATGGGGACAGAACTCACTGCAGGGAACCGAGTGCCCCACGAGCAGTGGAGAGGATTCTGTTGCTACAGGGCTCCAGATCTTCAGACAGCCCTTACAGGGAGGTGAGACACGTAGCATAAACATATTAATCAAGCCGAAGCATGCTTATAAGTGGAACAATTGATTCTGACACTCAGTTCAGACAGGTCCACTAACATGAGTTTTAGTTTATCAGTTAAATTTACTCACTTACTGTAATTACCCAAGTGACAATCATAGAAAATAAGCAAAGCTCATGTAATACTACTATACCACTCACATCAACAAAAACAATAACTCCTGTTTAGTCTAATACAGCAGTGCCTCTGAACTGTAATCTGTCCATGGCTTCCTTTTTTCATAATAGTTGGGCCCACATCAAAAATCAGGATTCGGACTGAAGTGTGATATGCCTACTCTCCTTCTATTACTTTTGTGACGGAGAAATAACTTGCCTACCTACCTATGTCTAACTGGATCCCTATTAAAACAAGTCTGCAATTCTGTTTGTTTTTTATTGGAACGCTGGATTGAAGGTGTTCCGTGCCTTCAGAGGAGGCATGGGAAAATGGCATCTGACAACCACCCAGCAGGACATTCTTCCCAAGTGGACTATCCTACTGCACCATGACATTCTAGAGTGGGGGCATCTACAGGGTTTATGGGAAATCTCCTATTCTGACTACACACTCCCATGTCTCAAGTGTAGGGCATAGGGGTGAGTTAGGGCATAGTAAATAGTATATACTTTGGCTTGATGTCAACGTGCCTTTCCTTAAAGGCAAACATTGATGCCACTTTCCCACACAACTTGTGGGTTCTACCGCCAGTTTACGAAGCTTAAGAACGGCTTATTAACTTATATGATAATAATCATCACATTTTAGATGATGAGAAAGGTGCAGTTCCACATTAAATCCAATTATATTATTTTAAGTTATGATGAGACATGAGTCACACTAAACATGCTTGACACACTTTCCTTTTTCCACCTATTAAAACAGCCACACCAGACTTCCTTATTCTGTGAACGCACGCACGCACACACACACACACACACACACACGCAAACCATAGCTCCAGTATCATCTATCTGTACTACCTCTACTAGAAGGTTTAATCTGATCCCTTAATAACACTAGTGCCCTCATCACCCCTTAACTCACCACATGGGGAGTTCTCAACCAGCTCATGCAATTAGAATGTGTAATAGGCAAAAGTGAAATAGTCCCAAAGGCTTTTTCTATTCCTACATTTAGTCTAGGATTATTAGATTGAGGCTACGGACTAGGGTTCCATCAGGAGTAGGCTATATAATATGGTTTTCCCATCGTTCAGTCAATCAGTCATGTGGCTTGTGATAATCTGTTGGATTTTTTGTGATTGATTCTCACTTTCAAACCTATTACCGGTTTTCCTTTTTGACCAGCTGAGGGAACTCTCTCTGCTATGCCTGCGCAAAAGACACAGCTCTCTTTCCCTGCCCCCTCTTGTCCCCTCAGCCTCAGCATTGCTGCTCACTAAACAAAGCCTCCTCACAGTCACCAGGCTGACCGAGTAACCTGCATGGCTGAGATCTTCAGAAAGACTACAAGGCTCCAACTCCAGGGTTCTAGAACTGTTGCTGTTACTGTACACCATATAACTCTAGAGCTATCAGAATAACCATAAGAATTGAGAAATATTAATCCCTTTTTTTTACCCAAAGGAAGAGATCATTAAACGTTATATCTAAAGAATAGGAAATAATGTAATAGGGTCATCAGACACAAAGCAATCTCTTGCTAATTGTCTGTGAAGTACATTTATTGGCAACGTAGGATGAAGCAGTAAACTGTTTATGTCTTACCCCCTGATGTCCTTTGAAGCAAATAGACGGTTGATTTGGCAAGCATCCCTAGGGAGAAGATTGTTTTTGTTATAAAACATAATAAATGTGAAAGGCCAGTGCAGACTAATTTCAGTAACACTTTATTACACTTATTTATTTATTTTAATCCATGAGTCTGAAAGATAAACGTGTTTACACAGAAACACGGTTAGACGCATGCGTTTTCAACTCAAACTCCTAGAAATTCATAGGAGCAATGGCTAATTACTATTCCAAACAGTAGCTACTGACAAAGTCTTGAATTACTTAAATTTTAAATCGACATCAGTTAGCAAGTGAACAACTGACAAGTAGCCTTACTTTCCATAGCCACCCCAAACTCCAAGCATGCAACAATGTGAATATTTGTATCATATATCGATTTGGACAAATACAATCTCAGTAGCGATTCGTTGACAGTAATTCACAGGTAATTGTAAAAACTGCAATTACAGTGAACATAAAAGGCAACCCATAATAAACCAAATACTTTGACAAGCAAATACATTTTTTCTTAGATGATACCTTCAGGTTTTGATAGGCTTCCAAGGCTCTGATGGCTGTGTCTGTGAGCTTGACGTGATAAAGTGTCTTGTTTGGAATGTTTTTATCAATCTTTCCACAGGAGAGTCCATAGCGGTGTTCCTGCCTCAGCGCTGCCATCGCTGGGTTCTGGAATTGAAGTGTCTCGAGTTCAAGACGTTCTCATTCAAACGTCACAGAGGCGGGGTTTCGTGTGGCAACAGCGTTCTTGCACGTCATAAATGAAGCGCAGCACGCATTGTACGCAAACGCACATTGCAGAATGCATTACGCTTTTGTGAGAAGGATAAAGTGCAGTTACATGGTGCTTTATATTGTATGAAACAGACGATTAAAGATTGTCATAACAGGCGTGTGTTCATCATACACTTTACTAAAAAGGTTCATTGTTATGCAATAACTAAACCACTCTCGCTGGGCGCACGAGATAATGTATTTGGAATCAGAGAAACTTCATAATCATATGGAGTGTTAAAAAAATAGTTAAACTTTTGTAGTTAAAGGTATGAGGGGCCATTTAGGAAATATTTCAGACTGTCCTGACACAAACACATGAAACACTACACATTCACATATGAAACGTGCACACGCATTCATACTACTGAAAACTCACATACACATGAAATGCTCGCACAGACGCATGTGAAGCTTTAAGAATGTAAGAGTGTGAGAACATTTTCTGTATATCCGGAAGGCATTTCAGGAGATTTGGAAGGCAGACATTCTCTGGCATTTCAGTTTAGCAGTTTTACAGAAACAAGAGCAAAATAGCTTTAAACTAGAACGAAATGTTTTAAATACTGGGTGACCAAACAAACAGATCTAGAAAAAATCAAGAAAGCAGGGTTCTGGAATTTTATTGATTGCATAGATGTTTTGCTGTTGCTTCATTTCTACAGCCCTGCCCTGAAATGCACCCCCCATGTAATTGATGTTCTGTATATCTTGGCATCAAATTATTCTTACTGTACATTGATGGGACTAATATGAGTAAGTTTCATGCATGTGGCACTTTCCTAATCAGAGTTAGCAGGTGGTGAATTTTAGGGCACTTCCTTTCTTTTTCAAACTTTCACCCCCCAAAATCAAACTCTTTCAAAAAAATATTGTTTCAACTTTTCTAAACTTTTCTTTAAAAAAATGGTTTCAAAAATATTGTTTCAACCTTTAAATTTTTTTTTCTTCCACACATGAAGTGAAAGGAGAGGAGATAGGAGAGAGGAGGAGAGTAGAGAGGGAGTAGAGATAGGAGAGAGGAGGAGAGTAGAGAGGGGAGAGGAGAACAGAGAAGCCTAGAGCATAATACAATAGAGTACAGTAGAGTATAGTAGAGTCCTCATCAAGTACTCATTAATGAAGCAAACCTTTTTTCCAAAATATTTTAAACCTTTTTAAACGTAATTTTCAACCCCTTTTTTTCCACACGTGAGGTGAAAGGAGAAGATAGAAGGGAGGAGAAGAGGAAGAGAGTCCTCATCAAGTATTACTCATCAAGTATTACTCATCAAGTACTACTCATCAAGTATTACTCATCAAGTACTACTCATCAAGTACTACTCATCAAGTACTACTCATCAAGTACTACTCATCAAGTATTACTCATCAAGTATTACTCATCAAGTACTACTCATCAAGTATTACTCATCAAGTACTACTCATCAAGTACTACTCATCAAGTATTACTCATCAAGTACTACTCATCAAGTATTACTCATCAAGTACTACTCATCAAGTACTTTTTTTCACATATACAGTGAAAGGAGAAGAGGAGGAGATGAGAACAGAGAAGCCTAAAACTTCTCTTCCCTCATCAAGTACTCATCAATTATGCAAACTTTTTTTTTTCAAAACTTCTTTCATAAATATATTTCCACCTTTCAAAATTATTTTTACAAACCCTTTTTTTTGAAAATATTGTTTCAACCTTTGAAAACGTATTTTTTTTAAACTTTCTTAAGAAATATTTTTTAAACCTTTTGAAATTTTGTTTTTGTAAACTTTGTTTTCACACACAACAAGACACAATTTAAATCGTAATTGCTCGTAATTCAAAAAGCCAATGTAAGCAATAAGCACCCGCGTTTGTCTAAAGATGTGCAGTGCACACAAGTGAAAGTGGGATCTCTCCAGAGCAGATGAGTCTGACAAATAAGCCTATTTAGTTAAATTGCTTGGCTACACTTGCAATGAAATGGAAATAGGTCTAAACGGGAGCTGAGGGGAAGGGGGAGTTTCTCAGAGGGGATTAAAAAAGAACAGGTGGCTCTGACCCCTTACACACCAAGTTTCCAATCCAATAAAATCTTTACAGTAAGTATTCACGCTTATGTTGGCATCAAATGCTTGTGCATGATTCTTCAAAGTGAATCTGTACCTGCCTTTTGGTAAAACAGGCACTTCCACACCTGTCAAGCCACCACGTGTTTCCTGTTAGAAAGGGTTTGTACCTGCATGTCATTACAGTCTGAGACAAGGCAGAAGATGATCCCTTTCGGCCTCTCTGTTTTAACTGTCTCATACACTCATTGTATCTAAGTGACCATCTGCTACTGTGAAAGACACTAATGCTGTGTGATCCGTAGGACGTGAAGCCCTCACAACTAAAGTCAGCACATCCTAAAGACACATTGAAGTATGTGTTACATGGGCTAGCACACATTAAGATCTTTCATTTGACCATAACCTGTTTAAATGCCTTTTTGTTGAGTAATGAATGTTTAATCTAGATATTCCCAAAAGGCAGTGCAAATGTTTCAAAGAGTGCAGCTTAAAAGGGGTGGACGATCAAAGAGGTTTGCCTAGTATTGTTATGTAACCTTTACAGACTCAGGGGAGAGAGCACATTGTTGTTGCAGCTGGTGCTGTGGGACGGGTAGAGTAAGAAAGCACTTCTGAAGTATCAGGTTAGGCCAATAACTACTGTCACACAACAGTACATTTTAGAACATGAAGACACACCGAGACCTAGCAGGCAGGATACAGATATGAAATTACATTTTCTTGCAAAGGAAGTGATAGACATTTTGAAAGTGTCTGTTCAGGCCTAACCACACTAAGCATCAGGTCAACAGTTGCAACAACCCATGAAAGGGAACAACAAATTTGTAATCTGCAATAATTTGTTCTTCTCACCATCTTCAAATTGCATGATTGATGCAGAACTCTATTGAATCAATGCTAATAAAGCACAAGGAAATAATGTTTTTCCACTACTTTCAGCTGTTATACAGGCACTGACTATCAAAGCGATTTACACAGCTTGATGGCAATTTCATGTCAAAGAAGCGGATGAGGACCTATGTAACCGTTAAGAAGTGAGAGACCTTGCCCAAAGACTTCCAGATATGCTCACTCTTCTTGCCCTTTACCCAGCCTGAAACTGGAGTTGAATTAAACTGAAATTAAATGCAATGTTGACTGCTTATGGCAATGTTCTATTTAAAAAGAGTGTGGTTCTTGGTGCAAAGGGTGGAGATTGGATGAACATTGTGTGTGGTAACATAATATTGCTAATGAGCATTGTTCTTGGTTATCAACCATGTATTCCATTTTTACATGTGGTTGCCCAGATGTATAGCAGTGTTCTCTATGGGTTTTGAGTGGAGATAGGGTTTTCTCTCAATTATGTTGTATCAAAGGAATGTGGAGTTCATGTGTTAAACCATGAGTCATGATGACAGTGGGTTGAAGACCAACTCACCTCAGTGTCATTTATTGCTGCAGTATGTGTGGTTTCATCTCAATAAAAGTAGGCTCTGAAATGGGAGTCAGGTGGCTGAGCGGTTAGGGAATCGAGCTAGTAATCTGAAGGTTGCCAGTTCGATTCCCGGCCGTGCCAAATGACGTTGTGTCCTTGGGCAAGGCACTTCACCCTACTTGCCTCGGGGGGAATGTCCCTGTACCTACTGTAAGTCGCTCTGGATAAGAGCGTCTGCTAAATGACTAAATGTAAATGTAGGCTTATTTAGCAATAATAGCAAATTACACAAAATCTGCTGTTCTCTGGGGCTTGTTTTCAGTTAAAAACTGAAAGTGAAAAGAATGTGCCAAATATTAGAATGATGTGTTTGCTTGAAACACATCAAGCATGATCCTGTGAGATTGTACTGGAGCTGACGTGCCTGGGCTTTTTAAGGAACCCCTTTTACAGTGAGCTTATAACAGAAGTCAAAAGCTGTGGTGTTTTGTAAAGGAAGGAGTTTACAGCTGTGGGTCTGTGTGTCTTGTATTGTGCTATTTGTCTGCCTTCTGCTTGGATATTGTGTAAGACGTGGCAGCTATGGAAGCGTGGCACATGTGAAGCCCCACTTGTTAACTCTATTCCATTTCCCTCCCTCTCTCTCTTCTGTCTGTCTTCCTTGCCTCCTCAGTGGCATTAACAGACAGGCAGTGGTAACGCCTGGTGTGTCTACTGCACGCAGACAAGTTATTGAAGAAGAGTGGCGCCTGCTCTTGGTAAAAGGGCTGGTTAATTAGTGTCAGCAGCAAATCTTCCATAACCACAAAGACACAGCTTTATGTGAACAACATCTGATGAGGGTCTGAGCACTCTGAGTCCTTACAAATATCTTTTTTCCAGACTAGGGATTCTGAGAGTATCAATACAATGCTTAAAAGATCATTTATATCAGTGCTGTCTTACAGTATATTTACATTTTAATCCAATGTCACATAATTAAGTGATTCTGAAATTAGATATGTAGGAAAACCTGTGTAAACAGTGGTGTCTGTTTTGTTTTTTTTATGATTGGAAAGTTGTCAAGAACTGTATTATGTGACCATGGAAACAGACTTGAATGTCTTAAGATAGAACAAGCGGCCCAACCCCTTCAACAACTGTCTGTCAAGTCTTATTGCTTTTTATTTAATGTTGATTTTCTAGATTACGTTTTCAATATCACAAAGTTTATAGCAAAAGTCTTTTGATGCATTTTTTTATTCAAGAAATCCTTTTTCAAGCTCTTTCACCGGTTCAGATGTCATCCTGACTGCAGGTATCTACTCAACATATTACTTCTGCAAGCGTCAAAGATTTACACATCCAAGACTGTCTGTTTTTATCTGTGATGTATCCATGCTGCTTCAGTGCCTAGGCCAGATAATACAGAACTTGTTTTCAATAATTTTGTTATAGCAGCAATCAAGTACTTTAAGACGATTGAAAATGGGACACAAAACAAGAGTTGAAGAAGTAGCTATTGGGTCAAGTTGCTGTCATTCCCCACCTTGCACCAGTGTTAAAGATTACAATGCCAAAGGTTCCCTGGAAGTATGATGCTAAAATTAATGTCCCAGATGTGAGAAACTGTCATGACAACATTCAAGCCCAGGTCTTAATTAACAGAGCAGTGGGTCACAGGAGGCCTTGTTCGCCCATCTATTCTAAAGCAAAAGCCTCTGGGACAGGGGGAGAGAGGGAGTGAAGAGGGAACAAGCACCATATAGTACAGTAAGACCCATTACTGTGGGGTTGAAGGATACACATATCCACTGTGCCATTTCCCTAAGCTTCCAAGGGGTGACAAATATTTTGATGGGTGGTTAGACAAAAACAGAGTTCTAGTTCAGTCCTGTTTCAACCCCCATGGGTACTGAGTTATACAGTATAGTATACAAGCACGCTTAATGCACATTGTCATGCCAATGTTATTCATTGTAAATGCTCAATTAAAGTTTTGAGGAATATCTCTTTAACAGTACACATGGCATGCCTGTTTTATAGAATATATTTAGTCAGTTATACATTTGCTAGACCTGTCATTAAATTGAATAAATAAGAGATATGACATTTAAGAAATCGCATTCTTTACTAAACAAAAACTTGACATGTCTTTGGCTGAATGAGACATCATTCCAACTGAGGTGCATACCTTGCAAACGTACAGTGCTCTATCATCACTATGTATCTATAGGTTTGTTAAAGGCTGTGAACAATTCCCCGGTGGGAGTCAGACCTGGGAGAGAAACAGTTAAATAGTTGAGCAGACTTAGTTGGATGAGCCAGCCAGGAGAAAATCCTTAGATCACCCTCGGTACAAAGTGATGGAACTGAAAGTGGGACAAGTAAATGGAAGACTGTAAATGTATATGTAAATCAGAATCAGAAACAGAAAGGGTTTTAATTGCCATGAAAGTTTGCACAGACGAGGAATTTACTTTGGTAGGAGGGTGTATACATTCAACATATAGGAGTAAATATTAAATAAGTGGTGTAAGTTTAAACAAGTCTAACTATACTATACAAAAGGTGCAAAGTCTAATAAACAAATACTAACTAATACTAAGGGGACAGGTATGTAGAATAAAATAAATATAAAGTATAAAATAGCTATAATGTACAATATAAAAAATACTAAAATACAAATAGGGTGCATGTCAATATATAGAGATGAGATCAATAAAAAATGGAGTGATAAGTCTGATGTCACCTATATAGCTCTTATGAGGCTTTTCTAGTATGTGGAAAAACTGTGTGTCTTCCCATTGTGAAAATTCAATATCTGCTTCAAAGAAATACTCACAGCACCTGCTACTTCTTATTATAGTAGTCAAACAAGGCTGCTTAATTTAGCATTAGCTGACAGTTTTACCATGGCAACCAGAAAATACATAGTTTGCACATTGTCCTAGTTTAATTTCATTAACTTAATGACTTAATTACTGTGACATTGTTACAGAGTGAATATATTTATATTTATGTAAGTAATGTTTATCCTAGATAACAAAAAGGACGAGGAAATGAAAGACTATTATGGTTTAAACAATGAAAATGGTCTATGGCAGCTGGCATGATTTGTCTTACATTAATACAATACTGTATAGATTAATCTATATTTATCCAGCTAAACCAGACCTTGAAAGATATAATAAGATTGAATGTGCATATACATAAATCATTATTGGAAATCACAGGTGACATTTACTGAAAACACAGTGAGCATGTAGACACCCAACTAATTCACAATGGATGTAGTCTCATGTTCTGCTAGACTCCTTACACTCAGTTTTTTAATTAACAGAGGGTGGAGTTTTCATGTCTGAGATCTATTTATAAAAAACGTTTTTTTCTGCCTGCCAGAAATCTGTTGCTCATGCAGTCCCCCTGTGAAAGCAAATTTTGATAGCTAGGAATGGTAGATTTCCTCTTTGGGTTGTCAAAAAACAATATGCTAAAGTTGTAACTTAAATATGTGCAAAGGGAGCTGCTGTCTTTAATTTATTTACAAGTCTGACAGATATTGTTGTTCTTCTGGAACTTTGAAGAGACAGATGAGAAGGAGCTGCTGTGTCTCTTCAGGGATTCCCTGTTTTGCACAACTGCTTATGGTGAGGGATTTACTATACTATGATTAAGTTAGAAATGTATACCTATCACGTAATGTATGCATTCAGTATTCCTCATGGTCATATATAATTAATAATACAGGACTACCTTTCATCTGAGATGAAGAAATGCATTTTGCACGTGTGTGCACTGATGCTGTCGACAACTGTCAAAGGCCCATTTGGGCACAGTAACACCATAAAGCTGGTGTTAAAATCAAGTGTGCTGCAAAATATCCAATACATAATATTGCAATGTCTATAGTAGACGTGAATGTCCATCGGTTCATTTCATTAAGAGTTAAGGAACTTACTTCACCCAAACTTTTTAACTCCAGAGACCTTTAAAGTCAATCAGCACAGGATCAATCAGTCCACCATCTGGCTTTCCAGTTGATCACCTTGATGCTGGTTCACGCCCTGTCATTGTGGGCAAGCTCACGTGCCCTCTATTGTCACTAGTATGCTTTTAATCCTGTGGGAGATATATCTTATTCACCCTAAGGCAGCAGTGCGGCACCTCTAATAAAAGGATCAACAATGGGCTGCCCTCCACTTGCACAGGTGGGTGGTGTATGGAGGAATTAGAGGCTGGGAGAGGGTCCTATGTGAGGAATCATTGTTTAGCACACATCATAGTAGAGTCATAGTGATCCAGGGAGACTGGTCCCTGTTCTGTCCCTAAGGTACCTCACATAAGTGTTCTAATAGCCATCCAGCATTGCCTGAGGAGCGCACAGTAAAATAATCCTTGTGGCTCAAATGACACGCAAAGGGAGTCTCTTTTCACCTCACGTCCTCTCACTGTCCGACAGTAAAGAGACAGTAAACCTCAACACTTGTTGATGTCCTCGTTCTTGTAACACATTGTCCCATTTAGATTTTCATGTGTACACTTTGCACTTTTGTCATATTATTCTAAGCCTTTATACATTTACATTACATTTAGTCATTTAGCAGATGCTCTTATCCAGAGCGACTTACAGTAAGTACAGGGACATTCTCCCCGAGGCAAGTAGGGTGAAGTGCCTTGCCCAAGGACACAACGTAATTTCGAACTGGAAACCTTCAGATTACTAACCCGCTTCCCTAACCGCTGAGTCCCTCCCTTATACACCGCTGAGCACAACCAAAATATAAAATATGAATATCCTAAGACTAATACTATTGGGAATCCGATTTAAAGAGGGTCATAGTGTTCCTTCAGGGCTTTAAATTCAACAGACAAAGGGGTATTTAAATCTCCTCCTTGCTCTTATTACTTTTTCATAAGTGCAGAAATCTATTTTCTATTAAGTGTTTTTTTCTTCAAAATATTAAAGTGACCTCTAAGCCATACCAAAAATTGTGTGTTGTAGATCATATAATACATCCTTAGTTCATCCAAACGTACTCAATGTTTCATAGAAATGGCAACGAAAACATAGTCACAGGAACTTGGCAGATGCCCGCTCCACCTTAGGCAAAACGTTATCACTGGCAGATGTTAGTGTGAGCAAAGTGCATTTCTGGGTTGTAGAGCGGGACTGAGTGTGCTACCCTACTCTACAGCTGTGAAGAAAGTACAATATAAACCTCCTCTCATTTTAACAGGAGACCACTATGCTCCACTTTTAAATTAAATTCTCTAAGACCTTGGCCAAATCACTCTTTGGCTCTCCCTCACACAAACTTATTGCATTTAGCCTTGGCACATTGATATCACATACTCAACGAGATAACACTGTCATCATTGTGCACAGAGAGCAGACTTGGACCAAATTAAATCAAATTTTGGATAACCCTTTTTACAACCAATGTCAGAGGGCTTCACATGCCCATTGAATTGTACCTGGGCAATACCAACCTAAACACCACAAAGAAGACAAGGAAAAACTGCCAGGAAAACTGCAATTTTCTTCCAGAAAAAGGAAGAAACAATGAGGAGCAATTCACCAAGAGATCTCCTCCTCCAGAGATGGTTGTTGATACAGGGAGGTACAGAGGGTCGGCTCCAAGGGGGGACTTTGGGGGGAATGGCCCCCCAAATGGAATGCTGTGCCCCTTCAAAAAATTATTTTGTTAAAGTATAAATAAGAAATACCGGCATTGGCTATACATTAAATATCAAGATTGCTACACTTTCCTGCAGAATATGCAGGTCTGCTCTTATTTTGACTCTCATACATGCAATGCATGCCCCCCTTGTGAAAAAAAATGCCCCTCCATTTAATTCGTTCTGGAGCCGAGTCTGGGTACATACCATATAGGTTGAATACAATCATTCAGTAAAAGTAGAAAAACATTTAAATGTCCAACTGGATGGTGAAACACAGATATTCAGAGTTCTGAATCAGTATAGCATTTGCAGGGAAGTACAGGATCAGCATAGCACCACCACTTGTTTAAGAATCAAATTAATGTGGATCCCTTACAGTGACTATAAAGTAAGATACTGTAGACCAATCAGTAGACATGGCTGACTCATCGCATATTACTAGACTATGAAACAAGTTGACAATCCTTCATATCCCTGTTTGCAAGCAATGCACTTGATGTGCAAGGTAGAACAAGTCATTTGAAATTATTTTGGGGGGAATAAGACACAGATAAAAATGAGCTCTACATTACAAAATATGACAAAATAAAAGCAATATCCAATGCATTGTGGCATTCCGGTTTCTGCTTGGCAACAGCTAAAACTAAAGCCTACTGGAAACATCATTGCAACACAGAAAGATGGCATCAACAAGAACCATCAATCATTGGGGACCGAGGACTGGATTCTGTCAGTATGATGGATGTCATTGGTAAAATGAGAGAGTACAAGGAATCTTACAATCCACTTGTCACACCAAATTTGTATTGATTCATCAGCATTTTCTCTGCATTTATAACTGGCAGTTCAGTATTCAAATCAGGGGGCTTTTAAAATAAAGTAACAAAAATCCTAATGACACACATTTATTGTGAAGCTTGAAGATCCTTCAAAGTGGTAAAATAAGTTATGTCTGGGATTCAATCATTCTCCTGCTTTCTGAATCCTGACTTAGTCACTTCATTTAAATCAGTGTGCACGTTTCACATCCTAATCTGAATTGATTTCAGACATGCTTGCTTACACGGCAGATGGTCTAGCTGCCACCTAAAACTTCAATGAATGGCAATGTGTGAACTGCTGTTGTGCTGTTTTCCATTCAGTCAGTAGGACAGCAGAAGCCATCAAAATAGTCAACATTACCAGGTGGTGGTTACTGCACTGCATGACAAAAATAGCTACATTTTAACAGGATGCCAGAATTTAAAGCAGCTGTGGTCAAGGAAAAACAAGTCGGAGTCAGATAGTTTTTTCCCCTGTTTCCACCACTCTCCCTCACACCACATAAACTGCCCACACTGCAATGCATGCTTGTCAAACTCTTCACATGTCACAGTGAATACTGTATAGGATGGCTTGTTCTTTTGTCATGTGCTTTTTAAATTTTGTCTAATTATGTCTGGAAAATCGAAAGGTCAGTCTATAAAAAGAGCAGATGTACACAATTAAAGTGCTCTGTCGCTGATCTTTTTCACTTTGATGTATATTCTTTCATGCAGAATTTGCCACAATTTTGCAAGGTTATTAATAAAGTTATTTGTATGACCAACAAATTGTCACATTGTAAACAGTTCGATGTTTGTGCATTGAACAGTTTTACCATAGCTATTGCAAGTCTAAAATGTATCAACTGAGAGTGGGCTCATCAATTAAAATAGGCTGTCAAATATTTAGAGAACCTTGTAACAGATGTCGTGTCGCTCGTCAGTAGTTTACTACTCTAGGCCTACTCGCCTACTCAAACTGGGGTGCAATCCCAGGTATTGTGAATAGTGAACGCGACGACCACCTCTTACACACCACTTGAACTGAACCAGCTACTAGCTCTTCGATGGCACGGATGGACGGTATATAGGGGGGAGTGAGTTTATCAAATTAAAGTTGGTTCAAGCATTCTTTTACTTATCTTTTGCTTCTGATGTTAAATTGTTCTTGAATGACTGGTACACGAGCTCCCCCATCAGGACTGAGCTTGGGAAAACATCCCAGGTTGTCCTCTGTCAGCGTCCATGGATAGATACTTCCATATGGTCAAGCAGGGTCGGCAGGTCGTGCTCAACCTGGTGTATACTGCCACCTGTTGGGGTGAATCGTGAATCTGATAGGGGTGTGCGATACTACAACATTTGGTATCGATCCGATACCAAGTAAATACAGGGCCAGTATTTCCAATACCAATACCGATACTTTTTTACTTAGAAAAGCAGCTTATCTACTTTCGTGTAGGGGAAAGCAATGCCTCGTAATTTATGAAGTGAATGCATCATCAATATGCTAATTTGAATTTTCATGATCATTGAATGATTTTGTGATTAGTTGATCATGATTATGATCATAATAAAACACAGGACACAGGAAAGAATTTTGTCAAAAATACTGTTAGTGTGCTGCTGGGTCATGTTATCGCGTTCTATAGTCTCGCGATGTTGGATCAACCCCACCAGCACAATAGTAGGGAGGACAAACCCGTTTGAGCGTTTTTCCTGAAATACGTTTTAATAGTTATTCCTGGGGAAATTATGGAATTAAATTACATATTAACTATACTGAAATACGTGTGCACAATAATATCAACAATATTTGCTCAATTTAGACGTTTTTAAAGGTTTTTAATTTTACCTCGAAGCTACTTCCGTTAATCAGCTGTTTGTGAAAAAGAGGCTAGTTTTACGACAGTGACTTTGGATGTAGCCTACTTTAACATGCTAGCTGATTAGCCAGTACGAGTGAGATATGTAAACAGCTACGTTAACAAACATCTTGTTTGTAAAATATGTAGTCTTAAATACGATGGGAACACATCACATAAACAACTCTAAAACGTCCGACACGCCAAATGTTGTCATTTTTTGACAAGCGTCCCTGAAGCTCAAATTCCGAGTCAGAGTTCCATGAAGCTTTTCATTGCAGTGAATGGGGCGGAGAAGCGTTTCTTCTCTTATCTGTACTCTTGTATTGTCCAGTCGATTTATAATAACATGTTATCAAAAGTGGACCTCTAAATTACTTTTTGTTGTCTTTATTCAAATGAATGTAATTTTAATTAAGTTATTCCATTGAAACATAATACATGTAATATAATAATGACACGACTTAAATTTGTTCAAGAACAACAATGTTTAATATGCATATTTAATAGGAAACCTAACTCATTTTCCAGAGGGAATCAAAAAACCAGTTAACCCATTTTAGCCAATATGGGATACTGGAAAATTATTCCCCGACCCCTAGCAAAAAGGCGATCGAGCAAGCTCCTGGAAAATGTGTAGCTAATTGAAGGCACGTTCATCTGAAAAAGAGAGAGAAAAAAGTGCACATTTGTAACATACTTATTGACAATAAGTTACTTATAAACATATTTATGAAAACTTCATTTTACTATACAACCTCACTGCAAACGGAATGTGCTGCTACTGTTTCATTTTCTCTTCATACCTGAAATTAGAAATACATAAATTATTAAATATCAATATCAAACCTGATCAACAGCCTTACTAGAGTAAAACTGCCAATATTTAGCTATATAAACATCCTATAAGAGATACGAATATATGCAGAGGGAACTATTTACATCAGAAATCTTACATGAAAGAAAAAGATTATATTAGATACACAATAGTTACAAATAATTATACAGCTAACTTCAACCTAAAAGAAAAGATTAATATTAGAAGATACACAATAACTACAAATTATAGCCAATGCCCTACTCTATACTGTTGGCTTTTAAAGCCCGCTCAACAGTCTAACTGCCAATGCCCTACTCTATACTGTTGGCCTTTAAATCCCGCTCAACAGTCTGCCAATGCCCTACTCTATACTGCTGGCTTTTAAATCCCGCTCAACAGTCTGCCAATGCCCTACTCTGTTGGCTTTTAAATCCCGCTCAACAGTCTGCCAATGCCCTACTCTGTTGGCTTTTAAATCCCGCTCAACAGCCTTGCTTTACAACCTATGTAAATCTGACTTCATGATTTAAATAATCATCTAAAAGAGGACATTCGTAAACCCCCTCCTCTTCGTCCTCACCCTCGTACTCTACAACAAGTAAACTACCTGTGCTACAGCCCACTACTCTACCTGGATACCAGCACTCCAACCCATCATCACTATCTATGTACATGTGCTTTATTTTCCTGCCTATCATGTCTGCAGCACTGACAGACAACAACTCCACATACCCCTCCTGAAAATCGGACCATAAATCAAACCACCACAGTCTCTTTTCCCCATCATATCTTACATGGGAAATGGTCTTACCATTTACCTCCTTTTCCCCTATAACTGTGGCTCTGTACCAGACTTTAGTCCCATCTTCATCAAACCCATGTCTGATGATTTTACCAAGGAGCTGGTCTGCCGACTGCACATCAGGTACTATGACCTTTGAGAGCCCCCCCCTCTTCCTACCTGAATCCCGAACAAGTGCCTGCTGCTTCTCAGCAAGGCGTATAAATTCAGCCTTTGCCTCTGCAAAAACATGTGCTGATGCACACCCATACTGCCTATCCTCAGTGTCCTCCAACTCTAGAGGTGCCTGAACTACACTCCTAAGATTCCTAGTGAGAGTCTCTAAAGGCAATCTTCTCCTGTCCTTACTTAGATTGAAGACACCATTCTCATTTTTCATCCCTAGTACCACCCGTCTAAACCTCAACTGTGCTGATACAGCTAACAGTTTGGATCTCTCACCTAAACTCTCTAGTTGCTCATCTATTTCATCTAAAGTTGTCCACAAGCCCCCATACTTACCGATCTCCAATGTCAGCTTTTGCTTTGTGGCAACATCCCTAACTTCCCTCTCTCTCTCTTTGACCCTAGACGCCTGCAAAATTCTAAGTCTCTCATCCCTAATTTGTCTTTAGACTTTACTTACCAACAATTATGGAAAACAAACTCCAACTCCTTCGAAAGCCACGCGTGTGGATAATCGGCAGCTCGCTGATTTACTGGCTTGAACGCCACCTGACCGCCACGGGACACAGCCACCCTCGGCTTGATGTGCCAGATTGAGTGGATGGGGAAGAGGGGTATGAGATGGGAGCAGCTCCTGCCTCTTCTCCAGAGAACACCGGGTCCAGGTCCCGACGTAATGATCGTACATCTAGGCGGAAACAACCTGGCCTCTCAAACGTCGTGTTCTCTGATGATCCAAATGAGGAACGATCTTGGATGGTTACTGCAAAAGTACCCCAGTACCAAGATCATATTTTCAGATATTATCCAGCGATGGGTCTATCGGAACCATGTACCTGGCACCAGTGTGTATGGGATTGAACGGGCCCGAAGGCGTGTGAATGCCGGCATAGCCGCCTTTCTGGCTGATAGGGGCATGTCTGGCATCCGAAACAGCAACATCCATCATAAGGATGATTGTTATTTTAGGGACGGCGTTCACCTAAATTTCAGGGGAAACGAAATGTTTCTTTTGAATGTCCACTCAGGTCTGAGCAAGATATTGTGAAGACTCCCGCCTAAAAGCAACAAAGGCTCTTTTAAGAGCCACCTAAATAACCCCAAAATAAACTTTCACTAATGCACTCAGTGAAAGTCACATTGAGCTGATCACTGTCACTCAATACACACAATAGCCTACTTAAATTTGGGATTGGCTAAATTTGTTGTTTAATCTATGTGATATATAATTGTCTCATTATGTGCTGGTGATTGAAGATAATGCAGATCAGTTCACAAAAAAAGTCACTAGATGGCGGAGTTGAGGGGAATATAAAAACGCGCCTTTTTACGAGTATGAACATACTTTTTTTTTTAATAGTAAACCTTGCAAGATACAAGTATACTCAAAATACAAATGTTATATGAAGCCCAATGTACCAAAAACGTCAAAACGCAACCATGTCATGCCACTTAGGCACTGTAAAACTAAAACAAAGCCAGTATACCATCAGTCTGTCGTGGGCATTCCAAGCTAGGTAGCTAGCTACTGTCAGAATTCAGTAAATCACAGGCACTCCTCGGACTTAAGCTCGATTATAAAAAAAACCCCAGCTGGGAAATGTTAGAGGTTTTCACAGTCCTGTAGAGGAGACCTTCATGAACAGAATGACATCAAATTGAGGCTGTGGCATTGAAGTTCAGGTTAGTAGCCAATGGCTCAAAGTACTCTCAGCCCATTACAGACGTCTTAAAATGGGAAAACCTCTGTGCCACATACGGGATGGTATTGGCACAGGGATTGGCTCTAATTTGAGTGACAGGTTGATTCACCAATTGAAAAACTCATCTGGGAATTTTGATTTTTGTAAGGGGAGGGCCGAGATTTTACTGTCGCCGTTTGGCTTCCTAAACAGCAATAGAATTACAAGTTTCTCTAAACCGCGTCGCGTACAGCATAACAGTGAGCTACACTGGCTTAAAACTACAGGTATATAATGATAATTGTACCCATTAACTGTTTACTAGTAATATTATCTCATAATAAATCATAAAACGTTCATTGATATGTGAGCCATGTTTATTATTTTAACGATGGAAAACGGATGTATCACAGACCGCTATCGTATATGTCGTCCAACAGAGGCTAATTATGCTAACGTCTCAGTCAACAAGCAAAAATTGACTACTGTTTTCGAAAGTAAATGTACTAATAATATCATCGTACATCGTATTGTACATTAAATCTCACAAGTGTGTTTTTTATGACAATTTTAAATGAGCAATAAGTTCAGTTTAGCATTTGTTGACGCTTGGAACTCTCCGTTGTGATTACATTGAGAGCAGAACGTTTGTCCTCCCTAACAATAGTAGGTTGTACTCGGACGTGCAGAAAAGCAAATATTGGCACGACCAGGAGAGAGTGAGCGGCCCTTGGGGTGAGCTTATCTGGAGTTCGAGAAGCATCAACTACATAAAAATGACCAGTGGGTATCAACATATTAACTAACCGTAAGGCGTCTTATGTTCATACCATGACAATGATGTAAGCCTATACATAACCAAAGTTTATATTTTTTTTGTGATCTCTGCAATGCATAGACATAGCGACAAATGCTGCGGTTGTGTTGCTAGCTAATGTCCCGAGTTTGAGGACGCCTGTTTTTATAGTGCAACTAGGCTTGCTTTACACCCAGTCACATGCATGTCCGTGACATGTGGTTATCAAGTACTGTACATTCTATAATTAAAATAGCTAGATATTGGTTGCCAAAAAAATGTAAGGTAGGTAGGCTAGCCTAGTGTGGACAGACAGTGGCCTAACGGTAACTCGTTACAAAACTAGTCAAGCTAGCCTACCGTTTATAGTGGCTAGTAGTATGCTAAAGCTATCAATAAGCGGTTAGGCCGCTTATTAACCTATACTACTAGCAGGGTTATCTTGCTAGCCAGCTAATTTAGTAAACAGAAGCCACCTTGCCACCTTGACTATGGCTATATCCCAGGTTGCTAAACTATACATACAACTATATCTGAACATACATAGATAAACTATGTATGTTCAGATACTAAGTACATTCATTGTATTTGCAGGAGGAAATCAACGTGATCTTGCCCGCTTAAAAAATGCCAAGAAGCAAGGGGACCAAAACAAGGGGAAGAGGAGTGATGATGGTTTGTCTGCTGCAGCCCGTAAGCAGAGGTAGTGTCATCTTGACAATTCGTGCTCATTTGAGTTTGCATGTACACACAAACTACAATAGCGTAGTCGTCAGTGTAGTTAAGCACTTTAGAATCTGTTAGTTTTTGGGATAGTTTATTATTCCAACTCACTTGAATGTGATTTCTTGTAGGGATGCAGAGATAATGCAACAGAAGCAGAAAAAAGCAAATGACAAGGGAAGTGACAAGTCTAAATAACCTCGGAAAAGGAGTCCAGATCTTAGAGGACGTCCCTCGCCTCACTTACTTCTGAGTTTTGAGAAGCGATCATACTGTCTAGGCTCCGGAAAATAGAATCCTACAAACCTACATTCTTTCCTATGGCAAATTACGTTGCGTGTTGCATTTTGGATTTGTTTAAAATGTCTGGTGAAATAAAGTCTGAAATTGTTGGTTGGCTCACTTTAAACATGTTTCAATTAAGTGTCAATTGTGTAGCAGAATGAAGCTACATAACAATTGTGTATTTTTGTATCAATCATGACCCACTGACCCCAAATAAAGTATCTTTTTAGTTCACTCTACTCTAGTTCAGCAACTACTAATAGGAGTATATGCAATGGCTTTAGGTTGGCATTAGTCAGTTGGGTTTAAACTTTAATGAAAGATAACATGTCTAACGATGCTATTATAAGTAATCCATTTTAAAACACACAATAATTCACTTGTTTTGTTGTACACATCCTAATAGGAACTACACAGTCATTGCATTTGCACATGGATTACATTTTTTATCTTGGTGCTATTGACTTTGAACTCTGAAAATAACATCCTTGTGTTCAATTCTACCAGATTTATTCACATCACACATCATGAATCAAAGTCAAATTTAGAGTATGTGAATAAGACATCTGAATACACATGTTGAACAGAAGAGAGGAAAATAAGATTGTGATGAAAAGCCTTTTGCCTATTTGAAATATCTCAGACTGCACCCTTGCACAGGTAAGGAACATCAATCATCCTGGGTGTGACAATTAGTGACCTCCACTGCATCCCACAGGATCTCAGTACTAATTTCATCACTCATTTGTATTCCATTTTATCTGAGTCTACATCAAATGGTTTCAGGATATAAAGGGATCAGAGAGAGTAATTACAAATTTGCTAGGGAATGAAAAGTCCTATGGTAAAATACATCAGTTGACAACCAAACAATAATCTATGTTCTTAAACCATTGTCACCCTTAACCCAAACGAGAATATTGTTACGTGTTTTGACATATAGGCCCAGTTTCCCATACATGGATTAAGCCTAGTCCTAGATTAAAAAAACTTCAATGGAGATCTTCATTTAATTTTTCTTTTACTTTAGGACTAGGCTTAATCCATGTCTGGGAAACTGGTTCCTTATATGCAATACATTTTTAAATTGCATTAATGGACAATGATGACCTGTCCTAAATACGAATATGGATGGTAGTTCCCCATTTAAAGCGATAGGCAACCTCCTTCTTGCAGAATAAATATGATTTGAAGCTGTTGGGGTATGTCTTCTGTAGCCAAGATTGAATGGTCGCTGTGTTAGTTTTAAGCCAATGCATGTTCACTTTGATTGTTTCCAAAGATTGCTTGACAAAGGACATATGACACAGTCTTTTCTTTGTCACAAAGAAGTTGTAAACCTAGAATATGACAGAGACAAAATCATTTAATTCTTCCTTTTCAAACTAAACGTTTGGACTGTTTGAATGACTTGTTTGTGAGAAAGATCTGTTACAATTACCTCATCATATTTCTCAGTAGAATTAAAATGGGATGTAGTAGATTTTACAATACCAGACAAATAAGGTGACCCCAAGGGATACCTATGGCAATAAAGAAGTTTCAACTTTGTTAAGGAAGAGCCTGATTTCAATAGCATGCTCAGCTCAACCATTCATCAACATAAGTGCTATATATACAAACATAAATGCTTTATGCAACTCAATTATGCAATGGCACCTACTTCAACAAGATCTGTTCCCAGTGTTTCTGCAGGAATTTCCACACCATCTCATTGGTTGTGGGTCGGAACGCCAGCTGCTCCACAATGAGGGAGAAGTCCTGAGTCTTGATCACATGGTGCTGGAGAGACGCATTCAGCAACCTGAATGCAAACTCAGTAGTTTAGGATAATATCCGCAACCACCCAAACGGTTTGTGTTTTCGGACATAAAGCCAGCCAGGCTGTAGACATAAACTCCTTAAGAATGCCCTTTGACATATTAGGTAGAGGATACACATCTTACTCTCATCGGAATCCCGAAGACCATCCCATGTATTATTGGGGAAAACCCTAGGGTTCAGTTGGTATAGTAAATAGGTAAACCTATCAAAAGGTGCCTGTTTTAGTGTGTTTTACCCACTGTTCTGAAATAAGGTGAAGACATGATAAACTTGCCATAGTATCTTCCTCTGACTGCTGGTGTGACAGAGAGCTGCTAGCATAATAGCCTTTTCTTTACAAGATGTATTCTGCTGGTACTTTTTCAGAAGGAACTTCCACTCGATATGACCTCCTTTCCTGACACCCACCTGGAATATCAGCCCCCGCAATGTAGCAGGCAGTCTGCATCAGAATGACACAAAACAAGCACTGAAGTTAGCAACATGTCATGAAGCCTACTGGTCACCAGGTGGCAGAATGTACTAAAATAGAATAATCAGCAATAATTTTGCTGCATTTGGCTGGAGATTATCTGGGTAAGGTCTCGGCTGAGGGAGTTGTGAAATGGGCGAGATAGTTTGTTTTGCATAGCCTATATATGTAGTATGGTTCCTCTCACGGGTGGTCTCCATTTTTGGCCATCCAGAAGTGGAAGAGGCGCAGGGCATTTTGCTCTGTTTCTGGGGAGCGTCCCAATCGGGCTGCCAGTTCCAGAAGCTTGACTCTCCTGCTCTGGAAAGGCAAAGACCCGGCATCCTCCCAACGCTGGGCATCCGCCAGCCTTCCCAGCATGCTCCACAAGTGCTCCTACACACAGGAGCAAAAAAGCAGTGACGCCAGATGCTGGAGGATATTATAGAGGAACTAATCATCCTAAATCGACCCCTGTGGTGATGTACGGATGTAATATGGAGATACAATAGCTATATCCTCTGGTAGGCTAAGAAGAACATCAGTCAAATTCTTGACTTTCAGTTGTTTTTTGTCTAAACGTGGCCTAGGGGTGTATTTGTTGTTGTGCAGTATGGATTTAATTGTGATGGAAGTGGCATTTCTCACCTTGAGAAGATGAGTAATGCAAGGTTGTTTGTTGAAGGAGAATTTGCTTATCATGTTGGACATGTGATTGATAAAGACAGTTATGGGCAATAATTCCTTTTCTGTCTTCATGAACAGAGTGTATTTGAGTGCTTCACAGTAGTGCAAGGATCCTTGTCTGAGGGCGAAAGGGGT
This sequence comes from Osmerus mordax, assembly GCF_038355195.1. Lineage (NCBI taxonomy): Eukaryota > Metazoa > Chordata > Actinopteri > Osmeriformes > Osmeridae > Osmerus > Osmerus mordax. The sequence goes on along the minus strand of NC_090062.1, from coordinate 13,795,680 downwards.
TCATCTTTATTATGAAAGGCAACAGTTTACAGAATCAAATGGCTTTTTATAGCAACAAACTGCAGCGTAACTCTACATATATATGAACTGTATGCAGTTGACATATACCTAAACTAATGAGAACATTCTATACGGAGCTATGCCATCATCCTAGGAGTCAGGTGGCTGAGCGGTGAGGGAATCGGGCTAGTAATCCGAAGGTTGCCAGTTCGATTCCTGGTCTTGCCAACTGACGTTGTGTCCTTGGGCAAGGCACTTCAACCTACTTGCCTCGGGGGGAATGTCCCTGTACTTACTGTAAGTCGCTCTGGATAAGAGCGTCTGCTAAATGACTAAATGTAAATGTAAATCCTGGCCCCATGTAGTGCAGAATGACTAAACTCTGTACCTGGCCAGATGAAAGGTGTCATCGATCAGTCCGGCCCTGTCAGCAGAGCTGAGACCAGCCTGTCCCCCCTCCAGCTGTGTGACCAGGCCTCGCAGCATGTGTCTGTCATAGAAGACCCTGTAGAAGCCACTGGAGTTCACATTGGCTTTGATCCATGTCACCTCCTCTGGAAGATCAATGATCTCTGAGCAAAAGAAAAATGGGGATGAGGAGGTCTGCAGGGATATCTGAGTTACTGCTTCAGGCTTATGTAGATTTGGGTGTTCTAGCCCAGTTCCTTTGTTAACCCTCGTGCTGCCTTCGGGTCACATGACCCAAAGGTTCATAACGAACCATCGTTGTGTTTACCCAATTTTACCCAATACAAAAACAAATAAAAATAATTTTCTTTTAACCTTCGCAATGTGGGGGGTCTGAGACAGCCCAACGGTTAAAAGAAAATGCTTCACTTTGTTTTTGTATGCGGTAAAGTTGTCGCAATACGACGGTGGGTCACAATGACTGATGGGTCAGAACGACCCGAAGATAACACAAGGGTTAACTGCCATCAATACTAAGTGTAGTGTGTTAAGGCCTGGACTGACCACATTCATTCACTCTCTGGCTACTTTAATTCACCGTAGAAGTAAATCTGTTTCTTTTTTTCAATTTCATCATCAGCGAACCATTGTCATGAAATATGCACTACAGTCATTAAAACAAAATGCAAGCTGACTGTAATTGATTTCATTTTGAAACACACAAAAGCACTTTCACAGCACAGTGATTTGTTAATAATGAATACCAAATTACCTTCTTTGCTTGTCATCAAATGAATGGTGACAGTGGATGAGCTACTGGTGTAGAAAGTAAATGGGATCTGCCACAAGGAGCTAACATCAACAGAAAAAAAATACATTCGAATTCAGTTCTAGGAAGCCTAGCCAGCCAGATAGAGGGACAGAAAGAGAGCGAGAGAGTGGAGAGAAAAAAAAGCATGAGACAACTGTAGAGAAGGAGAGAGATAGACAGATAGACGACAGGAGGGCTTTGTTTTAATTACTCTGTGTCATTCTGAGGCAAGATGGTGAAAAGATCCTGTCGCAAGTGAATGTGCGTCCCCTGAATGCTCACTGACACAACAGGATATCCCCTCTGGGTTATCCATGTGTCCATCAGGGCTTTCACATCTGTGAACATGTGATTCTGCTGGGCTGTCTGGGTAGGAAATAGGGGCATTATTCTGCTGGCAGCTTCATCTCAGTAGGAATCAGATATAAGTAGAGAGACAGGCAGACAGACAGAGACAAATGGACAGAACCTCTGACATTGCTGTCCACAGGTCGTCTGGTTGGGCATTGTTGTAGAGATGGGTCCTCAAATAGCTTTGAATTCCACTAAGGAACACATGGTCTGACAGATACATGTGGAGCATTCCAAGAACACTTGCGCCCTGTGACAAAATGTGAATGGTTCCAATTACAACAGTTACATCGACAGAAGCTGCAACATGCAAGAAACACTTATTTTGAGAATTTCAAGTTGCTATGCACGTGTCCGTTAATGTATGTTTGTTTATGTGCGTAACCTTGGAGTAGGAGACTGCGTCAAACATCTCTCGGATCTGAGTGGAACCGCTGACGGGTAGCGACACAGAGTGAGTGGTCAGAAGAGAGTCCCTCTCCAGGGCTTTGTACATGTTCATCAAGAGATACTCGTCCTCCTGCAACACAACAACACACCATGTAACTAAAGCTTGACATTTTCCACAGTAACACTGTGGGTTCGGATACACTGCATTCAAAACCTAATGACCTAGTAGGCTTTTCCTGAGTAACTTGGTCAGTAAAATTTGTGAAGAAAAGAAAAGAAAATGTATGCTAGTCACTCACCATACCCCAGTGAGGTTCTAGGTGTTTTATGGCTACATACTCCAAGTAGCTGGCAAAGCCTTCATTCAACCACACATCATCCCACCACTGCATGGTCACCAGATTCCCAAACCACTATAATGATGTTTGGGATATATACTGTAAGGTATACACTGCCCAGGGATTTCACATGTAGAATGTTGAATCCAACCACATAGATAGAGGATGACAAACAGTATAGTGTATGACAGTATTATCAGAGGTTGCTGTGTGAGTCCTACCTGGTGGGCCAGCTCGTGAGCGGTGACGAGACTGACCCAGGACCGTCCCCTCAGGCTGTCCCGGTGTTCCTGGTACAGCAGGGACGTCTCCCGGAACGTCACCAGACCCCAGTTCTCCATGGCTCCTGCCTCAAAATCAGGGATTGCCACCAGATCTGGACACACGGTCCTTGGTCATTGGTGAGGGGTCAGAGAGTAGGTCAGATCATGTTTTTATATCATGTAATCCGTACCTATTTTTGGTAAGGGGTACGAGATCTTGAAGTACTCCTCATAAAACTCTAGGATATCCACAGCTACTTTGAGAGCATGGTGAGTTTGGTTTATCTGATGGTCTGCCGCAAAGACCGAAACCTGTCACAAACCCCCAAAAGATTTCTATTCCATCTCGTAAACAAATCGAAAGGCAATGAATGATGCACAATTTCTGTGTTATTATACGAGTACTTTTCATGACAAAAGAGCAAACCTTGACCCCTTTCTTGGTCTGTGCTGTGTTCTGGGCAAAGTCACAGACGACAAAAGCCACCAGGTAGCTGCTCATCCTCACACTAGCCTGGTAGTGGTCCTCCTCCAGACCATCTTGCAGTGCTTTGGTGTATAACTAGAGAGAAAAAGATCATCTTAAAATATGCATTAGAACATATACTGTCTTTATGATTATCAAAACTCTTTGATGACACTAAGGTTAAACAAAAATCAGTTTCTACAATACAATTATCACAACACACATTATAATTTGGGCACTAATTTATTCACCTTTGGCATGTTAGAGAGGGATATTTGTCCAGCCTCCCTTACCACCACCAGAGAAAACTGGGCTTTCATTCCAGGCTCATCAAAACAAGGGAAAGCCTCTCGAGCATAACTAGGCTCAAAGTTGGTCGCCACGATAGTTCTGGTAAAGAAAAACCAATACACTCATCAATAGAACCTCTAGCACTCCTCGAAACCTGCGTTTTTAAGATACATTGTTTTTCCTACCTGAGGTCTCCATCTGGTGTCATGTAAGTGGCTTTGTAGAGACCTGAGTAACTCCTGGAGAAGTTCCCGGAATAGGAGATGGAGAGCTGGAACTTATGTCCTGCGTTGAGAGGTACGTCTGAGATCAAAGCCAACTGCTCATTGGCTTCTGACTCCAACACACGCAGGGACACCTGTTTTTTCACTGACCTCTCCTGTCTTCCATTAGCTTCACGGAGAAGAATCTGTTTCTGTATCTCCATTGGCTGCGCCCGTCTGTAAGTGGCAGCGGGATGGGTGAGGGCTCTGAGAACAACTTCCTTGATGGCCAGACCCTTGCTGTTCAGCACAATAAGTCCGGTGTCGTTCAACACCGTGACCAGGATGTGAACCTGACCAGTGAAGGTGTTGGCGATGAGGTCAGGGTGGATGCAGATGAAATACTGGTCGGGTTGAACGACGATGGGAAGCCTCTGGTTCCTCCATGGAAAAATATCCTCTGAATTTTCAGTATTAATCTCATTGGATGGTATCTCCAGCTCAGCCCAGACAACAGCCAGAGACCAGAGAAGCCACACAGCAGACACCATGGCATCAAAACAAGTCTAAATTATGGAAGACATAAAGTGAGAACAAGGAGGGAATTTGGGATGATGGCACCAAAGACTGCCTGTCGAAATTGAATAGAATCTTGATGAACACTTACCAAGAAGGAGTGCTCTGTCAGTATGCGTGCTTACTGTCACAGAACAATGCTAAAGTGAGAGTCAAAGCTAATCTTTCTGTCCACTCTGATAAGAGACAGTTTTGCACAGCCATGATATTATAGGCTTCATTCACATTTCTTCCAAAGGTTTTGCCTTGTAAAAATGAAATAGTACTCCTCATTGTTGATACTACTGCATGTGTTGGTCCATATGTATGTCACAACCAATGTAAACAAATTATAACAATCACAAATAATGTATCCAACTGTAGTTTTGTTCACTTTCAGTTTTATGCAAATCTATCTTTTGCAACTCAAATTTCTGTCTCCACCCACGCCTTTTAGAATGGGCATAAGTCGCTGAGCCTATGCAAAGGACATGATAAAGTATCTAAAAGGAATGACCCAGCACAATATAATCCCAAATAATACAACCCAAAGACTATATTCAAAAACATTTATTTATCTTAAAAAATTAAAATAAAGTGCTTTGTATGTACAATATAATAAAAACAACTGTCACAATAATAATGTATAATACAAGTAATACAGTTCACAACAGTTTTGTACACAACAGGTCCATTAAAAAAAACATTTTCATGCAGGCCATAGAGGACCATGTTAAATCAATATTTCAGTCAACTAAACATATGGTGTACATTATTGTCATACTGTAACTGGGAGGCTAACTGGAGTGTTTCATGAATTGTATGGACAGGAATAGAATTGTGATACTATTTAATAAACCGTGGCGACCCGACAATATTTCCATTTGTTTCTATAGTTACCTTATTAAAGTACAGTACACTGTGCCCAATATTAGAGTAAAATAATGAAGCAACTTATTATCCTGCTTTTAAATAAAATAGAGTTCTGCATTGTTCTTAGAGATGCTAAGACCTGAACATGTGATTCACTTAGATAACAGCTACATTCACCATGGGAGCTGCCCAAAATATCAGGCAAAAACAATGTGTGTCTTTGAGAATATCCTTTACCTTAATCTTCAGCTTGTGTCAAAATAAATAAAAATTGTCATAAGCTCCACGCAAATATTTACCTTCTGGCTTAATCGACCTGTAAGTACAAATATCAAGTAACGGTATAACATCTCCATGTGAGATTCACAGGTAGACAACTTTTACACATAGATTAATTTTCAGCAAGTCTACAGTAGCCTGAAAATACATTTTTGACACAATCCAATACAAGTAAAAAAACGAAAAGCGGAGCAGCTCCTAGTCCTGACTGTTAGGTGGAATATAGCACAAGCTTGGGTGGAATGATGTCCTTGGTAAGGCTCCATTCAGATGTAAATATGTGTAGTTTAGTTTGTTAGTTACGCTCCTGGTGGGCTACAATCAAACATGTTAACTACTACAATGTACCGTTGGTGAGGTCACCACCTAGTAGCGTTACATTGGACAGTATGTGGCACGTGGCTAAAGGCAGGACTCGATGGTGTCTGAAGGCATTTCAAAATGTGTCTAGGCTTTGATCGCTAGCTGACAACATACTTGTGTGCAGTAGTTTGTGCCAGAAGAAAGTACGCAGAAGTAGGCAGTAAGCAAAAGAACATTTCAGCAGTGGGCACTCTCACGTACATGACTATCTCTACCACAACACATCTTGCACCAGATCCCTTCACACACAATATAAGTACAGGTATACATTAAACCACTGTGACCATTGTTACGCAGTATGCTCCTTGTGCAATTACTTTGTCAAAATGTAGCAGACACGTAGCTTTTTAAAAGTTCCTTGATATTAGATAAAGCAAAATATTGTTTGCATTTTGGAATACATTAATTCATCGATACATAACATTGGGGATACATTCCACAATACTGTACGTGCCATTCTCTCCCTATGGCTGGTTATAGTTACCATGAGTTTGCTACATCTTTGGAAATTAGTCATCACAATTAACAATTGCAAAAATGGTCCCTGTTCTATAGTTCAATATAGTTGTACAAGTGGATGACATATCTGGATCAGTATAACCCCACAACTTTCAGTAGTGTCTCACACAAGACTGCTCCTCGGTTAAGCATAAAATAACTGAAATGTGCAAACGACTTGAAAGTGTTCAATCCCCATTCCCTTGTGCTTTAATGTTTCACATGGTCTGACTGATTGTGGTCATGGAGTGAGTGCCAAGACTTGTAGGAATGTGTATGGTACCTGGGGTGAATACAGCTCTGCTCTACACTGGGCCCTTAGTTCACAGTGCAGGACAAAGAGACAGTTGTCAACCCTTTTTATGAACTGGTTCAGTAACATGTACTCTTCTTTAACAGTGATCAAAGCTGACAGAAGGCAGTTCACAGAGCAGTTGCGAGAAAATGACACTAGTCATGGCACACTGAAAAATCAAAGACATTCTTGGGACAGTGTGCAATGATTTTGGTGCATCCTTGAGGACAGGGTGGTGTCCATGTCTTACTTGCGTCCGGAAACGTCCTCTGGTGGAACAGGACCTGTGTTCCTCTAATAAATCTCCCAGTCCCTAGATAGAATTTGTATTCACGTCTGTGAAAGTCTGTCCCAGTTCAGGCGAGTCCATCCTTTTTCACAAGACCTTACTGCCTTTGCAGTTCAATACTGAGAAAAGTGTCTAATTGTGGTAGAGTGGACACAAAGTCAGAGACCCTGCTTCCAAGTCTGACCACACATCAGGCTCCATGGCAACTGAGTGTTTATCTCTGAGCAGCTCCAAGGTTTTAAGAGGTAAGTTCAGCTCTGATTCTCTCAGGAAAATGTACTGCTGTCAGTCAGTCCCCATGTGCCTTGTTGAACAGTGGCTCCCATAATGCTTGTTCAGCCCAGAGAGGGTAGGCAGGAGCCATATGTAATCATACCCACCTTACTTGGCTCCACGTCAATTTCACGAACAGAAGCTTGCTGGACCACTGTCATGTTCCTCCCAGGCATTGTTTATCCCCTGACGGTGGCGTGTGTCTTACTCACATGCACGTGTAGAATGGGTGTTACATTTATCCTTTTTTTTGCCATTTCTGACTTATGTGATGAAGGACAATGCAGAATGCTTACTTGTAGCTTATTTGACTAATAGTAAGACTGTGATGGTTCACATCTGCAGCACATTCATGTATAATAAGTGGGTACGAAAATAACTCGGCAAATGAAGACGGTTGTATTATGGCCATTCTTTGCGGTCGTTGTGGTTTGGTGATGTCAGCAGAAGGGCAGGCTCGCTACTATCTTCATGACATGGGGACTCACACCCACATGCAAATAGACACCGACTCTGGAGCAGCAATGCTTTAACCCAAAAAAACTCCAACGTGTGCACAGAAAAAAAGGATGACAGAAAAAGAAAAGAGATGGCCTTCTGTGCTGTGATGGGAGCTGGATGGCTGAGCCTATATCCCACTGAGATACAGTCCATCAGCATTTCTGCCAGCCACTTTTGCCCTCTCTCATACTATCGAATCCTTGATCTCGGAGCCCAGTCGTACTCGGGGCCGGGGGCAGGTGGGGGAGATCTCTACGTGGCTCTCCTTCAGGTTCAGCAGCCGTCTCTCAGACTCGGAGAAGCTCTTGCTGTTGTCTGGCGAGGACTCGTGGGTGGGCGTGCTGCAGATGTAGTTGTCATTGAGCGTCTGGTAGCCCTTGTGGTCGGAGGTGGAGACGGGGATGGTGTTGCCATTGAGGGGTAAACTCTCCGCAGGCTTCCCTACGATCCTGGCCTTCTTCTGCTGCATGTTCGGACACTCCCCCTTCTTTAGCATGGATTTCATGCGGTCACGGTTCCTGTAGACCACGAACAGGGAGAAAACCACCAAGGAGAATGCTAGCAGGGCACACACCACAATCAGTTCATTCCAGTAGGTCTTTGCGTTGATCTGAGCCGAATGTGATTCGCCAGGCAGGATGATGGACTCCTCGTGATCGATGTGGGGGGTCCGCGAATGGCCAATCAAGGTGGTGCTCTCCTGCCTGGGCTCCGCCTTTACGCAGTAGTTGGCTAACAGCTGCCTGAAGCCCTCCTCCTGCGACCAGCACTCGTAGGTCTCGTCTTTGTCAGCCTGTGCCACCACTACCAAGCTCCCCTCAGGGGTGGCGTACAGGAACTGGCTGGCACTCTGGCTGTACTGCCATCTCCTCTCTGCCAGGTTGGAGCGGAGCTTGCATGGCAGGACCCTGAAGGTGTTGGCTGGGATGATAATAACCTGGCATTGGGAACCGCCTATAAAAAGAGAAAGTGTTGTTATACAGACCATTAAAGATTCCTTCCATTAGGGCTACTTTTATTGTGGTGGTAAATGCTATCAAAAATGTGTTGGTCTTCTCATTAATGTAGTCACCTCATTCAGGATTTGTTATTCACACATCTACATTTGTTGTGTGACAATGTTTAAATAGGTCACTCATGGGCCGTATGACTAACACCTAGTAATGCACAGTATTGCGTCTAACATACTAATGTTTTTAGTATAAGCCTCAATTGACAACTGTGTGTGTGCATGTTGGGGACTGTGGCAGGGGAAAATGACAGGCCTGTTGAGTGACAGGCCTGTCATTAGGTGCTGTCACACACGCATGGGGACACTCACGGGAGGGGGGCGGTCTAGCAGAACGGGGGCTGGCCGCTGTCTTATTACAAATGGCTGACGTGTCAGCCTCCTCCACGTCCTGCTGCCAATGACTGGAAGAAGAAAAAAAAAAAGCATAGATGGTTTTACTGCCTTTAATGATAGGAACCCTCTTTACAAGCACCCAGAACCACCACCTTGAAACCTTTAATTGTGACACGAAAGAACATGTGTGTGAGCTGACAATGATATCAGAGCCCTAGGCAGTCATAGTTACAGTCAATGTTTTGGTTTACAGAAATAACAGACAGTATGTGTGTGTTTATATTTGTGTGTTTTTGCATTGACATGTGTTTGTATGTACAACTAAACCGACCTATCAGGAGGAGCCATCCGGACGTCCTGGCAGACCCGGCCAGTCCAGGCGCAGTACGGGTCTCTGGACAGAACACACTCTCCACAGCTCTGGTAGTTTGAACAGTTGGCCACCGGTACCTCCACTAGGCCAGAGTGGGAGGACACAAACAACAGACCCTGCAAGAGAAAGGGAGGGTCAACTCTGACCTTGGATTCTGTCAAACAATATCTACCTATAAATATATAATATAGCTTTTTTTTCCATTTCATACTGCTTTCATACAACCATTTCTATTTTATCTGAGGACTATATTGAACTGTATTCTGCTTTCTTAAAGAATGACATAATCCTAGGTTCATTGCTGTTTATTTTGGACTGAGAACAGCCTTATGTAATTGATAACGTGCCGTGAGTAATATAAACCGAGCCAGTCCAGTTCTCCGGAGAATCTCAACCTCTGCTGGCTCTGAGAGCAACATCTAACTGCAACATGCACAGCAGTGGATGCCAAGAGCTTTATGGTTCATCAACAGTTTGGTCAATATAAAAATAGCCAAAGATTTAGCTATAGCGTACCCTCTGAGAGTCTAGTTCAATATGTTGGACCGGCTGAGGCTGTGGAAACAGGGTCATCTCCTCGATGATGTGCATCTTGTCGTTGGCATTGATAGCCTTGTGCAGCTTGCCATCGTCTATGGAATGCAGAGCACAAAAGGGATATCAAGAGAGTTGTTAAAACCAAATCCCCGGGATCACAAGTCAAGATGAGGACAGAACTTTAATTCAGGACGGATCAGTTTAGAGCCGTTCTTCCCTGTTCAGATACACCTGTCTCACCTGTGCCGATGAACAGCACATCATAGGCCCTCTCCATGCCCTGGATCTTGTGCACGGCGATCTGGGTGTAGCGCACACTGCGCTTCAGCAGTAGGGGGGCGCTGCGAATCACGCTGTCCATTAGGAAGTGGTCCTTGACAAAGTTTAGAACTTTATCGGGCATGTGCAAGGACGACTGGATGCTCATTTCACGGGCGCTGTTTGTCACACACTGTGGGGTGAGAGGAGAGGAAGAAGCCATGAGTTACAAACAAAACATGAATATTTATGGAAGCAAATCATTGACAATGTTTTGAATTTTAAAAAGGTACTGAATACTTAAATTTAAACGTTAAAAGTTTAAAAGTTGTTTTAGATATTTTAACTGTTCGAATTTGAGCAACCTGAATTTCCAAATTATTTTTGTATCCGTTTTTTTCACATTGAAATAAATTAATATTTCTATTTTAAATAGGTGAATTCAAAACCAACAAGTTCGGAGCTGTTTAAATTTAAATATAAAATATTCAAAGCCTAAAAACATTGTCACTGATTTGGTTCCAGAATGCGTCTTCCAGAACCCATGAAACCAAACTGAGCTGAGATCCATCATAGGGCAGATGGTAATAATCAGTGCCAACTGGTCAAACGACCCATCATCATTACAATACATCATGAATAGAGCAGTGTTATAGTACCTACATGTACTTCAACAGGCCTGCCCCTGGGTATACTGCCCATTCCCATGTATATATATTATCAGGTTTAATTGAATTTGTTTCCATGCCCAGAGTAAGTCCTGGAGGGCGCCAGGGTAGGGGACTCACCGCTCCAGGGCGGGGTTCAGGGACAGGGTGGTTGTAGGTGTACCACTGCTGGGTCTCCCTGTTGACCTCACGATAGCGTCCGCTGAAGGCACGTTCCACCTGGGCCATTGTAAAGGCACAAACTGCCGAGCTGCCCGACGCACCTTTATACCTGCAATCGTGGGGTCAGATGGCTGAGAGGTTAGGGAATCGGGCTAGTAATCTGAAGGTTGCCAGTTCGATTCCTGGCCGTGCCAAATGACGTTGTGGCCTTGGGCAAGACACTTCACCCAACTTGCCTCGGGGGAATGTCCCTGTACTTACTGTAAGTCGCTCTGGATAAGAGCGTCTGCTAAATGACTAAATGTAAATGCAATCAACAACCTGATTACACTTTTACACTTGTCATTAAGGCTACATGTGAACACATAACTTTATTATATACCGGATAGGTGAAATACACTGAGAACAACTGAGTCCAATTTCAGGCCTATTTAATGACACCTATTTTCTTTCCAGCAAGCTATTCCTCCTTTTATCTTTTACAGTCAAATGACCCTGTAAATTATATCACCCAGGTAGTGTAGTAATTTCCATAGGCAAATTGAAACAGCCACTCATTTTTGTGTGTAACAGCGTCCGAGAGAATACTGGAAACATTACCATGTAAGAACCCACCCAGTTGCTTACTGCATTAATCACCAAGAGATTTTCGTGACCCGGTTGAGTACACTGTTGAAACTTATTACGGCTGTTCTAACTTCTGAGGCCCAGAGTGAGAGGAGGGTGGCGACTCGCCAGAGACTGGGCGTGCAGAATACAAATGTGAAGTGACATCCAACTGTTGGTTATAGAGAGAGCCGCGTGCAGGTGGGAATTGTGTGTGTGCGTCTAGTCTTACGTGTTTCTGAGAATGTTTTAGAGGAAAACCATACAGACCCTGCACACTAAATGCCCATAGAGTGTGATGCAGTGCTGCAGGCAAATTAAACCAGAACCTGTTCAGGGCCATAGCTAGGCATTGCAAGGCAAGACGACATTCTAGATACATTTGTCCCTATTTAGTTGCTGGAGTCAGAGAGAATAAAGTGCTGATCATGAAATGAGATTCATAGGACGGTGCCTTTCCAATTAGTGTTCAGTAAAGCATGTCCTCTTTTTCAGCTTTCTTACCATTGAGAGGTGAAGACCCCATAGAACACCGTGTTCTCCCAGCCCTCCCCATTGGGCTTGAGAACAAACATATCCTGGATGATGTTGAAGGGAAAGCCATCGTCTGGGAGGGAACACAGGAGCTGGGTCTTCAGGAAAGTGGTCCACTTCTTCTGTAGCACCCTTTCACCTCCCTTATCCCCCTATGTACAAAGGGCATGGAAGTCTGTTAATACTATTATGGTGAATGAAAATGATTTATCAGCTGCAGTTCCTTCTCCAGCCTATAGAGGGAATGTTGGGGTGTTGAGTTGGTTTGAATAGTGTAAAATGTCCTGAACTCTTAATGAGAATACAATATGTACCCAGAGACTAGACAGATATCATGTTCTGGTGAAGGTTCATGTATAGAAGTGAATTAGAGCCTGGTATGTGTTGTGTATTTATGCAGAATCAGATGGATATTTGTACAGTAAATTAGCAGCCTTGTTGCCTTTGAAACAGACACTGCCAGATTTTTTTATATATATATATATATGAACTACACACATAAAATACATTGAATGTGATAGGCTGAGAACTTAAGGCACTTGAGTTCATGAGGCATCTAAAGATGATAGATAGAGGGGTCAAATAACACCAACAACACAACTTTGAACTATTGCCCAGTACCTACAGTGTGAGGGAGATTGTTTAGTCATCTGTCACTCCCCTAAACTGTAAAACATTACAAAACTCTTATCAGAGCTCTTAGCTAACACTATAAAGGAGTGGCAAAGTACTTAGTTACACCCTAACATGAGGCACTCCTCAGAAGAATCGGCTTGTGCTACACCAAAAACATGCACGACAAGTGGAGGAGGACAAAAACAACACGCCTCACCCCAAGACTGTTTGAAGTTCTGCAGACTACTACAGTATACAGCCATGGCATCAACAGCCAGAAACCTGAGGAGTGAATAAACCTACAGCACATCATAAACTGTAAAGTAAAAACTCTTAATCCTCCTCTTCCTCCTACGTCTGCCATTTAACAGAAAACAACCATCTCCTTGAATGTCGAGGTGAAACCACATGGGACTAATGCTTGGATTCTGAGGCAATTACCAGGCTGCGGTAGCCGGCCCAGATAATGAGCAGAGTACATTCCTGCTCTCTCAGCTGTCCCCTGGCATTGTTGTTCTCCAGTACAGCAGCAGCAGCGCTTTCACTAGGGGCCACCCCCCCGCCCCCCATCCCCCCCTCCCACCCTCCAAACCACGCTAGGCCTTAACCCTTACTCTCTCTATCCATCTCTTTCCCTCTTTCTATAGAAAGAGACCAATGGGTACTCTGTACTTAAATGCCGTGTCTTTGATTTGATCTCTCCTGAGACAAAAGTGAGCTGGCCTGAGGTAAATGGGTAGAAGAGAGAGACAGTTTTGCTGTATGTTGATAAGGAGCTGGCCCCCTTGCTCTCTACTGCTCCTCATTGTGCACACCTGAATAAACAATGGAGGAAGGGAGTGGAAGGGAGGACAGGGAAGGAAAGCAGGCAGAAAAGGAGGGAGGGAAAGAGGGAGGGTGGGAGAAACTAAAGGAGGGAGAGCCGGAAAAAAACAACAACTCTATAGCAGAGGTGCAGACGCAGAAATATGAAGTGTATGTTTCTGCCACTGCCTACAGACCTATGTTAGCACCGAGCCAGCTGGGATGGGGCCATCCTACCCGTCCCTGAGTCCTGAGTTCAGCCCCACCCTCCCCCCCACCCACTGAGGGAGTAGGCCGTTTAGTCAGCTGTTAGAGTGGGGTTGTATCCTGTTTCTGTCAACACTCCCTAACCGGTTAGAAAAGACCGCAAACAAACTTGCTACTGAACATGTCTAGATATTAGCATGTGGACCATGGCTTCTCACTCACTTTTTTCACATCCAGCAACCAGCTCCAACTACACAATACACTTACATAAGAAACAAAGGATGTTGTGTTTAACTTAAGCCGTGTACAGGCCTATTCTTTATAGATATGCCTTCAACAACAAAAAACGTACAATAACCCGGGTCTAATTCAATTAAATGTACAAGCAGGGCGAGAATTGTGAAATAAGATGTCCCCATTAATCCACAGCATTTACAGTATATAAATGACTTCTCAGAAATGCAATCCTTCTGTGACACCCCAAAAAAACTGATTGCTATCCACCTTCCAGAGCAATAAACAAATATTTAGCGGGCTCCAATTTTCCATCTTATTGTACAGTGGATCTCCAGTGCAGTTCAGAGGAATTTCTGCCAATTACTTCCATATTTAGAACCCCCAAGGCTTGCAATTGGTTGAGAGGTGTCAGAGCGCTGAATGCCAAGCCGGAAAGTAGGAGGGATATCATTAAGCTGTCACTTAAGATTACACACTGTCCCCCCGATTATTCACATTACTGCTTCTATGAACAAACGGTTGCCGTCAATAAAAGATGCTGAGACTTTAGAGGCCTATTGGAGGTCTTGTGGACGGCAAGCAGCTCCCGATGACAGGTGAAAAGGGATACTGCCTTGGTGTCGATTGTTCTGGGTCACCAGCTAAATGAAACCGCTTATGAAAAGAGCTGAATGGGTCTAAATACTGTATGATTTAATTGATTTACTCTGAATTCTGAGATATTACAGCTGCACAGCTTGCCTGTAACAAATAGAGTCTATAGGAGATGAAAAACATTTCAAGTTGCTGTGGAGCGCTCTTGAATACTAATAATGGTTGCAGTGTGTGAGCAAGGGGGAGAGAAGAGAGCTGGGGGATTGGACTAGGGCTGACATGAGGAGAAAGATGGAGGGAGGGAGAGAAGGAGAGATGACAAGGCAGAGGAGAAAGGAAGTGGAGGTGGATTTCAGAACGAGAAACCCGAATCTGCAGTGTGAAATTGTCGTTGGATCAACTCCCACCTAGATATGCGAACAAATAGTCAAACAAAACACACAGTGCGTGCACAGACAGCTACATATTTCCACTTCTAACACTCGTACACACACATCGTACCATACCATGTTTACAGCCTACATGCCTTATATGTGCTTTCACACAGACACGCCTTTCTCTGGTTTAGGTAGGATTGTACTGGGATTAGAAGGAGGAGGTAGGGCTACTGTGCGTGTCTTGGTTTGACCAGGCGGTTACGTACGATGCCCCACGCCCTCCTTGGGTGTCTTACCTTACACACGCGAGCGATCCGTGACACAATGGTGTTGTCAAAGAAATCAAACTCCTTTCCAGCCTCGCTGAAGAAAAAGTAAATCTTGTCATCGTCGCCCACAGGGTTTCCGGCCGGCTGGCTTTCCTGGAGGTAAGCCGACCCCACAAAGGCTGGATCTGGAAAAAACAAGTCTTTCAGTCAAAAGACAACGTTTAGGACAAACAAAAACTAAGCACGTCATTCATGTCCTTTTATGGTCCACCGTGTGAGGGAACAATACAGTCTAAGTCTCTGCTTTTGCTCACAACAAAGGGTTAGGTTTGGAAACTGTGAGCCTCAAACTGGCTTGAGACGGTTTCATTCTGGACAAGTCAACAAGGAGGCCACGGGGATATGGCATCCTCTGTATAATTGTACTCAGATGCTAGTGGGCACTCTGCATGAATTATCCTGAGATCAAAAGACAAGAGAAGTCTTAATTGTGAGTAAAGTGCAGCTTGCTGTGAATTCAAATGTTGCAGGCATCTTGTTTTGATGTGCATACGCTGTGACTGATAGTACCCGCAATTTAAGGAGCTTGTCTTTGCGCTACGCTCTACACAGATTAGAAAATGGTCTCGCTAATGATCGCTACTTTTAGAGCCATATCTTCTTTCCTGGATAGACTGGAGATGTGCAGGGAAGCACATCAGCCGTCTTTGATGACAAACATCTTTACCTTGGAGCCAGTTCAAAGAGTTTTCTGTTTTCAGAGCAGTGCCAGGACCTAGGCTCTTGTAAATCACTGGTTCGTTTCCCTGGAAATTGCTGACCGTGCCCGCGTACAACTCTCCATCTGAAACACGACACAGGAAGAAAATCAACAAGGGGGGAAGTCCCTTGTTTTCAAGCCAACAGATCTATATTTAGTTATTTGTCTCGTGGGTATGGGAGCGCTGTATGTCCCGTGGTGCTCACCGACTATTATGGCGGTGGATTTATACTCTGGGTTGAAGGGGCATCTGCTGCGTCCGTCCTCCATCACCACCTCCCCTGTGTCATCCCGCTCCAGAGAGAACGTAGATGTGTTCTACACACAAGCAGACAGCCACAACATATGCATTAGCAATAATATAAAACAAAAGAAAATCAAATTAAATGTATACCCATGATTGAGTTAACTTCCCAATTAATGTGTGGCAGTGCTTAAATATTCCGTTTTGTTCCCATTTAGTGACATTTAACTAAATAAACAATTTCCTTCTCCAGGATCTTGCTTAAACCCCATAAATCTGACTGTCTACTAACGACCCTGCTCTGAACTAAGTGCTGTCTCAAATCCTCTGGATCGTGTCAACATTCTGATGTTGAGGCCAAGCAGTTCAGACAATCTAGCTTGAAGGATGCCTCTGGAATCCTGCTTCAGGACCTTAAGTCCTGCCAGAGACTATTCATTCTGCGCAGATCCCATATGATTTCTTCACTGTGACGTCAAAGTTAGTCCCCCACTTAGTTCCCGGGATTCAAACTAGGTCTCTACAACTTGATTTCCTCCTGTCAGGAAACGAATGTCACTGCGTAGTGACTGATGCGGCTCTCTCTTCCTCCCTATGTACTTGATCTAGACACAAACAACACCGCTTTCTGGCTTCTCTGCTTTCCAATCACATTAGTGCGAGACAGACCTTTCACCCCTTGTTGACTTACTTCTGCTAAAGTGCTTCAACAGCATTTGGCCACACTCTCACAGCAAGAGCTCCAGCACAGTCATGCCAGATCATTTAAAAACGCCCCCGTACAAAGATGTGGCATTTTAACTTACTGAAGTTGAGTGAAAAAAAATCATGGCTTTCACTAGCCCCTTTTTAATCAAAGATCCCACTCTAATGCCATTAAGAAGACCCATCCTTAAGGCGGCGTTGTTTGTTTACACTGAACTAAACAAAGGCGGCATAATCCTGTCCCATGTGTGATTTTAGATTGCAAGCCAGCGTTCCGGAATCAGAGGTGTCAGTGTGTGTAGTCGTCATGCCAGCTCTCACTTCACATAGACACGGATTCAGCTTTGTGAAAACCTCAGCTGCCGGCTTAATGCCAGTAAAACAAAGACCCCACATTACGGTTTTGTAACTTTTATACAAAACTGCGAAGTGACGTAAAGGTGCCACATTCATGCCTCAAAAAGGCAGTGTAAAAGGGGCTACTGATTGTTTGAGGGATAATCAAGATGATGCAGTAATCAGCAAAGAGGAGGATGCTCTACTTACTATGTATGCACAGACGGGACTGAAGGCGTATGTGCCACACACATAAAGATGCGTGCTGTTCAGGCGCAGCAAAATCTTGATGTAATTGAAGCAATCAGTCTGGATCAGAAACAATAAGAACATCAGTCTGGACTGTGTAGGGGAGAAAAACATGGAACAGAATGACTTTGAATGTTTTATTTTTATCCAGCGATGAAGTGCTTTTATTTAAATAGGGCCGGGAGTTTTTCTTCCTGTACAATTTAATGTATGTATATAAACGATATGGCCCACATTTCTACCTGAGACAGAAAAAACTCCCCCACAGAAACATGTGTCAAGTTATTGTAATTAACTTCCAAATCCAGGCACTTGGCCACTAAGCTTATGATGGACCTTCCCAGAACATATTGTTCAAGGTGAAACCATCTGGTGGGAGGACAGCAGAACAGACAGCAAACAGCAACATGTTGCAACCAAAGACCTACACTTCCCACATGAGCCATCACTGAGCATGCACAAATGAGTCTGTTTCTACTTGTTGAAACAGTGGTTTTCTTCTGCTGTCAGGCGCTCTTATCCAGAGAGACTTACAGTAAGTACAGGGACATTCCCCCCCAGGGAAAGTAGGGTGAAGTGCCTTGCCCAAGGACACAATGTCATTTTTCACGGTCAGGGAATCGAACCGGCAACCTTCTGATTAATAGCCCAATTCCCTAACCACTCAGCCATCTGACCCCCTATATTACCTGCAGATTCTTCCCCTTGAAGCTGCACTCTTCTCTCTTCCCTGCAGGGGTGTCCCATGTCAGCTGCAAAGAAACATTCAACGTTAGTGAGACATAGGAACTTGGCAAACTCGGTCATTCCTCTCATTTAAGTTGTGCCATCCGGCACTATGAGCTGTGAGGATTTGACTGTTACAAAAGGTTCCCTGAACTGCACCATAATAGAACATGCAGTACTAATATGTGATGAGTAATTTACTGCAACCAAGTAAGAGTAAGAGGTAAGAGTTGTGCCTAGGCATCCCTACTTCTGAATTTACACGCACGCACACGCACACGCACACACACACACACTTACACTCTTCTGCAGCTTGGTCTTGCTGATGTCGGAGAGGCTGAGGGCGAACAGGGCCTCCCTGGCTCCCACATACAACGTGTCGTCTTCCTGGCTGAGCAGGAGGGAAGTGTAATTGAAGACGCCGTCTTCGGAGAACCTCTTTGCTGACCTTTCTTTTGCATCTGCACACAAAAGGGGAAAATGATTGGACAGAGTCCTCGTCAACAGGCAGAAAAGACCATCAAATAACAGGGTCACACTTTACACACACGCACACACAGACACACGGATGCAAATGTTTGTACACATGCGGGTGCCAACTGTCATTACAGCAGTAGGTGCTATAGCAGATACTGTACAAACAGCAACACAAACGCCCATCCAACAGGGGGCAGTCATCTTGCTGGCACTGAGCATGCGGGAGGACCTACAATGAGACGTCAGCTGTGTGGGGGACACCCACTAGCACCAGGAGGACCACTGATTTGTAAGCCAACAAGGCGAGTCAAGTACTTCCTGTCCTGGCGTTCTTTTGGAATGCTGGCAGTATGGTCAATGTCCCCTCTGATGGAAGAGAGAGCACTAAATCTCTGTCTGACACCCTTTTAAAATTGTTCTTTGTGCAAAGACTAGCTAAGTCAAACGAGTAACTCTTTCCCACGTCACTCTGCCCTGCAGCCTCAGAATTTTTTGATAAAACACTGAGAAATATTCATCTGCAGTAGTTCACTTTTGCTCTCTCTGGTTTGCTTTCTCTTACTGCTTCGGAACATGAAGCTTTGGCCTCAAAATAAATAGTGCTTCCACGTAGCTGCTAAAGTGACCCTGACTAAGTTTTCTAGTACTTCCAATAGGACATTGATGAAACTTGCTTTTCAAGATCAGGTAAAATTGGAAAACGGATGGATTTGAAATTCAGTTCAAAGACCTAAGAAAGACAACAAAGAGATAGCGCCCCAAAACATGGGCCACCCCGAGACCTTAAGTTCCAGCACAGATGTAGGCCCTCTGGAAAAACATTTGCAGAGTTGAGGGGCCCGGCCGTGGTTGGAGGAGATGTTATCACTCAGCCTCATATCAACAGAACTACAAGAGTATCCTTACAGCTCTGTAACTGAGAAGCCTACATACAAACGAGAAAGAAGACAAAAGCTGGATAGAAGCTCATGTTTGTGTGTCCAGTACTTGCATGCATCATGCCCTTTGCATTCTTTGCATCTCTGGAAATGTTTATCCAAAGTCTACGACTCCAAACACATTCAAAAGCCTTTACGTGCTACACAAACTAAACGACTTGGGTCATGGACTCTATTTGCTTGTCCAAGTAGATTCTTGGCTCATATTTGAGGTCATAAACACCAATATTTGCTGCTATAAATCTGTTTACAAGCTTTCCCCCACATAACAACCACCAAATTGAATAGAGATTTTTAGACTTCTGAGAAAGAAAAAGAGACACCAGCATGAAGTGTATCTGTATCACTCCAGGTGGTGCATTGGCCTCTTACACAAATGGACCTAATAAACTGTAATAAACGTTTACAATCGAGGACTTAAACCTTTCAGCATGCTTGCAAACAAACAGATTGAAATCTTGAGGCAGTTTGGCATTAGAATTCTTTGGTGATCTAGTTCAGCCCAGCTGTGCAAGCCACAATCATGTCGAAAAATCTAATATAAGCTCCTCAGATCGTCACCTCCTCTCTGTTTTGTTACCATTGTGACATCTGGAGCCAATGAGAAAGAGGCCAGCCATTAACATCAGAGAGGGTGAGGAGGAAAGACAGGATATGGAATTAAAAGACTTCCTATTTTCATACTGAGCCATCCAAAAAAAATAAAAAGATATCCCAGGGAAGTAAAGCGTCGTCTCAGTGGGTTTACTTCAAGGTAAATCTAGTCTGTTTAAATTCCCTTAGCCTTTATGATTGTGAGAGATGAAGCTTTATTCAAGTTATAAAAAGCCATATTCGGTCCTGGTAGAGGCTGTAGACAGCAGACAAAAGGGTGCCCCATCTTTGCATGACAGGGGAGACATATCATAGACCCGTCTGCCATTACTCCCAAGGGTTAGACCCTTTCATTCTGAGCATGGGCAGTCCAAGCACAGCATATTAAAACTCCTTGACATGAATCACAGTGACATCCCGCAAGACAAACAAAAGAATAACAAGACGAAGAGAGTGAACTTGAAGGCAATAAAACTTTTACTTTTTACTCAGGGAGCAGACCTGGGGCATTTCTTCATGGGGGAGGGGGCCATCAGAAGAAAATCATTGTGTGAGGAGAACAGCAATTTTCTGACTGCAGTCCAGAGAGTTTATTGATATGGTATGACTTAGCATAATGCCTTTATTCTGGCAGCAGCAAATGCAGTTCAAAACAGTTGTGTTTTCGAAATTGCCAGCCTGGTCTACAGTCAGACTTCAACTTCTGAATGTTCAAACATTCTTTGGCACAGTGTTTCATTTGAGCACTTGTGTGTTCAGACACGCCTCTGGCTGAATGCAAGGTGTCTATCGAGAGCTCCAGCAATTATAGGCCATGCTGGCCAATTCACACTCAGGCTCCAGCTCCATTCATCACTGGGCTGTTTAATCAGCTGCCTGTCCCCAAGTAGGACCCAAAACCGCTGATAGAACACATCACACCCTCAGTCCATGTGTCCTCGCTAGCCTCTTACCACAGTGGTGCCTTCATGCAACTCTGAGCTAACGAGAGACTGGACCAACACTGGTGTTTTTTAAGACCGGTGTATATTGGCTCACAACTCAATAAAACATCAGCACTACAAGCATGCTGAAGGAAACTGTTTCAACTGAAAGTAATTCTGCTGATGGCTGTAAATACCCATAAGTGATCCATTAGGTTAAATTAATTTAGGTGATGATCTAGGCTTTCAATATTTTTTCATTTCTATCAAGCGCTGTGTGCTTGGGGTTCATGGTTATAAGTGAGTACATCATGTTTTTTTGCTTATTCGACACTGAGGTAACTGAGACATCACCACAGAGTGCCAACTCGCCAACAGCATCTCGCTGGCTAATAAAACAATGCCAGCCCTTTGCATGGCATCATATATCACGTCTGTCAGACAGGGACTGAAATTACCTCTACTTGTTGAGTTTAAGAGCATGCCAAGGAGAGGTTGAATGGCGGTTTTGTAGGTGGACGCCCGCCCTCCGGCTCCTAAAAGACTGCCCGTAAACATGCCCCAGATTTACTAAAGCAACACGAGCCAAGTCACAAGGCAAGGGGCCACTGGGGACAAATGGGGCAGGCTGGGAAAACAGACCAGTAGAGCGAGGGAGAGGACGGGAGAGGAGAGAGACGGGGAGCGGAGGTGAAGACAAGTGGACGCTGGGTGAAGGGCAGTGCCTTGCACCACCATTATCCATCACAGCACATTCTCACTCACACACACACCCTTTGCACACAAGTTCATTGGAAAGTTTAGAACTAAATGCATTTAGATGGCGTGTGTCTTTAGGTATAGCTAAGTGGTAAAGCATTTGATTGCAGATCAAGAGGCTGCAGGTTAAAATGCCCCTCTGTATATTGTTTTGCATAAAGCATCAGCTAAATAAAATGACATGAATCTTCAGGTGGATTTGACTGTAGTTCAAACCAACACGGAGTGTGTATGGTGTGTGTGCAGGGTGATAAATAGTGAACTGGCACAGTTAAAAAGGTTTTGTCCACCATGGATGTTTGTCCCGGATCCTTCTAGTCATCCTCACCAGCTAGCCAACAGGGCTAAACACTGGTGTCTATGCAGAGGTCGCAGACCTTTGGCAGGTGGGCAAATTGGGTGAGAAGGGAGCAGTGTGTTGTGCTGTGTTCCACCAAGAGTCAGGGGCCGTGCACAGATTTAATAAGGAGGACTGTGAGTGACAGCTCAGTGCCAGGCCAAAGAGAAAGAGAAAGAGGACACAGAAATGAAGCAGAACAGGAGGGGAAACATAGCCAGCCATCATTCAGCACGAGCACAACAAAGGCACCTTTTAAAAGGCAATAGAAATGATCCTAATAACACCAAAATTATGGGTGGTATTTGATAAAATAAAGGGGGCTGGTAGCGAGGGGCAGCTAGTGTCTGTCCATCTGCACTGAGAAAGCTGCAGCTCACAGATAAGAAGCGGAGATTGACAGTCTTTAAATCCACTGTTTGCTTTGTGAGGTGGATTATACAGCACCAGAGTTAATGGTGCCTTAATGTCCTGACTGCATACATGCAGACACACACGCGCATACACACACCCAAGGTTGACAGGTGTAAAGCAACCAAACAAAAGATGAGGTAAGCCCATAAAACACTGGCACCCCCAACTAAATAGTAGAGAACTGAGGATAAAACTGAGCTCACAGGACTATAATTATCATTTACATTTAGTCATTTTAGCAGACGCTCTTATCCAGAGCGACTTACAGTAAGTACAGGGACATTCTCCCCGAGGCAAGTAGGGTGAAGTGCCTTGCCCAAGGACACAACGTCATCTGGCACGGCCGGGAATCGAACTGGCAACCTTCTGATTACAAGCCCGCTTCCCTAACCGCTCAGCCACCTATCATCCTAAGGAGGCAGTTCTGGAGCGGATGGAACCTCTCCACTCTAACCAGTTGAGCTATGGTGTGAAGCAGTCTTGGGCTTTTGGGGGTGTGTGATCAGGCCCGGCATGTTGTGGGGGGGTGTACCCACATACTCAGCCATTGGTGAGGAGAGACTGGATATGGCGGGGATACAGATATGCACTCTGATCAAACCCTTATCTGAATCATGCTGGATCATAGTAGTGTTATGATGAAACCCAGATCCAAGAGTCCTGAGTGGGTGGATGAAAGGCAAGATATCCAAGGGTGAAAGATGTTGCCTAAATTGAACATGCGGACTCCAGCTAAGTGCATCAGTATAACAAACCCAGTTGGCATTGTTTATGGTTTAGATTCACCGTGATAAAGCATACGCACAGTGCTGCTACTAAATGTGTGTGTTCCTCGAGTTTACATGGAGGTGTGTGTGTGCGCGCGCCTTTGTGAGCTCTTGGTGCTGGTGGTTTTCCGAGTGCTCTCACTCTGGATGAGCGTGTGCTCAAGGTCCTGGAGAGGAGTGACCATTACAGCATAAACACAGGCCCTTCAGCACCATCCTCTCATATCTCTTGAGAGGTCCTTGATGGGAGGAATGCATTGGCGCGCTGGTGCCGCGACATCTCCCAGCACCAGTCTCAGTCGAAAAATAACAGAGTAGCCGTGATCAAACACATAGGGCTGTGCTTGCTCATGCTCTACACACGCCTGCGTACGCTCGCACACGCCTAAAAGATAACCTCTTCACATAGAAGAGGAGGAGGTGCGTTTGTTTACATCCAGACCATATGGCGCTTCTGTCAGAGCGATGGTTCGGAGTGAGAGGACTGGGTGAAATATAAATGGCTGTAGAACAGCAAAGTATACAGGTTCACACACAGGTCAAGGGAGCGGCCAAGGCAAACACTCCCTCACTCCCACCCATCAACACACACACGCTCGCGCATGTGTGTGGGAGGAGCAACAGGGCATCTGGAGTGCATAAACACAGCAGAGTAGGAGGACAGCCTCTGCAAGCGTCATTATGAAAGAAACATAGACACCCTGTGTTTAGGGAACTGGTGGGTGTGTGTTATTCTCAGTGGCCTAGAGCCATTACGATTTCAAGACGAGACACGGCCATCACGACAGATGATGGGTCCTGTACGCCTGTAGCTGGAGCATTGCAAAAGCAGGTATGTTATTGTTTGTCTGGAAGAAAGCCATCTCAACTCCAACAAATATTGTTCCATTGGAGGGTGACGGAAAAGTAGTCAACCATTATGCATTGGCATCCAACACAACAGCCTCGTTGCAAAGCTGGCTCATCCCAACTGTCATGGTGGCTTTGGGCTCTCAAGCCCAGAACACCTAAGCACCCATTGTTTCCAGATTTCCCATAATGCACCTCCCTCATCTGACCACGTCCACGTTTGTAAAGTCTCTCTGAGAGGATCTCTGTCGCAAATCAGACACAGACATGCCGACAGACACACGGACGCGTAAGAACAAGCTAAAAAGCCTTTTATAAAATGGTGAAGGTTATTGTGGGTATGTTGTCGACTATGATTTATGGCTCCTACCTGAAGCCATTTAATAAGTAGGGCTTCGCCGAAGCAGTCAAATCCATTTCAATGCAAAGTCCTTTCATCACTATCAAAATATATGCCAGGGCAAAAGAAACTGCAGACTGTATAGACACTCACTAGACTGTATTAAATGCAACGTAGCATTACATTATTATTGTTTCAAATCATTTAAATCCTCACCATTATGCAGACAAGAGAGGAATTGCAACAGTGGTATTCGGCATTGATATGTATTAATGTATGACCAAGCAGTTTCTTTTTCCAATCTGGCATTTCCAACCCCAAACTGTAACATTTTAGGACATTGTCTGAAATAATACATTTTCAAACACTTTCCTTAAGGCATGGATTTGAATAATCCAATAAAATATACCGCAGTACTGTAATTCCATTCTATTGTTGGCCGCTTCTGCAGGCTTTCCGAGTGCCACCTTTGCAGCCAGCCACAGACAGCTTGTCTTTCAGGATCAGCAGGCGTGTCCTTGCTGGGGTTTAGGTGAGCATCGGAGCATGTCTAAAACCTCACGAGTATCTGGCCTGACCCCCCTCTCGCTGCATCACAATCCACAGGCAAGGTCATTGGATTTGCAGGCATGAGAGAAAGCACATCATATCCAGCGAACATGGACCCAATGTGTATGTACAGCAGTGGACCGCACACTGTGCATGCAGGACATGCTTGGTCATTTGGTCTTCACGCTGTTGGAGACATCCTGATTTATTTTCTTAACAGTTCCAGGCCATTTCTGCATCCGTGTGAATTCCTGAGCTATCATTAGCCTCCATCCAGTCGTCACGTTACAAATACATGTCTGTGTCCAGTTTAGTTCAACAGGATCTAAACGGGCATCGCTTGTGGGATAGCATGGATTAGCAGTGGCTACAGTACACATCGAGCCCGGTTGTAGAGTCCACGGCCGAGTCCCATGATCTCCTGGTCTGTCTCACTGCACACTAGAGCTATAATGAGAAGCAGACCAACATTCCCACCATAACACCCACAAAACCTCCTCTCATTACGCATGGAAGATTAGCCCGCTCATTAGGAGCTGGGCTGGGGGGAGAAGTGAGGCTTTCCAGAGGGGAAAGGAACTCCCAGTTGAGGAAGGGACCCTTTTCTCTCTCGAAAGAATACCAAGGGTCCCCTTTTCTTTTGGGACTTCACAAATGAACATGGGGGCTGGAGGACGATTTCCCATTTCACATGTTGAGCCTCTGTGGGCCAGTTGGAGAATGGAAAGGAATTTACATAGTACACACACACCAACGTCACTAATGATTTGCTCATGCTCTGGCTCCTCTTTACACAAAGCTGCTTGGACTAAGGGAGTAAACATTTAGGGTAGCCTGAAATCAGCATCACTAATGTTGGACCAGGAATTTTACTGGCAAGTACATCTTAGAGAATTATATGAGACTGCCTATTTTACAGAATGTTTATCATATACATAAATATAAAACAACCACAGATGTATTTACTGAAATGTATGAAACGCAAAAACTGGTTGTCTGGACTGGTAAAAGGCTGACTAGTGGGAAAAGTAACTACAACACCAACATTTAGAAAAACACCAAACATCTGACAACCTATTCATTTTACTTGACACTTACCTCATTTAGGTCTTAAATAATAATAATTCTTTCAGAGAGCATGCTTCATGCTTGTGTAAGGATCCCTCTGAATGCCATTGCCATGCTGATTTTGTAGGCTGGCAGTGAGTGAGATAAGCCTTAAGAGCCTTTAAGGAGACGGGTGCGAGCAGAGACAGGTAGACATCGCTTTCTACACCAAGGGTGGTCATGCTTGCAGTACACCCGCATACATGCTGCCTTATCAGGCTTCCAAAAACAAGAGTTGGATGATGGGCCTTTTTTGTCCTGTAACAAACCCCTGAGTTAGCTCTACAGCTGTACGGTTTCACCAGTCACAGTTAAAGGCATAATAAACTACCGATATGGCTGTCTTTGTTGACATTTCCCTGAAGAGCATTTAAAACAGCCCATCAATTTACACGTTCACCCACAGCCGAACAGCTGCCTCCATTTACTCGAGTTTTCCGTCGTTCGTCAAACTCGCATTATACATCAATCAATTAACATAGCTGTTCCTCTTTCCTACATAAACAAGCTTGAGAGGGGGGGAAAAACTGAACACAGACACTTTTAAAATGACAAATACCTAATTCAAGGTTATAATATAAATGGAAAGAGCAGTGGAGTGTGTGGAATAATTATACATGATGGAGTCAGGTGCAAATAGCCCCCTCCCCCCCCCCCCCCCCCCCCCCCACGAAAAGGACCTTCTACTTTACGTGCCAGAGACGGCATTCATTAATTCCGCAGACAAATTGGTGTGCTCAACTAAGCATTATGAGAAGGCCATTAGCAGTAAGGGACAGGACAGGCATGCATGGGATGTGGAGCCAAAACAATACTTGTTATTTCACTATCCTCCAAATGCATGGTGGTAAAATAGGCTTCAAGCTGTTCCAGTTGTGTGTTTGTATACCGTTTGCATTTAGTGTAATCACCTGCCTAACACTTATCACATGTTTATGTGTCCTGATTATGTGACCTTTGTAGTGCAACAGCCTATGGGCGTCACAAGGTCTTGAGAGCACTTTGGGACTAAGGCGTGTTTTAGTGCAGAGGCACTATGTCACCAATAGGGGCACTAAAACAATAAATATTTATAGCAAATGCAAATAGCGGATATGGTTACTTACTGTAAGGGAAGCTGATACGAGGAGTGACATCATCTTCAGTGGCAGAAACTGCTCTGAGGCATCCTACCAATAGCAGCATAGCGGCCAGGGTACACAGCCCAGCTGAGGCTATTGTCTGCATGGTTCCTCTGTCCTGTTGGGTAGCACACAATGTTGCTCTTTCAGGATTCCCTGGAAGTCATTAAGCTCTTCTTCACTTCAGTGCTTATTTTCTTGCTCCTCTCTTCCTGGGGGGGTGGGATGGGGGGGTGGGCAGGCAGGCAGGCAGGCAGGCAGGCAGGCAGTAGGGCGTCCTTGACTTTCTCCTCAATTGTTCTCCAATTCTGGTTGGTTGTGTGGATATAGCCGATATCTGGACCCAGGGAAGGCTCTGGATGTTATCCAAATATACTTCTTGAACCTCTCTTAGTACCCATTCAGCAACGCTGCATCCTGTGAGATCTGCAGAGAGAAAAATATGGCATTGTAATTTGATTATTTGTCAAAGTGCTATATATTCACATATGTTCCAGCTAATCTAAGTTGGTATCAGAGATCAGGATGTATAGTATATGATGGGTTTCAATTTCAGCAGTAGCCAGAATGTATTCCAACAAATATTCCATTTGTTGTTTGAACTCCCGTGTCAGACAGTTGTTTAGTACTAAAGTACCTATGGTAAATAAACTGCCAATTTGCTACAGAAGTCCTGTTTAATTAGACTGCCAAAAAACCTTCATACGATATCATTGAGAAGATGACATGGCAGTGTTGGCTCTCATTTGCAGAGACATGGCAGGGAAATTAAAGAGCCAACCAACCATCTAGACAAGACTCTGTAATTTATCTCAAAGGCACAGACTGAACACAGCTGCTTGAGTTTTATTGCCCTCGATATGTGAGAGCCAGAACATGTACTGTAGATGCTGAGCTCGGAGCTTCTTGAAAAAATTTTATTTAAAAACTTCAAACAGATTTTGCCCATCTGTCCCAATGCGGTCTTTGAAATATATCAGGAGGTTGCCCATTGTACTCCTTCGAGCGTTATAAAAAGGCAAAGCAGCTAACCCACGTAAAATAAACTGGTGATATGTCACACAAAAGATTTTATAAACAGGTCATTCTGTTTTATAACATTGTTGCAGGTGGAACCGCTAGAATGGGATATTCTTGTGAAGCAGGGGACACAATGTAACATAAGAACTCTTTGATTACCGTCTTTCTAAGAGACTGATGTCCAGAACTTCCTTCCCTTGAGTCAGCTACACCCCCTTCTCTAACTTCAATGTCCTCTGCTTCTTTCCGTGAATCACATAGGTAATTAAGTTTTGTAAGTTAACACAGTGCGATCCGCATGTGAGGTAATGACATCGCTACAACACCTACTAAGACCTAATTTAAACGTTTATGGTCTCGAAAAAGACCAATGACACAACACAGGAGTCCACTGTCGGGCTGTCCCTGGCTGTATGGTGAGTCCTTAGGGGACTTCCAAAAATGTAAACAACCTTGAAACACTGGAGAAACCAGGACAGAGGATTTATGACACTGTCCCCACATTCCCAGTTGGGCTGGCTGAGTGACTGACTAACTAGCTCGCTGGGTGACTGGCCGGCTGGGTGACTGTCTCAATGATGGGAGACAGGCTGTCTTGCTGAGGACAGTGTGGTACACGGAGCAGGGGTCACTCCGGTTCACACACCTTGTCAGTCAAACAGCTGGTTCCCATGGTAATGCAAAGACCCTCCTATCACCTCTCTGGTCACACCTTGGCCCATGTAAACACCATCTTACACCGTTTCTCCAGGCTAGGAGGCTAGGCTCTGTTTCTGGTTCTCTCCCCTACCTTAGTCTGGTCACTGTCCTCTTGGGTGAACTGGCTATAAGCCAGTAAGTGTCACCCGGCACTTTCACGTCAGCAGACTGTGATTCCCACTCTGATCCAGTGAGGCAACAGGGGACTGATGATAGGATCCATGTACCCCCCCCCCCCCCCCCTCCATGGCTCGGTGTGGGTCCAGCAGCAGCTCCAGCCCAGGGGAGGAAGGACGAGGGGGAAGGGGATGGGAGAAGGACCAGCCTTGCAAGGCAGCTCAGTGTGCGTCACACCAGACCTCCCTGTTCCCAGGACACAGACTTACATAACCCAGTTTGTTCAAGTTTCATGCCAAGTTTTAAGGAGTTTTTAAGGGTTGTCTCTGAGGGGTAAGTGGTGGGGTATGGGGCCTGAACTAGCTAAGTATTAATGTAAGAACTTTAAAAATGTACTTCATTACTAGTATCAGTACTGACGGTTTCACTGATACAAAATATCACTAAGTGCAATTATTTCAGACAAAATCTTTTATCAAGAACTGATCACCTAATGACAATGATATCCTCTATTACTATCATCATCATCATCATCATCATCATCATCATCATCATCGAATAGAAAACATACATTTGCTAAGAAGATCCACACCTTCAGGTTCTTTAAATGTACATTTTATGCCTTGAGTGTACTCTATTTTATTTAGGCCGCAGACACTTGACATGCTTAATAATAAATGAAAGATATTTCAGTATAAACAGCCCCTGCAGCAGTTTGGGAAACTCAGTCTCGGGGGAATCCAAACCATTTGATGACTCATGATAAAGATGCCTCAGGTTTACATTACAGATCCGAGCACCGGCAGGGGTGGAGTGGGGCACTCACGACTCTCAGGTATGATCACAGGCCTGTTGCTAGATGTGACACCAGGGGGGCTGTCAACAGTCCTAGTGAAAACTCACTGGTAAAGAACTAACAAAGTCAACCCATTTTTCTTGAATAATGACTCACATCCAACACCACCCACATAACTTCAACAACAACAGTTCCTACAGCATGGAAGACCTCTCTGGCCCAGCCAGCCAGTCTGCTTAGCCAGGAGTGGGCCTCATTTCTGTGGAGGGCCAATATGGTGCCATGTTGCTTGAGGGTATAGCCTCATCAACCATTTGACCGTCTCCCCTGAGATTCCCTATTAATACCAGCATCTGTTAGCCTGAGGAGGAGTATCAGACACATTAGGCCATACTTAGATGGGTGGTGGTAAGTTCACTAAAGAGTGAGCGGTCCGAGTGCCAACCAAGTAGGACGTCTTTAATGCCACAGACATAAATGAACTCCATGCTACACCTGGTGCTACCAAATATTTAGTGACTCATCTCTTGATTAGTCTTTAACTTCTCTGAAACACTTGTGAGAATAATCAGCTGTTCGCCTGGACTCTGTGTTGAGTAAGTGTACCCCTCACAGGAATCAAACCCAGAACCTTCTTCCTGTGAGGCGACAGTGCAAGGTACTGAGCCAGCAGGCCACACTAATAAGTAAGAGAGAGGAGTGTTCCAGTGAGGTTAGCTTGGGAGGGTTAAACAGTTATTTACATACAGACATAGATCCTTTTCTAGGAAGATATATTGGACTTTCGGCTGGGCAGACAAACCCACAGCAGGCTAGTATGGAAGCAGGAGGGTCTTTAGTCTGTTCTAGTAACTAACGCTACAGACTTCCCACGTATCTGTGGACTGGAATGGGAGAGCAGAGAAGAGACTGCAGAGACAGTGTTCCAAGCACCAAAGCAGACTCCTGAATCATTCAGGACTGGGTTAAAAATAAACAGAGAACTCCCTTCAGCAGCAGCTTCAGCATGTGTTTCCCAAGCTGGCAAAGCTCATAGTAAATTCATCACACTGGATCTTAAAGAGATCAAACAATTCCAAAGCATGAACCAGCAAAATACAGGGAGAATATGGGCCAATGATGATGATGCATTCAACATTGACGATTCACTGTCAACATCTTACACACTTCTGTACACATTGCATCCTACCATTAAATCTCAGTGACTCCAAAACAAAGTCTAAGCTCTAACGGTATAACACTTAGTCATTTTGCAGACGCTCTTATCCAGAGCGACTTACAGTAAGTACAGGGACATTCCCCCGAGGCAAGTAGGGTGAAGTGCCTCGCACAGGGCACGTCATTTTGCACGGCCAGGAATCGACCTGGCAACCTTCAGATTACTAGCCCGATTCCCTAACCGCTCAGCCACCTGACTCCCTATAACAGGGTGCAAGTAGGACACATCAACCAAGGTGCTTATATATAGGTCACGTTGTTTAGATTGTAGATGACATCAGTAACTCGTCTCCAGGATATCTTCTCAAAGCCCTCCTACTCTAGTCACAAGTCTGGTTGCCAACATCATCATTTTGTACTAAATAGATGCATCCATAGGAGCGTGTACATTTTGTTCCAGCAGAATTTCCATTTTGCTAAACATGCCAGTTGGATAAAACTCTGGAACTCACTTCAGCAGTAAGGAATGGAGAAAAACAATACCGCAAGTGAAACTGAACATCACAGGAACTTTCATAAACCACAACTAATGTTATTTCTTTGTTCTCTAATTTGAATTCTACCCTCCAGGTAAGACTGCTCAATCTTGGCTCCACAGTCTCCATATCAAAACACAATAGACAGGGTTTGAACTCCTGGTAGTGGAAACCTTCTCAACAAAATCCCAAACCAGCCTTTATAACAGAGTCCAGCTGCTCAATTCAGATTCAGGAATCCTTCAGGCGCTATGGCTATGAATGGCAAGTGTGTAGGCTTGCTATTAAAGCATAAACACCGGACTTGAATGCTGACCAGTTGCTATTGATTCTAATTAATTATTTCTGAATCTTTGCATGCAGGTTTTACAAATGTCACTGCCTTGCTTGTCACTATTGCTTCCTCACTTATAAACTCTGACTTATAAACACACGTGAACACCTTTTAAAACCAGACTTTGGTCTCGTTTTATCTCAACGGAACAGCTAATAATTCAAAGCCATGTGTGGGATTATTTCAATTCAACTGGATTGAAAGTAACCTTCACTGACACACTTGGCATCTTACTTTAACAGCTTTGAATCAAAACACATGCCATATGAACATGCATCATCAATTTACCTGTACTGATCAGGGTTATGTATGTATAAGACATCAATGGTAATGGCCCCAAACATCCATCAATCCATTCCTCCATTCCATATTAGCATTACACTCCCGAGGAACTAAAGACTTGTTACATAAAATGTTATATCCTCCTATGCGGATACTGCAGCTAAATTTGCAAACACTTAATTTGATCAAATCCCCGATGGCATTGCCCTGAGAGACTGCATCAACTACATGTCCCAAAGCTAAACAAGAGGATTCAACCTTCACTTTGGTCTTTTTTCTATTCTAATGCTAATATCGTGCTAGGAGGAGCATAGGATGAGGCCTAATGGGCTCCATGAATACCACCTATTAGCATATACTTGTTCTAATGGTTTGATTATGTTTTCATGGAATACTACATGTCCAGCAGTATGATTTGGCTATCTTTCATAAAAGCCAAGCCTCAAGTGACATTCACATTGTTACCTTGTTTTATTTCATCAGCATACCTTCTTGTTAAGACACTCACTTAAGAATTAAACTAACTTAATGTTTAAAACCTCCTCACACTGGTTTAGCATGAGCAAATATTCAAAATCATTTAACATGTGTTTAATGTACACGTGGACCAGCTGCAGTCTGAGTAATTATCCTTTCAAATGTGTCAAAGTAGCAGGACTGGCAGAGGAGATAAGTGCTGAAAAAAGAGCTTGGGTCACCTCTTTGCCTCTGATATTGAGTTGCCCTTGCTTCAAATTATTCAAGACTGATGGATACCTGTGGGAGACCACTTCTGGAAAAACCTTTCATGGCTTCAATAATGAGCCACGTATGTCACTCAGAATTATAGGAAGGCATTAATACAGTGATCCAAACATGGCGCCGATGCAGTTACTGTGGGCCCCAGTGTGGACTTAATAACTGGAAGACAAGTGTGCTATCGTGTTATTTCCCTTTTCATGGAAAAACAAATGATTTCCTATCTCTACTATAATTCCAGGAATCTGTGTGTATGTCACCGACATCTTAATCATTGACTGGATCACAGGTACTGGGTACTAGTCCTTTTAAATTATCCATTTGTGACAAGTCAATTGAATGGAAAATAGATTACACTGATCTCCAATTGTTTACTGTTGGTTACTCAACTGTTAAGTCCTTTAGGCTTTTAACCTTCTGACCTGTAGAATACGACATGGATTTACCAATAGTGATAAAGGCAAATTACATGGTAAGATTACTGAACAAAACACCAGATTTAGTTTTACTATTTCCTCATGTTAAACAGAATGCTTGCTCCTTGTTTAGCAGCTTCTGTGATACAGGTATTACATTATTCACCAGGCATCCAAGTTACTCCATATCTTTTTAACTCTGATATCTAGGTAAATCTTATCAAAGCTGCCTCCTACAAGCCTAGACAAACCATTTTTTCAACTTTGGGTGATGATGTCACTGCTGTCCATGAGTAAACCAAGTCATTCGGTGTCAAAGGAAGTTTATGGCCATGCAAAGACACAATGATAGCCTCCTGGTTTCTGAGTCATGCAACATTAGTCTCACTGTTAATCCAGTAATTACACAATCCAGTCCAAAGACTTTCTGTTAGTAGGCTATTCTCATAAATTAAACATGAAGTTGGGAAGCACAATTAATCCCTGTGACTTATCCTTTTTGAGGGCTCATTTCTGTATACGACAAGACAAGCAGAGCAAAAGGCTCTCTCAGAGAGAGAGAGAGAGAGAGAGAGAGAGAGAGAGAGAGAGAGAGAGAGAGAGAGAGAGAGAGAGAGAGAGAGAGAGAGAGAGAGAGAGAGAGAGAGAGAGAGAGAGAGAGAGAGAGAGAGAGAGAGAGAGAGAGAGGGTGTATCAGATGACTTTGTTTTTCATCTTCAGTTGAGATCAGGTAAACTATGGTGCCTTAAATACTGAAGACTGCAACCACAACTACGTCCAACCACAAACCTTACTTTACATTTTGAATGTGGTATGGTGACACAGGTTGTCAGATAATTGTTTGTCAGGTTGTGGTTTCAAGGCAATTGGATGTTTACACTTGGCAAACAAGTCTGGTCTTTAAAGCCCAGGCAAGGCTCTTCCACTTTGTTTAGTGTCAGGTAAGGTTTCTGTGTTGTTCCGAGTGGTCACAGCCAATATAGGAAGTCATGTCAACTCTGGCCTCCCCTGGAGAATTAATCATGCTGATAGAGTGGATGTTAAGAACAGAGCATATCAATCACATGTTACACGGGTGGAAAATGTCCCATTAAAACAAAGATGTTTGGGAAAAATATGTTTGAGCATATAGCACATTTACAGTTCAAATAAAGCTTTTTGAGCTTTACCTGAATACTTAGATTCTTGTGTCACTCAGCTAGTTGTGTTGCCATGTGGTCAGAAGGCTTTATAACCATGTCAACATGGTTCTATTTTGTTACTTCCTCTCTTAGGGTGCATCTTGTGACCTCAAAGCATACAATACAATAGATTTCTATATCACTTCAACTAAAAGATCATCAGAAGTAACTTCACGTCAAAAAACACTCCAGAATCTGAAATAAGTTCCTGACAGAATCAGAGTGTGTATTTGTCTTCTACATTTCCCCCTAAAACAGAAAGGGGAAATTGCGAGGACGATAACTTTACATTGGGGAATTTGCACTGAGGACCTGTTTCGTAATAGATTTTCAACTAAGGATGGATTCCTTAGTGGCCTTGTGCAAATTGGAGCAGAGGCCCTTTCTTAGGAGCAAGATGGGAACAATAGGGAGGCAGCAGGGATGAGGATGAAACTGGGATAAGAGAAAATGAATGTGAAACTCATCTCTACTGTCCCAGAGACAGTCCCTGTCCTCAAAGACCCCCCTCCCTACCCACTATCTAAACCACAGCAGGACATGACCAACCTTCCTAGACAACTTGTGACTCACACTGACTGTAAATAGGCTCTCAACTGGCCCAATCCCACAGACAAAGACCTGAACAGCCATGAAGGAGACAGCTGGCCCACCTTGGGTGAACTAAAAAGTTGACCATTACCTTGTAAAAGAGCACGGTGTAAATCGTAGCAGGTAATTTGTTACAAAGCAATCAAAAGTCAACCTCTGCAATTGTATGATAAAAGGTTTTTGGGGGTGATATTTAGGACCTGAATATTTTACAATACTCATTTATTTTTGGGTGTTCCTACCATCTATTTTTACTTACTTTACAATTCCAACAAGAGATATTTTACTTATTTTATTTATGTGCTCTTAGAGTCCCCTCAATTATGGGGGCACTGTCTGGCTTGAATCCAAGGTGATGGCAGATTCCCACATCTTGACAAGTGTATGGGAAAACAGTGAAGGGCCTCTTCGTCTCCTAAGACCAAGTTTGCAAGGTTCCCATCATTGCATGCAACTACAGTCTACTCCCTCCAGGCCTATGGTTAACCTTTTGGGTGAGTAGTGGCTGAAGGTCTCCCCTCCCCCATTTCCCCTCAGCCCCAAGTCTTGCCACAGCCCCTCCACATGTTGACCATCCGTCTGAAGTATCAAGAGGGTGGAGTGGGAGTGTGTGTATGCATGTACTGTATGTGTGGAGAGAGGTTAAACATTGTGCTTAACAACACAGTGAGAGAAAATATTTTATGTGATACATCATTTGGGCTGGTGCCTATTTCTGAAAAGCAAGGGGCATTTCTTACGTTGAATGGGTAAGTAGTTTGTCCATTTTGTATTTATTAATTTTTACAGTTACTAACTAGAACACAATTGACTAACTTAACATATTTAATAGCTTTCTGGTCTCACTAGAAACAAAATTTTCCTGCAACATCTAGGTTACTTGAATAGACCGACTGAGGATAACATTAACGGACCCAATCCTTAAACATGCCACTGTTGATCCTTTACACTGGATGCAAATGACTACTGTTTAACCGGACGAGAAGAACAAGTAAAGTGGGGCATGTCCATCTGGCTTTTCCCCTCCCCAAATTACACCTACACATCACCCCTACTGTTAAACAAATGGGCACATTTGCCCATTTTTTGTATTGCGTTTGTTGTTTAACGTCATTTGACAGGGACAGATAGCGAGGTTTTGTGTACCGATATTTATAGATAATAGGTTTATTTTCAAGGTGGTTACTAGCTAAACAGCTACATCGTCTGAGACGTCCACTAAAAGAGCCCGCGCCCCCTCAATACATGCGCCCCAGGTTGAGCAACATCATCGGTGGAGGGCTTTGCTCGCAATGCTGCGGACGATTTTAGTAGGCTACTGCTTCATTATAATGTTGTGTAAACAACGTACAGAAACTAAAACCAATAAGCAACGCATGATAAAGCATCCGAAGCGCCGACTACTTTAAACGCGGTTTACTTCTCCATAAAACCTGAAAAGAACAGGTTCGTTTAGAACGTGAATAACACTTCAATAAAATAGCTTACCTCAAGATTCAAACGCTGGAAATTAGTTTCAATAAATCTCTCAAAAACAATTAACAGTTTTCACGTTAAAAAAAAGTATCTCCAAGGTAAGCAGCGAAACAAATGCTCCAATACCACGTAAAAGTTCAGCACATGCCTACAGTGTTCGTGTTGGTCAGAATACTACAACCTACCGCCGCCGACTACTCAACAAATCTGGAAACTTTGGTCCCTCCCCTCACACTCGCTGAGTTTATATTATAATTGAGCAACAAGCAGGCGTTTTCCAGAATTGTCAGAGAACAAGTTCAATATTTTATTCTCAGTGTTATAGACTAGACAAGAGGATGTTTGCTGTTAATAATTGTTTAGAGACGTCCCTTTTAGGTATAAGTGTGAGAACACACTGTAACAGAGCTCTGCATCTTATTCATCAAAAGCAAGACAGCTATTGAGTAACAATTGTGAGCATCCACCACAAAGAGTATAAGGGATTATGAACAAAGCCACAGTCTTGAACACAATCAGCCATTCATGTAATTTCTTTGTGCCAATGAAAGGAAAAGGGAATGGAGGACCTAATTAAGAATTTTTTGAAGGGTTGGACCATATAGATAACTATTGACCTCAGGAGTCTTTCCCTGTAGAATCAAGGGAACATTTGCCACTGTCAAACATCTATGCTTGCCTGGATTGAAATGAATTAGATGTCAATCAAGTATCATCTTAAATGTACGATTATAAAAAATGAAAAACGTTCTTACCAAACAAACAAGTCACCTGGTAAAGTCCACTGGTACTAGTAAGTTTGAACGCAAAAGCATGACAAAGAAAGAGACAAAGTTGCTTGAAGAGTTCCGTTTACTAGTCAACCAGCAAGGTCAAAACTAGGGGATCAGTCAATCAGGCAATATAATCCGATGGGGGGCAGGAAGCAAGCAAGCACGGCCAAAAACAGGCAAATCTGGAAAAGCAGGAACCATAAATACTGGAAAACTCAGCAAAAGATAATCTGGCAGGATAGCCAAAAAAGGTTAGTGGACTGATATACTTGCTGAGGGACAACAAGGGTATACGTTGCAGGTGAAACCAAAATAATTATTACATGGCAAGAAGGAGTGGCAAGATATTAAATAAAAGCAGTTAGTGACATTGCATGAGAAGAAAAACCTAATGAGAGAAACTAAAGGCCGCAATATGCTTCTGCGTCTCCGTTTACGGATGGGCGGGCGCACGGATACGCACGGATACGGACGGATGACTGCGTTTATGGTTCTCCGTAGCCTGTGGGTGCTGAAAACAATTCACCGCCAGAAGAGTAGGTGGCGCAACGGTTTTTTGTAAATCCTCGTGGAGTGTTTATTTACCTAGGTTATCGAGAAGTCGGAGCAAATTTACAAATTAGCCGTTTCATCAATAAAATACGCACATTTTCAGCAACTACACTGCCCATTTCTCGTCACATTTGAATTCAGATGCTGATTTACATGTACTGTTTAGCTGAAATATGAATTGTGAAAACTTACAGCAATGGCGGTCAAAGGATTCTGTTCGTCCTGTTTATCCCGGCAACCCCGCCCCTGACGCAAGCGATTCTTAATACTGACCAATCACAGCCAAGGGGTGTCTCCGTAGCTCTCCGTCTCTCACGGCGGATAGTTAGAAAATTCAGGAGGTGCACGTCGAGCTCTCCGGGGCTCTCCGAGGGCTGACGGAGAGCTCGTAGAGGGCGTTCCTCGGAGAAGAGGGTGTTCCCATGTGTCCGTTTTTCAAAAAAACGCAGAAGCATATATAAACCTTAAGAGTTAGCAGGGTTCTTGACACACTCAAATAAAAAGCTCTATATCTCAAAGCCAGAAAACACAACTGGAGTGGAAGAGATAATACAATAATTGGCCCCCGGTCCTATTTTCCAATTCAGACTTTAACAGATTGGCAAATATCTTGCCTGTGACTTACGAACATCAAGATGACAATTATAAAACCATTCCCAGAATTTTTTTTTTTTAAGTTGTCGACAGTGACTGGTTTTGCGTGGCTGTGTCTGAGACAGAGCAGAGGCCAGATTCTCTCTGGGAAGTAAACAGAGATTGGTGGGGATTGAACTGACAGTGGCCTCTCTCTCTGAGTATGTCCTTTGTAGGACACAAACCAAATCAAAGTTTCTCCCCTTTATCTGCCAAGGGCACAGTAATCCTCAAAATTGAATCACAGATTACTTCTAGGAAGATTCTAATCACCCAACTTCTGCACAAGTCAGGCCTGAAACAACAGGGGGTGGATGAGCTACTAAGGGGAATTAATTATTGCATGTGGGAGGATATTTCCTCTTTTGATTGTTTTCTTTTTTTAATCTTTGGACTGAATCAAGTTTCCTGCACTTCCCCAAAAATAACATTATGAATTCATAGTACACCTCAGCCCATCACTCAAGGCAAATTATAAACCATTAATACACTGTCACATCGTGTAAATCATTGTTTGATAATGTTAATCAGTCCAAAAAAGTTAAAATAGGCATTTTCAATTGGACAACAAGAGGATTCGTAACACTCATCATCCAGTTGTTTGAATAAGTGTGTAAAAAAAAAAATACTTTCATCCTTCAGGATTTATAAAAAGGACCTTTTTCCATTTAGATGATTTGATGCAAGTCCCAGTAGATGAATACAAATGCAACACTTTAACTCATGCTAAGATACAAAATCAAAGTGCCAAGAACTCTCCAATGTTGGTTTATTTGGATAATTATAACAACATCCTTAGTTACCGCTGTGCTTTTGGAAGTGGCGTGATATAAAGGAAGTGGTATCTGGAGTGCAGCTCACATAAATCAGAATTGTTCTCATTGTGCCACAAATAAATCATATTTTTA
Organism: Osmerus mordax; assembly: GCF_038355195.1. Taxonomy (NCBI): domain Eukaryota; kingdom Metazoa; phylum Chordata; class Actinopteri; order Osmeriformes; family Osmeridae; genus Osmerus; species Osmerus mordax. The sequence goes on along the minus strand of NC_090062.1, from coordinate 13,756,242 downwards.
GTGAATTTTAAGTGAACCATAATAAAAAAATACTTTCAAAAGCATTAGTGGTAGTGAATGTGTAGTTCGTGAATAAATGATATAATTACATTGTATTTAAGCGGTTTTACATTCATCCACCATAGTACATAAAGGCCGGGTTTCCCAGATTCGTTAAGAAGCTCTTAACGCTAAGAGCTTCTTAGGAGCGTTCTAGAGTGTTCTTGGAACGCTCTTAAGAAGCTCTTAGCGTTAAGAGCTTCTTAACGAATCTGGGAAACCCGGCCAAAATCAGTATAAGGTGAAGGTCAGCAATACAGATGAAATGTAATATCCCTGAGACTCGCTATGGTGACATTTTAAGATATGCTTCACTTAAAACAGTCATATTAAAGCCTGCATTACATCTTGAAAGTTCCAAAGCAGCCCAGAGGAAGTGTTTTGATAGAAGTAACACACTGTAAGATGAGTTCAAACTTGACAATTCTTTGTCTGCAGAAAAGAGGTCTATTCAAATCTGTGCGACTCAATTTATGTCCTCAACTTGTCTTATAATGAGTACATTGTCTTATAATGTGCATCCTACACCGTACTCAAGTACCGGTACCGTTACACTGGACATAGGCACCTTCCCTATTTAGAGAGATAAACAGTATTTTGTTTCTAATCAGCCAACAGTCTCTGTCGGGGCAATCTTTTAAATGCACCATAGCACAGCCAAATTTATATAAAAAATTCAGTAATATCTCAACTCAGCAGATCAAACAATCAGATCATATTTGCTTGAGCCATTCTCAACTTATAGTAGCCTGGAATAGCAGTGCCCCAAATTCAATAAGTCATACAGAGCCCTTAGCAGTTCTTGGTATATACCCTTTCTGGTCAGGATTGTGTTTTGTATGCAGCCAGTGCACAGAAATGCATAAATAAGATTCCTCCACTACAGATGGCACCTCATGTCCATATCAAAGAGTTCAGCAATGGCTTCTCTGGTTTCCCCCTCCTCTCCTGGTCCCCAAGTGCTGGGGTATCTGATTGGTGTACTTCCCCACTATCAGTGAAAGTAATTAAACTGACAATGGACAATGCAGAAGCAACGACATGCTCCTCTCTCCATTGTGACACGTCCCACCAGCTTTTATGTTGAGACCAATCTCAGTCATCTCCTACTGGAGCAGATTGGGGGAGGGGTAGATGTCTATTGTTAATATGGATGTGATGTTGTGAAATGTGTCTGCATTTAGACGTGCTTAGGATATACAGTATCTGTAGGGAATTGTATTGAGATATTGGGTTGCACGTAGACCGTAGTTTACAGAATGATGTTGCATGTGGTCAATAAATGGATTCCATTGTCTGTTCCCTCACGCGTGCTTGTCTGTTGTTTGGAAGGATATTGTCTCATTAAAGGGCATGCGTGACATGCAGCATACAGTAGGCCGCAAACATCTAACACTTTGGAGTGTGCATAGAAAACCCTTCCAATCGTAGGTTGATCCACCTTAGATAGAGCAACTATCTGTCTTTAAAACGATATCTTTGACTTCTTCCCCTAATAACATGATGCCCAAACAAACTCATAATTTCGGGTTCAGTGCTGTGTCCCAGCTATGGGTAAATAGGAATGTGTCAAATTGTAGTGGAATTTGAACAGGCAAAAATCAATAGTGAGCCTATCTCTACTGCCTATCTCTACTGCCTATCTGTGACCCTCACTTCAACCCCTGGGACCAATGCGATGCTAAATAGCCAATAAGAACTCGACCTGCTCTGGACTTCCTGCTTAGATGTTGTGTGGTGGTGGCTTTGTCTGGACTAATTACTTTCCTATTAAGATAACAAAAAGGAAAACACTTTAACAGTCTTGAGGGGCTATACTTGTGATTTTGAAATTTCTCAGTTAAGATTAGCATTTATCAGCACATTTAGTTAAACTTAATGTGACAGACTCTGAGGAGCTGGAATGAGGCCAGTAGATTAATAAAAACTCATCAGGATAACCTCATATGGAAATTGAGCAAACACTGGTATTAACTGAGTTCAAAGTCAAAGTGTTGTTGCTTGGTAATTTGTAGAACAGCATGCAAATCATCTAGCTTGAAATAAATGGTTTGTTTTACCATGTTTGATTGATGTATGATTATGTTTTTGATGGCTTATGCCATGCCAGAGATGGCATAGGATGTTTGTATTACAGAACACATTAATTAAATTCCCAACATCCAAAACACAAATGAAACCAGTGGGATGCACATTTTATGCACAGATTACAGGATGTTTCCTATTGAACAAAAAACTCACAAAAAATACTCGGTTATTTTCCTTTTCAATAGAAATACAAAACATCTGAATGAATTAGTCATGACAAAGTCCACGTGTGGAGCAGACAAACCATATGAAATATTAACATTTCAACCCATATACTATAAAAGGTTAGGCTGCAGTGCAGTGCAATGCATCAGAAAAACACATTTGTCCTGCCCCAGACTAAAATGGCATCAGTGACTCCATTCTTCAATTCCATTATTGTGCATGTGTCATTTAGCAGTCAAAAGCCTTGAAAATAATAGAATTACTCCTCTTATTAGATTCAATATCATTGAGCCATGCAATACGAGACACCAGTGTATATAATGAAGACCAAAAAGCCTGCCACCATCCAAATGATACAGGCACACAGACATGCAGATGAGGGCATTCTATATATATACACCCTATGTCTTTACTGACACAACAAGAGCAATCTATACCCACATAATGAGACTGTCAGGGCTGTTGTGCAGGCAGTATATTCTCTCCACACACCCAGCCAAAGTCAGACAAAACTAGGGGGAAGGATCTTTTTCATTCTGACAGGAAAACATTGCAGCAGCAATCCTTCAGTTTGACATTCATATGATTCCACTGAAAAGGTGTCTCAGAAAATCTTTCTGTCAACGTCATGCCCTGTGACAGATATTCTTCACATCAACGTTAACTGTTCTTCAAAACAGATAACAAACCCTTGAGCAGACTTCCTGAGCTGATAGTAAGCAAGTGTGGGCAGCCACACACACCTCACCATGGTTACCAACACCTTACTACAAGAGAAAGAGTAGCCGACAGAATGCAATCTATTGCCATGGCACCCAGCACTGGGGTGACGGGAATCTAGACCTGAACACACATTTTACACAATTTTATTTTCAACCTTACCATTCACAGAGACGTCCTTCAGGATTCACTAGCAGTTCCTCCCAGTGCCAGTTCAGCATAGCTTCTCACAGGATGCATCCTTTTGTCTTGGTGTAAGCAGTGACTGTGATCAGAACAGAGGAGGGACTTACCATGCTCCACACAGCGGAGATGGCAGGTAGAGTGAGCAGCGGCAGCAGGGCTAGAGGAATCCCCCAGTAGCGTGTCTATCTGTGCATGACTGTGTGTGTGTGTGTGTGTGAGTGAGTGAGAGAGAGAGAGACAGAGAGATAGAAACAGAGAGTGCGCGTGCATGCATGCGTGTGTAGAGTCAGGGCTGGTACAGCAGATGCGGACAGCGCTTACCAATGCAGATGGAGAGGGACGAGAGAAGGATGAGAGTAGAAAAAGAGGAGGGGACAGCAGTGTGTGCGAGTGTGTGTGTGTGTGTGTCAAAGAGAGAGAGAAATAGTCAGATATCAGAAGAGCGGTAGGGTCTCTTGCAGGAGCCTTGCAGCATGACATCATGGGCTGCTCCTGCAAAACGGTAGGCTTGTGGGGGTGGGCTAGGCTAGCCTGGGGGAAGGGGGCGGAGAGTCTTCAAGCAACGCTGTGTGCGTTTGTGTGCTGCCGACCACAAGATGATTATAGTGTAGCCGATTACTGCAGACGGTGTTGTCATGGTGAATGCTACTGGGACTGTATGTGTGTCTGGGTCTGTATATATGTGTGTGTGTGTGTATGCATGCACTTGTACTCATACATATCTCTCTACAATAAATGAATATTGTATTTCTATGCTTCACATCAGAGATAATCCCATAAGCTTTCACTGATCAATAAATATTGTGCATACTGTATTTTTTGTTCATATTTGATTGTGCTAGCTGGTAACTCTTACTGTAGTTTTTGCTTTACTGAAGACCAGACCATCCAATGCGATATAGCAGGGATCTGCAACCTCTTGATATGCAGTCAAATGCTACTACTGAGCAACATCCAACTTTCGACTTGGTAGAGTTAAGATTTCAAGTTCTTTCAAATAAATCATAGTTTACCAACATCACAGACCTTCATGAGTGCCCCAAGAGATGTCTCAGTCTTTCCCATTATAACCAAATAACTTTGGTTATAATGGGAAATTAACCCTAAATAACCACCTAGCTAGCAACACATTTTTGTTGTCATGATGTTAGTTTGTTAAATTGACCTTATATTTCTTCCATTTACACATGCCAAGTAAAGCATCTTTGAATACAACCCGCACCTTCCACCAAGTTTGACAAAGAGCAAGCTGACAACCTGTTAGGAAAGCAATGACATTTCAGGTGAATCATACACAGATTTAGCTGTCTCTGACACACTAACTCTCCAACCGGGAGGAAAGCCCTGGCTTTTCTCCGACAGCAAGGATCACCTGTCTTTGGTTAGTGTCAAACCTCAGAGAGAGAGAGATGCATAGATACAGAGAGAACACAGAACAAGAGCAAAAGAGAGTTAGCAGGAAACCATGACAGCCATTTTTACATGTTTCCTCTCTCTGTATTGATCTGCAACCGGCTCTTGTCAGTCTAAAAAAGAGATAGAAATAAGGCAGAAACAAGGCACAAAAAAAGAGAGAGAGAAAATAATGTCCTCACATGGCTCTAATAATCCTGTTCGAGATTTTCAAAATAATGCATAGCCTTCTGGGCCTGACAGGATGTATCACCAAGCCACATCCTCAGCCCATATTACTGTCATATTTTTCAGAAGAGATAGGCTGTTTCTGTGTTTAGAACTATATTACTGCACAAGAGCCCATTGGCCTTTGTTTAGGACCGAACAGGTTTAAACACATGACTTCGATCAGCACATTAGCAATAAATTGTTGTACCCTAAAGTAATGAGTGAATGATGAGTTTACTCTCTTCAGTCTGGTTTTGTTGTCATGCTGTTGTCAGAACTGAGGCCATGTACTGTATGTGTCTCCTACCAAGATCCCCATTAGATATCATAGGATTGCCTTTTAGAGATGCAATCTTAGCCAATTATTTTTGTGAACTGACATCAAACGAATGTTGATCTCACCCATGATCTGCTCGTTAACTTCCACATGAGAGAAGTTGACTTCAAATCTTCCATCTTTTATGTGGTGGACTGTCAGGACCCCGATCACAGGAAAAACTACAACTCCCTGTGGCCTTTGTGTCATAACCTCGATGGCAAAGCCAGATGTGAATCATTCGTGCATCGTACACAATATATAATACATACTGGGTCCTTAGATAAATGTCTTGCAAGGCGTAAATGCAGATTGAGAGAAAATGAAGAACATGTTTGAGGGATCAGTAACACATTATGCCAAGAGGTTTTGTATCAAAAGGAAAAAATACCAGACAGAATTTGATTGGACTACACTAATTTAAATCGAAAAATTGTAACAACATAGCAACCACATATTTTGTATATTTTTTTACATATTTATTTTCATAAAGTGGGCACATTTTGGACTAGATTGCTTATTATGCGTAAGTTTCCTTCTTGGACCAATCATCAATCCTTTGGAAAAACAGGATCCTGCCTTGATAGGAAGGGGTCGTATCTTGAGTCAACACTGTGACGGAGTTCCCAGGCTCTGAAAACTAAGAGGCAATTAACCCTGCTGACGCCAATGAGAGTGACCAACTTCGAGAGAAAATAGACACGTTCTGCTAACTGGTCAACCTGTGTGGTAGAGTGAGGTTCAGTTACAGCATATGATATGCAGTATATGGAGTTTCTACTTATCAGTGTTCTACTACTATAAGTACAGCAATGACTTCATAGGGACATGCCAAGATAATAATCTTTTGACATTCTTTTCATAAAGTTTTTGTCAAGACACAACAAGTAATATGATGTGAGTGAAGTTAAATTACTGATGTGTTGCAGTTTCAACAATTCAACTAGAGCGGCACCGATTTTCAGACAGTTGGGTAAAATGATATTGTGACAGGGCCAGAGAACTCACTGACCTTTCTTCTGAGTACATGAAAAATATTTCTCAGCATACAGTGAGTGAAACTTGGAGACTTCTCTCTCTTTCGTATTCTACAGAAACTTCCCACCACCAGTTCCTCTTTTTCCCCCTCCCCAAAGGTTCTATAGAGCAGATTAACGCACAAAGGTGTCCACTACCATCCCCGGTAACCCCATCATCCCACAATCCCTTTCTCTCACCACAGTGTACTGTTTCTCTGTTGCCGTGGCAACTCTGTGGCCGGGTTCCTCTCTCCGTACACTGGCTGTTCTGTTCGTCCCCCAGGCTGCTTGGAAGGGGATTCACTGCTGTGAAAGACGACTCCATCTGCCTCCTCTCTCTTCCCAGTCGTACACCTGCACAGCCACAACAAGGGAATGGGAAGGGCTCAAATGCGGCAGAGAGGGCTTTTTGGAAACCCCACCAGAGACCCACAGGTCTGTTTCATAAAAGGTTTGGTTACATCTCCAGGGTCTATTAAAGTCATATATGGTATTTTCAGCAACTAAGAGGTAAAGTCTGACCAAGAAGTCAGTGTCTTTGGTTTAATTTTCAGCAAATAAAATAGGTTGGTCTTGTGACCTTGAACAAACCTTTTTGGGCTAAAACTGAACTAGCTAATTCAAATCTAACAGCTTTGTATTCAGTTCATTCAAGTGTCACATCAACTTTGTTAATTAGTGTATCTGTATGCAGACAAAGTCAATTAATAAAAATTGCTACTCTAACTTTAATTATTTTGTCAAGGTCAGCCATAAGATAGATTGTCCTCAGTAAATGCCAGGATCATGCATTCTGGGTAATATCAAAAGTGTCCAGTCTGCAAATTATTTTGTAATCTCCTCCATGGAAGGCAAATACACTACAATACCGACTAAGCTAGTCCTTCCTGGTGTTGCTTCTAAAAGCTGTAGGGTTCAGTCTTTACTTATGGAATATTGTCATACAATCCATATGTCCTTTAACTGTAATCAAAATCTAGTATGTTCAAACAGTAGTTGATATTAAGCTACCAGCTGTTTCTACTCTGTCTTATTTAGTTGGGCCAAAAACATTGTACATTGCAATATTCAGACCAGGGGCCCTATCCCACATTGTGCAGCAACTGATTTAATGAAGTGTCAGGAGAATGGCCATCACTGTCTCTTCATGCCTATAACTCATTGGCTTTAATTGCCTAGTTTGCCTTATAAGAACTTTTTCTTATTGGTGTTTTTCTTGCTGGAAACAGACAGTTCTCCTCAGGCAGAACGAATTGTTCTGGTTTTAACAAGATCACACAGTCTACCAGAGATCTCCCTTGGTCACGTTCTTCAGGACCATAAGAGGAGCCTAGCCCAAGCAGATGCAAGAAGGAGTGTTTCATCTGAAGGAGAGGGAGAGAGATGGAACAGGATGTTTGGACCTAAATCAACCACACAATAGTCCTCTGGGAAACTGGGGAAAAGACAAAACATGGACTTTCCTGACTGAAACAACTGTTCAACTTTCCTTGGTAATTTAGTAACTTTACTTTTAATACTATAGGTCAAACTTTTGTCTCTTGAAAAATGCTGCTGAAAAGTATCCATAGAAGAATATGTCAAACCTCAGTTATGTATACATTGTATTTATTGCTCTCTATTTTTAGTGTTTTTTTTTAATCTTTGTTTCAGAATTTCTCATACAATTCTATCCACAACATACTGTAAGAATCGGAAGGTTCCCCTTTTACGGATTACGAGAGGCTAGGCTGCCCCTGATCCACCTATATTATACAGCTGATTGCCTTAAGCCTGGCGAACTCCAGTTTATTCCTAAGGCCTCTCTGCGCCAACACTGCAGCAGATGAAGGGTGATCAGGTCAGCTGGATTCTCTGTCCTCAGACCCTCAAGAGGAGTGCAGCTAGTCAGGTGTAAGACAAGATGAAGTTGAAGGGATTTATGGCAGCATTTTGCTGATGGAGGCCGTCTTTTTCTTGTAAACAGGTTGAATAAGGTTGCAAGGCTGGGAATGCTTGGCTATCAGTTGAATCTTGTAGCAACACGTTTTTAAAGCGTGAATACTAATATTAGCCTATGAACATTTTCATGGTGACTGAGAAAAGATACTTGCTCCCTTAAACTAAGTTCTTTACAAACCTGAAACCATGACTGAGAGAGTAGGTTGGCACATTTTCACACCCACGTTTTGAACCCCCAATCTCTGAATGCTGTAGCATTCAGTCACCCCAACCTTTTAGCTGCTATGTATAGGACAACTCCCCTACTCCTAACCAATAACAAGAGGGATGTTTTCAAGTCAACTGGAAATGCAGTCAAGACCTTGCGGGTCTCCATAATTGGCTGTGTCGAATCTGTCAGGGTCAGTGTTAAATGTCAGCATGGTCACATTGGTTTTAGTCTGAGTGTGAAGGGCATAAACTCTCAAGAACTAATAAGACCTGTCAGCCCACTGCAGACCCCTATTCATAGCGCTATGGGGTAAGGCCTAACGATTGATTGGCTTATTGTAACCAATGTGATGTCAAGGGGTGCCCACAGCGGATACCCCTGATGCATTTCAAAGACGCATTGTGCACGGGGCTGTCCGAGGCTGAATATACACCCTCCTCATCCCAGCAGACGAGACCCTATACACACCAACAGGGAGAGGAAACAGATTCAGATGTCTGGGGCTGGCTGTGATTCTTGATTTTTTCGTGTGTGTGCGGTTGATCGGTTTCCCGTGATGTCAGCCATCTGAGAGTTCTCATGTGGATGAGGTCAACTTCCTCCTGGCTAAGCATGAACAGAGCTCCGTGTTCAACCAGGGTATCGGACGTTCTAGAGTTCCCTCTCAAGGCTGCATGTTCCGAATCACTGCATGACTTATATGGTAACCGTGGGAGAGAGAGAACATGGACACACTGGTGGAAATGAGTCCTGTCATTTGGGATGAAAACATACAGAGATTTACATTACATTTGCGAAAGATTATGCACCCTGTAATGGTGTTCATCCTTGCGGATAGGCCTCAGGTGAAATTGAATGATTAAGTAATAGACAGGATGTTTGAATTCTGCCAGGAGTCATAGCAAATTCCAAAAAAAACACTGTATCACACAGTAAAATCTAAAAACAAGGCTGTGAAAGTAAACTATTTGATCAGATTTTGCTCTACAAACATGACCTGATCAGCACATTTACATGAACTTCAATGTGTTGCTGTAGGCTTGAGAAAGCAAAATGTTTGCATCAATGCTTTGAAGCCCATCGTAAAATAATATGAAAGAATAAACATTTATTTTGACTCCTTCATCATTGACTAAAGGAAAATGGGCAGAAACATGCAACAACAAATTCAAATTGCAGTTGCACTGTCTTTTAAAGCATTATGGTTGTGACTTTTGAGGCTACATTTCCAGTGTTGGTGTTATCCATGTACTGTGGAAACAGATGGGGCCATTACAAAACAATTGGAGTTACAGCTCTAAGAACTGAAAGAGGCTTTTACGGTAACATGTTTCTGGGAATGGTGTTAAAGGGAGGAAAGCATTGGACTGAAAAAGTATTGTTTCTGAAACATAGGCTGTCTGTATTCGAACACAAAGACACAGCCAGCATCTGCACTGCATGTTCTCCTCCTAATCCACACCCAGTCCTCAAGGAAGGCATACAAAAACAAGAGGACATTGTGGTTATTATTCATCTATAAAGAATTGATATATCAACTTTTAATTTCTACACAATCACATTGCCTCAGAGAGCTGTTGCAAGTGTTAACATCTTTTTTTGTGTGCATTTGGACCAGGCCTACTGTTGGATCAACTCAACAGCTATCAAGCTGCAGGTGAAAGATGAGAAAAATGTGAGAGGGACACATGAACATCTGAGAGAGCGATGGAGAAAATTAGAAAATGAGACAGTCTGTGTTAATGTGTGTGTGTTAGTGAGTGTGTGTTAATCTGTGTGGGAGAGAGAGAGAGAGAGAGAGAGAGAGAGAGAGAGAGAGAGAGAGAGAGAGAGAGAGAGAGAGAGAGAGAGAGAGAGAGAGAGAGAGGGGGAGAGCATATAATGAACAATCCTTGCTCTGACTGGTTGTTATTGAACAGAAAGAGTCACTCTAGCCCAACCCCAATGAGTGTTTGATTCCAGATGTAAAATGATGATGCACTGGATGCACAGGAAATGAATAGTTTTGGTCATGACATGGGGACTGTACAGTATATCACTGGACGTTGATGCCAAAAGTTATTAACTTGTCCCTTAACCACTTTGTTAAGTTAAGTTTTATGAGAAGCTTGTCACATTAAACAGATTTGTTTATCCATACTAAAACTGAATTAAGAAGAGTAAAGACATTAGCTTCTCTGCTTTCTATAACATTTACATTTAGTCATTTAGCAGACGCTCTTATCCAGAGCGCCTTACAGTAAGTACAGGGACATTCTCCCCTCGGCAAGTAGGGTGAAGTGCTTTGCCCAAGGACACAACGTTATTTGGCACGGCCCGGGAATTGAACCAACAACCTTCTGATTAATAGCCCGACTCCCTAACCGCTCAGCCATCTGACCCCGATAAGTCAAAACAGCCTCCTTGCTTATGTAACAGTGCACAACTGACTACAAACATCTGGCCTTGATTTTATAGTAGCCCTCAAAGCTCAAAAACACATGTAACATGCACACCGTACACCAATGGTGGTGTGTCTGAATATAATTGTCAAGGGGCCACCAGTGACAGACTCTGTGATCACACAGGAACACCTCTGCTGTTTTTACTGTAATACAAGTCTGCACCAATCAGAGTTGTCTGTTTAATGAACGCAAATGCAATGACGGGGAAATCAAACGTGACTGTGAAACACTGTGGTTTTCATAGAATACGCTTCCTGTGACATCACAGGAAGTGGGGCATCAAAGTGGATCAAGAAAAAAGATAATGGCTTCATAATGCCTAGCCACTGTCCACAGTAAAAGGAAACGTGGTTGTCAGGGGCCTTCTAATGGGTACAACTGATTGACAAAGGGAATAATGACTCATTGGCTGAATACAACAGAACACTGAGGCCACAATCATCTTTTGACCCACAGGATCAGATGTCCTACTATAATGAGATTTAACTCATATCTGATACCTCCTACTCTCCAATGCCCTTATGAGACACCCTGTTTGAATGTTGCCGATCAACTAATGAAGAAAAAAACAGCCATTGTTGTATTCCAATGGTCCAGGATTAATGAAAATTTAAATTAAACTGATGAGGTCAAACTCTTTCAAGGAACATTCAATTAAAACATTTATATTTCTGTTGTCCTTTTGGCTTTTCCTCTGCTCGCTCAAACATGTTCTGCGAAGAATAGGACAAGAAAGAACTGGACTAGAGAGACTAAATAAATATTTTTCCAGAAAACATGTTTTTTTTCTATATCCAGCTACTGTAGATGATGGTATCTTTCAGCTGCATGTAGCAAATCCCAGAGTTTTTCTCTGAAACTATGCTCCCATGGGCATGAGGTGGGCCTGTCATGAGACACTCCAAGGTTCCACCTCATATTTTCGGCTATGGTGTGTTGCACTTTTCTTCTGGAACACTGCACCTGACTCCTGCAGCTCAACACAAGCTCTTCAATCTCATAGACTCATAAAAAATAGAATATCAAAGGTCCTTGGAAGATTTAACTATTTCCTGTCAACACACATCCACTAGTATATTGTACCACCATATACCTGAAGTTTCTTATGTGCTGCATACATTGTTCTTTGATAAAAATTTGCCTTTTAATTTAGATTTCATGTACATTTTAACAGGTTTAATAGCTTTACAGTAAAAGAATAGAGAAAGATAGTGTATCATAAAGTCATTATTAAAGCTGGGTTAGGTAGGTTGGTAGGTAGAGAGACAGATAGTCCGTCCAATCATTAGTTGGCATAACCAATCCTTTGGGTACGGCCAAAGGATTGGTTGTGTTTATTACAGTCTTACGACGCCCACAGATGTCGGATTGATTTAATTTTACCGTCAAACCTTTATATGTATTGGTTGCCATCAAGATGTGAAGTGTATTTAGGGAACAACAACATTAGATGCCCTGCCTTTAATACAGATTTTCTAAGAATTTAAACAACGTAAACATTTTACTGAAAGCATACTAGTAAATTAAAACTTGAGTCTTAAATTGGATGTCTCATGTTAAATAAAAAATAATAAAGTCCCTTTTTTGGAAGTACAGAGAGAAAGAGTCCAAAAGAGATGTACTTTCCCTACTCAAAAGAAAGTTCCACATCAAACAAAAGCAATGCCTGCACTGGGCTCACCTCAGGCAGTAAACAGTCTCTCTTCAAAGAGAGGGGGAGAGACCAAACAGGTGCTCAGCTTATGTTCTGTCATCCAATGAATCACTATGTTTCTATCAAAGCTGTAGACAGATATCCACCCTCCACTGTTGCAAGAACCAATCCTGTTTCTTTCCCCTGTCGAACAAGACTCATAAGTAAGCTGCCCACGGATCAGAGAAACCACAGTGACTCCACAAGACTCAATTGCAACAAGGAGAAGAGTTGAAGTCCTTTTGGTTTTTAAACATTTTCAAGTAAGGTTTTATACTGTGCATAGCACTTCAAAGCCACTTTGATTGCCGTTAGAGTCCTCTTTCTGTCCTCTGTCCCTTAGGACATGGCTTGATGTCTCAGCTTTAATTCATAAGACTTCAAAGGAACTGTCTTTCCCCAATCTAACTGACACATTTAAAAAATGTCTCCCACTACTCATCATAATGCAACTTCTTACTAAAAACCCACTCTCTGTTCTATGGGGAGAATTTTTTTGCAGCTCTGAAACGATCCCCACGACCAATACTTTTTTGTATGACAGTAATTGCTTTGAACTCTGTTACCTCGAGGCTTGATTGGTCAAATGAGTCAGTAAACATAATGGGCATGTACACTACTCATTACCAATCTGTTCAAGGAAAGAAAAAAATGTACTAAAAAGTTCTATTTAGTGATCAGGGTACCGAGGCGACAGAGAAAAGGTGCCATGTGAACAATGAAGTGCATAGAGTTTCTCCTGTTAGTGCTGATTACAAACTACCGCTTTCAAGGAAACTGACAGGTCAATGCTATTGTTCAAATCCTTGTAATGAGGATTTCCTTCACAGACATGGGGCCAGTTTCTTTATGGTAGAAAAACACATTAGCCAATAGCCATATACAGTTCACTGAAGCTCCATCAGAAAGTGGAGCAACCAACTTAGATAACTGTCTTTTGTTGAAAGCCTGACAATGTGGCTTAAAGAAACCAGGAAATCCAAAGCAGATTAAGGTGAGATATGTAGAAAATGTGTTCCAATCATGGTATATTTTCTGTTTAAGCGCTAGGAAATACTGTATGATGTCATGTCCTGAGTGACAATAAAAGTATTCACTGGTCTGTATTGTCCTGATGATGACCCTGTGTACTAAGTACAATTACGTAAATGACTGCAACTATAAAGACCCACTGTTGACTGCCTGTGGTTTCCAGAGTGTGTGATATTCCTGAACACACTCCTGAAATACTTCTACCCTTTCCTGTCAGTGTGGGGCTCCATGCAGGTGGACACTGTAGGAGTTGGATGCCATTGTGTTACAGTAATTACTGCTCTCACAGTAAGGGGGGTGGAGGCGGGGGGGGGGGGGGGCACTGTGGTTATTTTAAGCTCTCTCTAATGGTTGTGGGATTCTTAAACCATCCTGAACTCCCCTATGGAATTCACACAACAGTCCTATAGGTCACACACACACACACTTGGCCTGCAACCCTTGAAATGTACGTATTATGAGCAGTAACACAGACTACAGACAGACAGACAGACAGACAGACAGACAGACAGACACACACAGATAGACAGATAGACAGATAGACAGATAGACAGATACATAGATAGATAGCATACAGCTGGCTTCTTTGGGGACTTGATGAGTAGCAAGCATGTGAACTTCAGCTGCCCCAAACACGCCCCGCACATCCCTGGAAAAAACACAGAGGCCTGTAGAGGACGCATGAGGTAATATTGTTACACCCTAATAAAACAAGCCTGCAGCTGAGAGAGGCAGTGCATGAACCAGTATTATGAATAGCAAACACAGCCAGGCAAACAGCTCTGTCAATCAACACTGTTCATCTGTATGTCCGAATTAGAGTCAGGTGGCTGAGCGGTGAGGGAATCGGGCTAGTAATCCGAAGGTTTCCAGTTCGATTCCTGGCCGTGCCAACTGACGTTGTGTCCTTGGGCAAGGCACTTCACCCTACTTGCCTCGGGGGAATGCCTGTACTTACTGTAAGTCGCTCTGGATAAGAGCGTCTGCTAAATGACTAAATGTAAATGATTCCAAAGTCCAGGTTTGTTCTTTATGACACATCTCAGCGAAATCCATAACTTATGCATTGAGTATTAGCGTTTTAGTCATTGCCGCTCTTTGTCCTCCTGAGACTGTTTAAGTCTCGGCCTACAGGAGAGATAGGGGGAGGTCTGGTACCAGGGCCAGACCAACGGTAAAGGTCACGGCAGTCTAGAACTTTAACCCTAACCGTAGCCCGGGCCCTAAACCCCAACCCTAAAAACAGGTTCAGGGTTGGGCTGTGGCTAACCTTAACCCCCCCTTTAATTTTTGTTACGTATATCTTAGCATCAAATGATTCTTACTGCATATCGAAGGGGACTACTATGAGTAACCACAGTAGGTTTCAGGCATCTCACACTTTCCTAGTCAAAGTTAGCAGGGGGTGCAATTCCTGGCAAGGCCCAACATAGCCCTGCCCAGAAATGCACACCCCCTAAAATGTATTTTCTGTAAATCCCGGCCAGTACCCAGCTAGCTTTCAGTTAGGGTAGCTGATAGTGGTAGTGCTTGAGATGTGGAAGGTGGAGTGTTCAATCCCAGGTGCCAACAAATGTTGGCCTATAGTAACATTTTGCGGTGTGTCTGTATCTTGGCACAAGAGGTCACATATTTTGATGGCGGTCGTCAGGTTGAATTTTTTTTCTTTCAATTTTTTGGGGGAAGGAAAGTAAAAAAAAACGGTAAAGGTCACAGAAGTCTAGAACTCTGACCTTAACCTGGGCCCTTAAACTACATATTCCCTAAAATCATCTCAAATACCACACTCACTATAACACCTTACAGGATGACATGAAACCGCCTGGACTTTACCATAATACAGACACTTACAGTTAATGATGATCATTACATTTAAATGCTGGACCATGGCCCAGCAATCTTTTCATTCAGATCAATGCATTTCCAAATAGAGGACAGAATTTAATGGCATGTTCAGCTGCCAAGTCTACCTTCTCATAATATATTTACTGAAAAAGCAAGTGCAGCCAAAGTGAAGTACAGGGTGATGAGGCGGATCTTAATCATGGTCTAGACAGCAGGGCAAATGTGCTCGCCTACACAGCTATCCGCAGGGACATGTCTATTTGTGCTTTAATTTTTTTTTATAAAAGGCAAACAAAAACATTTAATGTTTGTGAAAAGTCAGAAAATTTGTCAGATGTGAGACATGGCCGAGAGGAGAGCGGGATGTTGTTGTCTTGTAGTTTGGATGTGGCCGCAACGTTTGACTGCAATTTTCAAACCAATTGTCGTTAATTATTAAAATGAGACACAGCTATCACCATCAGATCCATAAACCTCACATATATAACTGTAAGACAAAGGGAAGGTTTTAGACAGATTTATTTGATTTTGTTAAAACATTTTAGCATGTTAATGTTGTTTGTAAATTATTTGCCATCATGCAGTATTGGATCAAATATAAACATTGTGAGTTAACAAGGGCTTTAAGTAGACAATTATTTGCAAGAAAATTATATAACCAAGGTCATAACTGTGCATCACATAATACTATGCTTAACCGATGAAAGGACAATTGTCTGGTACTGTACAGTATGTCCTCACTCTTACAATTTCTGGATACCCTTGAATTGGTTGCAAAATGATCAATAAAGTCTCAGACTGCACCAAGTTGACTGATATCAGATATTGACATTCTCTACACACTTGAACCACTCACAATTGTAGGGCATCGGTCTGTCTTGATAAAATAAAAACACCTGTCAATCATACTGCCAATACTTTTATGCTATTTCACTGGTAACCTTACATCTGGAATAATACCAACTTTAATGATTGCTATAGAGATTTACTTTTGCTGTAACACGATGCTTATGACAACACAAGAAACTCAACACAAGGTCAAAGGTAACATTTAAAAATAAACTGACTCAATTGTCTCATTCACACAAGTCTTCATTCTGGCCTGCTTGTTGAATTTGCCACAAGAGTACGCAACATGCATAGAGCTTTTGTGCCCTCTGGTGTCTCTTCTATGAACTGGTACATTTAAGAATTTGGTCAAATTGATTTTTGGTAAAATGGTATTAGATTTGACAGTATATCTACAGTTATAATAGGAATATTGACTAAGGTGGATTTAATACTACTGTTACAGGTGTGTTTGTGACCATTTGTGTGTCTGTTGTTGGTGTGTTTCAGATGTTAAAAGTCCATAATTTGCGGTGCTAATGAAAAATGCCGTCTGCACCTTTAAGTGTCTGTACCATTATGTTAAAAAAGAAAATCTGTGCATGTGTGTGCATGTGTGGGTACATACAACGATATGCCAGAAAGATGTACATTTGTGTAAATCCTACACAGTGATATTATATATATATAAAAATAACATTACAAAACAGTTCTACCTTAGGTTGGTGTATTCTACATTTTTGTCGACACAAATTGAATGAGCGAATTAGAATTCCTGTGGTCTGGGCCTTGCCCAATCTCTCCTGACCTGACATTTTGTAGGCAAAATAAACATAGCGCCATCTAGTGGTACTCTACTATTTGCGGCTGGGACAGATACTGTAAATCGTGAAAAATATCGCTATCAAAACCATTGCTATCATAATATCATAAGTTAGACGTTATTATGGTAGTATGTGTTTCTGAACTATTCTGTATTCTGTTTACAGATATACAATAAATTATACGTATCTGTTATGTAAAAAAAAAAATCCAGATTAAAAAAACGAGTTGTTTGTTTTAATTTATAGTTGAAAATGTAGGCCTAAGTAAAAAAGACAGAGTGCTCTAACTAAACAGCATTCCTGTTTTACTTCTGGCAGTAAGGAGGAGCTCACTTGTTTATTCATTCACGTCACCCCTCTTTCATTCCCTTCTTCCTTCCTTCCTTCCTGCTACACACAACGGGGACCCACCGTTGCAAACTGTTTTTTTAATATAAGAAATTACAATAATTACTTCGCCACCATACACCGCTTTTGGAACCAGGTGAGTTGTAGATTTTATGATAGGTGGAAATAGAGACCGAATGCACCACCGGCCGGCGAAGCGAGTGTGTTTTCTATCGTAGCTAACTTAACCAAATTCCTAACTAGCTACAGCACCGAACATATTTATGAATGCACCGCTATTTTTTCAATCCATTGACGTTTGTGTTTCGTGATATTGGTGACGGTTTATGATCGCATTGTGAACAATTGCCCATCTAGGTCAGTACTAGAGTCAAAATGTCGCCTTTTCTTACTTCCACATTCTCTCATGCCACAAACAGATGGCGTCGCGAGGGGGATGGAGAGAATGAAAAAGAGACGCATAAAGGAGTAGGCTACCACAGGCCACACTCGTCCGCCTCTCTCCATCACCAAAATATGCCCTCTATGCGACTAAGAGGCCGAGCTCAAGCAGTCTTCTGTAGGCCCGTCTTGAACAAAGTTTTCTGTCAAGTTGTCGACCTTTTTAAAGATACAGCGCATGTTCAGAGGAATAGACTTAATGACCAACCGATTGAACAAATCTGCTGCTCTATAACGACTGTTTCATGATTGCTTTTTGGTAGGTAGTTATTAAACATGTTATAACATAGGTGGGGGTGGGGGGTGGGGGGTGGGGGGGCTGCCTCGCATTGTACCAAAACGTTGCCAGCAAATAATGCTTGTGCTGCTTGGTTGAATGAAGACTGATATGCGTCACTGTCTGTCCAGCTACATATTACAGCCGTTGTAGCCCAGAGCTCAGTGTCATAAGGTTGTACCCGGGACTTCTGTACTTGAGTCCAGCTAAATGTTTTATTAGGATATCCATAGAGCTCAAAACCAGTATTAGTGAATGGAATCATGACCACACCAGGCATGTGAAAACAACTAAAGTGGAATACAAATTCCGATGAGGAAAAATTGAATGTACAAATTAAGGTATTTTTGGCCCTCAGTTTGTTTACAGGTCTTAGAATTCTGAAGTTGTCTCCTCCTAGGTTTTGGATGTGAGCTGCAGATATGTCCAGGTGCCTCAACAATTCAATGCCACTAAACACATTATTTGCATCAAGTGTTGTTATATTATTATACTGCAGTGTACTATTCTGAAAAGCTTGAAAACAAATTAATGCTCTGCTTGGTGTGTAATTTGCAATATCATTTTGGGCAAAGGGATTGAAGGAGTGCACTATGGCATCAGCAGTTTGTTGTGCTTTGCATAGAAGGCAGGGTTAAAGGGACTATGACGATTCTAGAATGATGGCCAGAGTTAGGGGCCTGTTGGTCAGTCATGCTGAACGAAACCTAGATGAATTATAGCAGATTTGTTTGTAAGCACACAAAGTATGTAAGCAAGTATTTTATAGCAGTTGTGTTGATAGGCTATCTGAAAAACACAATTGTTGGTAAGTTAGGTGAAAAACCTTAAGTGTGTCTGTGTGCTATGCTGATGTAAAATCTCTTGTTTTGCTGGTCTGGCTTAATAGCTTCTAAAAGGCTTTTGCGGGTCGAGGTCGTTATTCTAGGTTGTCTTGGCAAGTGGTCTCAATCCCTCCAAATCCAGCCAGATGTAGGCCTGCCCTGGATGGTAAATCCTTGGCTAAACTCACTATCTACCATGTCTGGGGAATTGTAGGACAATGTTGGTGTTGCTGTACCTTCAATGTTGATTTTAGCTGTTTGCACCAAGTGTTTTATCATTTGTTGCTGCTCTCTGTCCTGAAATGATGACCTACCTGAATGATCTGGCGCTGAGGCACGTATTACAACTGTACTAACACTGATTTGAAATCTCATAAATAGCCTAATGCGTTTTTCTGTGTAGGCCCTCTAAAAATCTCAAAAGAAAATAAGTGTATAGTTTACAGCATAATATCACACTGCACAACTTCTAGACTATGCTTATGTTACCTTTCAAGGTACAAGTATTGTCTACATGTCTATTCAGGTAACTTTTTTTTTTGCTGAATGTCTGGAAATGTCATGCTTACCCTACCACCATTGTAGCTAGCTTGCTCTCTATCTATCTCTCTCTCTTTCTCTCTGTCTCTGTCAATGACTGCTCTTTTTGTCATGGCTCTGTGTCACCCTTGTGGAACTGTTATTGTAGCATCATCACAATGGTCCCACTGGGGGATGTTTGTTGAGCAAGTACCAACAGTAGATGTTGTTATCTGGACTGTTAGCTAAGGCTACTAGATACCGTAATTTAGACTAGGCTACATCTTCTGGTGAATGACCGCATCCTAATTGACACTGTAAAACCCAAAATACTTTCAGTGTTGTTTTTAGTTTAGTTTTATTAGCCTATGGTATGTCAGTGCCCCATGCTGCTATGTGGGATGTGTAGGATAATTGTGACAGCTGCCTGACTTAATATCAACTAGCTCAGTCTGTAATTGAGAAGTTGAAATGGATAGGTTTAATAACTAAGGGCTACATAAGAAACAACAAGTTCTATAAGTTTAAGTGTTGCAGGATAGGCTAGCTAGGACTGTGGGAGGACCGAACACAGCTAAATGTCCCAAGTCAGTGTCAGTTGAGATGGAGAAGTTGCTGTGTTCAGATAGTGTCATATGAACTGGGGGAGAAATGGAGTGAAAGAAAAGGGTGTAGCCATGGAAACATGAATAAGGAGTGATGGAAGATATGGGGAAAGCAGAGCTGAGAGAAATAGCTTTTATTACGTTAAATAGTATTCATTACACAATTGGTTATTTTGATTAGGCTACACTTAGCCTTTAGCAGTGTCTAGCTGAACAAGCTAACTGAAACAGTGGGTTCATGGACTGGGTGACCGGGATCTAAAGGTCAAGGTGGAAGGGCCTGTGTTTGGATTCCCCTCTGAGACACATTACAATCAGGGTTGTGAATTAAGTCGGTGACATCTTCAACCATTCATTTGAGGTTAAATGTTCTACTCTACCAATTCTGTGGGACTTAGTCTCATGTCTAGCCTATATTCATTGACATCAGACTATGTCTGATTTGTAATGTTTAGCATAGTAAATCTAAGGCATAGTATACCTCACGGTCCCCCTTTCGGTTTGAGCTTGAAACAGCACTGAACATAGACTACACCTGAAGGATGTTTCTTGACACCAGAACCTTGTCTATGGAAAGTACAGACTGTGTCGATCACCCTATTTTTATTTTTGAATTCAGGAACTAGAGAATGCTTTATTGGTTAATACATGGGTTAAAACCAATTGTAGTATTGTTAGTGTATTAAGCTGTTTTTGTTACAGCCATGTTTGTGTAACCACATTTTGTAGAGCTAGCGATTTCTATTGCCTCTCTCTCTTTTTCTCCCTCCCTCCCTCCCTCCCTCCCTCCCTCCCTCCCTCCCTCCCTCCCTCCCTCCCTCCCTCCCTCCCTCCCTCCCTCCCTCCCTCCCTCCCTCCCTCCCTCCCTCCCTCCCTCCCTCCCTCCCTCTCTTTTTCTCTCTGTCTCTCTCTCTCTTTCCCCTCCCCCTCTTCTTTCTGTTCCTCTTTCCTCTCTCTCTCTTTCATTCCCCCTCCCTCCCCCTCTCCATTCCCCTCCCCCCTCTCTCTTCCTCTCTATAGCTCTCTATCTTTTTTTCTCTCTTTTTTTTCTCTCTCTTGCTCTCGGTTTCCATCTCACTCTTCCCCTCCCTTCTCTCTTTCTGTCTGTCTCTCTCTCTCTGTCTTGCTCTTTCCCTCCCTCTTTTGCTCTCTCTCTCCTCCCTCCCCCCTCTCTTTTCTCCCTCCCTCCTCTCTCTCACGTTGCACCCTGCCCCTCCTTCTCTCTTTCTCTCTCTCTCACGTTGCTCCCTGCCCCCATCTCCTCTCTCTCTCTTTCTCTCTCTCTCTCTCTAGCTCTCTCGCGCTCTCTCTACCGTTCTCCCCTCCCCCACTGCTGCTGCCTCTCATTTTCTCTCTCTTTTCTCTCTCTCTCACTCCACCATTTCACTCACTCACTCCCCCTCCCCTCCCTGTTCTCTTTATCTCCTCCCCTCCCTCCCCCCTCAATCCCTCTTTCATTCCATGCAATCATCTGTTCTCTCTCCCTCTTTCTCTCTCTATCTCTCTCTCTCTCTCTCTCTCTCTCTCTCTCTCTCTCTCTCTCTCTTTCTTTCTCTCTCTCTCTCTCTCTCTCTCTGTGCTTCCTCTATTACGCCCCCATTTTGTCCTCTCTAGCTTATCCTCCCTGCTTTCCTCTTTCCTCCATGTTCTCTCTATCCTGTTGTTTTACAAACTCAAAATATTCATGATAAACTTTCTTTACACATATTTACAATTTCATGAGACATTGGTTTTGATAAAACGTTTTATGGAATGTTACACATTTCAGCTTTTAAATGAATTCATATAAATGGAACAATTGCCAATGTCATTTGGCATCCAACTATACCCCCAAAAGGTTGAATACCCTATTTGTGTATGTATATACATTTTGTCCCACAAACCCACTGCATTGATGTCTTGGTGATGTTACATGATAGAGGTTGTTGTTTACATGGCAATGGTAAATTTATTCAATTGGTATCTAGTAATAGACTATCACAAAAGAGGAGTCATACCTCCAGGAATGTAAACTACGTGAACCAGGTGATTGCCTCCACACCCAGGTTCACAGACAAATGACATATTTGGACAGTTTCCGTCTTCTATCTGACATCAGCTGGGAGGATTCTACAGATCCCTCACATACTCACAGGTTTGAGATCCTGCCCCGTCTCTGGGGGCTTGAAAACAAAGATGGCCGCCCTGTTTTTGAGTTCACACTTTGACACCTGACAGCCATGCCTTTTGTATGTTTTGGTTTTAAACCAATGCGCTCAGACTGCATTGAAGTTCAAACGGATTCCAGGAAGACCAACTTACTTACCTTAATGTTGTAGTCATTTTTAAGGTTCAGTTTCACCGTGGAACAGCATCCTGAAGAACTGAACGTTTATTTGGTCTGTCTCTCACAGACAACCTATACGTGGCTGCTGTTTGAAATGACCGCAATCAAGGGTTTTACTCAAGGCCAGAGCACGCTAATAAATGTATGGCAGTGTCTCTCCAAAGGTGCTTGGCGAAACCTGCACCTGAGGCAATGGTTGGGCTTGGAGTATTACTGGCCTTGGTTTGAGTTCTGGTAGGTCCTTTCCACACACCTGCTCGTAACCTTGGATGCTAATCCACCATGGTTGACATGATGGAAGGGTGACACGAGACAGAGGTTATGTCCACCTCCAAACAGGCTTCTGAAGAGCCCAGATAGGTGTTTCTGTGGCCCACACAACACTACTCTTGTGTCTGTCATGTGTATGTGACCTTTCGGCGCTCAGGGGTACGACTGACTGGTTATCAAATGTTTCTCAAATAACGTTGTTGTCTGGTTGGCTCTTCTGAAGAAACAGGAAGGTGGCGGAAAATTAGGCCTAGTCTATATACATCAGTCAGCATCTTAATTGGGCCTTTGTATATTTAATTCACTTGAACATGTTGACAATGAATTTGGTGCATCGTTAAGAGTTGCCGAAGATAAACACACAGGTCGAATGCTTACCTCTTTCTGGTTTGGATATAATCTCAATGTTCTCTTTTCACTCTGCCTCTGTCTGTTTTCATTCTATCCTCCATTTCTTCTTGTTCTTTTTTTACCGCATTCTGTTCCTCTCTTCCCATCCCCCCCCTCTCTTTCTCTCTCGCCCTTTCTCTCTCTCTCTCTCTCTCTCTCTCTCTCTCTCTCTCTCTCTCTCTCCCTCTCTCCCTTTTTTTCAGTGTTCTTTCCTTCCCTTCCCCCTTCTCTGCCGTCTCTCCCTCCACCTCTCTCTCTTTCTTCTCTCCTCCATTTGCTCCTCTCCTTGTCAGTCACCTTCTATATCTCTTTCTCTCTTCCCCTTCCCTCTCTCAGCTCTCTTGCCATATACTTGTATCCAAGTCTGCATGAAATAATCTCTCTGTACTTTCATGTTCTCATAACCCTATCTTCATCAACTTGAAATATGAGAGAGACTGAAAAGAGAGAGAGAGGGGGGGGAGATGTGGAGAGTGGGGGGAAGGGGGGGGTGCTGGGGGGAGAAAATAAATGATGAAGGGAGAGGAAGAAGCATAGAGCAATTGAAGGCTAGGTGGCAGAGGAATATTTATACAAAGATGGACACTGTGTTGATTGCGACTCCCGTGTTTCTGTATTGTTGTGTTTGCAGCTTTTGAGATACTGATCTATTGCTTGACTTTCAAACAGCCTATTTGCATGATATACCTTTGTTTGTAATGGATTCTGTGTACTCTACATGTGTATTCTGTGGCTCTAGATATATACATTTATGAGTGATGTTTACATGTGGGTGTTTGCATATGTTTGTATGAGCACAAGTGTAGGTTTTACCACAGTCACTACTGAAACCGTCTGAGGGGGGAGGAGCTACAGGGCCCGCCCCCCTCTCCTCGCATAAATAGGAGCAGAACACAGCTCTCTCTCACTCACTCGCATTGAAGAATGAGATCCTTAAAGCACCTGAAACATCACAACAGGAGGAATGTGGTGAGTTTCTTGGCATGGTAGCAGTGGTATTCACCCATGGCATGTTAAGTGGTAGTTTAGTTATTATCATAGATAAGCATTAAGAGTTGAGAAAGGACAAAACGCTCCTTAACAATTCTTTGAAATGTATCTGACAAAGTTGTCGTTAATATGTTTGCCTACCTTGTAGGTAAGACTTTTCTTGCTTTAACACGTTATCAGTCCCAACAGCTTTCGGCTCTTTCAACTCTCTGTTCCTGTTTCTCTCTTGTCTCTTTCACTTCATCATTTAATCTTTCATTTTGTCTGCCTTTCATTTTGTCATTCTCTCTCTCTCTCTCTCTCTCTCTCTCTCTCTCTCTCTCTCTCTCTCTCTCTCTCTCTCTCTCTCTCTCTGTTTCCCTCTCCCCTTCTCGCTTTCTCTCTCTGTCTCTCTCTCCCCTTCTCGCTTTCTCTCTCTGTCTCTCTCTCTCTGTTTCTTACTGCCTCTCCCTCTCTCCCCCTCCCTTTTCGTTTCTCTCTTTCTCTTGCTCTCTTTTGCTCACTGCCATGCTCTCCCCCTCCCGCCTCTCTCATCCTCTCACTCTCTCACTCTGCCCTCCCTTTTTCTCTCTCCCTTCCTCCCTCCCTCTCTACCCCTCCCTCTCTTTTTCTCCCTCCCTCACCAGTGTCTTTCTCTTTTCTCTCTCTGCCTCTCTCCCTCCCCCTCTCCCCCTCCCCTCCCCCTCCTCTCCTTATCTCTCCCTCACTCTCCTCTCCCTCCACCTCTCTTTCATTTTTCTTTTTTTCTCTCACCCCTCCCCTTTTCTATTCTCTCATCCTGCTCTCTCATTCTCCCTCTCTGTTTTTGCCTCTCTTTCTCTCTCCCCCTCTCTCTCATATTCTCTCCCCCTCTCTTATATTCTATTCTCTGTCTATTGTGCTCACTCATTTTCTCTCTTGCACTCTCTCTCTCTCTATCTCTCTCTCTCTCTCTCTCTCCCTCTGTCTCTCTCTGTCTCTCTCTCTATGTCTCTTGCCCTGTCTCTCTCTCTGTTCTCTTTTTCTCTGACTGTGAGTGAGTGAATGAGTGAGTGAGTATACCATCAAGTATACCCCCCCCCCCACATCCACTGCCTCCCATTGGTGCACTAAACAGAGAGGATTAGGATGTGGTTTCTTGTAGTTTTTATTATTTCTGCGATCTGAGATGTATTCTTCATCCACAGTTCTAGTCCATCCACAGTCAGCATCTGAAAGTGTTGCCCAGCAGACTTCCTATAGATGTTCACCTAAAGAACTGACAGGTGCAGTTAGTCTCTCCTGACATCCAGCTTAACTGTGAAAGAGAGCATTTGGAAGTAGGTGAATCGGTGGTCGACTGAATGAAACATTCTGATAGAAGGACAGCTAAGATCTACTTCATCTGTGTACATAAAGGACACATCTCTAATTAATTTCTACAGACTGGGTACTTTATTTGGGATGCTGGTATCACCAGCCATAGATATTCAAGGCTTACTTTTGACATCAGAATTGTTTTTGCATTTAATGTATTTATTAGTATTTTGTTTTTAAGCATGTTGTCTCCTTATAAAGCAGTGATAATAAGAGTATTAGTGAGGGTGAGATTGCTAAGGGGGATGTTTGATGGCTTCTGCCTTTTCCCTCTTCCTAAATTTGACTCTCGTTATTGATGGCCTCTGAACACAAAGCTTCAAAATAGGCTGAAATAACAGTAAGCGCTTGCTGTGCCAAAGAAGTCTTCCTGTACATATGCATACGTCTTTTCCCCTACAATTGCCTAGGATGAGAGAGAGAGACAATCCTGGAATCCCTTTGCTGTTGACACCTAGGCCTAATTTGCCAGAATACATTCGATTGTGAAGACGGCCTAATTGCTCCCCTGCAGTGATGACTGACTGTGTGCGTGTGTGTGTTTCAGGAGGAGGCGAGCCGGCGCCTGGATAGATGTGAGCCCAAGGTGATGGCCAGGCAGGTGGACGCGGGCACACAGACAGACCCCGTAGTAGTGCTGTCTCTGGCCCAGGCCGCTGTTCTGGGTCTCATATCACAGAATGAAGTATTTGGTGCCACTATTGCCCCCAACGGATTCTACACTGGAGAGCCCAAAGAATCGCCCGCACCCCCAGTAGACGGAGTCGACTACGAATACGCAGACCAATTAATAGGGGCCAACGGAGACTATCTCGGAGACAACATAGGAGAAGAAGGCCACATGCAGCCCAGTTGCAGCCAGAGGAGGTGGCAGGGGCCTCCCCCAGACGGAAAAATGGTAGGGCCTGACCGCCATCCAGGAGTCCACATAGACGGATCGTCCCATGTTAAAGGGGAGGTGGTGAACTCCGGCCTGACGTCCTGTGTTCACATGCTGAATAACCTTGCTCCCAGAGGAGGGCTGGTGCAAGTGGACCCGGCGACCCTAAGAGGCGCCCACAAAAACTGCTCAGAGTGTGAGAGGGACGCGCAAACCCAGCAGGCAAACGCTCATCCACACGCTCCGGCGCAGGTGAGCCACCGAGCAGAGACGGCACACCGGGGTGCGCAGGGGCACCACCGGGGCATGGGGCCCAGCCGAGGGCGGGTGGAAAACGAGGAGGTGGAGCACGGGAACAGCATGATGAAGCCCGGTCAGGAGGAGGAGATGAGCAGCTACTTCCAGTCGTCCGAGGTGGGGAGCTACGACTCCGGAGAGATGGGCATGGCAGGAGACTACGACGAGAACAGCCAGGGCATGATGTGGAGCGAGGGCGTGGAGGCGAACGGGAGCGGAGCCAGTGTAGCACCTCCTCCTCACCGGCGCCACGGCGGCCGGAGGGTCGACCGCCTGGACATTAACATCCAGATCGACGAGTCCTACTGCGTGGACGTTGGGGACGGCCTGAAACGCTGGAAGTGCCGCATGTGCGACAAGTCGTACACGTCCAAGTACAACCTGGTTACCCACATCCTGGGCCACAACGGCATCAAGCCGCACGCATGCCCCCACTGTGGCAAGCTCTTCAAGCAGCCCAGCCACCTCCAGACCCACCTGCTCACCCACCAGGGCACCAGGCCTCACAAGTGCACCGTCTGCAAGAAAGGCTTCACCCAGACCAGCCACCTGAAGAGGCACATGCTGCAACACTCGGACGTCAAGCCCTACAGCTGCCGCTTCTGCCGCCGAGGCTTCGCCTACCCCAGCGAGCTGCGGGCCCACGAGGTGAAACACGAGCGCGGCCGCTGTCACGTCTGCTCGCAGTGCGGCATGGAGTTCCCCACGTACGCCCACCTCAAGCGCCACCAGACCAGCCACCAGGGGCCCCACACCTTTCAGTGCACCGAGTGCAACAAGTCATTTGCATACCGTAGCCAGCTGCAAAACCATCTCCTGAAGCACCAGAGCCCAAGGCCTTACACCTGCTCCCAGTGCGGCCTGGAGTTTGTGCAGCTCCACCACCTCCGGCAGCACTCGCTCACTCATAAGGTACTGACACCGCCGGACATCGCTCCCATTCAGACTCAATGACTGCTGTGGCCACACAGTGTAATGTAATGTGTTGTACATAGTCTGTAGACTGTTAGGTTTGTTTATGACATGAATTACAGTGGCGAGCGACCAAAAAAACAAAAAAAACGGGAGCGCCAAATGGAAGGCAACACTTCAATTGTCCAATGGGCTTCCTTTGTTCATCTTCTGTCCTTCATCTCCAGTCATCTAAGTGAACTGGACAGGTAAGACCACATGCCCTGACAGTCCTCCGCCATCTCCCTTCCTTATATGTCTGTTGTCTGGCCAATCCAGACGAAGATACGGACATGAAGAGAGGAAGGCGACCAAATACCATTTGAGATTTTGTATCTGCCGTCTGTTCCCCGTGTTACATTAGGACCTTCTTAAGTGGAAAGTTAGTCCTCCTTGTCATGTCCTTCATGAAAATGAGATGAAATCATCCCTACCTAGCTGAGACAAAAGACAAATACACGAGTCTTGTAGTAATTTCCAGCAGTCCACAACATGAAACAGTGTATAGAATGTGGGCTTCTAGCTTTATGAGTGCTTAAAAATCTAAAAGGAGCCAACGATAAACCCAGTGCAGTGAGAGTGTTCTCCTTTGTGGTGATTATTTGTCTGGCAGTGAGACTGGCAGTCACTGCTCCTCCTGGTGGTGGTTTAGGGAAATGGTTTGAGAACATACAGTGGGTGGAGTGACAGCTGGACTGATGTCTGGCAGGATTGGTAGTCAAAATAAGAAAATATATGAGTCTTTGATCTTCATAAACTAGACAACACAAACAAAATATATAATTAATCCGTTATTTTTTCTATTAACTACACCTGTTATTTTGTCCTAAATGTGAAATTAATTTGCAGCTGTATTTGGTGTTTGATCCCCCCTCCTGATTGACCTTTTTTATATTTGTGTTTGTCAGGGCATGAAAGGGCACAAGTGTGATGTGTGTTCACGTGAGTTCACGCTGTCTGCCAACCTGAAGAGACACATGCTGATTCATAACAGCATCCGGCCCTTCCAGTGTCACGTCTGCTTCAAGAGCTTCATCCAAAAGCAGACCCTAAAAACCCACATGATCGTCCATCTACCGGTCAAACCATTCAAATGCAAGGTGAGGTCAAATGTAACTCCAGGGACATTGATAGTGTTGAAGTGGTATCCATGTTTCTTATATACTATTATTCTTCATTAGACCAATACTCTGTTCTTATTGGTCCAGAGAAGTTCTAAGAAGTCCGCAAAACTGTTTGCAGACTTCTGAAAGTTCGCAGAGGTCTGCAAACGTTTTTACGGACCTAGCAACGGTTGCCTTGGAGATTTTGACAACAGGGCGTCTGCTTTTTCGTTTTTCTGCCAGATTTTTGTTGTAGTATATAAGAAACCAAATATACACTATGGTCTCGGTCACATTTACATTTAGCAGATGCTCTTATCCAGAGCGACTTACAGTAATTACAGGGACATTCTCCTGAGGCAAGTAGGGTGAAGTGCCTTGCCCAAGGACACACTGTCATTTGTCACGGCCGGGAATCGAACCAGCGACCTTCTGATTACTAGCTCGCTCAGCCACTTGACTCTCTCCCGGTCAACAAACGTTTTAACAAATCTCTGCTTACTAAGGCGTTTGCAGACCTGACGAAAAGTCTATATTTGCAGTTTATGTCTGTTAGAGACACTCAGAAAATAGATAAAGTGTCCTTTATTGTTTTCCAGGTGTGTGGAAAGTCCTTTAACAGAATGTACAACCTCCTGGGCCACATGCACCTCCATGCTGGCAGCAAACCCTTCAAGTGCCCTTACTGCTCCAGCAAGTTCAACCTGAAGGGCAACCTTAGCCGACACATGAAGGTCAAGCATGGCATGGATGTCTCACCAGATGGCCCAGGTGAGGTTTACTATCCTTGTTTTATTCACGTGCCTATCCATCTATACACTATTAGGTGTGGTTTTGCAGGGGGTTGTTCTTCTCACTGCCAGATTCAGTGCTGCTTAGTAAATGCTTTGTTTATATTTTTTTTTACAGATAACCTTCCTGAAATGGAAGGCCAGGGGCAATACTCAGAGGACAACTTTGGCTTTGCATCACCTGACAGTATGGACAATAGCGGCTCTCAAAACCTTACTAAACTTACTACAGCCAACATGGATGACATGGAGGAGTATTATAACTTTGGGAAGGACACTAGCAGCTACACTACACCCTAAGTAGTGTATTCTGGATTCAGAGAACTTGGAATTTACGAGACAAAATGGCTACCCTGGCAGTAAGACAATGGGTGGGTTTCAGCCCCCTCCAAGAGCCAGAACTAATGGACCCAAATTGGGGGTGGGGGGGGGGGGGGGGGGTTAGGCTCAAGAAGATGCACTTCAAGGGAGCCATTTGGGTTTGTCTCTGATGGGAGCGACTGTGAGACTGTTGACTGTCTGGTGGCTCTATAAATAAACGGACCACCATTTCACTGAACAGTTTGAAAGGACAGTCCAACCTGTACCTTGATATGTTGTGTTCTATGTATCGAGTACTTAACATGAAAAAAGTTAATGGTTTTGCGGAGCCATCCTACTTAAATTTGATGTGCTAGAAGTTTGTTTACCATTTCATTATTCACCAAAATGTATGCCCTTATATTTTTTATTGAAGAAAGTGCCAGATAGTATTTTCAACAAAACCTACACCCTCTGAAAGATATTTAGACACGTACTATATGTGTGTATCAGATACAAAGTCACAACATATTCAGTCATAGATTTGAATGCTTCTCTTACTCAAAACGTCCTAATAGGTAAGTAGTCACCTTCATGAGCCAGGAACAGAAGGAGCCTGTTAGTGCACATGACATAGGTTTTGTGAGCTGATGTCAGGGCTCCACTTACCAAAGTTGCTATTGCTTCATGTTGGTTACTACTACAACCACTGTCAGCTGACATGTGAAGCTCTCCTACTGTACAAACAACATTGCATTGTTCAGTGTTCACCACCACACCTTTCTTCACTTGATTTAGCTATACATTAATCCTCCCTGTAGTGGAAATACTGTGCTAGTTTTTGAATACTTACTGATTACAATGCACTTTTCATCAAAAGATTTTCAGTGAAAATGTTCTTCGAGGTGACCCTGAGAGAACTTGGCCTTTAAGGAAAAGAGGAGCGGGCATCAAGTGTATCCCAGCCACCCTTATGGCAATATTCCTTTATAAAGACAGTTCTGCCTTTTTCAATAGACTTACCTGCGGTTTTAATTATCTTGAACTTTCTTGTTGGTAAAAACAAATGGTAACTGAGCCATTTGGAGGGAGAATGAGTGGTATGTTTGTTTCAGTTACAGCACTATGTTTCCGTTTTGGGGAGACACCTTACTCCCCCTGACCTGCCATGCAGGTCAGCCTTGATATGCACACTAAACATGAGAAATGGTATACTAGTCTTTTTGGAATGAGGAATATCAAACTGAAAACCTCATAGAAATCGTTATTTAATAAAGGTTCTCTAGTTTAAATGGCTCGAGTTTGTGTCTGCATAATTATTTTCTACTTCATGTAATTGTGTATGTGTTGGTATGTCTGTGCCTCTCAAACATTCAGCCGTGCAAAATTAGTGCTGGTAGTAATTTCTGACAAGATTATGACAAAATAGCCCCACCTGCTGTTTAGATTTGTATATAACACTATGGATAAGCTGTCATCCGAAACAAGTAAACCAGGTCGCGATGGCCTTCAGTGTGCCCCCTTCTGGTGAACTGACTTCCAGAACATAAACGTAGCAGTGAGCATCAACAATGAACAGTGACATGTTTTTGTTATGTTGGTTCATTAGTCTTAGCTTTAACTTTGAATTGAAACTTTGACAGAATTTAATGACTATGAGGTTAGTGCAGAAATTGAATGTGAGCATATTACTACACACAGCTGATTAACTGTTTAGAATCAGAAACAAAAGAAATTCAACTAAAACTATTTAAATATAAAATATTACAAATATTGAAACTCCAGTCCTCTTTTACATTTAGAGCACCACAAGTCTTTGTGTCCTTTACTCCCTTTTAGTTGCTTTTTATCTAACTGTAACCTGGCTTTTCTGTTTTTCAGCTTTAAAAGTAGTTTGCAATGTGCAATATGTTTTGTTGGTTGATCATTGGCCTGGTGCTACACTCAAAAGATTTTCTTGTTAATAATGAACCAAAAACTGATTTGGGCATGCCAAGTATTTTTCATGAGCCTCAACCCACCCACATTACATAGCACGTACACTGCTATGTTTCCCATGTCACATTCTAACACCACTATCCAAAGTCAAATGCGAAGCCTAGTATTTGTATATAAACAGCTCTTATGTCAAAACAGGTCTTATACACCTGCTCAATGAAACGGCTGTGGTAATTTCCACAAATAATTGTACCCTAAAATGAAGGCAAATACAAAAGGTGTTAGAATTTCTAATTAGTTCATCTAAAATGGAAGACAAGTCCCCCTTTCCACCCTATAGTCATGGTGGCATAAGGTAGAAATAGACTCATTGGTAAGTGAACAGAGAGGTACATATATGATGTACATGACGCTAGATCACATGTAGCGTCCAGTCTTATCTAAAGACACACCTACTAAAACATGTGGGGTTAGCAGTCCAAAGGTGTATGATTCAACTTGCAGCAAACGTTTTCAGCTATCCAGCTAGAGACACAATCATGTGACAAATACAAAAGCTGAACTTTCAAACTTGATAACGCATTAATTCATAATGTTGTTCATACAGCATTTATTTGGAATGAGTAACTAGTTGAACATACAAGAATTAAACTTCATCGTAATGGTCTTTCAAGTTAACTCAACAGTTAATACAAAAAATACAGTATTGGACAAGTATGTTTTTACAAAACACCTTTAGTAAAAGAGAAGGCAGAGGAGCACCAAAACACTATCTGACTCTTCAAGTATCAAATGGCACAAACATTGTTCCTTCAAAACAGGATACAAATATTCCTGCAAATGTGGAGTAGAAATGAGGTACAAAACTGCAGACGGATTTTCTTTTAATTTTTTTACTTTCCCAGTGCTTTGTCCAGGTTGGTCTTTATGACATCCAGGAAGTCAGATGTGTTGACATAATGTTCATTGAGCTTGCAGCTGCAAAGACACAGAAATACAGTTTATTTAGAAACTAACCACCGTTTATTGTAACTTGTTTAACTGCATGCTCTTATGGTTCTTCCCTTTGGGGCTTATTTGGTTTTCCACAATGTATGCTTCATGTTTTGGCTGCCCGCAATGTTCGGGGCTATCTCGTTGTTATGATCAGTGACCTATGCACTTTTGTAAAGCTCTCTCTTGGAAGTCGCTTTGGATAAAAGCGTCTGTTAAATGCATAAATGTAAATGTTTACCAATAACTTGGGTCTACACACTACATGTTGAATTGGTAAGTCAGGAGTTCCCAAACTTCACATAAATCAAAGATTTTTAAATGAGAAAGTCACAGCCTCAGCATATTTTTTGCAGCATGAATAACAGTTGAGCCACATTCTCATTTTGAAAGACTTTGTAAGAATTATATACAAATTGAAGAATGCAACAACATTTTCTGCTATACATCAGCCATGGATCCAAACACATTCAAGGTTCATGTTCTGTTTTCAACCATTTGAGGCCATTATTATACTTTTTTTAAATTTCAGAAACTTTCAATGACCGTGGGAACCCTGGGTCACTGAGTAGCATTCTAAAACTAAAAAACTCACTTGGCAAGGCCATGGATGCAGCCTGCAAGGTCCTTGGTCATCACACCACTCTCCACAGTCTCCACACACACCCTCTCCAAAGTCTTAGAGAATCTGGAGGAGAACATAGAACAATCAGTGTTTGTTTAATGTTTACTGTCCCCGCTTTGTAAAAAGGCAGTTACGCAACTGTGCTGTAGTTGAAAATGAGTATCTCCAGTCATCACTTTATTAAGTCAGGGTTTCCATCCAGCTTCCCTCTGTGCTCAAGACCCCTTGTCCAAGCAAAGATGCTGGCAATTGGGTTGGTGCTAGTGGGCCGTCCCTGGAATAGAATTAGAAAAGCATTCAGAAATGGTTAGAATTGCGTGTCAAAACCATCCGGCAGTGTTGACTGGGCCTTACCCTCTGGTGCTCGCGGAAGTGCCTGGTCACCGTGCCGTGGGCCGCCTCGGCCTCGATGGTCTTGCCATCTGGACACACTAGCACTGAGGTCATCAGGCCCAGGGAGCCAAAGCCTACAGACGTGTAGAGTAAAACAAGACTAAATCAATACCTTGTAGCAGATCCAATCCCATGGTAAATCAAGTTCATAAAGGAGGTAGAGGGTAAGTCCACAGTGTTTATGATGTGAGTAACGGAGTGATGTGCAGTGGATCCATGACAGGTTATAGAGTGGACGTGGCCGCCAATTAAGGCATTCGGCACTTTGAAATTCAGAGACAACAAGTGGGTAAATCTGCGTAACTTCTGAGGTTAAGCTTGATGGCCTTCTGCCTCACCCTGAGCAAGAATGTCTGACTGAACGTCTCCATCATAGTTCTTGCATGCCCACACAAAACCTCCGGAGGATTTGAGGACCTGGGCAACCATGTCATCAATTAGGCGGTGCTCATACCAGATCTTCAGGCTGTCAAACTCTGGTTTGTAGTTCCTGCAGGAAACGGTCTATTTTAACATTATACTCGGTTCACATGGTAGTGGGCTTTAAGTGAAGTATATTATCACGCAAGTCTTACGCCTCAAAGATTTCTTGGAAGATGTCTTTGAACCTCCCATCGTAAGCCTTGAGAATTGTGTTCTTGGTGCTCATGTAGAGAGGCCACTTCTTCTGGATAGCATACTGGAAGCAGCTGTGGGCAAATCCACTGATGGACTAGAGAAACAAAAAAGTAAGTAAACTGTGACCTGACTGACAGCTGTAATGACATTGATTGGCAGCACCTGTAATTAACATCCAATAAGACCACGCTCACCTCATCAGTGTTGTACATGCCCATTCCACAGCCACCAGAGGGGAAATCATACACCTCCCACTCTTTCCCTTTGCTTCCATCACTTGGGGTGAACACCATTTTAAACTTTCCAGGCTGGGTAATAACAAAGTCTGTGGCCTTGTACTGTACAAAGAAATGAAGTCAAATACAGGCACCTGGCATTCTTCAAGAATCATCAACATCCTCAAATAGTATGCGCATAGTGTTGAAGTTAATCTGCTGAATGCTGCCAAGCATCAAGTGACCAACAGTTCTCGGGCTCCAAGTTTAGAATCAGAATCAGAAAGGGATTTATTCGCCATGAAAGTTTGCACAGACAAGGAATTTGCTTTGGCAGGAAGGTGCATACAATAAACATATACCTAAAATTTAAATATGTGGACTAACTATACTAAGGGTACATAAACTAGCAGTACTAAGTAAGTATTAATACAAGCTTGCAGGCAAGAACAGTGTTGCAAAATAGTGAATGAACACAGTCTTTCGTGTAGCATGAAAAGAGCCCTATCTGGCTTTCCCAGATATGACCCTCAACTAAGGGTTGTAAATCAGGTGCTAGCTCGTACTGTTCCTTTTCACTCCCAACTCAGGAGAAGTTATCAGTAAACCTAAATAGTCACAGTCCTTAAAATGTATACATCTTTGTCCTACTTCAACACAATCTATAAATCGTATAACTGACACTTTTTTATACAATGGCAGAGGCCTACACGTTCCAATCTAGGTTACATCATTCCAATCAAACCTCTAAGTATATACTTATACAAATCATCATAACAGGGTTATATTCACTGTATGCACTCATTTACCTTTTAACCATCTCAAATAAACAGAAGTATAATTGCAGGGCCAATTTGGTCATTCCCCAACAATAGCTGACTTATCTACAGTACCTGATCACCAAAAGCATGTCTGCCAATTGTGATAGGCTGCGTCCAACCGGGTACAAGACGGGGTATGTTCTTGCAGATGATAGGCTCACGGAAGACAGTGCCTCCCAAAATGTTCCGGATGGTTCCATTGGGGCTCTTCCACATGTTTTTCAGCTTGAACTCTGAGGATATGCATTAAGATTCATGTTGAGAAGGGATGCACAATTTTATTTGACATCAATCTTTTGCCAGCATGGTGGCCAGACAACATACCCTCCATTCTGTCCTCGTCAGGGGTGATGGTGGCACACTTGACTGCCACGTTGTATTGTTTGGTGGCAAGTGCAGAGTCAATCGTGACCTGATCATTAGTCTGGTCACGATATGGCAGTCCCAGATCATAGTATTTCAGCTCCACATCAACATTAGAGAGGATAAGCTGTAGAAGCACATCGCAAAGTAAATAAGTAAAAAAGAAAAGATGCCTATAAATATTTTTCTAGGCCTACCCAAAAACATAGTTTTTTGTCTACGCCCCTGGGTGTAGATGCAACATAATTACAACTGGGCTCAACATGAATAAGATCCTGATAGTTGTAAGTTAGGGTACCTTCTCTTTGATGAACTCCCATATGATGCGTGTCATCTCATCTCCATCCATCTCCACCACGGGCTGGTCAACCTTGATACGTTTAGTAGCATCTATAATGATTCAATATGAGATTTTGACGTGCAAAATATTAAGAATATTCTGATTAGGATGTTAGGGAAGGGAAAAAGGGCATAAACCATTTTTCTACATATCTCATAGTCTACAACTACATTTGTCATAACTTGTCCAACCAGTCAATTATACGAAAAGAATGGCGCACCACACCTTACATCTGCCCATTCCCTTCCTTGTGCCAGTTTGACAGGCATCGATATCCTTTACCCTCTGCCAGTTTCTACGTTTGTTTAACTACTTGGTCACGCTGCCCAGTAGGAAAAACACAAGCTTGACAAACTGTTAGTTACCTTTCCCGATGTCTACTTGTCCTCACGTGTGACTGTCTGGAGTAAACCGTACGCTAAATGTGCATTCTAAATGCTTGTCAAGCTTATTAGATAACAGCCTTGAGTTAAATGTGGCTTGTTAGTGAAAAATAGGACTGCCTTAATTGTATGGTTGTTGTTTTTGGAATGGTTCGCCTGGCTAATGTATCATAATATAACGCCACGCACCATAGTGTACGTGCCACGCATCATATTGATAGCTATCTGACCCATCTGCTACCTTCTAATGTTTGGCTCAATATAACGATAGCTTTCTGACATTTTCAAAACAAAAGCAGAAGACATTATTAAGCTCATTCAAACAAACTAGCTGAACACAAACTACCCTACGTGCAACATGATTCAGTTGACTCACAGTTCCTCTGTTGTACATTTTGGTAAACTACTGCAGGCGCGAGCACTGCGGGATTTTCCGACAGTGAAGCGGCAGCACATCTTGAGATGGAGCAAAGAGCCCTCAGGTACCCTGCCATGGTCGACTGCAACTGTTTTCGGACACCGCTGAACTAGATTGGCCACTTTATAAATGAGTTAACAACTAACCGGTGAATAAAAGAGGTTACAAAAATATATGGGCGGTTATAATTCACACCACGTCAGCGTCTACACAAACGGAAATTCTCATGGCCAATCAGTTACATGCTTTCGACATTCATGCATTTCTCGTGCTCTTTCACGTTGATGTCCCAATTAGTAGGCTATTATTTAAGTTAAAGTTTTTACGTTTCCAGTAACCTTGTTTTGTTTTTTTGTTTAACTGACATGACTGGGAATTTCCTTATCTGATAGTAAACCGTTGAATTGCCAAAACTTTACAAATAAATATACTACCGACTCAACTCGAGCCCTATGAAGGTAGGCGTGGCTGACTGCCTCAAATCTCCTCGTATGCTATATCCCCCTCTACAGGAACATGGGAATATACAGTGTATTAAGTAGATACGTCAATAGCCATAGAGACGTTGTACTGGGACAATTTTATATGACTTTTAAGGCCACTACGTGTTATTTTATTGGGACTGGAATGTTTTAGTGAGAAGGGAGGCATGAAATGTTGCATCTGCTACCACTTGATGGGGTCATGTAGATTACACACACACACACTGAAGTTGTTCAGTTTATAATGTGGTCTGAACATTTTAAGGTTGTAAATTGTCATCATAGGTACTGTGTCAGTTTTGGATAAAGGATTTCTGTCATAGAGTTTCTAAATAAAAAATCAAATAAAAAGTACTTTCAGTAAACATTTTATGGCTTCGGAAATCTGATGTGAATTAAAAAAATAATACAGACCATTCAAAAAAGGATAATAAAGCACATTTAACAAATACTGGTACTAAGAAAAACATACAAGTATGTATGTATGTATGTATGTAACAGCAAAACAAAAACTATATCTTGTATTTAATTGCACTTACAAACCCCTGATCAGGTTATGATGCTA
Source organism: Osmerus mordax (assembly GCF_038355195.1). NCBI lineage: Eukaryota > Metazoa > Chordata > Actinopteri > Osmeriformes > Osmeridae > Osmerus > Osmerus mordax. The sequence goes on along the minus strand of NC_090062.1, from coordinate 13,718,467 downwards.
TCATGTACATTAAGTGTATGTTCAAAAGATTCCAAAGTAACAAAATGCAAAGATTGCACATAAATTAACATAATCAAGTGAAACATAAAACAGCATCATATAGCACTGAAAAATAAACAAGCCAGACATCGCTCTTTGGTAACTAATCATGTGCCACAATTTTTTCTGAAATAGTTCAAACTAATTTTACATAATGGGTAAAAAAGACAAAAACCAGCTGAGAACCCATTAAGTGCATCTACAATGATGTGCTCTAAGAGTTGCATTTTTTTAGGGGATGAGAATTCACAACTGTATCGTACTACAGATATCCTTATCAAGTAGTTTTGTAGAACCATTCAGATTGCTTTAACGGTTTCAGGACCATATAGTTCAAAGGAGGATGGCCAAGTGACTAAGTGGGGGCTGCCACAGTGCCTTTTTTGTCACCGAAGAAACTTTTAAGCATCAGGACTTGCCCGATGCTGACTGCAAATAGAATGAAGGTCTCTCCAATGGACCAGTAGCTCACTCGTTCATGAAGGTCTTCTGCCCGGATACGGTCATGTGCCTCCCGTAGCCTGTACCACTTTTGAGAGTCAGACACCACCTTAAGAATTTCATGGATAGAGAGGCACGCTGACTCCATCTGAAATATAGATTGTTTTGAGAAAATGTAACTTTTTTCTAATATGAAGCATTAGAGAGCCTTTGAGCATTACATATGAAACCTGGCAACGCTTAACGGACAGTTGTTCTGAAGTTTACCTGGGTCAGTGCTGTGTCTTTTCTTGGGAGAAATTGCCTTTCATCCCCTGCCCGGAAGTCCATGTAAACTATTTTGTGGGCAAATGTGGAGAATTCATTGCTGAAGCAGACTTTGTAAACACCTTTCATGGTTGTGGTGTGAGAAAAACTGTCATATTGCTTCTTCCTATCCTGATAGAGGACATTGCTCAAAGGATCTGTGACAAAGCAGTCCACATCATAATTTCCCCCTGCAATTACCTAAAGAGGAAGGGAGAAAAGTATTAGGAATATAAGTCAACCAGGGTGTTCAATCCTTCATGTAGGCTACGTGTTTAAACCTTGTCTAGACAAAAATCGAACTAAAATCAACCACGCTAAAAATGAATATGACTCCAAACAGCGTTATCTAAAATCACTTACTTGAAAGTCCATGTCAAATCTCACGCCAATCTCAAGTTCTTCATAGAAACATTGCTTTTCGTTGTCCGGTAATTCAAACGTTAACTCTGTGCTACAAACAAAGATAACATGTAACATCAAACTGCAAAGTCCAAGGTAACGCATGATGCAGCTAAATAATAGGAGAGCAAAACTTTAAAATATTTACTGTCACAATTACAAGGTACACCGTTTTAGGAGACAGAATTATTCCTTGCAGTGAATGTGACATACGAGGCTCAAAAACTTTTCTGACATCAACCTCAACTGACGTGGCATGGTATTAAACCCCTTCCGGGTCACGGTGCTTCTTCATAATGTAAATAAGTGAGCCTGGTTGACGCGAACGCTGACGTTGACTCACAGCAAAGAATTCTTATGTAATGTTTCTACTTTTTCTATTGTATAGTAAAATTGCTATTAATGAAAACATTGATTCATAAAATTAAAAAAATAAGTTAAAAATGTATTACAAAAAGACTCACAGCACAGGGACAACTACCGTGGGAGGGACTTGACCATAGCCTCGACAGTTTACTATGAAAGTTCAGTGGTGACTGCAGTCACAGATAGCGGTTTGAGAGGTAGGCTAATGCATTACTGTTTGAGAGAGTGTACCTGTAAATTGACAAATGGCCATGTCTGCATTTCACGGAATCCTATATGTTTACAGCGTTATGTAATGTTAAAGTTTAGATTCAAGTTGTTGAGATGTTACGATGCAGAGCCTGTGCTAGATAAGTCGTTCAGTGGTCAGTTTACTTGTTTTCCTATTTAAACAGAAGAACATCCAAATCAAGGCCTATATAATATTAAATATGCAGAACGTGATGGATTTAAAGCAGTTTGCGGAGGAACATGCCACTGGTCTTGCAGTCGCCCTTATCGCAGGTAAATCTAACTTTGTAAGCTACAGCCTGTATTAGTACATCAAATGTAGGTTGGACGTTTGAAGATCTGGATTTGTAATTATTTTTTTCAATTATCTGACAGGAGTGAGCATTGTGGCCTTGCGCAGATGGAAGGCCGGGGGAATGTGCAGGAGCAAGGCCAGGCTGGATGGCAAAACAGTCCTGATTACAGGGGCCAACACTGGCATTGGGAAAGAGACAGCCTTGGACATGGCCCGCAGAGGTGAAACCTTGCGAATTCCCCCAAAGTTGTTCTTTGTAAATCCCCACAAAGAAGTGTTTACTGCTGGTACCCTAACTGCATGCTTGCATGTGTATAGGGGCCAGAGTGCTCCTGGCCTGCAGAGACATGACCAGAGCCAACAAGGCAGCAGACGAGATCAGGAAGAAGACCGGTAATGGGAACGTGGTGGTAAAACATCTGGACCTAACCTCACTGCAGTCAGTCAGGGAGCTGGCCAAAGATATCCTGGAGAACGAGGACAGGCTTGACATCCTTATCAACAATGCAGGTGCAGTACAGTACCACGATTTAGCCATGGCCGTAATCATAATATTTATATTAAAATCTGGTCAAAATGTCCCCCCCAGTATATTGATATAAAAATATAAATACAAATATAATTGTGCTACGCTACAACAGGCAAACACGCACACTTTCCGAAATAAGCATTAAAAAAGATATTCATCCCCCCCAATGTTGATTCCATGGCTACAGCCTTGCATTTAGCAAATAGCCTTGATGTCCAGGAAAGTCCAAAAAAAGTCTTATTGTTCTGTATACTGTGGACTCTTGTTTTTCCAATCCGTTAAATTCAGGAATCATGATGTGCCCCAAATGGAAGACTGTGGATGGCTTTGAGATGCAGTTTGGTGTAAACCACCTTGGACACTTCCTTTTGACCAACTGCCTCTTGGATGTCCTGAAGAAATCCACTCCCAGTCGGGTTGTTAACGTGTCTAGTCTGGCCCACGAGACAGGTAAAGGGGATTCATGTAAATTCACTAAGAGTTAACAGACCAACCTTAAAAAAAGCATGACAATTTGGTCTGAAAATGTTATTTTAGCTCAAGATTTTTTTATTATTATTTCTTTATTTATGAACTGTTAATCATTGCATGTTAGCTTGTTTGATGATAATACAAAACCGTTTTTACAGGCAAGATCCATTTCGATGACATTAACCTTGACAAAGACTATGACCCTCATGTAAGCTACCTTCAGAGCAAGCTAGCCAACGTTCTCTTCAGTAGAGCGTTAGCAGCCAAACTAAACGGTGGGTTTAACTATATAAATATTTGAGCCCAGACTAAATACGATATTTGAGGTCTCTTAACTTTGTGTATTTTGTTATTTTATGGCGACTTCTCCACAGGTACGGGTGTAACTGTGTACAGCCTTCACCCTGGCATCATCCGTACGGAGCTGGGCCGTCACTTTTTCCCCACCCTAGCCCTGTGGAAGAGGATCTTGGCTGTGCCATTAATTGCACTCATGAAGACGCCCTGGGAAGGGGCTCAGACCACCATTTTTTGTGCTGTGGATGAGAGCCAAGCAAACGTCACTGGCCTGTACTACAGGTCAGTGCATTAGCACTAAATGTTTGTGAAAGGGAATCCCTTCTGTGACACCATTATTAGGGGAATGTCCTTTCTTAAAAAAAACAAAAACACATTTTGAGGTGTTTTTCTCAAACCCTTATTGACCAACAGTAACGAAAACTGATTTAGTTCCTTTTTAATCATGTTTCAAAAGGTGACGTCCTACTCCCCCAAAAAATCCTTCACGTTTTAGAATGAGCAGCTGAAAAAGTTTAGAGTCCGTTGTGTACAGATTTGATTTAATTGATCCTCTTCTCTCTGTGTTACCCCGGGCAGTGACTGCGCCCCTAAAGAGGCCGCCCCACAGGGCCGGGATGACGGAGCTGCAACCCGACTGTGGGATCTCAGTGCCTCCATGGTGGGCTTAGCCTGATGGAGTCACTCCACCCATATCCTCAAATAGGTAAAGCTACTGGCACTATTGCAAGCAAGTTTGGATATTTTAGGATCTAAATAAGCATGTTATCAGTGCATGGCTGAAAGAACCACTTATGATATCATTGAATGATGAGATATTGGTTGCTCCATTTATATTGCTAAAGGAAAGACTTCTCTATGGTTCTCTGTATCTACAGCTTGCTCTTTGTATAACCTACCAGTATAATGTTTCCTGATCCAGTGGGTTGGATGTCAAACATGCAGTGAAACATGATAAAATACCACTACTGGTATGTTTATATTCTAGTTGTAATCCAGTGGTAGGATCATCGTTGGATACCTTTAATTTGGAATACATTATTCTTTAATAGTGATATTTTCTAAGATAATTCTTGTATTTTCTCATAATTGATATCAGTTAACAGTTGTTTTTTCTCATGAACATATTCTGTTTTATCTAATAAAGGACAATAAAAAATGCATATGAAACATGGTGGTAGAATCACAATTTTGGAGATAGGTTTGCATGCTCTTCATTGGGTATCTCTTTATTATTTCTCCATACAGTTTACCACCATGTTAAAAATTTGATATCCATTGTTATCACAGATTTTCTCAATCATAGGATGAACCCACCTTCAACTGGACTTAAATGTTTTAAGTCTATTAACAGAAACACCACTTATCCTCTTTTTAGTCAAAAAGTCATAACATTTGTGGCACACACAAAGTTTGTCTTTTTCACATCATTGTTTTGGCCACAGACCATTTAACACTGTGGTATAAAATCACAAAGAGATTGACTTAGGTTTGATCACTTGAAAACTACAATAACCCATCCTGCTAAATGCAAGTTTCAGTTTGAATTTGAATGATAAAGAAAAAAAGTTGGATGAAAATTAACTTTAAAAATTAAAATAGTACCATCTTGTGTACAGTAAAGTTACTGCAACCTGAATTATATTTGTGGACAAAGTTACATCAGATAGTTAAGCAACTTGAATACAGTAAAGATCCATTCTTTATATCGTTCATAACTTGCATCAAGTCAATCATAATAGTGTTTCAATTATGTCCAGTTCTGTATTAAAACATATCTTTGCACATTCTTGTAGAGTGGAACATGACATATTTCAAATGTATTAACAACCTCTAATGACCAACCAGTAGGTAAGGTCAATGACTATGTTCTATTCCCAGGTAGATATGACTTACCTTGTTACGTGTTCTCATTCCCTTGTTCATTTGTACAAAACTCATAGCTTAATAATCAATTACACTTTGTTTGTACAAAATATCTCTGAATGGCCTGTAATCCAACTGTCTTGACTTAGTTACATAATGTAACACACAAATTCAGTCAATGACAGTAAAACAGAAATATAGTTAATTTGGTTCTTTCAGTATTATCTACAGTACATTTCTCTACCTGTGCCTGAATGCGACCGAATACAGGACTACAGTCTGACCCAAAGCTTTTCCAGTTGTGTTCATAGCATGTAGTTAATGTCAGACACATGCCCTTATCAGTTCTCCGTCCAACGAATACGGAATCGATAGCTGGGCTGGAAAAGTGATAAGGAGATGTGAGCGACCATAGGTTCAACAAAAGCAACAGCCCTAGCAGACTGATGGTTACTTTAGTGAGACTCCAATTTGCCCTCCAAAGAGCCAGTCTCACAATGTCCATAAAATCCTACGTATTGCCTAAAACTATTGTCCCATTGCATGAGCAAATAAGATATGTCCATTCCTATCAATCTCTGCAAATGTCTTTGGAAAAAGTCCCTTTGTGACTTTTTCAATAAATTCTGTTCTGCTCCATCCTCAGGAAGGTGTGCAGAATGAGGCAAAAAAGACTTAGGTCTGGATCCGTTGCTTGCAGGGAGCAGTGACCAAGGTTGGGACCCACTCAGTAACCCCTCACGGTTTGACTGCCTACCTTTTGAGACACACCCCATTGATGAGTTTTATTTCACTGCAACCCCGCCTGGCTCAGAACAATCTCTTGGCTGTCATTGGTTCAAAATTAGAACTCACCATTCCTGCCCCCTGGGGCCTGTGGATTTAAGCCAAATAGTTGTCTTGCCTGTCAATCACAGAGAGGTCGGCCAGTAGTATTAGAGAGGCCAGGCTTGGTGGGCGGGTTCCACACAGGTGTGGCTTAGAAGCACATTCCAAAATGAACATACCTGTCAGCTCTGCTCGTGTTCCAGAACAGAGAGACCTTCTCTGGGACTCACCCCCCCCCCCCCCCCCCCCCCCCCCCCGCCCTGTTTAAATGGGTTCCATTGGAAAGCAGGGCATCAGTCAAATTCCAGTTCTATTGAGCTGTTACATATCCAGATGTGGTATGAACGAGCTTCACTTTGCTGTGAGAAAACTGGCAGTGAGGCTACCTTTGATATTTTCAATGCTACAAAATACCTTCAAAAATACTCTCCTTCGAAACTCCTCTTTATTTTTTGTAAGAATAAGACCATTAGGTCATAATATTTGATATTGTCCTGCAAATACGGTACAAGCTCATTGACCATAATTTGTGCTTCTCTACCCAGTTTTAATGAAGAAACAGATGTTCACAGTAGGAAAAACATTATGTTCTCCCATTACATACAGTGACTTAAAGGACAGATACAGGCAGTGGCATGTGCATTTTCCCTCCCAGCAACTCTGCTCAGATCATCTACGCCTGCTTGCTCACTCTGGAAATAAAAAAGAATGTTTGTGAAGTGGATGTTTGTGTTAGCACGAAAAATGTTTCTGCTTTCTGTGTCTCTCTCTGACTACAGAGGTGAGTGAGTGAGCCTGAGGCAGGTGTGGGAATGCAGGTTTGCTGCATTCATGGGACGAGGAGCAGCCGCTGTTCTCACTACCTGTGTGGACGAGTACAAACATGCAGAGAGCTGAATCAGAGCAGCCACAGTGACTAAGCTCCTCTAAGTCATCAGTCTCTAACTCACTGCTCTGCTTTTGGAATAAGAGGGTTCAGGGCATGAAACTCATTTGTCTTGATAGATTTGAGGTGGGGCTAAACTGTAGAAAGCAAAAGATCATTGCGTACTATTCTTTATTTGCCACAGGGAAACACAGTTCCTTTGTTGCGGTCTTCACATGTAAAGGATAGCCCCAGTTTTATGTTTTTTGTTGAGGCTTGAGGGCTTTTCATTGGCCAGTGTGTAAAAGAAGGGTTTGTCACTAAGGTAAAGGTGCTCAGGGTTTCTGATCAGTGAGCAGTTAGAAGCATGTGGCAAAAGCAGGCAGGTCTTTCCTGAGGAGCTCAGTCCAGAGCAGTGAGCGTGTGCTAAGCCGGGCGGACAGCCGACTCAGCACCTCCCCTGCTGTCTGTGTGTTCAGTCAACAGCATCTTTATCCCTGGCGACAGAACACCACCCCGGGGCCTGAACATCCCTCCCGGCCTTCAACAAATCCCCACTGTGGCCCTGAAATTCTCATGGACCATCCTGATCCACAGTAAATACGCCCTTTACGGGAAGAGCAAGTATCAGAAGTGCAGATTGTATAGCAGTGTTGTGGATGTGTTGTCCTTCTTGGTTTTTGGTTATTGTTAGGTACTACGCCAGATCAAGACCGTATGAAATTATTGTCAAAAAAACAAACAGCTAAAGAGTTCTATGCACGGCAATATAGATCAAGTGATATTATTTTTTATTGTTAAAACATTTAAACTCCACTATTGATCCAGGAGGGGCCTTGCTGCCAGGCCCATGTGTAGCCATGTGACTCGACCTCCTTCCGCCTGGCTTGACATGTTGCTCTTGATATTCTGTGATGTCTTAGCATGCCATTGTCAGAGGAAAGGCCATAGTCGTCTCGACTGGCTTTGTGGACGATTATTTAGTTGAGTTCTTCCTGTCTGTGTGAAAGTCTGGCACTATGCAAACAGGGATCATCGCCTCTTTATCCAGTTCCGGCGTTCCTCCGCACATCAGACGACAGGGCCACTCATGTGGACCAGAGGAGATCTGCTAAAACATCTTCTGTCGCTCGCTGGCCCAGGCACCGGGATTAACCCAGCTACATTCCCAGCTCTCTCTGTCTCTCCCTCCCACCCTCCTTCCTGAGTATTTGCCAATAAATAGTTTTAAATTAACCAGAGAGATGGGAAAATGTGTTTTTGTAATTAACTACTCCTGATGGTTCATACTTTGGATTATATAAAGGCTTAGTGTAGCATGTGGCTATTGAAAAGACCCGGTTGATTCTGTGGAGCATGTTGTTGACATTGTATTATTTTATAACACCTTCTTTATCCTCGCATCCTACGTAAAGTGTTTGTCCTGTGTTTGTCCAATAATTACGCACCCATAGTGAAGAGCGGCTCTCCACCCAGAGTGTGTGTGTATCTGTACGGTTGTGTTGCCTGTGGGAGGTGATGTAAGGGGGCATAATGTAAGAGGAAATCCATCTCCCCTCAGAAAATGCTCTCGCTAATTGTGAAATGATGAAAGGCAAATGTGTGGGAGAGACACGGGGGACTCTTAATTTCCGATTCACTCACTGCTCTTATAAGGAAAAGGGAAATAGCAGTGAATCTGGGGAGTCAGGTGGCTGAGCGGTTAGAGAATCGGGCTAGTAATCAGAAGGTCGCTGGTTCAATTCTCGTGTCAAATGACATTGTGTCCTTGGGCAAGGCACTTCACCCTACTTGCCTCGGGGGGAATGTCCCTGTACTTACTGTAAGTCGTTCTGGATAAGAGCGTCTGCTAAATGACTAAATGTACTAAATGTAAATGTACAATCTGAGAAGGCTTGAGGAGGATGACTTGTGTTATGTATGTTTGTGTGTTGTAGGGTGTGTGTGTGTGTGTGTGTTTGAGTGTGAGAGAAACGGGGGGAGAGCAGTGCATGCGAGCAGACACTATCAGACATCCTTGCATGTGCACTCCTCTGTAATTGCAGTTGGGCATGTATTGTATGTCACGTGTTCATGGGTTTGTTTCTGTTCATTCATCACAATTAACACAATGAACTGGAGAGAGAACTACTAACTAACTAATGTCCCTTGCTGCCTCCCACCGCATGACAGCCCAGGTAGTCAACATATGATCCATGGATTCTTGGTACTTCCAGACCACCCCCAATCCATTTCGGCACACTGAATAGCACTCAGTTGCCATGGACACAGATCATGTGGGGTTTTGAATAATGTGTCCATGACAACAAACTAAAGCTCTCAGTTTATGTGTTTGAGGCTGCGAGTGTGCGTGTGTGTGTCTGTGTCTGTGTGCGTGTGTGCACCTGTGTGTGCATGTGTGTGTCTTTGTGTTCTTTTGCATGTATAATATAAGCCTTGACAGAAAGAGAGAAAAAGAATGTTCTTTACTGCTCTGTACTGTGTGCCATCTGAAAAAAAGGGGCTGCATTAATGGTTAGTGCAGCACAGAGTTGGAAAGATGAGAAGCGGCTCTGGGAGGCCTCTAGTGTAGGAGCTGCTGTTGTACTGCGCTACACCCCTGTTGTCCACTGAAGAATGAAATGTGATCATGGAGCGCTGCCAGTACACATCAGGACCCAGCACTTGAATTGGTAAGGCAATGGACTGAGACATCTCACAACCGTCAACAGCACACTCTTACCACTAGAGGCCCCCACCACCACCACCCCTCCAACCCCCTCACCTCCACCACCACACAGACTTGTGGACCAGCTTGCATTTATGAAAGACAAGAGGTTGGCTATATGATTCTTTAAATAATTACATTGTGAACTGATTCGGTGCAATTCCCCTGAGATCCTCTGTCATTTTATGCTTATAGAAACACCTCAAAATAGATTTTCTGAAGCAATTTCTTTGTTTACCCTAGTGTAATTCATCGTTTGCAGTGTGAAGAATGACTCTTTCTGTCCACCAGAGGGTGCTGTCTTTCAAATAACCTGCCGACACAATTTGTTAGCGTTGCTAACTTCTCTGTATTTTGAGTATCCATGCAAGGATTTATTTATTTGCCAGGGATTCAAGATCCTGTGAGAATATAGTCATGCAGTAGAATACATACATAGACGTACATCATATGCTTTAATGTATTCTTTTAAACTATACTTTGATTTAAAGAAGGTTCAGTTTTAGGCTGAAATATTTGTTGTGCTTAAAATAACTGTTGTATACATTAGTCTTAAAAAGCTGTGGCTGTTGACTAATGCTCGAGTGAGTTTTATATTTGCTCATTACAATTTGGGGGTGATGATAATGGCGTATTATGCATGTATTGCTCCATATAACATGTTGAATTTAGTCTTACAATAGGAAATAGCTTAAAGCAAAATAAGGAATAATTTAAAAGCTTCATTGCAACATGCCCTCAGAAATAATCTGTTTATACTGGCAAATTAGTCATCTCATACATTGTTAAAATTGTGGTGCTTGGTGTGTGTTAATCTGAGTTTTTAGCACCTATGACTTCATTTCCACTGAAAGAGAGACAAATGGCCTATTACTACATATGGGTATGACTATAACGAGGACATGTGTTATATTACCGTCACTTTTTGTTTGTATAAAAAAAAGAGCTTGCTTTTACATCGTCTTGGTAGCTGGGAAAGAGATTCGACAAAGCAGATTCTAAACCAAACGTTCCAGCCTGGTTTTGGGATCCAGACAGTGACACGGCTGATGTAGAAGCACAGAGGACATCTAGAAGAGTCTAAGCTGGTCAGGTTTCTTTTCCTCCGCAAGAAACGTCGGCCCTCAGTGCGCCGCCGTCTCTCAGAGGGTGCGTGTGTTGTTGTGCACTGCGGGCGGCGAGCGCAGGCTCTCTTGCAGCTTTGAGTCTAAGCGAGGCAGACTGTGAGAGGGTTATTAGTCCCTTCTCCTTCCTCAGGGCATGGCAAAGGCAACTGTGGCGAGACTGAGACACAAATAGATTTTCTAAATATGGGGGCCTCCAATAAAGAGAAAATGCAGATTATAATATTGGGCTTTTGAATCAAACATGTTGGGTGAAGAAACAAAAAGAATCCGGGACGAATCGAACCATAGGTGACATTTTCAGGATGTGTCTGTGTGTCTGTCTGTGCTTGTATGGATTTCCATTTTGTGAAGCCACTTTCCTTAGCTGGCCCACATTTAGACTGAATTGGTTTTAATTTGATTAGTTTGTAGATTGTGTTAAACAATATGTGATGCCTGTCCATTCACAAATACTTTGAAAGACCGTGGATGACAAGAGACGGTGGACCAATCTGCCTCCATCCTGGAGTGAATCTAAATGTCAGGGAGGCACATGGCGGAGCAATGACTTGCAGGGTTGGAGAGGGGCAGAGGAGGGGGTAGGTGAGAAAAGAGGGCTTTGATTATTAGCTGAGAAACAGGGGTGTTTGTAGTACTCTCACTAAAGCTTGTGACATCTCAGCCGTATGTTGGGGTCTACTTTGGCAACCCTGAAGTCAGGCAGAGGAGCTGTCATTCAACGACGTTACACTGTCGGGGAAGTCTGTGAGGGTTACGAATCCCTGCTATTCTTGCAGATTTCATTGTACTTACATCGTCATGATCCTGCATTTGACTGCGCTCTCCTCCTTCCTCGTTCTCCATCCAGGAGGTGGGAATCTGTCACAACAGATGTTGACTAAACGCTCAGTGGTCTCGGGCGAAGCCGTCCTCTGACCGTCAGCGACATCTGAAAATGCGGCAGCCTTGTGTTCAAGGACAGTGCGCTTCTCTGTCTGATTATGACACTTCCCCTTTCATTAATATGCTTAACCTCCAGCTTGGGTATATGTCATTTGCATGGCATTAGCATATATCTGAGGCCCAGCCATTTGTAGCTGCAGAGAATGGGGGTGGCGGGGTTTTCGGAATGGCACCTGTTAGGCAAGGGGACAGATGCTGCTCCGGCAGGTTCAGAGTGGGGCCAGCAGGGGACAGAGTGGGGACTGAGCGGATGATTAACATTGATGAATCCACTTCCCTTCGGGTCGCTCCCTTCTCGATTAAACTTGTTTGTAGTATTCTTCAAACGTGGATGAGTGGAAACGGCCTGTACTTTTGCTCTTGATACTGCTGATATCTGTCCGTATTGATATGAAGCAGTGATGCATGTACTGTAAAGGAAACTTGTAGGATTTCAGTGGGATTATCTCTTCAGGGCTAGCTGACATAGGATAACAAGTCATGCTGATTCTGTTTGTGTAACAGTGCTGATCGTGGCTAGATGTACAGTTATTTTCTAGCATGCCGGACCTGCTAAGCAGTTTTCTTTCAACTCTCCTAAAATGAAGCCTTACTGGTAAAATTAGACATCAGCAGAGACACACTTGAAAGTCCCTGGAGGATAACAAAATGTTCACTTCTTGTTGTGTCTGCACATCTCACTGTCCAATTGTTGTGATGACTGTGTAGTGTGTACCATCATATGTTGCGCCATCATAAATAATGACAATCATTTTATAACAAAGTGACATCTGACAGGATGGAAAAATGAAAAGTGTGGGAAGCCCAAGACACAGTTTTTCTGTCTAAGCAATTGCTTTAAAATAACTTTGTTTTCCTCTACATCAAGAGCTTAACCTTCCAACAGTATTCAGGCCAAGATAATACAAAATCCTCTCCATCATTTTCAAACAGTGACGTTTTTTCAATTCAGTGACTGCTTTGAGCAAAAGGTCTGACTCACGATTCAGCAGTGCGCTCCTGTGTTTGTGTTCGTTTTGACCATGAGGTAACGTGTGGGCGGTGGGGTTGGGTTGAACCCAATCACAGGCTCACAGTGGCAGTCTGGTGGGCCTGTGTTGGTTGGGTGGAGGATGCTGCAGCCAGGTGGTGACCCTGCATGCAGTATCTGGCACATGGCACTCTGCCCAGGGCTGGGGGCCAGGGCCACAGCCAAATCTCTGAGTAGCAGACTCTGAGGCCACACAGCCACTCACAAAAACAAGACTGGAAATATGGACACTGTCATTTTTTTGTACTGTCATCCTCACCACGACACAAAACAGTAAACACTTCACTTATTTTTGTGTATCTTCGCTGTGTGCCGACTTATGATAGAGATTAGAAAACCCTTGCTCTACCATGTGTGGATTTGTCTATCTCAGCCAAATAAAACACTCAAAATAATGGCATGCTGTTTAAAATTGAGCTGGATGGTACGATCCGCTATTATTAGATCAAATCAACCATAATGTTGCAATAGCACTTACCTATGTGTTTGTGTGAGTTTCTGTGTGTGTTTGTGTGTCTATGTACACACGTGTATGTGTGAAATGCTACATATGTATACACGCATGTCAAGAACTTCTGTCAGTGAATTCCTATTGTATCGTGCCCAGAATGATCAGACAAGCTGCGGCTTCTGTTCCCCCATCTTGCCTTCCGACTGGATCTATGAGAGAATCATACCCCAAAATAGGACGCTGCTGTGACATCATGATATTACTTTCTCAAGCAAAAAGCTTGATTTGTTATGCATGGTCGAGTCTGATAGAATGGGGCAAATTTCAACTGGCCAGAGCCTGCATCCCTTCATGTGGTGCAGTGTGCCTATCTCAGCATGGCATGACTTGGCATCACAGAGAGAGGCAGTATGATGATACCCGGCCTCTCTCTTTCATTCAGAAGATTACGTGACAAACAAACCGACTGGGAACTGTTAAAGGCGCACACAGAAGTTTGTGCATTGAACCTAACAAAAACTGCGATAACATCTTGTAGCACTTGCCCTTTCAAAATATTTTTTTCAGTTCCTCATAGTCTTCCCCGTTTTCAGCAATTGTATATTTATGATCGACAAAATATCACAGAGCTGGAATTTAATTGATGTGGCCCAAGATGATTTCAGTACATTGACATAATGATTGTGATCCATGCATTGCTGGTACCAACTGCTTGTTGGCATTTCATAGGGAAATGTCAGAGTGACAACAAGGCTCGCCTCCCACCCTTCTTTGCGTCTGAGCTCCATCCCTGTTGACTGACAGGCTCTCTAATGGGCCTTGACTCCCGAAAATCGGCCTGGTTGAAGGGACACAGCCAGATACAGGGACCGGCCCCTTGCCACAGGAACACCAGCAGCAGTCCGGGCTCCAGTGAGCTTACCTTACATTACATTTACATTTATGCATTTAGCAGACGCTTTTATCCAAAGCGACTTCCAAGAGAGAGCTTTACAAAAGAGCATAGGTCACTGATCATAACAACGAGATAGCCCCAAACATTGCGAGCAGCCAAAACATGAAGCATACATTGTGGAAAACCAAATAAGTGCCAAAGGGAAGAACCATAAGAGCATGCAGTTAAACAAGTTACAATTGAACAACATGAAACTCCCCACAAGAGTGCAAGAGTGTACCTGTAGAAAAAACAATCAACAGTAAAATATTTCACAGCGAGTACAAGAATTTGAAACAGTTACAACTAACCAACAAGAGCAACAAGTCTCTCAATACAAGTCATTGTGATCCTGGAGGAAACTAACATCCGATCCAGCCAAGCATTCCTAAGTGCCGTTGTACTCCCGGAACAAGTGCATCTTGAGCCTTAAAACACCTCTCTGTCACTAGCTTTAAACATTGGTGCTCTGTCTGGCCAATACCAGACCATGGCAGTGCCAGAGTAATGTCAATGATATTGTCACACATCTGATAGAATACCTTTTCTTTTTTATAAACATGACAATACAGTGCATGTCACAACCATGGGTGTGGGGGCTCTATTTCATCGTTTTAATTAGTCTTTTAACCTACCATAAGGAGCTGGTATTTGTGAATATAAAGAATATATTCCAAAACTGTAATGTTTCACTGAAGTCATAACAAATACTCTGTTGCAAGGCAAGAGAACACTCTTGCTACATATTATGCCACAAATGGGACTAGAATCACCTGCTAGCACCATTCTCATCTAGTGTCACCTCAGTTACCTTCACTTCATCCATACCTTAATGAAACAACAAACGGGGTGCTGTGATCCAACTAAGGGATCCCACTGAGGGTTATCTTGGTACAATGATCTCCCCTACCGCTTTCTGCACAAGAGAATCAACTATTGTTTGTCCTCGCCCCATATGCTAATCCCAGGTTAATTATGGTCCAAACTTAATGAGCGCCTCGCCTTTCCCCCTCTGATATGTAAATGTATGAGCTGTGCTGGGAGGAGACTGCTCTGCTCTCTGTGCGACAGGCAAGCTCCTGGTGTGACCAGAGCAAGTGTGTGTGTGTGTGTGGGGGGGGGGGGAATTAGGCAATGGAGCTAAAGTCCTGTAATGTCTACTTTGAAGCTGGGGGGGGGGGGGGGGGGGGGGGCACAAAAAAAAGATAATAATGCCAAATTATTACTGCAATGCAGCTCTCTCTCCTTCTCTGTCTTCCCCCTTTTCTTCCACTTTACACACCCATACATTTCCTCTGTTCTTTCCTTAAATATCCACCAATAACCATTTCTCATTCCCTAAGGTTTACCCACAATTCAATCCTAAAGAGAAATTGAGAATTCTAGAATAATGACTTACTGAATCCCCAAGGGCATCCTTCCTATAAAATATTGGAAGATACCAAAACCTTGAAAACCTGACGAAAGAGGACATTTATCATTGTAATCTAAATCTTCAACTATCCAGATTTAACATCTCAAAGACAAGGAAGAATAGAATAGCCCAACACCAGATGCACCTGTGTCTCAAGACAGTTGTAATTCCATGTCATTTTATGTTGACCTATTTTATGACAGCATATTTTCAGACTGAACAATTAAAGTTAGGCTGTATTCCTTAAGTGAGAACGTAGGCCGAGCCTCCAGCAGTGCACTCACATGCCTCCTCCTCCCTACACGAGATGTAGGGGTTGGGGGAGGGGGGATCTACAGGAGGTGCGGATCCTCTCAGCTACTACAGAGATGTAAAAAAAAAAAATGCTGATTCAAACACTTGGCTTACTAAGCCTACTACTCCACGCTACTCAACTGCAACAGTGTTAAGACATCGAAATCTCACCTATTGTATGCATGCAAGAACCATCTAAAAGCAAACCTGAAGTAAAAATAACATGGACTTTCAAAGCAGACCAGTCCAGAATCAGTGCTGGCAGCAGGCATACAAGCTATAGCATTGGCAAATGCAGGTATAGATAAACATTACAAGTAATTAAACGAGTCACTAAACTTACATTATTGTAGATCATTGGCGAAACGAATAGAAAATGACAGCTTTATCTCGGTTGATAACGCTGACAGGGGAGAGCAGAGTGTCAGAGATGAGTTTGTTTACTGGTTTATTGGGTCTTGATCGTATCAAATTAAGGAAACATGTGATCATTGTTCCCTCTTTAAAATCTAAATGCATGCTTTTGCATTGGCATTTGATATGTGACACTCCATCTTAACTTTCAAACGGATCTCGTCTTATTAACCCTGATGCTGTGACCCCCTCGTCTTGATAGTTAGTGGCTCTGTCCAAGGTTCTGAAATCTGTGTCTCCTGGGGTACGTCACATGATTGCGCTTCCTCCCTTAGCGCGAGCAAGATGCGGTGTGCGGGCACTTCAGTCATCACCATGAACAATTCGGGTCAATGGAAAAGCGCTTTCAAGACATCGTCCGGTTTAGCACACGCTGAGATTATGGAATTTGTTGTTTAGGACCATTTCTTTCTCGGCTTTGCAGATTGTAGATTGTTAGTCTCTTTCCTTTTTTCACTTGAGCATGGCAGCTGTGGATGGGCACACAGGAGTGCTACTGAATGCTGCCCAACAAGTCGGAGACTGTTAGGAGGGTGAGGTGCTAAGAACATGTAAGCATCTGCAAACATTTCCTCTGGTTGGAATCAAAGCAAAAATGCAGAAAGGAATGCGACTTAATGATGGCCATATCACCTATCTGGCTCTCCTGGCAAAGAAGGATGGCACGAGAAGAGGTTGCCTGAGTAAGAAAAGCTCAGATAACACAAAATGGCATGCCAAGTGGTTCGCTTTGTTGCAGAATATGTTGTTTTATTTCGAGAATGACTCGAGCTCGCGCCCCTCAGGACTATACCTGTTGGAGGGATGCGTTTGCGACAGAGCGCCGTCACCTAAACCGTCTCTATCAGCGAAGGAATGCTTAGAGAAGCAGGTAAGACTGACATTACAAGGAGTTAAGTTTAATCATTCTAAACGTGTTTTTGAGATAATGTATTGTCTAAAGGCTGAGAAGCATAATTGTGCATGATGGGTACCCGTTTTACACAACGGTTGCCATTCTAATAACTATGCATTGCTAAAGACGGTAAAAACTCATGACACTTCCTGTATTATTTCCATGTCTTGAAAATAAAGTTGAAAAGCCTTAACTAACTACAGTTGTAGCTGCTTATCACGTCAACAACTGGCCAAGGATACTTTGATTGCAGTTTACTTGGCGTTCAGTGTTACGTAATAACAATGTTATCTTTTCATTAGCACATTCATTGGTGAACTTCACACAGTAGGCTATTACTTTTAATACAATTAAGATACATTGCTGTCACAGACACCACAGAGTTGCATGAAAATCAAAATTTAGAAAAAAGACGAACAAGTTCTTGTGGTCTGTAGTTTTACGTCCAATTTGACATTTGAAATGTATGTTTTCTTTCTTTGCATAATCTTCTAAGCACATGAGCACGCTTACGAGTGATATGACAAGGGAAATCAAAAACTTAAACACTATCCAAACTTCGTGAGTCGCCATCTTGTGGATAAGACATGCCCCATCGCTGTCCGTTTGACGTATTGATTTAATTCCTCGTGCTGATATTAATAGCATCCTACCTTGGCAACTGCGTCTCCTCGGTTTATAGTCGCTTGCTTCGTTAAATATCCCTTTCATTATCAGAACCACGCTAACCAGAAGCCAAGCAGACCAACTATGGTCATCCCTTTGTTTTCAAACCATACGACTAAAAAGGACATGCGATCTTAGGCCTTTATAAACGTCTGAGTTCCTCGTGATTAGTGAAAACATAAACCTTTATCAAGATTGCATAACTAGAAATCGCCTGAAGATGACCAAAATACACAACATTCAAAGTATCAATAAATAACTTTAGGATAAGTGGTGCCGAAAACCTTTCTACACGAACAATTAAATCGTCAGGAAAGTCACTGCTCACAATAGATGCAGAAGCTGCCAAATAGCCAAATGCTGCATGGGACCGCAGTCACCTTCCCAAATCTACGCGGATGGCTGAAGTCTGCTCAAGACAAAATATCCCAGATTTGCAGTAATGTGAAATAATTTGACACATTTCCTCAGGGAAATCACCACACTTTTCAATCCCTCACCCACATTGCTAGAATACTAGTTTTCATATATTTTACAGTGCTAGAAAAAAGAAAAAAAACAACATCACAACATGTTTATATAAAAAGTGAATCCATTACCAGGGCTACAGCTTTGTTTAACAAAGTGAATTCCATTCACTATATTGACAAGTGCAAGTCGGTGTGGCCTGTAAATGATTGCATTGAGTGATGAGAAGCTTTGATTAACTGTTGATTATGCAGTGGTTCTGATGGGTGGTTTCAGTCCTCTGCCACATTCATGCTGTTCCAAAATTATGATCCTCAGACATAAGAATGGGTGAAGTAAGCCTTTAGTTCTGGCAGAAAGGGAACACTTGCATCTCGATGTATCAGGAAGCATTTTTTTGGGGTTCTGTTGCTTCTGCTGTTGCCATGGAGAGAAGTCTTTAGTTTTGTCATTGCAGTCTTTAAAACAATGATTTCGTCTTTCCTAATTTGATGTTGCTGTCCAATGTGATGAAACAGGCATCTTTTGATTGAGGCAAAAAAAATCCTACCTTTTGTTGATTACTTTTGGCTTCAGTGATTGCTTAAGCTAACACAATAGAGTGAAGTATGGATGTTGTCATTCACTCTGATGCATCACTTTGTTGTGACTCTGACTAGATTCATAGCTCTGTATTAACTTTGTAGGCTTATGATTTGTTCATGTCTTTTTATTTCTGCCACGAATAAACTGTGTGAAAAGCTAGTCCGTAGATACTTTGCCGTGTAAACTGAAAATGCAGGTATCTACACCAGCACATCAATTCATGTCAAATGCGTCCACTGGCAATCTAATTTGCTATCTGGAATCACAAACAAAGCACAAACAAAACTACAAACAAAATGTCATATGATCATCTGAACAGTATTGAAAATGACAGCCATTGATGCAGCTTGTTTTTACTTCTCATTTTAACAGTGAAATCAATTGTTTTTAGAGAAAATATGTTACACTGATTCTTTGGTACCCTACTTAGTTTTTTTCTGCTCAGTATGCTTTGCCTTGACACAAAAGGATTTCCTTGTCAATAGGATTACCTTTTTTATACAAACAATATGTTTATAGATTTTTCAATAATAACAAAAACAATGTATAGAACAACAATACATCTGGAGACAAAGAAAGGGAAAGTAAAACACATAGTGCATATAGTATGTACCTACACTACGTATACACACAGTCATATGTAATATCAAGCATTGTTTTGGAAAGGCTCAGTCAGAATGACAAGGAACGTAGATCAATAAATATATAAAGACATAGAAAACATAAAGAAAAATAGGTTAACCTTTTGAAGTGACTGTGTGGTGTTTGTCTGTGTCTGTGTGTGTGTGTGTGTGTGTGTGTGTGTGTGTGTGTGTGTGTGTGTGTGTAAAATGGATGCATTATGTGTGTGTGGTTGTGTGTGCAAGTTTGAATGAACATAACATGATTGCTACATTGTATGTTCCTCCATGTCTCAGTGGGTGCAATCCATCAATCCAGACAACTGCTAAAAAGTTTAAATGAGGACACAAGTCATCAATCATCTGCAGCACATGGCACATGCCCCAAGGAAAGTGAAATAACACACAAACAGTAATTATAGTATTAAAAAAAGTAATAACATTGGATATTTTTGATGAATCTATGTTGGTCTTTCAAGCTGTTTTCTATCAATTCTACAGTAAATGTTGACACAATATCTATGAAGTCAGTGACTGGTTGATGGTGCAATGGTGTGGGTTTGTTTGTGTTGCCTGTTGTTTTTAATCAGACGGTGTAGGGGTAGACACTGAATGTAAATCCCAGACCAGTGGTCTGTCCCTGACCAGCCAGCCACAGAAAACCACAAGAGTAATGGCCAGTCTGCTGGATCTTATCTGTGTGTGTGACACGGTGAGGGACAACACAGAGAATGGATGCCAAGCCAACTGCCACCTCACCTCACACGGCTAGGGCTTTTTATAGCCCAGGGTTTTTCT
Organism: Osmerus mordax; assembly: GCF_038355195.1. Lineage (NCBI taxonomy): Eukaryota > Metazoa > Chordata > Actinopteri > Osmeriformes > Osmeridae > Osmerus > Osmerus mordax. Next base: position 13,698,186 of record NC_090062.1, on the reverse strand, counting down.
TTCTTTCTTTCTCTCTCTCTCTCTCTCTCTCTCTCTCTCTCTCTCTCTCTCTCTCTCTCTCTCTCTCTCTCTCTCTCTCTCTCTCTCTCTCTCTCTCTCTCTCTCTCTCTCTCTCTCTCTCTCTCTCTCTCTCTCTCTCTCTCTCTCTCTATCTATCTATCTATCTATCTCTCTCCCCCCCCCCCCTCTCTCTCTTCTCTCTCTGTCTCGTTCACACCCCCAGTCCCTATCTCATTTCTTATTGTATTCTTTGAGTGTTCCACTTTTAAAATGTTCTTATTCCCTATTTTAAAAGAGCTGCATTTAAGCCCACAGTTACTATGGCAACCCCTATTTGCATCTGAAAAAGTGTGTTTGAAGGGCCAACAAAATGTGCAACATGGCTTGGCATTGTGCTTCGCTTAGCAAATACTCTGCATTTGTTCAGAGATGCATTTTAATGGGGGTGGTGGTGGTGGTGGGGGGGGGGGGCAGCATTTAATAAAGGATGATATGTTCACTATCTGAAAATCAGAACAAGTGGAAACGATTGATGGGCTGTGATGTTTCTCTCCAACAGATAATGTCTCTGGCACATATAGACTTCTGCACGCTAAAAATAGCTCCCTAAAAGGCTTGACACATCAATTCACAGGAAGCATAGATGGAAACAAATTATTGACAAACTGTGTTATGCTGCTTATCAGGAAACATGGAACATTACCTCTCACACACAGCTGATTGGCTGCTTAAATCCAATTTAATCTAACATGTTGGATTAATACAATGTGAACCCAAGTAAATATTATGTTATTTATAGTGTTTAGGAGGCTGCCTCGCAAAGCTAATATTTAAGATTAGCGAGAGTGTCGTTGATGTTGACTGGTGGAAAGGCAAGAGGGCGTAGAGTTGGGTGATTGTGCTTGTGACTATGTGGAGACAGAATATAGCCAAGCAATCGCAGCAAACATGGTACTGCTCGCACCGAGACAGAGGTGAGTTGCCAGGTAACAGATGGAACATACAGACGGTATGTAATGAATCTCCCAGGACTTCATCTGCTGATGGCTCCTCTCCCAGGAGATCAGTGTTGATCTCCACACATCCTCACCTGTTTGACCTAGAAAATATCCTGTCTTGACCTTTTGTGCCCCTACGAAACGTTCTTTTTAGGTAAAGACTGCAGCAAAATGGAACATTATGCAACGGACTAACGCAAAACAACACTGTAATCCCTCCCATGCTTCCTTTATATTGGGCTGAACCATATCTAGCAAAAACACAGTTGAGCCACTCGTGTGGAGGCTGTATTTGCGAGGGTTTTCTACGAGGTTAACGATGCTCCTGTATGCCTGTGTTTCAGTACTACTTCACGGTCACTTTCAACCATGACAACCAGAAGGCCCTGGAGCTAAGGACAGAGGATGTGAAGGACTGTGATGAGTGGGTGGCAGCAATAACACAGGCCAGGTACCCTGGTGACCCATAACCCTCACCTCTGACACCTGAGTTCTTACTAAAACACAAGGACGATGCCTTTACTGAGAGCAAGAGGCTAAGCAAGGTTACAATAGTTGAGAAATACCATTGTTGTTAGTGTCAGGCACAACCATTGAAACACAGTTAAAATATATTGATTTCTCAGATTAATTAATAATCTTGTTGATTTGTGATCACTCAAAGACAGGGCCATTTAATGAAGCAGGGTTTTATTCAAACCCCCCCGATTTACAGTATTTTAATGTGCAGAGTGTAATGTACAGAATTACCATTCATGTTTTAGAGCCAGATAATACACAGATTTTGCTGAAGGTTCATAGTATTTTGCAAAATCTTGCGATGTGTGTGTGGCTTGGTGTTGGTTTGCTTATAGAGCCTCTATCTGGCCAAACACACATTGATTTTGAAGTCTGGCTTTGCTTTGATAATCCCATCATGAGCCATGTGTACTAATGAGGTGCTTACCGTGTGTGTATTGTGTGTGTGTGTGTGTAGTTACAGGAACCTGGCTACTGAACATGAAACCCTCATGCAGAAGTATCTCCACCTACTCCAAATAGTGGAGACAGAGAAAACAGTTGCCAAGCAACTTCGACAACAGATAGAGGACGGTGAAATTGAGATTGAGCGTTTAAAATCTGAGGTAACTTCTATTGTAATTTAATGCTACTCTGTGTATTTGTATATAAATATCACGCGAGGGCATGTTAGAACATGTGTGTGAACATCTTTTAAATACAGTTGAGTTCTGAGGGAGACTGGAAGCACGATATGTACTGTCTGGTTGAAACCTGTTGAAACCTATAGGAAACCTTACAAATTCAGTGTTGAATGTTATGTTATGTAAACCAGATCAAATACTTTCCCTTCTCTTTAATGTGCTAATGAAGAGCACCAAATGAAACGTTGTGCTCAATATGCATGAATCAGGTCCTATTGTACCTGCTGTAGCCTTCTCCAGAGTATTATAATGAACAGTCTCTGTCCTTACATAAGCCATGGAAAAATTTAAGACAGCAGCGCCTGCCACTTATTAGCTCCTAGATTCAGCTTGGTAATGGCTTAAGGCCTACTGGTTGTCTAGAATGTCATTTGTACATAATTGTTTTGCCCGAAATGTTCTCTTTACATTTTTCGATTTACAATTAAACTGTTATTTTGACAAATTGCAGTGCCAGACATGATGTCTCTCGTTATTTTACGGAAAGACTTGAGTGTGTTTTGATGGCTTTGGTTAGATTGCTGGACTGCTCAAGGACAATGAAAAGATCCAGTCGAGCCCAGAGGTTCCCCCTAGTGATGACGACACTGAAATCAAGAAGATCAAAAAGGTACATTTTGGTCACCACAGCGTCCACAGCATGCTCATAATCACCACCTGTTAAACCACCTGGTTAAACCACCTGTTAAACCACCTGGTTAAACCACCTGGTTAAACCACCTGTTAAACCACCTGTTAAACCACCTGGTTAAACCACCTGGTTAAACCACCTGTTAAACCACCTGGTTAAACCACCTGTTAAACCACCTGTTAAACCACCTGGTTAAACATACGTTAGTCTGATGGGCGAGAAGGTTTACAAGTACAATCAGTGAATATTATTCAGCAATATACATATCAGCAATATGTATCAGTAAACGATACATATAAACAATACATATAAACAATACATATAAACGATACATATCACCTACAGCAATGCAAACGTCTCATAGACTTGACCAGTCAACCTCCAATCTGGATGATGTTTTCAACCTTTGCTGTTGCTTTGCCCTTGTTTACCTGGGCAGGTCCAGAGCTTCCTGCGAGGCTGGATCTGCAGGAGGAAATGGAAGACCATCATCCAGGACTACATCCGCTCTCCCCACGCTGAGAGCATGAGGAAGAGGAACCAGGTGGTGTTCAGCATGCTGGAGGCAGAGGCCGAGTACGTCCAGCAGCTCCACATTCTGGTCAACAACTTCCTGCGGCCCCTCCGCATGGCCGCCAGCTCTAAGAAGCCACCCATCACCCACGATGATGTCAGCAGCATATTCCTTAATAGGTTGGTGAAACTTACTAAGACAAGTCATTTTGGAGTGATTCGTAAAGTTTAAAAGTTTTAAACCTAATTGTCCAGAGAGTTCCAATGATTTCCCCCCTTTTGTTCTCTCTGCAGTGAGACCATCATGTTTCTCCATCAAATATTCTACCAGGGTCTAAAGGCCAGAATAGCCAGCTGGCCAACTCTTGTTCTGGGTAAGAACTCTGTGTACTGTATGATGGCTGAGAATTTGTCCAAAGTACAAGTTACTCTGAGACTTTTAGCTCAAACTAAATAATAAACTGTCTGATAAGCAGTCCAATTTAATTTACCAATAATTGCACTACCTATTTTCCAGAAAATCCCACAAGTTAAAAGCAAATAGAAATATTCCCCAATATAAAATATATATAATCCACAATCAGACAAAATATTTGTTAAATATGTGTTTCTATGAGAGATGAGGAGATTGTTGGACAGTAATCTGATGGAGGGCCTCTCGTCTCCACAGCTGATCTGTTTGACATCCTGCTTCCCATGCTGAACATCTACCAGGAGTTTGTGCGTAACCACCAGTACAGCCTGCAGATCCTGGCCCACTGCAAACAGAACCGGGACTTTGACAAACTGCTCAAGCAGTATGAAGCCAAGCCTGACTGTGAGGAGAGGACCCTGGAGACTTTCCTCACCTACCCCATGTTCCAGGTGAGAGCACTGAAGCACTAGTGTAGCCTGGCTGTAGTAAAGTGATTCACTGCACTGTGTAGTGTCATCATACACTTACTCTGTATTCTTGGAAATCGTTGACTTTGGTCTGTGTGCTAACAATTAGTTTGGGGATACTCTATACGTGAAATCTATAAATTCTCAGTGAAGTCCAGGAGAGGGAGATGTGTTAACACATGTGTGTCTCCCTGACCAGATACCTCGCTACATCCTGACCCTGCATGAACTCCTGGCCCATACACCCCATGAGCACGTAGAAAGGACCAGTCTGGACTATGCCAAGTCTAAACTGGAGGAACTTTCCAGGTACAACATAACTCTCCATTGCTAAAGATTGAAAGTGCAGTACAGTAAAAATAATGGAGCGCTGATTTGATAAAGTATTCAAAAGCTTTACTTTTCCTGTACACATGACAAATTCAAAGTACCTAAAGATGCGTACTATTGTCACCTCAGGATCATGCACGATGAGGTGAGTGAGACCGAGAACATCCGGAAGAACCTGGCCATCGAGCGGATGATCGTGGAGGGCTGTGAGGTGCTGCTGGACACCAGCCAGACCTTTGTCAGACAAGGTGAGGCCAGAGGAACCGCCAGGCCACTGAGACACCATCGCTACAGGGTTCTTTTGATCTACGCTGGTGACCAACGTTGTGTGATGGAAGCTCATCTCAATGCATGTGTGTGTGTGTGTGTGTGTGTGTGTGTGCAGGCTCCCTCATCCAAGTGCCCATGAGTGAGAAGGGGAAGATCACCAGAGGGAGACTGGGCTCTCTGTCTCTGAAGAAGGAGGGAGAAAGACAGTGTTTCCTCTTCTCCAAACATCTCATCATCTGCACCAGGGGCTCTGGAGGGAAGCTGCACCTCACTAAGGTACAGTCATCTACATACAGCGGGTATTCACAAGGCTAGAAAGTTCATGTGTCAATGTAAGATTTTCTCTCCTGTCCCACCCTTCCACCCAGAATGGAGTTGTCTCCCTCATAGACTGCACGCTGATGGAGGAGCCAGAGGGAACAGATGATGAGAGTAAGTCAAAAGTATTTTCTTTGTAAAAATGTTTTACTGTTGTTGTATGGAGGACATTAACAACAGTGACATTGTACCATAGACAACAAAGTAAAAATAACATAAACATCCTCTGGTCACAGCCAAACCGGAGAAAAGTGGCCAGGATACAGAACACATGGACTTTAAGGTCATCGTGGAGCCTAAAGACAGCCAGTCCTTCACTGTCATTCTGGTTGCATCGTCACGGCAGGAAAAATCGGCCTGGACAAGTGACATCAGCCAGGCATGTCCGGATACATCGCTTCACCCGCTCAATTTGCGTCTTGACTTGTGTCACCCAGCTAATGATGAGCTAGGCGTAGCATCCCTTCCTTTGTGTGCTAACAGCGTGTGCCTTCTCTTTTGTCACGCAGTGCATCGACAACATCCGTTGCAATGGGCTGATGATGAATGCGTTTGAGGAGAACAGCAAGGTTACAGTGCCCCAGATGATTAAGTAAGAGCCAGACACTAACGCAGTAGAAGCTCTCATAAATCCTTTCAATATTTCTGGATAATGAAATGAATAAGACTTTATTTATATAGCACATTTCATACAAGAATTGCAGTTCAAGGTGCTTTAATGCGCTATATAAATAAAGTCTTATTGTAATTAAATTAGACTTGTTGGTTAAAATGACGCGTAAATCCATGTGTTCACACCCGTGCGTGTTGGGGTGTGTCTCTCCCAGGTCCGACACCAGCTTGTACTGCGACGACGTGGACATCCGCTTCAGTAAGATGATGAACTCCTGCAAGGTGCTGCAGATCCGCTACGCCAGCGTGGAGCGTCTGCTGGAGAGGCTGACCGACCTTCGCTTCCTCTCCATCGACTTCCTCAACACCTTCCTGCACTCCTACCGCGTGTTCACCAGCGCTGACGTGGTGCTCGACAAACTCATCACCATCTACAAGAAGCCCATCAGTGCCATACCTGCTCGGTGAGAGCCGGAAAGCATTCTGTCTGGGTTCTGCCAGGGTTCCCCCGGGTTCCTCAGTGAGGCTACTAGGATTAAGCTGGAAATGTACATATCTTGCAAGCTATTTGTGTATTTGTTCTTTCTTGGGAGTTTACCTGAATCACTAGAATCCTTTATAGAATAGTTTGACACACAAGGAGAAGTGTAAACATGTGATCTAGACATACGATCCAGCTGATTTGTCAGCTTGTGGTTTATTTGGAGAGCTTTGAAGAATACTGTACTGTATGTGTCTACAAATGATAGGGCCTGTGTGTTTTCAGATTCTCCGTAACTGGCCCACTATGCTATCATATCCTCAGAGAGTGAGAGGGGGATAGGGGGAGAGAGGGGGAGAGTAGAGGTGGGAGGGGAGACAGAGAGAGGTCACACAGTTGATTCACTTCTGTGTGTTCTACTCGCCACCATCGTAATTGGGCCCTGCACTCGTTTTTTTCTCACTGTCTTTTTCTCAGTCTCTCGCTTTCTTTTTCTCTCCCCCAAAGACCCCTCCCCTTTTACTTTATCAATCTCTCACGCATGCACACCAGTGTGTACATACACACTCCTTCTCTCTTTCTCTCTTGCTTTATTTCACTCGCTTTATCTCTCTTTCCCGCTCTCCTTTTCTTTCTCTCTTTCTCTCTCTTTGCCCTCGTCTGACCATCCCTCTCTCCGCTGCACCGTCACCATAGCAACCAATCACTCTGCTGCAGGACCCCACCCTCTCCCTCTCTCCCTCTTTCCCTCTCTCCTTCTCTCCCATCGTCTGCAGAGGCTCTACAGTATTAAATATTGATGGCGGTGCTTTGCGCCCAGACCCCCCTCTCCTCTCCTCTGTGATTCAACCGAGGAGGAGACACAACATGGCCGCCGCCACTGCTGCAAACGCCACACAGGGCTGGAGGCTCCCCGTTCGCCCACTCCCAGCAGCCCCCACTGTGGTGGAATCCATTCCTGCCCTCTTCCTCTCCCCCCACCCCCCACCCCCACCCCTCTTTTGAGCTCGAGCTCGGTTGCTATCTCTCTCTGTCTCTCTCTCCACCTCTTTCCCCTCTCCCTCTCTCGGTGTCTCAGTGGGCCTCCCCTGGGCTGGTTGCTGTTGGCAGCACCCGTGCCTCCCACACTGTCACTTGACACACTATTTATAGGCCTTCAGAGGGGGTGGCTCTCACTGCTAGGAGGAGGCTGTCTTAAACAATGTAGCTTAAACAAAAGAGGCAGAAGCTCCCATAGAGCCTCCGTTGTGAACACGCTCCCGCGTTCTAACGCCACAGCCCCGTGATTCTTCTCGCAGTGTCTCCTATTTTTGTCTAAGCGACGACTCCACACAGCAAACCCCCCACTCTTCTGCATCCTCGTGTCCTGTGTCGATCCGCGTTTAAAACAAGCACTATTGTTGATGTCGATTTCTCTCTCTCTCTCGTTCTCCTCCTCCTCCTTCTCCTCCTCCACCAAGGTCCCTGGAGCTGTTCTTCGCCAGCAGCCAGAACAACAAACTCCTGTACGGAGAGCCTCCCAAGTCCCCACGCGCTAGCCGCAAGTTCTCCTCCCCTCCCCCGCTCTCCATTACCAAGAACTCGTCGCCCAACCGTCGACGCAAGCTCTCCCTGAACATCCCCATCATCACAGGGGGCAAGGCTCTGGACCTGGCTGCGCTAAGCTGCTCCCCCAACGGCTATGCAGGCATGCACTCCACCATGTCCCCCTTCAGTAAGACCACGCTGGACATCAACAAGCTGTATGTGTCCAGCACCATGGCCAGCAAGATCCCAGACGAGGGGGAGACCAAGGCCGACGGCAAGGCAGAGGAGGCCATCTTGAACAAACAAGGTCCGAGCTGCTTTGAGGAAACACCAGTAGGAGTCTGGTTGTAAGATGTTATGGGGTCACTTAATGGCTTATATTGTGTGTGTGTGTGTGTGTTCAGATTTGTCAGTGAGGGAGGAGTGTGACGTGGATCCTACCCAGAGTGACGAGGCTGAGACTGAGATGTCACCCCCCAAGTCCCCCACTACACCCAAAAATGTAAAGTCCAAAAACTCAGGTGTGTATATGTTTACGTATCATAATCATAATACGTATAATACACATAATACGCATAATATGTACCATAATATCAACATACGTTCCCCATTTCACAATACTCTTTAATGATGTAATCTAATCGATATAAAACTCAAAATGTTTTGGATAAAAAAATCAACCAAGCCATGAAGTGCACATCTTCGTAGATGTATCTATATTTATATCACTTTGTATTAAAGTTTTTGTTAGTTTGTCACTGTGTAAAACCACACCCCCAGCTAGTGTGCAGGGATGGGCCCAGTAGTCAAGCAGAGTTCATCTTCAGTGCTCACTTTCACAGTGCTGGATACAAGGGATGCCAGTGCTTTTTGTGAGTAGGAGGAAGGAAACCTTGTACCTTAGCAACCATGTGCGTGTTTCTCTACGCCGCCCCCGGTGTAAGGAAGGCAGGCAGGCGGGCAGGGAGGCAGGCGGCCAGGGAGGCAGACGGGCAGGGAGGCAGACGGGCAGGGAGGCAGGCAGGCACGGCACACTGGCAGGCTGGGCAGGCAGACAGGTGGGCAAGCCGGCAGGCAGACAGACAGGCAGTCAGGCAGGTGGACCTGCAAGCAGGTAGGCAGACATGCAGTCAGGCAGACATGCAGTCAGGCAGACATGCAGGCATGTGAGTGGGCAGGCATGCCGGCAGGTGGGCATGCATCATGCAGACAAACAGGCAAACAAGCAGGAAAACAGAGGTGGTTAAGCCTTCTGGATTCTGGTCAGACAGGAAGGTAGGCATATAGGCAGAAAGACAGATAGACAGGAAAGAATACTGGAGTGCAGTTCTAGCTGAGGGGGACACGCGATGCTAAGGTTCACAGAGTATTGAGTGTATTGAGTCGTGCACTCCCTACACCCCCTCTCCATTGTTAGCGTGTATATGCCTGCGTGGACTGCTCCTCCTCAGTTCCACCCACTCCTGCTCTGTACATAGGAGACAAGGACAAAATGCTGCATTGTGAGGCGGAGAGCAGGATCACATCACCTTTCATGTACGGGAAAAGAGAGAGGAGATTTCACGGACAGTTGAAATCTCAAGCAGGCTGTTGTCTTGAAATGTCATCCTCCAACTATCCTGTACAATAGTTCTTCACAATCTCTTTAGAAGTTGAGGGTATGGCAGCATTATCAATACTGCACATGTTTTCAGTGGAGATATGGGAATGCATATGACTATAGTGAAGGTGCGATGTATTTTTCTTGGATCTGTGCTGCTCTCTAGTGGCCATGACTTATAATTATATAATTATAATGACTGATCATTTTCAACATTTATAGGCCAAATATTATTGTTTCCAAAGACATTGTATTGTTATCCCCCACCGTGGATGGAATTGTGTGTGTGTGTGTGGGGGGGGGAGGGGGGAGATATCGGTCTGCCTGTGTTTGTTAGTACGTCACATTGCAATGTTTACTTTGTGCCACAAGGGGGCAGTCATTTTGGCTACAAGTCTGAAATAAAAGTCTAAAAGCATCAAGCTGCAATATAAAGGCAGTTTTTTGTAAAGATTGTTCACATGTTTTGTACTGTGTTCCATCCCCCAGAGTTCTCTCTGTTTTCTTTCAACAATGGGATGGTTGTGTCATCGTGCCGGGAGCTGGACAACAACCGCAGCGCTCTCTCTGCTGCCTCCGCCTTCGCCATCGCCACCGCCGGCGCCAACGAGGGCACACCCACCAAGGAGAAGTACCGCCGCATGTCCTTGGCCAGCACAGGTTAGCGACTGTTCCGCTCCCTGTTCAAAACCTCGGCCTTCCAGAACCACTGTCTCTATATTGCACATGTACAAGGGCGTTGATTGATGTCATGTTTTTTATCTTGGCCGTAGGCTTTCCTACAGACCAGAGGAATGGGGACAAGGAGTTTGTCATCCGGAGGGCTGCCACCAACCGGGTCCTGAACGTGTTGCGCCACTGGGTGTCCAAACACTCCCAGGTACACTGAACACAGACTGTGAACACCTAACATCATCAGTGTACTGTAACAATGCAGCATGGTTTAGCTTTCACTTTTAGAAACCAAAAACTCAAGTACAAGTACAAAGCGTTTGACAACTCTTTACTCCTTTTAACAACATAAACCTCAGTGTGCTGTGCATTTTTCATGGATCCTCAATGAAAGAAAGCAGCCATGCATGATTAATCAATAAACTCCTGGATCTAAGGGCTTTATGTCTCTGATACAATCCAAGACTGATACAATCCAAGACTGATGTCTAACATGTTGTCGTTTTGTTTCTACAGGACTTTGAGCTCAACACTGATCTCAAGCTAAAGGTCATCAGCTTCCTGGAGGAAGTGATGCATGACCCCGAGCTCCTGACCCAGGAGAGGAAGGCTGCTGCCAACATCATCAGGTTTGACCCAACACAACTAGAATATGCCAACCTTTACACTTTCAGCTGGACTATTTCCTTTCAAAGTTCGTGAATGTCTTTGTTTTGTGTGAAGAACGCTGACACAGGAGGACCCGGGAGACAATCAGATCACTCTGGAGGCGGTGACCCAGATGGTAAGGTTAAAGAGGCAGTTGGTTCAGAGTGATAATCTTATAACCAAGATAGACGTTTGGCTCTGACAGTGTGTGTGTGTGTGTGTGTTGTGTTTCTCCCAGGCTGAGGGCAGTAAGACAGAACCGTTTGAGAGCCACTCGGCCCTGGAGATTGCTGAGCAACTCACATTGCTGGACCACCTGGTCTTCAAGGTCATCCCCTACGAGTGAGTGTGAAGTGGAGACAACACACCGGGGCTGCCGACTGTCACGCATCGGCCATGAGACGCACGGATTCCAACCAGTTCACACGCTCTCACGCCACACCTTGTATTTCTCACGCTGAGAAGGCAACGGCAACCAAGTAGTCCTGCTAACGTTGTAAACAGTAATGGACGAGGGGCAGGCACATGGAGTGTGCGCGAACACCTGTGAAAGCTCACCTCGGGGGGGGGTCTGGGGGGGGGGGGTCTGGGGGGGGGGGGGGGGGTCTGGGGGGGGGTTGCTTTGTACGCAACAAAATTTGGGCTGGCCCCACCAACTTTCACTCCAAGGTTGTTGATTTTTTAGTTGGCAGCCCTGACATACACATTAACGCCCCATGTACACACACAACATACAACGGGGGTATTGTGTCAATTGTGTCAAACTGATCAGCCGGGCAGATAACTTGCTTGGATATGTCGCATATCCTGCTGTCTGGAATACTCCCAATAACAATCCATGAGGTTAGGTTGCCGTTGACTTGTTTTTTAAAGTGCCTCATCCTGTACTCCACAGAGAGTTCTTCGGCCAAGGCTGGATGAAGAACGACAAGAACGAGAGGACTCCATACATCATGAAAACCACCAAGCATTTCAATGATGTAGGCACCCATTTACCTCAACCAAAAATCACCTCCAATTCGTATTCTATCTCGATTCCACATGAATACATTCTTATTTGCAGATTAGTAACCTGATTGCCACTGAGATCCTGAGATGGGATGATGTGAACATGCGGGTGACGATCATGGAGAAGTGGGTGGCAGTGGCCGATATCTGTCGCTGTCTCCATAACTACAACGCGGTGTTGGAGATCACGTCCTCCCTCAACCGCAGCTCCATATTCCGTCTGAAAAAGACCTGGCTCAAGGTCTCTAAGCAGGTAGACATACTTGGCAGACTTGCAAAACCTACAGTTGTGATCCGTGGTGTGATGACAAGCCTTTGAAATATTGCTTTAAAGGGAAAGGGCCTTTATGTTGGACCTGTCCTATATTCCTGTTGACATACTGTTTTACTTCTAGACCAAGACAGTGATTGACAAGCTACAGAAGCTGGTGTCATCCGAGGGGAGATTTAAAAACTTGAGAGAAGCTTTAAAAAAGTAAGTATGTTAGCAGCACGTTTAGTGTTCTTTCATGTGTGTGTGTGTGTGTGTGTGAGTTTATGTGTGTGTGAGTTTATGTGTGTGTGTGTGTGTGTGTGTGTGTGTGTGTGTGTGTGTGTGTGTGTGTGTGTGTGTGTGTGTGTGTGTGTGGATCAGTTCTGACCATCTCTGTGACCTGTTCCTCAGCTGTGACCCTCCGTGTGTTCCTTACCTGGGCATGTACCTAACTGATCTGGCTTTCATCGAAGAGGGGACACCCAACTACACTGAGGACAGTCTTGTCAACTTCTCCAAGATGAGAATGGTAATCCATGTTCCTTCATGATACAATAACCAGTTGTACAGTGCTCCTCATAATATGACTACAGACTGTTCAACTCTGTACTGTTCTATACTGAGTGTGTTTATATATTTTCTCTGCAGATATCTCACATTATCAGAGAGATACGTCAGTTTCAGCAAACAGCCTATAAGATTGATCATCAACCAAAGGTAATACAGTATGTTATGTTCAACTGTTTAAAGTTTACGGTAACTGCACATCAGGTTTGGGACTGATACTGTAAATTGACCAATTCTTTCTCTCTCACCTCAGGCGGTGCAGTATTTGCTGGACAGCAGTGCTGTCTTGGATGAAGAGAGCCTATATGAAGCGTCTCTAAGAATTGAGCCCAAAACATCTTCTTGAAGTGGGCCCTGCTCTCTTCAAAGCCTATGGACTGTACAGGGACATAGTGTACATAGATGACTATTTGTATTAGATTATGTTAGAATGTGTCCCAATAGTGTGTGTTCCCCAAAGGACTTGTGTATAGAGTCGTTATTAGACATTCAGTAGAAGGCTAGCAAGATTTTATTTCTACAGTTACACACTACTTTCTATGTTATTTCCTGTATTATGTCTTAATTCATCTTATGATGTTATTTTTCAACCATAGATAAAACAATACATCAACATCAGAGTACAATATATCAACAAAATGTGAAATATATATGTATCTAAATGGAATGTTCAGTGGGGTTCCCCGTTCATGAGAATCGTGGGACACAAAGAGTATAATTATGATAATCAAATCCCACATTGTTGCTTATGCTACAACCAAGAGAGAATTCCTTAATATCTTTGTATCATACGTTATGACATCAGATGTAGCCGTTTGGATTCATCCAGTACAAAGTAAACACGTGATGCTAACATGAGTCACAAGTAGGTTGCGATTATGTTGCTTTGCAACCAGCAAATGTGGCTTCATAGCGGGTGTCTTATTATATCCTATTGGACAAGATGACTTTGAAATGTAGGCAATGTATGTAGCAAATATAATCAATTGAATCAAACCACTTAAGGAGCCAGAATGCCCACATGTCACTGATATAATGATGACAATGGCCATGGTTTATTTTCTCTTTACAGTGCATTGTGGTTTATGCCTTATCACAATCAAATTACAATAACTTAATAAGACTATATCACATATATGTAAAATATTTTGTCCTACACTTTGCCAATGACGCTGAGATGTGCTGTGTACAATATTGTGTACAGGCAGTTTAATGCATTTCCTAATGTGTAATGTGTTGAAAGCATATCCCTAACGATTTGTTATCAAAATGTTCCAACTCTTTTATGTGTATGATATTATATAACACAAATGTTAAAGACAACTTATAAGTGTAACACATACTGTATCCTGTCTATATAATTGTTTTAGCAGGAATATAGTAATATTGTGCTTATTCTTTAAATATTTCTATGTATTTTTTACAAAGCTTTGTATAGAAAAAACACCCAAAGCTCAAGTGGCAGGCATGTGCCACTTTCACGTCTTATCCAAACTATATAGAACAGTATGTGTAGGCCTACTGTATTGAATTCCCACTCATGCACATGTGAACATTATTTAACACAGACGCGTAACATGGTTGCAATGAGCAATACCCAGTGGTATGACAATTATATTTCAGTCCTATTTTAACAGCTTGAGAAGTATTTCCAGTTTTGTATAAAACTGTTTTCTTTCCTGGTTACCTCTTGTTAATAAATCTATTCTATCTCAGGGGGAGACGTATTTTCAAGTGTGTCAATCTATTGTGTCTGTGTGTGTCTATTGTTATCACAGGCAACGTTTGGGTAACAGTTTGGTCTACGACATCGCTTTCATAACTGACTGACATAACAAAAGGAGTTGGATCTCCATGTCATGTGATTCATAACGTGCTTTCGAAAGCATTAAATAAGTATGGCGCTGTTGAGCGCCACGTTGTTTACGCTTGCTTTTTTTAATGTGGCAAATTTGACTCCTTTGAATTTACCTGAAGGTAGGCACATTTCAGAAAATTATATTTCTCGTTGCATTACGTAGCTGACCTGCATGGAAGCTCGGAAGGGTATCACGTGACCCCTGTGCAGCTCTTGTTTTGATAACTTCGTAAAATCATCAGATAATTTGCTCTGAAAGGACAGGTTTTGTTATATTTTACTCTTCACTTCACACAAAGCGCCACATCTAATTGTTTTGTGCTTCTTGCAGATGAATATCGGTTCAAAGAATGGATGTTACAGGTTTGCAGTAGGCTTGTTTTTATGAGCCACAATTATAGGCTACATTTGTTATGTTAAATATTAGGCCTATGTATAACATGAATCTATAGCTTGCCTTTTACACTATTAACAACAGTATTTTAACACTACTTTCCACGTACAGTACAATAGAGCCTATGACTTAGAAGACTATTACCATCGGCTGCAGATATTCACCGAAAATAAGCGAAAAATCGACCGTCATAATGCACTGAAGAACTCTTTTAAAAGTACATAAACATAGCAATTGCAAACATTTGACTATTCCCTATTCATATATGTTAAGTTTTAAACATTTTTTTTATTTGAACTCTTAGTGGGATTGAATCAGTTCTCTGACATGACCTTTTCTGAATTCAGGAAGACCTTTCTTTTGACAGAGCCACAGGTATGTGCGCGAATTTTTATTGAAACTAAAGTCATTTAGATTAAACTAATGGTTTTGATCCAAGCTGAGACCAAGCAATGAGTAGCCAGTGTTTGTATTCATCAGAACTGCTCAGCCACGAAAGGGAGTCATATCAGTGGCAATGGGCCTTACCCTGACTTTGTGGACTGGAGAGCAAGGGGAAACTTTGTGACCCCTGTAAAGAGCCAAGTACGTTGAATCACTTCTCTTTCATATATTTAACAAATGTATGGACTTGTTTAACACACTCAGAAATGAACAGCAGTAATTGGTTTTACTGATATGAAATGTTCTATTCTAAATCCCGTCAGGGTCACTGTGGAAGTTGCTGGACCTTCTCCACCACAGGATGCTTGGAGTCTGTGACAGCTATTGCCACTGGAAAACTTCCACTTCTGGTGAGATTTATACAATATTGACTCACCACTGCACTGTTCTTTGGTTCTGAGGAATACAGTGGCCAATTTTTTACTTCATATAGTCCCCTATTTACAAGATAATTGAGCCACACACAAACAGACAGTCAGAGAGTCCTGCCTTTACAGTTAGATGTAATGGACATTCTACACATCAATAGAATGGTTTGTTTGCTCTCACCAAAAGTATACACATCCTTCACAAGTACAGATACTAATGTTTAAAAAGTACTGACTACACCTTTTCACTCAAGTTAGAGTATAGTAGAGTCCTCATCAAGTACTCAACAAGGATGCAAACCTATTTTGATTATGAAAATATTAGTTCAACTTGAAAGGAGAGGAGAGAGGAGGAGAGGAGAACAGATAAGCCTAAAACAGAGTAAAGCAGATTAGAGCAGAGTACAATAGAGTATAGTAGAGTCCCTATCAAGTCTGCCTTGCTCCATGGTAACTTTGTAGACTAGCTTACGTTTGTTGTGCGTGATAGCCAGGAAATGAAAAAAGGTGCGCAATGACAATAAATAATATTGCTCATGCCACCAAATACAGATTAAAACTAAAGTAACGAGCCTGGCTTGAAAATGGAAAAAAGAAAACAAAGAAAGATGAAAAGATAAGTAAAAGATATGTCTAAAGAATTTAAGGAGTGAAAGTAAAAAGTTGTCAGAAAAACAAATAGTGAAGTAAAGTACTGATACCAGACACATCTACGTAACCCTTGTGTTATCTTCGGGTCATTCTGACCCATCAGTCATTGTGACCCACTGTCGTATTGCGACAACTTTACCGCATACAAAAACAAAGTGAATAATTTTCTTTTAACCGTTGGGCTGTCTCAGACCCCCCACATTGCGAAGGTTAAAAGAACATTATTTGTATTTGTTTTTGTATTGGGTAAAATTGGGTAAACACAACGATGGTTCGTTATGAACCTTTGGGTCATGTGACCCGAAGGCAGCACAAGGTTATTAAGTACAGTACAGTAACAAAGTATTTGTACTTTATTACTTTCTACCTGCTCACCATTATGTGCCCGCTGCATGGTGATTGGAGGTGCTTTTACAGTACGATAAAGATTTCCATTTCCATTATCATTTCAGTCGGAGCAGCAACTGATTGATTGTGCCCAAGACTTCAACAACCATGGATGCCTGGGGTTTGTGACACTTAAGACATGTTAATATGATCAGCCCTTTCTATATTAAATTTTTACTTGGACAATCTGACACAATGATTGCAATACATATGATGTGCTTTTTTCAGTGGACTCCCGAGTCAGGCATTTGAGTACATTAAATACAGCAATGGACTTATGACTGAAGATGACTATCCCTACGTAGGGCATGTATGTAATTTGTGTCATCCATGTGAACCTTCTATTTGAATTTTGTTTTTGGATAATATACTTAAGCCATTTTCATGTATTTTCAACCTGAAGGACAAGCTTTGCAATTTCAAGCCCGAGTTGGCAGCTGCTTTTGTGAAAGACGTTGTCAACATAACAAGTGTGAGTATGATCTGATTGTCCCACAGCTTTTATCTGCAATACACACCACAGCCTTTCATTATTTTGTTCATTTACTTTTTCATTTTGCCACTTTGCCAATCGCAGTATGATGAAAAAGGCATGGTCGATGCTGTGGCCACACTCAATCCGGTCAGCTTTGGCTATGAAGTTACGTCTGACTTTATCCACTACAAGGAGGGTGTTTACAGCAGGTTGTTAACATTTTCTGTCTTTGCTTTAATCAACTGTGTTTCAAGCAAAGTTAACATGAGGCTTTCTTACTTAATATTACAGGTCACCTTTTGTGTAGTTAGTATTCCATGGTCTAAAGTCATTACTATTTCTCCTGTTACTTTTCCAGTACTAAGTGTAAGAACACTACAGACATGGTGAACCATGCAGTGCTGGCTGTGGGATACGGTGAGGAAGATGGCACCCCATACTGGATCGTGAAAAACTCATGGGGATCAACCTGGGGAATGGATGGGTAAATAGACTAGCCTACTTCTGTTTAGGTTTGGGATGATGTGATTATAAAAAGGACTTATGTCCGGTGGTCATTCTGTAGTACATCACTCTAGCAAGCAGGCTTGTCACGGTTTTGTAACCTGTTTCTTAAGAAAAACATTATATGTGAATACATTCAGATTTTTCTTCTCCTGTTCCTTCCTCAGATATTTTAAAATTGAACGTGGGAAGAACATGTGTGGACTGGCAGCTTGCTCCTCTTATCCAGTGCCCTTGGTGTGATCAGTGATGAAGAAAGTGTTTTGTCTGTCTCTTCATAAACGGAGTGACTAAGTTCAGTTGAGTTCTGGATTTTAATAAGTATTTATCAATCTGCAGATTGGGAGAAAAAACCAGACCTCTGACCATAAATGACAACACCAGACTTAAGTCTCAATCATGTCAATCATGGCCGGAGGACCATCTTTTATAGGGCACAAGAATGTAAACACAGATAGTGACAGTCAGGCAGTTATGACGTTACATCAGTCTCAGAGAAAGATTCACAGCTCCCAACACATGACAACTCTCAGACTAGAGAGATCATAGTTGGAGCCCTCCTTGTCAAGGGACGTTTACCCAGTACTTTCTCCTGACCCCGAACATCTATTAACCCTGACACATAGACACAATCTACTCTTATTAATAGCAAGCTCACATGAGAACATACTAACTAGTATCCAATGACTAGTTCTATTGATTAGTGAATAATGTAATCACACAGGAAATCCCAATTTCTTCCACATCAGTATCTCAAAGAACATAGTGTGCTGAACTCAGGAAAGATCTGTCCAATAAGATACACACTGAGTGAAAAAGACATGGTACAGTAGGGCCTACATAATTGTAACTGCAACTTTTCTTAGACTTTGTTAAAGGTATAATGTAAGATATTTTCTGTAAAATAAAAGTTTGATCCCTTATAAACATATTGTGTAAGCTATTAAAGACCTCAGAGAGTGGTTTAGCAACACAGACAGCTCAGTGCCAGGGGAATGACGAAATCTCCTCTACGGGGAGTCAGATGCCTAAGCGGTTAGGGAATCGGGCTATTACTCAGAAGGTTGCCGGTTCGATTCCACCTGTGGAAAATTACGTTGTGTCCTTGGGCAAGGCACTTCACCCTACTTGCCTCTGGGGGGGAATGTCCCTGTACTTACTTGCTAAATGACTAAATGTAAATGTCTAATATTGGAGCCTCCCTTACTTTCCAATCAATTATTGTGTTCTAGCCAATTGTCTTCGGCAAAGTGTGGCTTATTCATTGGTTTATTTTGTGAAGCCACTGTCTTTGAAAAGCTGGTTCGAACTTAATGAATGTATTAATTACAAGTGTGATTGTGCTCGACATGTTCTCCAAGCTCAGGTTATTTAAAGGGACAGTTACACGTCAGATGCTCTGAAATCCGTTTTGGGACCTGGATGGCCTGTACAACACAGTGTTTACACCAGTTCTCAACAGACACAGCAACATATAAATCAAGGGACACAAAACTAAACTTATTACAGGTCAACATGATACGTCACACAATGCCTACTACTACTTAAGATCCAAATGATTTGAAAACACTGGAAATGTATTACTTTTTCTAGCAAAGGTACAGGATTGGGCATGTATTGAGTTTCTGACACCAGCATAATTTGTGAGTAGGCAATATGCTGATACATTTTATGCTTTTCATGCTTCATATGTCAGGGATTGATTACCGTAATAGTTTGATCTACATAAGCCTGTCTACTGTAGACTAGGTGGTTACGTGAAATGTTCGAGATGTCCTGGATGACGTTCATGTCCATCCAATCACTTTTGTGTTTAGGCTACAAAATTCTCACGCCCATTGATAGTTGTGATCTCGCCACAACAAAAAGGTTCGCTAGCTCCCAGTCAACAGAAGCTACCGTCAAGACTACATAACTTTCGTGTGACTGTATAATGCTGTGAAGCCTTTGTTTCTCACAAATTATACATAAAAAAATCATGAACCATATTAAGGAAATGACTCCACCTGCGGACAATGATGATGTTGGTGGACTCCGACGTTCTACAAGAAATAAGGCAAGAATGAAGCTTACAATTTTCGCTCCAACGACTGAAGTATTTACACGAAGGAGAATGAAGTACAGCTCCAAAGACAATAATAAAGCAACTAAAAGAAAGGTAAGTTTATGAAACCTGTTTAAGATGGCGAATTGCTCCAAAGTCTGACAACAATCTAAACTTACATTTTTACCTCACCATTTAAAAAAGGTGACGCATGTGGACTCCTATATTGAAAACAGCGATGCCGTAAGTCATTCTGTAAATATTAAATAGGCCAACACAAAGTTTGATTTCTTATAGGTGAGCTATATTGATTAATGATCTGTTCATTATAGGGCCGACCTATAGGTCTGTCATCTTATGAACTCGAACGATTAGAAAACATTCGACAAAACCAAGCTTTTCTGTCTACCATCAAACTGTTTGAGGTATGTAAAAGAAAATGGGCTAGTATATTATTAGTATTTCATTGATCCATGCAAGAAAATGTCCTATTCACAATTCTAGAGATGTAATTGACCAAGTCATGTTTTTCCCATTCAAAGGCAAGAGAGGACCTGAATCAGACAGCCACACCAAAACCCTCACAGAGAGGACGCAAGAGGTGGGTTGGCTGTATGTTGGTGTGTGCTATGTCCCTGTGTAGTGTCACTTTAATGATTAGTTCCACACTGTGCAAGATAAAATGGCATATAGTCATGGCAGGTTTGGCTAACATGAGCATTCACCATTTGACATTCACACTAAGGAATCCTGTGTGCAGCAATTCAAAGAGCTCTGTGAGAGAAGTCTTGCCTCCACGCAAGTCCCTGCGCCTACAGAACAAAGATGCTGAGTCACTCTTGCTGCCCCCAAAAAGGCATGCAATGACGTCCAGTTATAAAGTAAGTGACTGACAGTCAACTCATATCTGCTGTTAAAATAGTGCAACTTAACAAATGACATTTAATTGGAAGCCTTTTACACATTGTAAAACCTTATTAAACCTGCATTAGAAGCCTTCACCAACTCAGAAACCAGAGGGTCCTATCCTAATGGTCCCACTTACCCAGGAGGACTGGAGCCCGCTACCCCCAGAGCTAATAAAGCTGTGGACTGAGGTGGGAATTCATTTGTTATCACATGAAGCCAAGTTTATCTCCAACTTGCTACTTGGTCTGTGTAATGATGTTGCTGTATCCTCTCATTGGTTAGGTCTCGGTAACAGAAGAAAAGCAGGCGTTGGATCTGAAAGGGTAAGTTCACAAATACTGAATGGGATTTATTTGGTACTGCGCTTGCTCTGCATGACATTGTGTATATTCATTAGCTTCTTTTTTTCTTGCGATATTGTTGAGTCAATTATCCCTTATGTGTCCACCTCTAGCTAGTTCAACAAACTGATAAAAAATAAAGGATGTCATTATGACAGACGGTAATGTGGTCCTAGGTACAGTGATGCTCTGAAACGCTTGCGGACGGACAAGGCTCGAGTGGTGAAGGTGGTAAAGGATCGGATTTTCTCTGCAGCCTTCCATCCTTGCAACAGCCGCCTGCTCTTGGCTGCAGGAGATAAGTCGGGTCATCTGGGACTGTGGAGTCCTGTAAGCTTCCCTCTCCATGACCCTTTAGTTGTGTATGCCGTCTGAGGGCATCGATAGTGCCATGTTAAAGTTACAAGCTGGGCATGGTAGAATAATGGTGATCATATGTGGTGTTGTACGTCTAATGCTCTCCAGGACTGTGACTGGGGAGGTGATGGCGTGCTCCTCTTTGAGCCCCACCTGCGTCCGGTCAGCTGCATGGCCTTTTCCGCATCGTCCGACCTGCTGAGTCTCAGCTATGACGGCACGCTACGCAGCACCGACGTAGAGAAGGCGGTTTTTGATGACGTACGCTGGGACTGGGCTCGCCGTTGCGTCTTGTTTTAACGTTCCTTCTCCGCATTCACATTGGTATGCCTCCTCGCTTCCTCCACCTAGGTGTATCGCGTCAGGAAAGGATTACATACCTTCGACTTTCTGTCTCGTGACTGCTCCACGCTAGTCGTTGGTGAATGGAATGGGGATGTCGCAATTGTTGACAGGCGGACACCCGGGTAACTTACTACTTAACTTATTTATTTGTTTTCTCTTGTTTGAACCTGGATTTAAGTTGCTCATCTAATGGGATAAATCTGGATGTTTATATTTACACAGAACTTCTTACGAATCCCTCCGTACGCTGGATTCTAAGACGATTCGCTGTGTCAGTGTCCATCCTGTTCACAAACAGTACTTTGTGGTAGCTGAGAACTGGTATTGTATTACATAAGCATGGAAGATCCTCTTGAAGGGCGGGGCAGAATTCCGGTGTTCAGGACATTTCTAAGTCAACGTTTCACGTTGACTCCATTCAGGCACGTGAGCATTTACGACGCCCGCTTCTTGAAAAGCGACTCGATCCAGGCGGTCTCTCAGCTGCACGGTCACCCACTCAGCATCTCCAGTGCCTACTTCTCCCCCAACACGGGGAACAGAGTTCTCACCTGCAGCTTCGACAACAAGATCAGGTGAAGCTGTCTAATCTTAGTTCATGCTCCTATCTATAATAGCAAAAATGGTACTAATTGCTGTAGGACTGGCCTGGTTGCATTCAAATGTGTGTTTGATTGTATTCAGGCATAATATGTATCCTTCTTTTTTTAAAGGGTGTATGACACTTCCATTATCACCTCCAATGCTCCACTTCTGACCTCGATCAAGTACAGTAAATCCGTCCACTTGCATAAACTTCCTCTCGGGCTCAGGTTCTAAACACCAGGGTTATGTATCGTTACAATGAAAGGGTGTATATTTGTTTGTCTGTTTGTAGACATGACATGCAATCAGCGTGCTGGCTGAGCAAGGCATCCTGGGACCCGAAGCAGGAGGACTGCTTTCTCGTGGGAAGCATGGAGAGACCGTTTAAGGTGCAGGTTTTCCACGAGACCGGCCAACTCCAGCACTCTTTAAGGGACAAGGAGAACCTGACCACCATGCAGTCTGTCACAATGTTCCACCCCAGCAGGAATGCTGTTCTTGGGGGCAACTCTTCTGGACGCCTTCATCTCTTCACTGACTGAGAAAACCAGAGCCGCTGTTCTGGATTAAAAAACACGAAAGTGTTTGTGGAACTTATTGTTCAATGAATTTGTTCGCATTTATTGTTTTCATTAACCATTGTGAATTCAGTTTTTTTATTCGTATACTTATATATTAAATAAATATGAAGTTTTCACTTTGTTGTGATTTCAGTTTAGTTGTGATAATAAAGGAAACTGGGGTGTGCTACAGTGTCTTATCGCTAGATGGCAGTGTTGCAACTTGTACCAGTACGGTATCCAGTAAAAAAAAAAAAATACATGAAAGAAGAGCCTGGCATGTACAGCAATTTAAGAATATATTATATTTATTGATAAATCAATTGGATACACCAGTTTTCAATCTGATTAGAAACAATGCAGTCTTAGTTGAGGGTAACAAATGTAGAATACGTGCTTATAGGATCATCTGTGGGACAGGATCAAATCTCCGAGTCACAGCACTTGGCTGTAATTGACTGTCATAAATAGTGGATTCATTGCAACGCACATCCAAATCACATGTAAATACACTACCACTGGGTGGGGTGGTGCCACAGGTCAACTACTCTGCAGTAACACACACAGGTCATCTGATGTCATAGGAAGTTACATTTAACTCATCTGTGGCACTGATGGAATATAGGCAACCTGGAACGCCACTTAAGAGACATGCACTGATCGGCAAGTTCATCGGGAGAACATGACAAACACCTCACTTGTATTACCATTGGGTCTTTGGAAAGATATATTTGGGAGGGGGGAATCAAACCATCCATGTATGACCATATATATTTAAAGTTTTCTATATTGATATTATTGCTAAATTATTGTCAAAAATATTTTGTCATATACATGAACACAGAATGGTACATAGCCAGAACTATACAAATATTAATCTGTTGCTTTGTCATTCTTCCACAGTTTCAAACAAATAACTTGATCTACATCCATCGGGAATCAACTAAAATCTTTAGAAAGGAGAAAAGTACTTAGAAATATTAGCTAAACTCAGAGTAACCACCGTAAGGTAAAAAGGGATTTCTATTCAAACTAAATGTTAAATGTCTTATTTAATTGATATGTCCAAACGATTTATTGCATTGATGAAATCAATTCTGGATGTTACCAGTATCTGATTTCATAGCAACATGTGGAACATGTTGGAGGACATGTTTTAAGTCTGTAGCTCCACTGTCGTTAGATGAAGACCATCAGACTACAGAGGAATCTTTGGTAGACATACAGTAGCAGGACAATGTCATAGCAGACATACAGAAGGTAGGCCCACTAGGAGTGAAGTGCAATGTGAACATGATAATGACTGAAAACCTCAAAGATTTTAACCTCATATTTCTGCAATTGTCCATCTGGTCCACAGTGCAGAAAATGTATAATTACATTTCCAATGATAAAAAATAACATATCAATTGTTTAAAATATGTTATAAAAGAAAACCTTTCTACATATTAGGAGACACTACATTGTACAAAATAA
The DNA here is from genome assembly GCF_038355195.1 of Osmerus mordax. NCBI lineage: Eukaryota > Metazoa > Chordata > Actinopteri > Osmeriformes > Osmeridae > Osmerus > Osmerus mordax. Next base: position 13,673,976 of record NC_090062.1, on the reverse strand, counting down.
GCCAGCATGATTTCAACATTATTTAGCATTTATAAATAATCTAATGCACCCCAGGTTTCAATAATCTAATTTGAGAAAACAAACAGTCAACAAGTGTTCTGAAGCACAACTTATTTCTTTTCTTATACTATGGGAAATTAACATTATTAAACACTTTATTTGAGGGTAAACTTTAGGAAAGTAAAAACAACTTGTATCAAATACCCAATCTTGGTTTCCAGTGTTACAGTATTGCACATCTAGTAAAAAGGTCTATGGTATCCAATGTAAAGAATAACAGCAAGCACTCCGCTTCTCTACAACTACATTTCTATGTCACAAAACCCACACTTTTACATCTAAGGTAATTTATATTTTGTAAAAGTTTGTTTCAAAACTGATTGCTCATCTTCAAACATTGATTTGAATTATTAATAACTGTTTTATTTCTGATGTTTGAAAATCTTCAAATACAGTACAACAGTTATATTTGTCTTTACTAAGGCTTAGATTATGATTTGACGCTTGTTCACTAGACAGTATTAGCAGTGACAGCATGAACAGATTTGCATGACCATGGTTGAATTGGTGGAACCTAGAAAGAGCATAAACCATTAGTCACATTTATTAGAAAAATATTTTTTGAACAAGCCATCTTGCGTGACAGTTTCTACATTCAAAAATTATCCTTCTGTTAAAATCCTTTCCACCTCTTCTCTGACTCCAGACCATTACTGTACAGTACATCCATTGGTGGTGGTGTGTATTCTAATAAATAGCAGCTTTAATTATGTTAGTTTTCTGCAATGTAATGACTATCATGAAAGTTTATGGAGGTAAAATAGAAAAGGACCTTTCTCTCTCTTTCACACCTCAACTCTTCTAACTCGACATGTACCAGTCCTCTTCTCCGCTCAGTGCTCAACACATGCCTCATGCAATGATGAATTATATTAATCAATAGAAAATAAAGGCAACTGTTTTCCGTGATTGAATGTGTTTCTCCTTCAAGTCAATGTAGACTTTGTGACCCTGTTGCCTTGGCTTTGTGTAAAAAAAAAAGTTCCTTGTGATGACCTGAAATTCCAAAGTAAAACATGAGCATTGGAAATGTCCTCATTGTGATGGTTCGAACAGGAAGCTCTTCTTCTGAGCCCACGCAGGGGGAGGTCCTTGGCTTGTGAAAGGAGGTGCATCATGGGAGAAACTAGGTTCATGTTTAGATCAGATCTTCCCTCCCTCCTTCCATCCTTCATTCCTTCCTTCGGTCCTCCCCTTTCTCAATTCCCTTGATGATGTCCTCTTTACGGTTTTGTCTTTTTTTTTTTTTACTTTATGTCTCCCTCTCTCACTTGGTTACAAGGAACCCTCCCATCCAACGGAACTGACATGCAAACCATCTCCGGAGAGGACAGAAGTACTCAAAATGGAATTGCTGGAATTCAGGTGTCTTACGAATGTCCCTCAGGAAGGCAATGTCAAGGTCTGACTCTGTTAGCATGATGAGGAGAAGCAACAGGGCGAACAGCAGTCCTATCGTGACCAAAAACAGACGTAACACACTCAGGATGAACTTATTGAGCTCCTCCACATCGCTAGGGGGTGCTGACCTGGTCCTCCCCAGCCGCAGCACCCTGCCGTCAGGGCCAAACTCGGCCACCTGACCGCCCAGTGGTGTGCCAGCCTCCGACTCCCTCTCCTCCTCGATGCTGCAGGGGGCGCCATTGAGCTGACGCGCCACGGCCTGTTCCATGCTGTGCTCACCCACCGGCGTGGGAAGAACACTGTCCGAGGGGCTGTAGGCCTCGTCAGAGATGACCGACGAGCCTGCCGCCTCGCTGCTGTCCACCGCTTGGCTGCGGGAGCGTGGCATAAAGGAGTCGCCATGGGAGACGGAGCGAACTGGTGTGGAGTGGGCGCTGTCTCGCAGGGACTCCAGGCCTGGCAGGAGGAAGAGGAGAAGCAGGCCATTCAGATACAGATATCAGATGAACATAACCTTGAGACCAGCATGACCACTGAGGTTTTACACACAGTGATAGACAGAAATCACATGCGGACATCAAACCAGATGTTTGAGGTGTTTTAAAGGCACGAACAGAATTGGACCACTGTAAAACATCCATCCAGACGCAGCACTACGACACCCCTAATCCATCAATGCAAGCTGAGAACCAAAGCAGACTGTCTTCATGTTTACTTGAGACGTCATCATGTCACATAATACCTGCTTAGGCTAAATACTTCTGTCTAGCCTCTCGTGCCCCCCCCCCCCCCCCCCCCACAAACCCCCGCAGTGAAACATTAACACACAACATGAGAAGAAGTCCCTGAAGTATCACTCTTAGTCAAGTCCCTCTCCAGCCTAATGACTTTCAAAGCTGGACTTGAGTTGAGTGAAAGTCAAACACAGAGATTTGCTTGCTCCGTGTGACTGAGGTGATAAACCAAATCCAATCCAGTCCTTCTGAAGTGTAGTCCTTTACCTGCAGAGCTGTCTGGCCGTCTGTAGCCTTGCCCAGGACTGTGAAACTGAGGTGTGACACCAAATCTGGAGGAGGCTCTGGAGGTCTCCCCGGGGCCCCTGGGGAGGGCTGGGAGCAGAGGCATCATCCCCAGAGCCTTCCCCAGCAGCCTGGGCCCCAACGACAGCACGCGTACCTTCACATCCCGGTAGCAGTGGTTGATCATGCACAGGTGTACGTTTACCGTGGTCTTGATTCTGATCAGGCACTTCACCATGGTGGCGGTTCGAGGTGGCAAGCGAGCTCTACGCCCCGCAGTGACCTTGCCAATGTCCTACCACCCAACCCCTCTCTCTTTCTCTGTCTCCCTGTCCTTGTCGGAAGCTTTCTGGCTGTCTGGCTAGCAGGCTGTCCGTCCTGTGACTCCAGGCTTCTGTTGTCCCTCAGTCAGGCTGGCTGGCAGGGTCAGTTTCAGGGTCCTGGGAGCAGGAATGTGGTCTACTTGTGGCCAAGTGGTTACCTACCCTCCCATTGCTGACGTCCCTGACATACATGGAGAGGCCCTGACAGGGGGGCTATTTTCAGATAGGATATTATTATCTCTGCAGATACCAATGCCGACAGGGCAATAGGAGAGCACAAGAGGTGGTTTGAATGTTTGACAGCGGGGTATCAGAGTACAATGAGATGTCGTATGATGCCACATACATTGTGTTAAAGACGGGCAAGTTCACCATACTGCACCTCACCCACAGAGCAGGATGTAACTGAAACCTTAGAGTTGACAGCTATTCACTTAAAATGACAATTACTGCCCTTTAGAAACACAGGGACTCTCTCCTGCAGTAACTGCCTCAGCATGACTACTTAAAGGAGAGTAAGAATGACACAGAGGAAGATAGATGGGTGGCTGCTGCACCTCACTGTATGTGTGTGTGTGTGTCGGTATTGTCTGACTCAGTGTGGAAGACTACTGACGGGGAACGTGAATGACAAACACAACTGTGGCTCTGTTCTCATGGAAAGGCACTCAGGTTACTTCACACGGCGAGAAGTGTGCATCTGTCAGTCTGCGTGCGCGTCTGTTTGTGCACATCAAGCAGTGTTAAAAGCCCCAAGAATAGAGCTAATGTAGGGCTCTTATCCACACAGATACAAAGCATGTCAGATATCTTTGATTCGGCTTAGTGAAATGATCCCCAACTATTCACATGATCTAAGCATAGAGCCTTTAGCACTGGCTCACATCAGTGGGTTTATCTACACAATATATATAACCTTGAGGTCCAAATGACAGACTGTTTGTGCGTGTGTGTCAATGTGTGTCAGTGCGTGTTTTACCCTCCATGATGGAGATGTGCACAGCTCTCCGTCTGGTCCTGGGGACACTGGTCAGTCTGGGCCCATGCGTGATAGACGGACAGCTCCTACTGGGGACCAGACCAGCCCTGGGGACACACAAGCACACGGAAACATGTCTCACGACTGGGTCTCGACCGAGTAACCCAGCAGGTTGACGCCTACTGAAGTGTCAATAGATTAGCAAGTCTCACCTGTGAATTTCAGGTGGCTCCCGTTTGATTTTGGCACTTTGCTCCATCACTTCTTTGGCGACCCTGCCACTGAGAGGAAGATGCGGTGAACTCAATAAACCGTCGAAAATGCTCAAAATCAAACCCCATTACCTCAGTGAGCCATATCTATCCGCTCTAATATCATACCTGTATCTAAAACGACTTCCCTTGAAAAACAGATTACTGCTGGAGACAGTTCGAACCTGGCTGGACTTCTCCAACCTGCAGGCAATCAAAAAAAAATGCCGGGTTGGTGTAAGGGAGAGATCATACACTCTTATGATGAAGATCAACTTCCACACCATGGATATATGAGTTGGCTGGCGTGACTCACTTATAGAAGGCCTGGTGTTCCACCCCACACTTCCACAGGTGCTTACAGGCCTCCGGTGTGGGGGCGAAGTATGTCAAAATGATCTTCTTGTCCTGTTGTTCAAAGAACAGATCATGAGTCTCAGAAGCGGCTGTGTTTCTGCCATTTGTAGAGTGTGAACCTACATCTGATCAAAATCCTTCTTCAGTCATGTCTGGTTACCTTCTCTATTTAGGGCTACATCACACTCCCAGCCCCCCAAGGCAGGCCTTTCATGCATAAAACAAGGCCGCAATAATTTTTTGCCCGGCAAGGGAAAAAGAAAGCCGCATAAATAATGCACGCACCCACCTCTTTCTGATTTGCATATATATGGAATGTCTTGGCCTCAAACTTCAGTTTAGTCACCTCGTCCCTGGACAGGAGAGAAGGCCCCAGTTAGAGAGGTGAACACAGAGATGGGAGGTATGATCGATTAACGCTCATTTGTAAGCTGTCAGTCCAGGGCAGAACACTGCAGGATGCATAGGATTAGGAAGTGTGTTTTGTGCATTTTATGAATGTCTCAAAAAATACTGAGAAAAGGTCTTCACCAGCACATATACTGTCAATTCATATGACAGTAAGATATTGTACATAGTTAGGTAACTGATAAATATCTCTGATGGTGAAAGATAACCAGGCACCTGGCATGCTGCTTGATGGAGGCAAACAGACGAGACAGAAAACAACACAGCCATTTAGTAAAGAGGGTGTACGGAGTGTGTGTGTGTGTGTGTGTGTGTGGGGGGGGCATTTGAGACTATTAATCTGTACTAACCACTTGAGGAAATGGACTCTCCTGTTTCCCTGGAGCACAGTAAAGCCAAAGGGAGTGAAGGCCAGAAAGGCGGGGTTGCCCGACACATCCTGATAAACATCAGGGGAATTGTGTCAGCATTTGATACGAGCTACTACAAGACTGACCAAGAGCTAATGTACAGTACATTACAGATAATGGCTTCCTCTTGTCCTGGCATGGCTACCTTGCATGGGTGAGGGTCCACACCAAACGTCTCCAACATCTGAGCCTTCTGCAGGAAGTTCAGCTCTGAGGTCTCTGGACTCTGTCCTCTGGAGGAAACACAACTTTTCATCAACCTGTCCCCTGGGGCCCATTATATAAAACATATTTGCAAAGAATATAGTGACACTGTATTCACAGGGGGGCCAGGAACACCACACCACTAGAGGGTAGTAGAGTACAGGAAATATACTGTCTGCATGTGATGTTCCGTCAGTGATCTATCTGGACTTTTTGTAGGTTAAAAATAATGCCTAATAGCAAAGAGAAAGAAAATGAGAAGAAGAATGAGAGAGAGAAAAATCTAATGACACAGCAGTATCAGAAAACACACACACACACACACCCTTATATTTCAAATACACTGCATATCATATCAAGACCCAGAACTAGACGGATAAAACATTGCTAGAAATAGAATAGTCAGCATATCAAGTGGCTATGGAATTGAATATCTGTGGTCCTGAATACCTATTTATTCATATCGTATATAATTTCGTTAAACAAAGACGACCTTGGGAAACTATGTGCTTTAGATTTTATTGAAGCATGTTAGTATTTCTTCTATAACTCTTTCCTGTTTGATATGTTACCTGGTATCTATTGTAAAATGCATAAAGTACCATGTGGTCATTAATCCCAAGGAAACCAGTACCAGCAGATAAAAGCAACTAATTTCTAATCTTTTCTCCTGAAACCTTGAGGAGTTTGAAATCAGGCATTGGAGATGACGGCCAATTTAGCGTGGACAAGAAAAGGGTGTGGCGACCGTAGAAGCTGGTTGTTGTATTGAACAGGGAAAAAACCCCACAGAGGTGTCACCTTACATCAGTTCTGTCTTGTGGATGTCCGAGATCCTTCTCTCCAGTTTCTCCGAATGCTTGGGGAAGAACTGGAACTTGGAGCTGTAGCCCTCGGGGTGCTTCCCCGGGTCATAGTCGCCGATCTCCGCTGGGAGAGCAAGGACACAACACACACGACTTAAGGAAGGCAGCAGGAGACAGTTTGGAACTCTAGTCATCTTCACTAGTGGCAGAGGTGAGTCTACTCGTTGTGAAGGGCTTTGGGCGGTAGATGTTAAACAGGTTCAATGTATCTATCTTATTACTTTGAAATACTAAGTCATTTGTATGGATCCTGTTGTCACGGCAGCAGAGCCTCCGCACCGTTGCTTAGCCAAGATGTTTCAGCTCAGCTTTTTACGCAGCGGCAGCAGCAGCAGCATTGAGATTCTGGTAGAGCCTCAGACAACAAGCTGGGTGTGAAAAGGGGAGCCTGTCCTCCACAGAGAACTGCCACCTGAATGCCAATGAGCCTGCTGCCTGCTCACCGTCCCTGCCTGCTGTCTCTCTACCCTGTCTACGCAGCCTGCTGTGTCTCATGCCTACCTGCCTCTTGTCCTCGTCTGCCTCTCCTGCCTATCTGTCTCGCCTGCCTGCCTGCCTCTCTGGCCTGCCTGCCTCTCCTGCTTGCCTGCCTTTCCTACTTGCCTCTATTGCTTCTTCTTCCTACACACTTGCTTGCCGGCTACGGTGGCTGAAGTCTACACAGCAGGCCTGGGCTCTCCACTGCACAGCCCTCAGATGTGATCCACACCACCACAACGCTGGCCTAATATACTGACAGATGTTCGTTATGAGCCTGCAAGGTCATCCGAGGTTACTGAGGGAAGCTTATGGATGCCAAGGACTTGGTATGATACCCTCGGGCGTGAGAGGGAAGAGTGGGCGTGGGGGTTGTGGTGAAAGAAGAGGAGGGGAGAGGAGAACAGAGAAGCTTAAAACAGAGCAGAGTACAATAGAGTATAGTAGAGTCCTCATCAAGTACTCATCAATGATGCAAACCTATTTTTGACAAAAAAAAGAAAATATGTTTTCAACCTTTTGAAAAAATATAGTTGTTGAACCTTTCTAAACCTTTAGCCAAACGTTTTAAAAATATATATTTTTTCAACCTTTTTTATAAGAGGGGAGAGAGGAGGTGTGCTGCTACTCCTAGGTGCTTGCCTTGAAGTATGTAGGCAGCCAACATGGCAGCATCGGATGTCTTGCACAGGAGGCGGCCATGATACAGATCCCTCTTGATCTGCAGGAAGACGAGATATCTGCACAGGAACACAACATCATCAATGACTCACAGGACATACAGTGCAAATATTTGATCAAACGGCAAAGCAAAGAAAACAAACAACTCCTAACAAAACCATTTGTTGTTTTCTTTCATCAACACTGCTTCCCTCATTGAAATGGATATCTAGAAACCCTAGAGGTTCTTCCTTCAGTATAGCATTCCCTCTGGGTACGCTCTCAACAGCATAACACTACTCATACTAACAATACTCATGTATAAGTTGGTGCGCCTAAAGTTGAGAAGATTTCTGACGCAGAGTGTTTGAGAAAGGTACACGGGAGAGAGCCTAAGGCTGAGCACTGGGGAGTACGTGTGAGTTTGAGCTCCTGCCTCTGGCCTCGGGGCCCTGGAGACCAGGAGTCCTTTTGGAACAACACAAGTACAGTAAAACAACACAAAGGAAAGGACGTCTCCTCTATTCAATCATGTACCTCATCACTCTACTCCAAGAAGGATGAATTCCCCTCACCAAAACAAATCACCTGCCAGGGAGGCAGCTTCCTAGATGTTATGAACACATCTTAAATTAATCTTACATTTACATTTAGCAGACGCTTTTATCCAGAGCGACTTACAGTAAGTACAGGGACATTCTCCCCGAGGCAAGTAGGGTGAAGTGCCTTGCCCAAGGACACAACGTCATTTGGCACGGCTGGGAATCAAACTGGCAACCTTCAGATTACTAGCCCGACTCTCTAACTGCTCAGCCACCTGACTCCCTTTCTTTCTCCCCAACGCAAAGGACAATGCTGCATATTGTTGAAAACATAATAACCTATTATTTAAGTTTTGCAGGTTTGCATCACGTATGCAGATCTACACAGCTATGAGTGTGTGTATGTGCCCAGGTGTTAGGATGTATTAGGATGTATTCGTATTGTAGCAAGTGTGTATAGTCAGCAAGGGCCCCATGCCAGGTCATTCGTATAATAAGCAGACAGCATACTGTCCTCTGCCCCCTCTGTGACTGGGAGCACTCTATTCCCAACAGTGTGCTAATTTTACCTGCCGCAAGTCTACCTACCTTATCTAATAAATATATGGAAACCAGGCTTTTAGTCCCATCTCTCTATAATTAATACATTAGACAGTCTCTTCTCCACTCTGAACCATTAGCTGCGCCTCCAACCACTTACACCACACCCATACGCACGCTCAATGGAAAACGGTGATCAGTATGGAATGAATATTTGGATTCTTCGTATGACAAGAGTACATTCTCTTGGTATCATCACTTGTGATTCACATTTCCTTTTCTTTAATTGGTTTGGTTGTGGCCCTTCATGAGTCATCCAGTAATTCTAGTTTTCATCCTTTGGATCTGGTCAAACCCTTAAAGTCTGAAATCAGCCAGTGTTCATTTCACACCCCACCGATTTCTCTTCTCACACAGCAGCAATGCAATAAATACTGTTATTAATCATTATCTCAGATATGTTGGAAGTGTGTGTGTGTGTGTGTGTGTGTGTGAGAGAGAGAGAGATAGAGAGAGAGAGAGAGAGAGAGAGAGAGAGAGAGAGAGAGAGAGAGAGAGAGAGAGAGAGAGAGGAGAGAGAGAGAGTAAGAACACACAGACGGTTCCCTACGAAACCGCAGGAGAGACTATGCTGGCTTCGACAGATGGTAGAGGATTTTGAAGTTTTCCTGGCTGCTGTTATGAGACAGGAGAAGGGAGAGACCGGCTGCTGAATGGCTGAAATGTATGGTGGATGTATTTGTACACTGTAGATGCACTGTGTCAAGCTCTCCAGAGTACTAATCTGACTGTCATAGTGCCCTCTATAAGCACAGAGTAACCTGGAATTGTAGCTTGTAACAAAAAGAGCTCAAAGAGTACGGTATTTGATACTTACTCCAAAATATGCTTGGTTTTACCTGAAGGAAGAAACAGCATGAGCACCTTAAGCTACATTATTGAATGTCAAATTGTTCTCTTGTGCGTTGATAAGGCAGTGCAGACATGCCTCCCTGCGCTCCTTTTTTTGAAGATCTTTCCATCATGCCTGCCAGAAGCTTACCTAGTGATTTCCTCCTTAAGGGCGGCAGGGTCAGGTGGGTAGAACTTGACTCGCAAACACATGGTGAAAGGAGGCTGGGCTGAAAGGAGAAGGTCACAGAGGGGTTGTTTAGTTTTTTTAAAGACTTGAAAATGAAAAAGTAGCACATCACAGTCAGTTATTTGGGTTTAAGCTACTGTAAATGTCATGCTCTATCAAAAAGAGTGAATATTATCAAATCTAATACTCACATTTCATTTGTTTGGCAATTGACTTTGTAAACTCCAACCAGTGCTGAAAGACCAAAGATGAAAAATAACAACGTTCAGAATTCTTTTTTAGACCAGCGTGTTTGCTAGGAGCTAAAACCCCAGGCTGCTGGCTCCCATTTCCAGGACTTCAGTCCAGGCTAAACTGACAGAACAGGCTTACTGCTCAGCAGCCGAGCACGATGACTTGTTGTCTGCAACTGGAGGGCATTCCAGAGCCACGCTCACCTACTCCTCGTTCATTTACATCAAATGTTAAGGACGTTCTCCCACCCAGGGACTGTAGGGAAGATGAAAGCCAGCATTGGAGGACTTTCAGAGAAACACTTGTTCTCTGTCAGCTCGCTAACCATTAGGAGGAGAAACGCTCAGAGGGCTGAGGGAGGCATTGCTTTATGTTGACAGTGTGAACCGCATTTCCCAGCTTCCACCTGTCTCTTCCCATGATGCTCTGCTGTGGAAGGCTGAGAGAGCTTCACTGGTACACTATGGCAGTGAGTCATCATAAATTTCACTGCCTGATCAACTTCTCTAGCTATCTGACAGCCTGTGCAGGACATTTACAATGGTTCTAAGGTGGGTTGAGTGACAGAGAGCTTGTTCAGTTTCAGAGCCTTGATTGGAGATTTAATATCATTGCATCAGTATGCTACAAGAAGGGCCTATGACACTTAAAGTTAAACAACTATACTTAAACAGTAGTTAAAATCATTATTGTTTTGACTAAATTACATAATTCTATACATTCAGCCAACGCCTATTGGCCTTGGCAATTAGATATGGGCATGTAGGTAATACTTAAGCATATTCAGGACAGACAGAGACTGTACCTGACGCAGTGAGAAATGGCATGCAGCTCCACTGTGAGATCCTGATACATCTGTCCAATAGCCGGCTGCCCTACTCTGGTTAGTTTATGGACAGATGAAAGTGATAGATGCCAGACAGAAGAACATCCCTCTGTCTACCTTCAGGCCATTTCTACATAAAACCCTCCTCCTCAAGGATGCAGTTCTAAACTAGACTACAAAAATGTGTGTGAGTGTGTGTGGGGAAGAGAGAGAGAGAGAGAGAGAGAGAGAGAGAGAGAGAGAGAGAGAGAGAGAGAGAGAGAGAGAGAGAGAGAGAGAGAGAGAGAGAGAGAGAAAGAGTGAAGAGGGGCAGAGAAAGTGAGAGAGAGAGAGAAAGAGACAGAGGGAGAAAGATGTACAGTACACTACTATTGTGACTGCAGGCCTAAAATCCATCGTGGACATGTGTTTGCCAGTGAATGCTCATGAATCAGTCAAGAAGACAAGTTAACACACACACACTAATCACCCCTGGCTGGGATGGAAAACCAAGATGGTGTTGGGACTGCTGGAGGGAAACGTGAAAGAAGAGGAAAAGTAAGAAAGAGAGAAAGAGGAAGAATTAAAAATGTAGTGTAAGAAAATGAAAAAAAAAAATGCAGTTGAGTGGAGTGGATAGGAAAGCAAGAGAATGCTAGAGATGCTCTGTGGCTGAGGTTGGGCTGTCTGTTGACACTCACCCTCTGTTTGTCTGGGTCCACATATCGGATGCCGAAGTAGTCCTTCTCCAGTAGGTTGAGGTGGTGGCAGATGAGGTCAAAAAGGTATTGTCCTTTTGCATCACGCTGCAAGACAGCAGAAAAAACACAATAGATGAATCTCAGTTGACTCAGCAATTGAATTAACCAAATGACACATCATAATTGTACCAGACTGTAAATTATTGAAACTATCACAAAGGAAACAACTAAAGAAGAATTTGAGGAAAACACGAATACGAAACATGGACATGAAAAATATTTTTGGACCAACTGTACCCTTTTTTGAGCTCAGATGAGTTAAATTTCAAAAACTGACACCAGAAAGTGGTTAATATTTTAGCACCCCTCAGGAGATGTCTGAGTATAATCAAATATTCATAAATGGCAAAAGCCATCTGTGTGATGTGTCAGTGCAATCTCCTCTGCTTGGAGCCAGCATGGAAGTAGATGGAAGAGGTGTAGGTGAGAAACAGCAGAAATGGAGTGGAAGCACACTTCACCTGCAGTGCAGTGCAGTCAGAGGGAAATGGAATGGGCCCGCTGCCCGGGCATTGGGTGACTGGGCTGAGCACAAGCCCCTGCAGCGTTTTCAGCCTGCAGCATGTCTGGTGGTGGTGCACAGCACAGCCCAGCCCAGCACCTCCTCTCCCCTCCCGAGCTGTGTAATGAGTAAAGACACGGTCTGACACAGCAGCAGCTGGCCACAGGTGTCGTCTCAGCTTCCTCTCTGGCCTGTTCTGCTGTTGTTGCATTTCATGCTGATGGATACACTGGCCAGCACAGAGGCTAGAGGCTTTTACAGACAGTGTGTGTGAGATAGAGAAACTGAGAGAAAGAAAGAAAGAAAGGGGAGAGATAGAGAGAGACATAGAGAGAGAGAGAGAGAGAGAGAGAGAGAGAGAGAGAGTGAAACGGAGGTAGAAAATAAAGAGAAAGAGAGGGGAGTAGGAGAGAGAGAGAGAGAGAGAGAGAGAGAGAGAGAGAGAGAGAGAGAGAGAGAGAGAGAGAGAGAGAGAGAGAGAGAGAGAGAGAGAGAGAGAGAGAGAGAGAGGAGATGGCCAGAATGCAAGACTAATTCAGTCTTGCAGATTGTGCCAAAACAACACACAGAATAGCCTATTTCAGAAGCTACACCAAACATTCCTGCACATATTAGGATCTTTTCTGTCCCTCTTAACCCTGTATCACAGTCACAGCCATACCCTGTTAAAGGATTGTTGACGGTTAACAGCCTTTTGACAGCGCTACAGCAACGCTGGGACAACATTATCATTCATGTCAGGTAGGAGCTGCAAGAACGAGTGCATGAGCTCTGGTCTGGTCTGGTATAATGGCTAGCCTCAAGGCTCAACTTTGGAAAATGACTACTAACACTAAAACAACATTAGAGTAAAAAAATACAAATAGCTAAATGAGAAATACCATTGGTAATTGACTTTGTAAACTCCAACCAGTACTGAAAGAGCAAAGATGAAAAATACCATCCTGACAGTATTCAAGCTGTCTATTTACTCAACTACCATGTGAACCATCATGGATACATCAAGTTGCCTGGCAAAAATAATTGGTAATACAGTAGACCTTCAGGCTACTTCATGGATATCAGTTGACTGTGGGTAGCCATGGCTGACCATGTGGCTGCCTCCATGGTCTGACCTTTTCCAAGGGTCTCACATGTACTCGCCCCTGTCACTGTCCCTGCATGTCATTGTCCCCATGGACTTGAGCAGCCACGACAAGTCCGCTGACTGGCTCTCCTTATAAATAGAAGCCCGTTGCAGCACGTAGGTTCACCAGTCCCAAGCCTCCATCACTGGGGAAAAGAGAAATGCAGAGAGATAGATGGATGCATGTACACTATCGGAAACATGCACACACACACTCATACACACACACACACTCATGCACACACACATACAGAACAAAACCATGCCTCAAGCACCTCTGATACCTGTAAGGCACTTGGGTAACATTCCTTGGCTGCAGACTCACTCCCACACTATCCATCTGTCTCGCCCTGTCACGTAAATTTCACCAAAGCCAAGAAACACCCCACTCACCTATTAATCACAGTGTTTGTGTGTGCATGTACACGTTTGTGTGTGACGTTATTGATGGCCGTCCATCCTCTCTGGACTAACTACACAACACAGAGAAAGCCCTAACAATCTAACAGTGAACAATTACAACAAAGAGAAACAAACCGAGGACAAAATCTGCATAATTTGTTCATTAGACTCAATGGGTTTGATAAAACAAGCACAGCAGTGGCCGCATAAGATAGCCTGAACACCACTGCACAAACAGCTGACCTCACCTGGCTCACTTCACATACTAATGAGGTTAATTCAACGCACAGCACTTTAGGGACTGAAACAACAATGCTAAAGCTGAGATGTATTGATCAGAGGTAATGTGTTTTCTATAGCATGACTATGGTCCTTTAGACCTAGTTCTGCAGAGTGATGGAAAATTATAATAAAGTGGATGTCAACAAGAAAGTTGTTATGCTGCTTAATGACGATTATGGAGTGTATAATGAAGTCTTGGGGATTTCTGTCTTCCAGTAATGGCCAGCTTCTGCAGCAAGGCGTTGATGACTGGGGTTATTAAAGCGTTAACATGTGGACTAGCAATTGAACGTCAATCCACATCTCATTTCAGGATAAGCAATAGACAGCTTTGACTTTGGCATTTATCCTTTAAGGCCACGTAGTGTCATTGTAGACAATAAGGAATTATTTGTGAGCTTCACTCTGGCCCAGTTTGATAATTACAGCAAATTACTGAGGGCATTAATCCCAATCCCAATCGAATTTATCCCAATCCCTTCGCTTAGTTTAAGCAAGGGATCTTTTACAAGAACAGCCCACTGCATCGTCTAGCCCCTATCCCAGTGTACTTTCACCAGATATAATTAAGCTGCTCTCAATTTGGCATCTCCTCAGCAGTCACATTGGTCCTTAAGCCTTGCTTTCAACTTCTTCTAAGATTGTCCCCTTACTCCAGACCAATTAATACCTACAGCAAGTAGTTTCCAGCTTCAATTCAATGTAATTTTACCGAGAGAGGGTTCTCTGTGCTAGGACTATACAGAGAAAGTAGGGAAGTGAAAAATAGAAGGGAGGGGAGGAGGCGGTGATGGAGGGATGGGCAGGGTGTTAAAGGAATGAAGGTGAGGAGAGAAATGGGGTGGGGTACAGGAAGGTAAGTAAGGTAGGGGAGGAGAAGGTAAGGGAGGAGAGTTCATTTCTGTGAATCATGATTTCTGTGAATCATGAGGTTAGTGGGAACAGTGTTAATTCATGCAATCCCTTCATGGCACGGACACATAGTGTGTGTGTTTCATTCACCCAAAGTGCTCTCTGCTCTTGGCACATTCTCAAGGAGTGGGGTGCCAGTTAGAGTGTGTGTCTGTTCATGTGTGAATATGTGTATGTGTGAGACGCAGGTTGTGGTCTGCTCTGCCCCTGTCTTGGAGGTGGGGGTGTAGGGTGGGCAGCCCTGACATCAACCGCCGTGACTCATGGGTAATGGGATTAGCAAGGGGCTGTCAGGGAGGAGAGGAGTGGAGCGGAGTGCCGTCACTGCTCTATGGAACGTGCTACCGCTTAATCATAGCAATAATAAAAGTGACAAATAGAAAGAAAGAAAAAAGAACTGGGGCCAAATGACTCGACTGGTCCTTAGTTAGGGCGTTAGCATGCTTCCCTTCGCCCGGCTAGGCCTGTCGCTGGATTAATTATTAAAATGGGTTCCATATCAGACAAGGAAACACAGCATCAATAAATGATGGTCCGATCTTAAATCGCAGGATGGAAATCGTATCAACTGAGGAAAGGAATATAAAACGACACGCAGCGATCTTTGAGCTCGGGGGAAGAGAAGCTGTTGGGAATGTGTGGTTACATTAGCCGCTGATTATGACAATTTATCATACACAGCTTCGGGAGTGTGTGTGTGTGTACCCCCACCGTGTCATTAGCCGTGTCAAAATGACGTTGTCCTTGGGCAAGGCACTTCACCCTACTTGCCTCGGGGGAATGTCCCTGTACTTACTGTAAGTCGCTCTGTATAAGAGCGTCTGCTAAATGACTAAATGTAAATGTAAATATACATATATGCTGCCTTGCCAGTCATCATATATGTGCCACTGGGATAATCTCTTAGTTGCTCTCTGCACTAAAAAGTGGTATTTCAAGAGCATGCACAGCTAAGCCATTCGACGGCTTACTTTGAGGAATTATCACATGATATGGTTTGTATTTATTTCAAGTTCATGAACCAAAGAGTATAGGGAAAACACTATACTTTATCATGTGCTATAGTGCTATTCAAAAGAAGATGTAACATTCTGTAGGCATGGAGTTCCTCTTCACTGTAAACCAACAACAACATTCCAGAGGATTCCCATGAAGGACGTCATCACACACAATAACAAAGTCATATAGTACCACAGCACTAACTGGGTCATTCACTGAAGGCGAGAATAGCGCATGGCAAAGCTGTGCCCCAGAAACATTATGCTAGGCTTTATTTCACGAGCCTTTGATCAGCCTGGCCTTGGTGCAACTGAAGGAGCTGGGAAGATGCCATTGTTCCTTGGGTGACACAGTTTCCATCCGGCTCATCAAACACACACGAACGTCAATTTTTGTGCAGTGATGTAGGTTTGTGAGAAATTACATTTACATTTAGTCATTTAGCAGACGCTCTTATCCAGAGCGACTTACAGTAAGTACAGGGACATTCCCCCCGAGGCAAGTAGGGTGAAGTGCCTTGCCCAAGGACACAACTTCATTTTGCACGGCCAGGAATCGAACCAGCAACCTTATGATTACTAGCCCGATTCCCTATCGCTCAGCCACCTGACTCCCAAATGCTGAGTATGGATGAATATAAACCCATGCAATACCATTGGGATCATTCAACCCTATGGCCAGGGATTAGAGGCACTCATCTGCACATAATTCCTAAGGATTGATGTCTACAAATCTATATTTAGCAGAACAGCTATTTTGTAGATTAATTTGATGTATGATGGTGATCCATACTTGCCCTATATTGCTAATCAACATCATCTCTCTCTCAGACAACACCATGTCAACAGGTCTTCTGTACAAATGTAGAACTTGTGATGAAAAACCACTCTCACCACACCCGAAGACAACAAGTGCAGTCTTCAGGTGGACAATCATCGATGCATGACGCTTAATGCCTTCTGGCTCTCAACAAGAACCATGTTCGCATTCAATGTCTGTCCATTAGAACTCTCAAATGCTAGGAGGGGAGATGGAAGAATTCCTCGAGACACAGTGCATCTTTAAGAATGAGCCATGTTATGCATGCTATTTGGCCTTGAAGTGGCCCTGTGGGACTAAGCATCACAGGGTATTAGTCAAAGTCAGTATGGCGGTTCTTTAAGTCATTTCTCCAGTGAAGAGAGTGGCTGTCCTTGGGGGCTCCATTAGGGGGATGATATGGCGGGACCACATAGTATCCTCCCACGCATGCATGTGCAAACACTGTTGTGGGCAGGGGCCAAAACCACTGTTCCTGCTCCTTGTGGCTGGATGCATGCTCTGTTAAGAGATCTCTCAGGGGTGACAGGGGAGGAGAGGAGAATCTCCTCCTTTTTTCCTTTACCCTTTTTCTTTTAAGTGCCTCACTCAGTGTCCAGGGGCTCGGCCTAAGAGAGGGTGGGAAGGTGGATCTCAGAAATGGAGCCTATTAATTCAGCATCTGCTTTCTCTATCCTTCCTCTCACTCTCTGGCCCTCAGGTCTGAGAGCTCTTACAGCCTGTTAGACCCACTCTACATTATGTCATAAAATATATCTTTTGTATTCCATTCCTGGTATTGCAACATCCCTCAGTAGTAGAGTCATTAACATAGATATATAAAACCACTGTCAGAATAAAATAGTTGGACTGTGTGGTATGTCTCTTATTGGTGACAAGGTTTTAATAAAAGCAATTGTGGTTAAACTGTAATCCATATGTAACATCGGGAGTCTCTTTCAGTCTCAAATACCGCTCTCCATGTTCTCATTTATCTCACTGATAATGTATAGCACACTTATGCACACATACTGTACTTAGAGACGCTAACATGGTTCAGGCCAGGAGGGGTCTGGAGGCGTGTGTCCACTTCGAGTGTTAATCTACAATGAGTGACTCTCTGTCGGCTTGCATCTCCTCCACACACTCTGAGCAGCACATAGCCGGCGTGGAGGTTAACATCCCGACGACGGTACGACTCACCATCAAGGTAGAGTACAACGATGGGGGCTGCCCTCTGAATGGAGGAGGTCACAATGACATTCTCAGGACTAGACAGGCAGAAACCTATGAAATAGCCTGGATGCAAGAGTCTCACATGCACGTCCATACACAGTGACCTTGCAAGGTGAGGAGATCTATACGGGCACTGTGACAGCAAACATTCGTAGCATTAGAGAACTGATGGTAGAGATGGGATCTAGGTCGTGAGAATGGAGATGATTGAGAGCCGTTTGGGAGAAACAATGTGGTGGAACGTCATATCTCCCCTTGAGATTCTTAAGAAATCAATACATCATCACTCGTGTTTTATTAGATATTTTTGCTGGTGGCAGTGAGGTCCTTTTCAACTTTGTTAAAGCCAAAGAAAAACCAAAGCCCTCGAGTCTAGGGACATAACTTGCAAATTATATCACGTCTGAGCATTGCCACTTTGAATGGCGCTATTTCAGGAATGAAAGGTCATTCTAAATTGGACCCACTCAAGGACATTAAACTGTGCTAAAAAATCTGGAGCCTCGCCTCTAATCATAAGAGACATGCTTCAAATAGGTGTTCCCAACCATTCCATGGTTTCAGCAGTTAAGCTCTATTGAATCATCCTCTGTTACCTCCAATTACACTACTCATTATGATACTCGGACAAAGGAAGCTGGCCCAAACTGTTCAATCTTAGTTTTTTGTAAAGGGGTTTGTTTAGTGTCTGACGGATTTGAATCAGGCCTATGCGATGCATGAAATCATCCATTACATACATATGAAATAACATATATACACTATATTCTCTTTTGCACATTCACTGTTCAACAGAATCTCACAAACAAACCCTAAATCACATCCAAACATACCATGCCCAAAGTTGTTGTCTGAGTGAGATGATATGCCAATTCAGTAAAGACAACAGTATGCCATCAATCATAATAAAATACATGTACACAAACAACAAGGCTTCATTTCAACCCCCTGAGAATGATGACAAAATCCCTTTGTAGTAACCAACCAGGGGATGTCAGTCAACTGCACAATGTTTATGCATGAAAAACAAGACGATGATCCGGAGATCCAGGTACACACATGGGACTAGCTTTCTGATTTAAATGATAGGGAAGGCAGATTTGAGTCTGAGAAAATCTCTGCTCAAGATCTGCATAATCAAGACGTGCTACAAACAGTAGGTTAAACATGGTGAACCGCTAGGAGCTTTGAGAGTTGGCCTCCACAACGCTTTGTATTCTGAGATCAAATTCAGGAAAATAACCCTTCAAAGCCTCAACTGCACACAACAGTGGCGCTGACACACTTTCATTTAGCCTGTAGGATGTGCAGATACATCCAGAATCCATCCGAGCCGCAGTACCAAATCAGGCCAGGGTAGGCACGACAGCAATGTCTCGATCGACGGTAAGATTGCGTTTTTAGGTGATCAATCAGTATGCAAATGTCTGATAACATTCGGTATTTCTTTACTGATGGGCTTGCGAGGGCGAGAACAAATGTCGGGCCTTGGAGCTATAGCACTAATTCCAATAAAGTGCATGCAGTCATACGCTCAGTCGCCTGAGCATAGCAAGAGCTGATTGTTATTAGCCTGTGGGCTATCAGAGCTTGCAGACACCACAGACTGAGTCATTATCTCAGTGTCAGTGAATGACAAACGGCCTAGCATGGTTAATGTTTTGAAAAGATGATGAGGGAAGAAAATAATTTATTGTACTAATGGAAGGGTCTGTGGAAGTCTGGATTGGGAGATATGATCTAAGCTAGACTAGTCCAGAAAGTACACCGTGGCCAGTTGTCCAAACACACCTTAGTCTTATGAATGATTCAAGACACTGCAAAGCCCTGGGTACAAGATGCTATTGGCGTCATGTTTTATTAAAGGCAGCAGCTTGGACGCATATCTGGGTCACAGGTAGAGACATCCAGGGGGTTCTATGGCCTCGGATGTCAAGAAGAAATCGAAACCACATAAAAAACAAGAACTTCACTTGACTTGCTCCCTAAAAACAAAAACAATTGTTCAATTACTCCTAACCAAAGAGAGAAGCACTGTATTCCTGAGGCTCTAATGGATCACTTTCTGAATTAAAGACAGCCTTGTTTTGACAGTAAAAGAAATTAGGGAGTCAGGTGGCTGAGCGGTGAGGGAATCGGGCTAGTAATCCGAAGGTTGCCAGTTCGATTCCCAGTCATGCCAACTGACGTTGTGTCCTTGGGCAAGGCACTTCACCCTACTTGCCTCGGGGGAATGTCCCTGTACTTACTGTAAGTCGCTCTGGATAAGAGCGTCTGCTAAATGTAAATGTAAATCAGCAAAAGCCAGCCATTCCCAAGGGTAGGTGGCCAGTTGTGAATGATCTACAATGGCAAAAGTAGGATGAAAAAACAGTAACTATAACAGTAACTGTTCTCCACAATAAATCTTGAGGTAGAAGATCTCAATGTTGAGAAAATCTTCCATGCCACTGACAACCATCAGTCAATTCAGTCACACACTGAATCTCATCAGTTACAGACAGGCCTACAGAGACTTATAATACGGAAAACAGTAGCAACAGATTTATTTTATTAGGCCTAGTTCTACGCCTCTTCCAACAATAAAACAATTCTACACTGTTAGGGAAAATATCTGTCCAACAAGGAATCCTTATAAGGATATTATCTAATTCTA
The DNA here is from genome assembly GCF_038355195.1 of Osmerus mordax. Classification (NCBI taxonomy): domain Eukaryota; kingdom Metazoa; phylum Chordata; class Actinopteri; order Osmeriformes; family Osmeridae; genus Osmerus; species Osmerus mordax. The sequence goes on along the minus strand of NC_090062.1, from coordinate 13,653,682 downwards.
TTGGATTTGAATCACTCCAAGGGAGAACCATTTTAGAAGTCTCACTAAGAATTAAAATACATCATATTTGATAACTTCCAGAACTGTTTATTGCTGAAAACACCATTAAAAGGGACCAGGGAGTCAGCTTTAAATGAAACTGCTTTGTCATCTTCTTTTTAATATAAGAGTTTCCTTAACTCCAGATGTCTTATTTTACGAACATCTTATGGTGAGTCCAAGTATGAAACCGACATGTTACTTGCCAAGCTAAACACAGGAAGCATTTGATTCGATGTACTTTAAGCAACCAGGAGGTTGTGGGCAGTATGTTGTCTTGTATAGTGGCTGATCCTGTCGGAACTTTTCTTCCATCCCACCAATGTAATCCTGCAGATTAAGCATGCTTTCAAGGGATTGCTTTCCAGCTCAGATGTGTCAAAATGACAAATAAGCCACAGAGTGAAACTGTGTCCTGTAGCCTGAGCCTCTGGATACCTTGGCAACCTTGAATATATTATATTACATTTACATTTAGTCATTTAGCAGACGCTCTTATCCAGAGAGATTTACAGTGAGTACAGGGACATTCCCCCCGAGGCAAGTAGGGTGAAGTGCCTTGCCCAAGGACACAACGTCCTTTTGCACGGCTGGGAATCGAACTGGCAACCTTCAGATTACTCCCTCACCGCTCAGCCATCTGACTCCTTGTATATTTATATATATTATATACTGTATATTTAAGGTGTTTCTCAGGTCATTTAGCATATAGCCCCAAAAAATCGGTATAAAGATTACATAGAAGTCAAGTTGTCTTCAAACATTTGTAGACGTGACATCACAGGATTGTAAACTGTAAACTAAATTCTCTGACATTCTACAGCCTATCATGTCTTTCTAGAAGTAGTCACACAGTAAACTAGTTGAGATCCCATTGGTACAATTACCTCACAATATCCACAGTCTTAAAAGTTATTCTATAATTCTTTGTGGCAAGAATGAGCGGCTGCCCTAACAATGCAGTAAGGCTAACGGGAGCAAAATGCCCAAGGGGCACTTTAAAAAACAATTACACTCCGTGTTAGGCAGTGTAATGACAGTCCATTTAAAAGATTAACTCAGGCGTCACTTGAAATAGAAGCTATTACAAAGCTGAGTGACTACCTCTTCTTCAATCAATGCTGAGGTTTTCAAACATGCTGTTAAGCGTGACACTCGATAAACAAAACGTAGTTAGCAGTTCTGTCCGACTTGCCTGTCAAACCATCAGGAATTTTATTTCACTGCATTGTAGTTAATTCCACTTCTCATAATTAGTACATAATCTCCTCACTGTGCCTCCACAGCAGCACCTAGCTAATCTACAGTCGTGGCCATAGATTTTGGCAATGACAAATGTTGTGTTTTGCAAAGTTTGCTGGTTCAGTATTTGAGGAAAATGTTTTCACATGTTTCTATAGAATACTGGAATACAATAAGGCACATTTCATATTTTTTTAAGCTTTTTTGGGGCGAAAATTTTCAATATATCAAATAGTCCCCTCTTTTACAGCAGTCAATCTGCTCTTAAAATCCATTCAGAATGATAGAGTGATTTCACCTGGCTAGAACTACTTTCACCTGTGCTGATGATATGACTTACTGAAATTATGTTAGCAGTCATTTTATGCAAAGGCCCAGCAAACTTTGCAAACACAAAATGTATGTCGCTCCCAATACTTTTGGCCACGGCTGTACATCTGAGAGCACTGCAACTAGAGGCTGTCTGACACTGTAGAGGTCCTTCCTCTGCAAAAAAGTGCCAGCAGTCGATAATATTGCCCTGACAGAGCAGTCATCAGGTCAAACATGTTACTGATCACAGCGCATGATGGAGAGGGCGCCCCAGCATCTGCTGTGCTTGCAACCTGACAAGGAGCCAGAAGGACATGAGATCCGAACCACTGGCCCCAGATCCAACAATCAAATGCTCTCTGAGGAACAAAGAACTTGACAACTTTTTTTCTGCACAGGCTGTAATTATTTGGGGGGGAAATTCCCTCTACAAAATAACATACTGTATCTTCAGCAGTACCGGTAGTACAATGACGTATGCTGTTCAGTTGTACCTCCAGCTAATCTTGTCCCATCTTTCTGTGGACAGTGTGAATGTCAATGCATTGTCCAATACTCGGGATGCTGCCAAAAAATTCATTGTGGGTAAACTGAGCCAGAGCAGCAGTGAAACAATTTACACTCTTGCACCAATCTATTACAGGGCGCTGTACATGGAACTGCAATAGGTGGGGAAACCTGAGAAAAATTACCTTGTACTTGTACAGGAAGTACGCACAAGCTAGAACAAAGAGCATCTGTTTTCTACTCTTCTATCACTTCAATAAATTTGCTTCAAAAGTCCAATTCATACAACACAGATTAGGTTATGCATATTGCGAACCGTTTTGCCTCTACATAAACTTATGTAAATGTGTGATTTGTAACATAAAGACAGAAATAACAATGGTAGAAAATGGAAGTGTGGCTTTGAACAGTGAGTTTGGGCAAATCTGAGCCAATTGCCTTGCGGTTAATATCAACCATTTGTGTGGGTGTGAATAGCAAGAGTCTAAGGAAGATTGCTGTCCTGTGTGTATGTACATAAAGCAAAAAAAGACACATTAACCAGATGAACTAAAGCCTACGCACCACTCTGCATGACCCACAACCATTCAAAATGGTCTCATTTAGTTTGGTAAAGTTGTAAAATCAATCATGACTTTTATATGTCTTTTTAGTCTTTTACAGATGAAAGTCTCAGAATTTCACTGAGGAGATTCTGTCAGTGTAAAGATAATGGTTTGTCTAAAGCCATGGTGACAACCTAGACAGGAGAGTAAGGCATATTCCTGCTAGAATATGACCTGACCATTTGTTATATGTACTTAGTAGTGTGATGTGTGACCTGTTGTTTTTCCCTGATGCCTTCAAATACAATATGTGTCTCAGAGATTTATTCTAATCAGCGGATCTCAGTGAACCAAATGCACATATTGATTCTTTACCTCAGATTTGAACCATAACTTCATCCTCGGGTACCAAAAGAAATCCAAGGAAACATACACTAGCCACGATTTAGTACTGTCTATTGTTTGTAAAACTGCTGGCAAACTCACCCATATGACTTCCGTGCTGACTGGAATAATAATAACCACCCACACAAGACCTTTAACACTGCATATGGAACGTAATCTTTTTTGAGGCAAGCAAAGCACCCAGTCTTTGAAAAGCAGGATAGTGTAGTATCTGGAAGCAGTACAAACCTGAGGTTGATCAGAAATGCCGAATGGCGAATATCCAACCTGAAACTAACTACAGTAAGCCGGCGGTCTTTGCTGAACGCTCACTGTATTCTACAGATTGCGTTTCCCCAGATTCCTCAGATCGCGCATGCTAGTTTGCAAAAAAGGAATAAAAGAAACAAACGTACATTAAATTAAAAGAAAAACTATGTTAAAGATAGGATAATCCAAATACCTGTGTTTTATGAATGCTTTTTTAGTGTAGAGATGGCTGTTGATTATATGGTTTACATCAAATATTGTCTAATATGATCAAGAATACGGGTAGGCCTATGTGATTAACAGTAAGATGATGTTGTCATGGCACGTGATCCTCAACATCAAACACCTGCTGCGTCTATATAGAGCTCCAGATAAGCACAGGTCTTTGTGCCCACGAGACAAACACATTATCAAAGCACTTTTTATTCCCCCTCGCATTATGTTGAGCTGTTTGTGGCCATCCAAATCTTCTTGCCCTCATTTCAGAAGTGTGCCGAGGGGCACTGCTCTGAACATAAAACCTTTTTCCAACTAGGCTTCTGGAGTTGTAGCGTCTGGTTTATTTTAAGACACGTTGTGTATTATTTCCTGATATCCTTGGTGTGCCTTCTTACGTCAAGAAACATCATTCCATTTAACACTCCAGCACTCTCATTTGTCTCTGAGCTTACAGTACGACAGGAGAACAAGTCAATGTTGAGGTCGAAGGGAGAGAACGTGGCGAGGGTACGACAGGATGACTAAAACCTGCCTCGTCGTCTCCAGGGAATCAAAGCAGGGGGAAGAGGCAGGACCTGTTCGAGGACAGGATCAGTGCTCAAGGAGCTGCCAAGAGGAGAGACGTATTGCTTCTGCTTGGCACGCTCCAAACAGGGACCTGCTTGAAAAGGCGCTTTATTTACTCTGGGTGGTGGGGGTGGGGTACTCTGCCAGTTTGTGGGTAAACAGAAAAAAGCCAAAGACGCGATCAAGCGAGAAGGGGCACTGTCTCCCCTCTTACGTTCTGAAGCCTGGGAATAACTTCACCTAGCAAAGAGCCGTGCGCAGTGAGCACCCAGTTGCCTTTTGAAATTCAAGAAGAGGGCGGCATGTACTTGATATGCTTGGGAGAGCACGGTTCTATCACTGTAACATACACTGCCACACTGTGCTGTAGTCAAAGAAAGTGAGTCCATTTTGTTCTTTCTCATTCCTTGGACCAGAGTCTATGTTTCTTTAGCTCCTTCCAGCTACAGGCTTCTTCCAACACTGTTACATTTCATCCATAGCTTTCTGCATATCTTTGATGACAAGGGTTCCTCCAAATCATGTCGTCTTACTAGATAAAAGTCAAGTCAAATTATATAAATGAAGTTTAGTTAGTCTGCCTACTAGTAACTAAACTCTGCCTCAGATTTGCTATATAATTCAACAAAACTCATTTAAAAAAAACATGAAATGCCAGATTTAAACATTGGTTGAAATCCTAACCCCCCACATCCCTCGGTATCCGGCAACAATAAAAACCAAACATGCACTGACGCAAGCCTCTGAAAACAAGGTAAAGGAGAGAAAGATTGGGTCCCAGTTGGATGACATCCTGTCTCAGTGTCCATTATCACACTCTTCAGTGGTCCTGGCCAGTGCTGGTGGTGTATGAGGATAACAGGAATGGACCTGCCTCTGCGCCTGTGCCTGAGATGTTTAATAATGAGAGCTGAGCTGGCAGGCTCACAGGGATGTATCTGCGCATACTCTACCCCGCAGCCCATAATGCAGAGTGACACACTGGAGGAAGACATGCTCTTAGATTAGCGGCACAAAATGAGCATGCCTCACAATGGTGCTCTTGTGTCACCATTGAGAGATAAATTGTGTTTTTAAATAAGCAGTTAGAAAAAATAAAGGCAGCTCCAACTGCAGCTCAAGGCCACAGCAAGTTCCCCTTTCAACAAAACATTTCCATAAAGTATCCATCACCAGAGATAGGTGTTATAACTTGTATGTATGAATGAATATATTCTGGTATGTTAGCAAGTAATTATGCTGCAGTACCTTTCTATTGTTTATCTGTCATAAAGCCTGGGCTCCAGCCTGGACGAGCGGCAGCTTAGCTTTGGGTTGAGAATAATACGTTTAAGAGACGTTTGGTTGAGCTGTTGTGTTCCGCCATATTCCCCAAAGAACAACCCAGAACACCTTCAACAAGTGAAAACAATATCCAACCAACAATGAAATGATCATTTGTCAGTTTTTTAAGGCAAACTAAAATCCATCAAAACGTTATTACGTTTTATACTATTCATTTTATTTTATTTTTAGTGTCCTCAATTCAATTCAGTTCAACTCACCTTATTAATCCCAAAGGAAATTCACACCTTACTAAAATAATAATAAAACACAGGTAACACACAATATAATATACACAATAGCATCTATCAAATTTCAACATAATTGAAGTGTCATATTCTGAAAACAGGTGAAATCAGCAGCCAGTGTATTTTGGCCATACATAATATATACTTTTATATGTTTAGAGAGGTAATAATCTAGACATGGTAATTACATCAGGATGTCCTTCTGGTTCTGTCTCTGCTTGATTGTACATTACATATTGGTCTGATCTGGATTAATTCAACTGGAATTGAATCTGAAGAACCAGCTTCACCCAAGTATTGTGCCAGCTGGCTTCAGGAACAGGGCACTGCCCAGCTGTTTCCCTGCCATAGCAAAGTAAATTGGATCTTTTTGTACAGGCACAGACAAAGCCCCCCCTGCCCCCCCCACACACACACACACACACACACACACACACACACACACACACACACAGGGACACCCAAGAGCAAAGCCAAATTGTGGCAGTTAAGACAAACTCTTATATGCTATAGTCCCAGTAGACCTCAACAGAATGACAGACAGGTAAACTGGCACAAAACCCAATTTCTTTTTCATAAAGAAAATGGGACAGTTCCGGAACTCTTCTTTCCTGACACATCTTGTCATAGTCTCTCATATCTATCTGCCAAGTTAATATCTAATATATCACTGCAAAGTTAAAGGCAATGGTTTCAAGGCATCTGATTCCCCATGATGTTTTTCAATAAAATCCCTTGCGGATAATGGAAGAGGGTAGCTAGGTTCACGTCACCAACTAAAGGGAAGTGCAATCACTGAGAGCAGGCACTCCATTAATGACGGACACTTAGGACACCTTTCAATTAACAACTCCAATCCCTATAAGACTGCAGTCAGTGGACAGAAGGAGGATTGAGGAGAGGAGAGGAAAGGAGAGGAGAACCAAAACAAACTTTAGAGCAGTATATTTCCACACGATTATCTTGTATCTCTATAAAAGAGTTGGGTAGTACTGTTGCTTGGCCATATTCTATCCATGCCATGTTACAAATGTGGAGTTATTTCGGCATAATACAGAACTACTGTTATACAAAATAACCAGTCAGTGTAAACCCCCCTCTTAAGAATCAAGAATATGAAGCACATCATGAGGCAAAGTAAAAATAACAATTAAAGTCCTATCAAAATGTCCTATCAAAATGAAACTTAAAAACACATAGGTAGAAGAACATCTCATATTTCATTTCATAACAAACTCCACAAGCTAAAATTATTATGATTGTCATAGTCCACGAGACAGAGAGCTTGCCAATTCAACAAACCATGAATCTGTATTGTTTTCTGTCTTCGTCTTCTCCTTTTTCTTCTTCTTCTACTTCTTTTTCTTTTAATGTCTTTGGCCAGGCTGGCCTTGTGGCCTGGTAGTGACATGGGGAACCTACAGAGTTTGTCCTCATCCAGTAAGTAATGAGGTTTGAAGGTGCTTTGCTGATGAGCTCAGATGTCAGATGAAGGGACTGTCAGGGACCAATCATGCTCACCTAAGCAGTCTCCTTAGACAGGAGCCAGATTTCTCCCATAAGCACTTTCATGGTAGTCAGACTCCATACGAGAACAAATCAATTATCCATCCGTCAGGCACATTTGGAGGTGTAGGGAATCTGGAGGGGGGTGTTGCCATTTTGCATGGTCAGCTTACTCAACCGTTTGGCATGAGACACTGACCTCAGCGTGTGTGCTCGCCTCACTTATTGTAAGCCATGTTCAATCCTTTCTGTATGTTCACACGGAGGCAGAAAATTCACACTGAGGATACCCAGAAAAACCAAATGTGCCAGGAATTTAAATGCTAAGATACATATTTCACATCAGTCAGACAAAACTAGACTGCGGTCCCTGATGTCTGACAATGTGAGTCAAACAGTACATTAAAGTAGAAGAGACACAGTATGCACATCTACATTTTGCGGGGTATTTTGCTTTTTGTAACCAAAGACAAGACCTTCTATTGCTTTTAGGAACAATTCTTTGCATCCCATTGACAGTAGTGCAACCACAAGGTTTTCATCAGGTCTCCAACAGAGCCTAACCACAGCCTTCCTTACAGGTAGGCCTGGAGAGAGCGTTCTAGTTATTTAATTGCTGGGTTACGCTTCATTAGAGCACAGGATGATATCTACACAGATAAGACATGGTACCCTCTCCTCATTACAGAAGAGCTGTGTTCACCTGGAGGTGCAGTCCATAATTAACACATATGTCCATTTCCTGCCTGGTAGAACCAGAATATAGAACTGTAATAGGCTTATCCCCAGACTAACTCTACATTTTACAAAGGTCCATCTCTGCTTCAATGAAGCAGTCCCCTCTCTCATTGATGACTGGGTGATGGATTTTAGAGGATGACTGAGGAGCTTTAGACTCTAGACACTGACGCAGGACGTGTGTGGGTTATTAATGGTGGATATTTATATCCGGTTTGGCTATATCTTTATCTGTCTCTCTCTTGGTGTGCTTGCTCCAGACACTCTAACCACGGAGACAGGGGTGAGGGCTGGCACCGGCATGCGTGACACAGCCCTCCACTCTCTCTTTGTGCTGCATTATTCTCCTCTATCAGGCCATTTTTATACATTTTTAATTTCCCCCCATAATGCCTCGCTGCAACCGCACATGCTGACACCCCAGGTTTTATTTCATATTTTTTTTGCTAAAACATCAGAACCTTGGTTACATAAGCTTTGTATGAACAAGGCAGGATCTTTCCTGTCATCAGAGCCCCACCCGCTCACACTAATAGGGTTATCTGAGGTCCCAATGGTGAGGCGAGGCTCCATCTGACGGCAGCTCACCTGGCTTGTGTCTCCTCCTGGAGCCAGCAGCAGCTGGATGCAGAACACTCTGTGCACATTAATGGTTCATGAGCAGAGAAGGCGTGGTGAGGACAGTGTCCAGTCAGGCAGCAAGGTTGCAACGACCTCCACAGAGGCGGGATGCATGAGGAGCCCTTTGGGAGGAAGTGTACCGTCAGAATGATGATTGGCAAGAGCAGAGGGTGCGAGACAAAGAGAAGTTCTCAACCTTGCTTGATCTTGAACAAGCAACCAGCCCCGGCAGGTGCAGTAAACAGTCTTCAAATCTGAGGTACCAGACTGCCAGAGCATCTCTGTCTGCACGGGAGAATAACACCACCACACCCTAATAGAACCTCTCTCACACAGACATCCATCAAGTCCCCTCTGTAGGGAGGCAACCCACTGGAAATTGGGCTACGACAGAACATTAACCCCATTTAGGAAGTTGTTCACTTAGGGTCTAACCTTCCCCGAGGAAAGATCCAAACTGGGGTAAAGACGGCCACACACCACAAGTAGATAAACTGGAGCACCTGACTGTCGGCACAGATGACGGCTTCACTGCTCAAATGCTGTCGACGGGTCACGGGGAACATGTGCTAAGCACATGTATTATTTCAGTGGGTGAGTAGGCTATATGACTACAGAGTTGTGAGGTGCAGTTGTCAACATCAGGAGGGCCAAAGTACCTCAGTGTGTGGCCGGAAGAGGCTGCCAGATTAGGCCATATTAGGGAGGCGGGGTGTTTGGCATGCATGGTCTTGTGTGAGCAGCGTGTCACCGCTGGGCGGCCGCAGAGTCTGGGCTTATAGCAGTCTGACGAGAGCAGCTGGAGAGCAGTGACGTATTAAGCTTGTTGCCATGGAGACCTGTGGTTCCCCAGCGTCACTGAAATCCAAGGACAGGACAATGTCATCATCACAGCCTGGCATCCTGGGAGGCATAACTGTGACAAACTGATTAACATTCACTCAAACAAACGTTACAAATGTTATATTGTGCCATGGTTTATTCATTGGATATTGTTGTAAGCTTATCTTCAAGCTACAACCTCCATTATGCAATCCAATACAAAGTTATCCAAATTGACAAAAACGTAATTATTTCATTAGCCAACACTTAATGCAATGCTTACAAGAGCTTGGGGGTAATGTTTGACATGGAATGAATTTTCCCTAGCCACCTCAATCTGTTCAGTGAGAAACTGATATAAAGGTCATAAACGTGATGTTTTTATTTGCTTCACCAAAGGTTTCTGCCTGTTCATATTGCATGAGAGCACCCTGCCATCTTAATAATATCACCATACACAACGACATTTTGCCTTTTTTCTACACTTTACAGCAGCCAGCACCTTGGGCGAGTTAAGGATTCATAAGGCTATGTGCCATTCAGTATGTATAGATGTATAGATGTTTTGCAATGTACCCAATAAAGAAAAAACTAAAACTAAAATAATAACCTTGTCACTTTGTATTCAAATCTGCTTCTTAAAAGTTACATGAAGAAACCTTTCCTCCCTGAAGCCACAGCCCCTAGATCCAGTCTGGGTTAAGTCTGTCCAACTAACTGAGTTCCTTGTGAATCTTTTGACAAAGCTCATTTGAGAGCTAGATGGGACTGGAAAAAGAGGACAGCCATGGACAACATTGCCTTGAATCTCATTACTGTGCCAGTGGAAACATTTAAATTAGGTAAAGAAGCGGGGCCTCATGTTACTGTTGATGCTATGCAGACCTGGGAGGATTCATTTGAAAAAGTCTGTTATATTCATTCAAATGCTGGGCAAGCCTGTTTCATAACAAAGTACATAGCCCTTGTTGTACAAACCCATGTTTGGAAATCACGATATTTAACTTGGCTGTTCATGACGCTACCCTTAAATATACTGTAGTCGAATGGCTGGAATATAATGGAGAATTCAAAAATAACATACTTGATAGTTTCCTTCCATCACTCTCGTTACATGATGTTCTTCAAAAATCACAAAGAGAGAAATCCACTGCAGCACAAATTACATTGCAACACATTACTACTGATCAGTGCGGTGCCAATCTATCCAATTTCTGTGGTGCCTCCCGATCTATATTTGATACTGTGGCCTGCAGTAGCTGCAGTAATTAAGGAGATGATGGAGAACGTGTCTGGAATGTATTCACCCCCAGCTATGGCTCTGATGATTTACAGTCCAACTATTGTGTCTCTGTCTAAGGAGGAGGCTGGAAGAAGTTAGGAGGCGGGAATCAGATGGCTGAGCGGTGAGGGAGTCGGGCTAGTAATCTGAAGGTTGCCAGTTCGATTCCTGGCCGTGTCAATTGACGTTGTGTCCTTGGGCAAGGCACTTCACCCTACTTGCTTCGGGGGGAATGTCCCTGTACTTACTGTAAGTCGCTCTGGATAAGAGCGTCTGCTAAATGACTAAATGTAAATGTAAGTTATGGAACAACCAAAGACACACACGCACACACGTACAAACACACTCACATCCACACTACAACTCCAGTAACAGGTTAAGCTACACTTTAGAATCAATACCATGTCTGTACTTAGCAGTTTCTGGAATGACAAATAAAGTAAACTGCTTGATCTAGTCTGCTGTATACCCTTTTATGCACCTCAACAGTATGTAATACAAAATGTCAACATATAAAAAAGGGAAACGCTGATACAGTACCGTATATTACAATAAAGAACCGAGTGAAGCTGTCTGTGACTGTGAGTCATTCATGCCATCCACCTATCTGAGCTGAGAGAAGAAGATCTCCCACAGGCTAGGCAGACACCCCCACTCCCCTTTCATCTCCTGCTCAACACACACACACACACACACACACACACACACACACACACACACACAGACAGAAGACAAGAAAGTGGCTAAGCAGCCCATATAAAGTCCTTCTCCCAGGGAAGTTTGGGGGTTACGAAACAAGCCCCTCTCCTTATTCAATGCAGTGCCTGTAGCAGGAATAGGCGTGGGAGAGACTAGCCGACGCGAGAGACACATCGACAAAGAAAGAAAGACAAAGACAGACATAAAGAGAGATAGACAGAGTGGGGGTATACAATGAGAGGAGGGAGGCGTAATAAGAGAAAGAGAAATAGACAGAGAGAGAGACAGAGAACTTCAGTGAAGTGTCTGTTTGTTGGATGGGTGAGATATATCAATTGAGGGTTTGTTAGGGAGGTTCCTAAACGTGCCTTTGTAGAGCACCCTAAGATTAAAAAACAATTTGGCCATGGTGAGCCCCAAGTCTACATATTATTACAGAAATATTATTAATCGTGCCCATAATCATGCAATGAATGATTGGGTATAAATGGTTCCAACGCACTGGGATTGCAAACAGGGATCTCTATACATTGAGCTTTGTACAGAAAAGTTACACTGCCTAAGAATCCAAGCACTGGAAAAATTTTCATTGGCACACAAATTAAACTCAAAATACACATTACAAATTATGTAGGTAAAATAGAGGCAGAGAGACAACCAAACGATACACCCCTATACAGTATACATCTTGCCAGAGTGATGATTTTTCACGTCTTGACTTATTCCTTGCTCAAACCACCAGAGTCCAACCAAGATCCAACCAAAGTGTTCAAAAAAATGTCTTGCAAAGACTCCGACACTGTGTGGAAAAAAATACGGAATTAATCTAGGTACCAACTGCAAACAGAAGTAGAGCCTTTCCCTGCTGAGTTTGGGTAATCTCAACACAGAAAACTGAGCAAATGAAGAGGAGTGTTTCAACAGGAACACAAACATATGTATTTTAGGGATGATGTTGGCGTTAAGGAGTGCTGTGAGTTAACAAAAAGCCAGAGGAAGTCCATCTATTCTGCTTTGGAACTGATTTCTCGAATCAACGTCTCAAGTCATCGTTTGAAGTGGCAATACAACAAGTGTTGCCAAATCAACTAGAAAATTACATTTCAAATTTGTGTCTGTAATCCAGTATAGTCCTATATCCAATGACCTACCTTTGAGGGTAACAGGAAGGAAAATGGATGGTGGGATATTGTCTTGGGTAAAAGGAAAACCGATCCTTTGGAACTCTGTGAGAAAAACAGCTCTCGTGCTTTCCATGTTAATCAGTCGAATGAGGGTCATGAGCATGGCCACCAAAAAATCTGAAGACTAAATCCTCAAACGGCTCAACATAATCAGATTTGATTAATTAAACATGAAGCACGCAGAAACAAAACTATTTTCAATTTCAGTAATATTGCCACCATCATTTCAGAATCACCACTGTCTCTTAGCTGTTTTCCAATTTTCAAAGATACTGTCCTCCACAGCAAATTACAGCACCCTCAAATCCGCCCCGTCACTCCTTTCAAGTTCGACATGAAAGCAAGAGCCTAGGCTGTATAGCCGAAACACTGACACTGCACTACACTATGGGATAATATATAATTTCTTTTTGCAAAATGGTACCACTGAATGCATTTTAAGATGTTCTAATGTGGTTTAATTCCAACACTAAAGGAAGAAGTTCTTTCAATTAAAGTCAGTCATGGTGAGAATCTTCTGTCCACTTCTCCAGCAGTCTGCTCGCTATCAGTCTCTGAAGATCTGCAAAACCTCTAACAAACACTCACCTTGGTGAAATCTAGTTTTGTCATCCTCAGTACCATTACATATTGGTCTTGTCTTCAATAGTGTGGAACAATTGAAAAAACTAACGTTCATTAAACGAACCCAATACATAAGACCTTGCCTTTTTGGCAATATTTTAGGCAACAAAAACATCCCCACATCTTTTTTTAAGGACATAACTTGAGAAAAACATTCGTCAAGCGAATGACCTCTCCACTCCACATGCTTCGGTTTAAACGGAGGAATGTCAGACCAGTCTCTGTGATGGATAGGGACATGTACTCTAGTGACAGAAAACACGGCCTCTTTCTCTAATGAACCATACAGTGGGAGGGGGAATCAATGGAGCTTCCATAACCTACATGTAACCAGGGACTCAGAAGCCAGCTTCGAGGCCCTGTAAGGTTGGCGCAGGATCTAACCAAAAATGAAATTAGGTTTCATTTCTAGGGATGTGTACAGAGAATGCATGATATGAAAAGGAAGGGAAAGGGATGACAATATAAAGGCCAGAATCACAAGAAAGAATTTAATATAAAAGCGAGTGTGTTTCTGTGAGAAAGAGAGAAGTCATTACAGCGTAAGAAGTAATCCGTTCCTCAGATTTCCACTGACCTGCAATAGGTCTGTAATCTTTGAGATGCAACAGTTCTCATATGAGCCTAGAGATTGTTTAGCAGTTTTGCTGGTCCTTTTTCCCATCTTCTCCTGCATGCCTTCCGTCATAATAAAATACATTTGAACATCAGCTATGGTGAAATGATCCAGGGAGTTTGATGCTTACAAGGTAGTGCACCAAATCAATAAGTAATAACTATTGTAATTACTTTGCATGAACATTTAATTCACTAACCCTTCACCAAAAAATCTATTATTTGGACTAAACTCTGTTCAGTTTGTTTGCATTTACTTGTGAGCTTGTGATTGGACCACCAATGTGTAATCACGTTGCCAGACCTCCACAGTGTGTGTCACTGAGCATTTGTGTGTGAGCACACACGTTTTGAAGTGTGTGTGTCTGTTCATGATGAAGATAAGAGTGGGACAATGTCAATAGTGATGATGACCACCATGGTCCCGAGCCAAACATAGGCCATCTGTTTGGGCCAGGCTGGAGAGGAAGCAGTCAGAGGGAGGGCAGGTCTTCTGGGTCACTGGCACACAAAGCTCTACGAGGAGGGAGACTGGCCCCCAGAACGGCACAACACAAGAGGACTCAGGTCATGTGATTAATGTATACATATATAAAGGGTTATATATATTTATATTATTTATGTACTATATATACATGCACTTGCTTTATTTGATCGAATCGGAAATTATGTTTGACTAGAGAGTAGATTTTTCAAGCCATAGCCTTGGTTTGAGTAATGGTATGTCCTCAGTGAGCAGCATGCAGTGTCTTTATTGCTGTGTCATGTACAGTGTGTGTGTGTGTGTGTGTGTGTTTGTGTGTGTGTGTGTACTGTAAAGTCCTGTGGTGTCAGGTTCTCCCTAGGATGGCTCATTAATCTGCAGAGCTGCAGTGCTAGAGAAGAGAGAGGAGGGGGTGGGACAAAGAGGATTCTCTGGTGCTGAAGGGCCAGCCAGGGACCAGGATCTTAGGGACGGCGAATGGAAGAGGGTGACCAAAGGGGTAAGGAGGTTTGGTGTGACTAAGTTTCCAACTGTAAGTGAAACTTTCCTTAGAGTTATTCATATCTCAAACGTACCCTCGGGCTGCTATGGGGACGTTTATTTGTATGACGTGTGTCTTATAGTCAGTCTAGAGAACGTCAGGCAGGACTAACCCCTGAAAATGATGCAGACAAGTCTATTTTTCTCCAAATAAATAGGCGCCTCTTTTGCTGCTCTGTGAAAGTACAGTACAAACCACCACTGCTGACTGCTGAATCCTTTAGGCAGTGCAGCAAAGCTGCCTCTGTGACCTCACCATGTAGCCGCTGTTGCAGAATGAGGAGGCAGATTATCCTATTGCTGCTGCATCCCAGGCTCAGTGTAAACACCACCAGCAACATGTGTGCTATCGTAGCACTCGAAGTTAAGGCCCCATTAAAAATTTACTCCTGGCACACATTTTAATAATTAATGTCCGGCAAAGCAACAACGCTTGAACCCTTTAGCACGCTTTTTTACCTCACTCTCGGCCATAGTTTCTGAAAAAAGCATGACAAACAGATAACTGTTATTTGTGTTTGCTTGTGAACAGATAATGTACATGGACATCTAGTAGGAAGCATTTGGCTGTCTTCAAATGCTTCTGGATCACCAGGGAATGTGTGGTTAAAGGTTCCCTTCTGGTATGTTGGCAAAATATGAAGGTTTAAGGTTTCGCATTATGTCTTCCCCAAAGCTGGCACTAAACCAGGATGTTCTCGATGTGAAGCCTAGTGTCTTTGCAGCTACAGTCTGCAGCTCAATATTAAGACGGAGCTCAAATCTCTTCAGATGCATTTTTGTAGAATGAGGGGAAATCGCATTAACGTATCAGTGGCTTCACGACCAAACATCCCGAATTTCAATCATTTCTAATAATCAGAGCATATTTGCTCAATGGAGATCCATGGGTATCATCAGTACAAGTTACAGAAGTGACATCTTTAGATGTACACTGATGCACATCCAATATGTAGGAGATTATTTTTATTTTTCTACATTATGGATTAATATGTTATTTCGTAGGGTACCTTCAAATCTAAAAGACATGTCTTTCCCAAAGCTCAGCTCAACAGCCTAGCTGGCGTGTCTAAAGCACATCCTACTTTTATTCTATATTAAGCCTGAGTGGTTAGAAAAAATCAATATAAGGGTTCGGCATAAGCAGTCCGTGGATTATTACGGTCAAACACTCCCAGCTGAATACCACGTTCATGTGATATATACATTTTCAATATTCAATATAGAGTGAATATGATCAACAAGGTAAGTTTTCCGGACAAGTATATACTGAAATGGATGACAGACAAAGCTGTTACACAGAAATAGAATGAGTTTTAAAAGTTAAACAAGACTTCTCAAATATTGGTAACATCAATCAAGATTAAAAGTGGGAAGAGCCCATTTAGTAGACAGAAATCCATTTCAATAATGCCTTCAGAATCCTAATGAGAGAAGCTCCTTCCAATTTTGCCATTTAGCTTTCAGAGAATTCGTAATTATATTTGTGCTGTGACTGTGTCCTGTCATTTCTGGGCAAGGTGACTCAGTTATACTGATGTGCATTGCCTCTGTGGGATCAATATTACAACTGAGGCATAATTCATTTAACGGTGTATCCATTTATGAACACTGATATCAAGCAACAGTACAAGGCCTCAACAGTGCATGGACATACATTTCATTTGTTCTAGTTTAAACAATGTAAAAAAGAATAATAACGATAATAATGTGATAAGTTCTAGAATGTTTCCCTGTTCAAATTCTATAGATATACACAGTGAAGTCCACTAACATGCAATTCAAATGAAATATACAAAGTTGACTAACATGCACTCAAATCAACAACTGGAGAGCTAAGTTAGTGCTAAGGTCAACTGATAATGGTCACATTTTATAAAAGGACAAACCTCTTTAGATGCTTTCACCTCAATGTGTCTACACTGTATCAGGTTTTTCTTGTCCTATCTTTCCATCCTTTCAGTCCATATTTCCCTTCCTTTTTTATACAAGAGTAGTATGGATAGACTACAACGTTTTGCTAAGATTATAATTTGACCAGCAGGAAAAGGAGAATCCCTTCTACCTTTTTTCTCTGCCTCTTTCTCTGACTCTATCTCTCATTCACCTGCGGTCTTTTCATTGGGCCAAAGGGTTGGGTTGTGCAAAGAAGGCTTGTGCGACATTCAGTGAGACACTGTTTGATGAGAAGAAAACATCCTATTTCTGCATGACTAAATGGAACTGCTTCTGAGATGGATACTAGGTGGGCTGAATGGAACTAATGAGGTGTGGCCCCTGTTCTGCTTTGTCACTTCCCAGGAGGCCACTCATTCGGGGCCATGTCTCCAAAAGGAATCAGGAAAAGAGAAAAAGAAGCTCTCACTTTAAATTGCCATAAAGAACTGTATGGGCAGCAATTCACATCGTCGATTATCTAACCACTGATCATAAAAGTCCACAATTGATGATCTCAACACCAATTGTTGAGGCACTGTTTGTTCACAAGGTGGCAAGGCTAGTAGACTGGAAGGAAATACAAAAACCTTCACAAGATTGGTGTTTGATCCTGTTCCATCTTCACAATAAATCAGCTAAGTGTCCTTGTCACATTATAAAGTAGGCTTTCTTTGCGTTTGTTGTCAAATCATACAAATGTGAGACTGGTGTTGGTCTTTTTGTGTTATGTCACTGCGAATACCTGTGAGAAAATCTTTTAACAACTATCAAAGAGCAACTGTCAGATATCAGGAATCCAGGCAGACTAGAAGAACACAATCTCTCTCTCTCTCACACACACACAAACACGTACGCACGCACACACATCTTTTTACGGATTCAGGTGTAGATCATAACTCTACTTATTGATTCTTTCCATTCTAATATAACACAAGTACTACAATTTATCAGAAATTTTTTGTAAAGCTCCGTTTAATAGAGCAAGATATGGGACGTTGGAGACATATATAAGGAATAGAAAACATTCAGATTGTCTGTATTCAGTCACAAATATAATTGACTAGCCATACGCAATGCAGATAAAACGTATTCCTGTGTTCAAATTAATGCTGCCGTCATGTGATGTTCACAGGTATCCGCGTCTCTGACGAAAGCGGCATCTGTCCCACAGGCGCAGAGCGACAGGCGAAAGATACCTAAAGCGTCAAAATAGGTTAAATAAATATTTGTGTAACTGACCTGAATCGTGCAGGTGTATTCCGAATCATCCAGCAGCCTGACGGTACAGTTGTATTCTCTTTCCAAATTCCTGATGCTGCCACTCATCAATCGACTCAGCATCTTTGTCTGCGTGTGGGACCACAATAAACTGTTCACAACAGAAGTATGTCAGATTAACGACGTTCTTCTTCTTTGGTCCAACACCTGGATCGCAGCAAATGCAACCTTAGGCGGAGATTAGGCATCGTTTTCAATATAGATATCCTCACAGTGTGTTCCTGGTTGAACAACCACTGAATGTATCAGTAGCTAAGTGAAAAGACGGTTATGGTTCAGTCAAACACTTGTCATCATACCTTTACCCTCGTCTCGACTGCTTGAAATGATACTGGGCGGGTCTGCAGGCGCTGAATGACGTGCCTTAAAACCAACGACAAGCGACGCCTCACATTTCTTTTTGGCCACAGGTTGCCTTCTACACACTGTAAGCCTTCCAAACCGCGGTAAGGAAACATTCTAACTACCTGGTGGATGTTTCATTAGCGCAAATATCCTCAACACTCATATTACATGTTCATGGCCTTATTGTGAGTAGCTATTAAGTGCCTATAGTTGAAGTAAAACACAGTTTTAATGCCAATAGTTGTCGTCATTTTGTTGTAGGCTACTCTGTCACAGTCACACGCATTTTTTTTAACCATCGAGCGCTTGATGACACAAGACGTGATAGATAGACTATCTCTCTATTAAGTGATGCCCAAAATATGGTGTGGAAGATATAGCCTTATAAATTTAGAAACAGATTTTAAAAATGAAAAGCTTTTTCACAATTCCTTGCGTAGCCTACTGGCTCCCTCTGGTGGTCAATGAAGCTATACAAACGAAAGTTGTCCTCATTTTGGTATGCGTATTCAATCTTTAGAAGTAGGCTAACTTTCCAACCCAAAAGTAGTATGGTACGGGCGGACTACTGCTTTTTAAAGAATTTGTAATCAATCTTGAACAAAAGCGAACCCATCTGCCGTGACATTGTTTCGCAATGCCGTGACCCGGATTCGAACCGGGGTTGCTGCGGCCACAACGCAGAGTACTAACCACTATACGATCACGGCGAGCTACGATAGGCGTTCGAATCAACTGATCAATTTAGACACTAGACCTATCGGCAGGGTTCGATTTACGGGGGGGGTGCATGGGGAGTGGTTGGGGGGGGTTGACCCCCCTAATTAAAGACTTGGATCCCCCCAAAAGAGGTACAAACAACAGGTAGGGGGGCTCGATACACGCCCTGGAGAAGAAGTTGACCCACACTCTGATTGTCATTGCATAATTCGCACTCTGCCTATCGGACTACAAAAAGCGTTTGGATTTAGTGGACTTGAACAAATGAGTAATTTCGAATTTATTTGTTTATCATGTTCATTTTAACCGTAATAAAGACACGAGCATCGCCTACCGGCAGTACAAAGAAATAGCAAGAAGAGGACACCAGAAACATACAACATATCCCAAATGCAGCAAGATAATGAAGTTTGTCAATTGACACTTTTTTCTCGTTGTTTAGAATTGTGTGCTTGAGCAAAAATGGATCCATCTGCCGTGACATTGTTTCGCAATGCCGTGACCCGGATTCGAACCGGGGTTGCTGCGGCCACAACGCAGAGTACTAACCACTATACGATCACGGCGAGCTACGATGGACGTGGGCCATCCTTCATCAATTGAGAAAGTAAGCCTATCGGACTACAAAACGCTTTTGAATTTAGTGGACGTGAACAAATGAGTAATTTCCAATGTCTGCCGAATATATTTGTTTATCGTGTACATTTTACCCTAATAAAGACACGAGCATCGCCTACCGGCAGTACAAAGACATAGCAAGAAGAGGACACCATTCAGAAACATACAAAATATCCAAAAGGCAGCAAGATAACAAAGTTTGCCAATTGACACATTTGTCTCGTATTCTTCTATAAGGCTATAATTGTTTGCTTGAGCAAAAGTGAGTCCATCTGCCGTGACATTGTTTCGCAATGCCGTGACCCGGATTCGAACCGGGGTTGCTGCGGCCACAACGCAGAGTACTAACCACTATACGATCACGGCGAGCTACGATGGACTCGGTTGTCGACAGCGTCAAAGATGGCGTTTTAAAACTCACTTTCATGTTGTATAGTGGTTTAGGTAAGGTACGACTGTAATGAATGGCTCTATGATTGAATCTAGATCACCTCCGTTTGGTCATACGTTATTTGCTATTTTACAATTTTAAAATTACAATAAAATTAATGATTAAGGATTTCGGAGATTTTTCACTTAGGTTTACCGATGACAGAAACAGATTAATCACGCAGCCTTGTAATTATATGTGTAAGTAAAGTTTGATTCTAATTGTGACAGGTACTCGCTTAAAAGAAAATCATACAATTGATATAATGCCAAATATAAGTCAGTTATTTGACTCGTGACATAGCATACAAACTTGTATTGTTTCCCTTATTTCGCCGCTAGAGGCCAGTCTATTTCAAATAGGCTAGTGTCTTTCATCAAAAGTTGCTGTCGTAATTTTTTTTAAATCGACTTAACAACGTCATTTATAATCTTTAAAAGAAAGGTCGCTTATATTGTTGAAATGACGAATGAGAATAGCATGCAGACATAGTTGTTTTTATTGTTGTTGCAGTTTCACCAACAATTAGTGTAGCGATATTATCCCCAACCGTTTTGCAATTATAAATCATTGGGACAGACTGGGACGTAGGCCTATATGTTGCACCATTCTGGTCAAATCATGTCTAAAAAGATATCAGATTGCCGTTTTCAAGGAACCATCGTCTTTTAGAACTTAACTGTTGATCACATATTTCCTGCACTTACAATAAACAAGCTTCATGACCATTAGAAGTCAATTGTTACAAAATATTGACCATAAACGGAACACAGCCCTTGCTTGTGATAGTGTTTGTCATGTTATTGGTTAATGGCAGTATGGTTGTTTATAGTAGTAGTGTGTGTGACAGTAACGGTGTGTTTCTAAGGGTAAGAGTAAGGGTGACGCTCAGCTGTCAAGTCATCTCCTGTTTCTGCTTCCTTGGAGGTAACACTGGTGTGGATATTCAGTGGATGATGTCACAGTTTTAACACCCCAGTCTTACAAATCCAAGCCTAGTTTCCACAGAGACTTGTCAAACATCAAAATAAGCTGCAGAATGGGGGTGGGGGTGGGGTAGAACACCCCAGGGCAGCCAATGACTGTAGGGCAGCCAATGACGGTAGCTCAGATGTCAACACATCATCATACAAACAAGCTTGAATCTAAGACGTCATGTCCATTTAGAACGGAACAGTCTGTTCTGTTGATGTCCCCAATAACAAATCATATGTGTGCTGGGCACTACTGAATTATGTTGGTAATTCAGTATTACATCTTCATTTAAGGATCTATTCCCTGGCATAAGCTTGTTTTATATATTGTATCATATATTCATCATGATCTCTTCAGTGAACAATGTATACACGCCAGAGTTTGTCAGTTTGGAAACCCCCCTTTTTCTCTGACGTGAAAACCACGTCAGAGAAGGCAATTCCAAGACCAGTTCCTGTAGTGGTGAAACAGCACGCAGAAGTACTGATGGCACTTCACACACAGCACCTGTCTGTAAGCTCTTTACAGAGGTTGCACCTGCCTGAAAGGATGCAATTGCTCAAATTGTATAGAATTGCAGGAGTGCTTTTTTGTCCACACATTTTTCTCGTGGTTTAATTTGCTTACGTTGTAGGTGGCCCACACCTGTTTGTCTGATGCACTGCCATGCTGTAAACACTATATTCCAGATGGCTTTGAGGGTATTGATGTCATCAATACTAAACAACAATGTGTTCAATTAGCAGATGTTTGTGTCCAAAGCAAAGGGGTATTAAACCTGTGACATTTTGTTTTGCAGTCCAATGCTCTACCTCTGAGCTGCACCCATCCCTTCTTAGATTAAAGACCTAAAGAGCACATCACACAGTATTCCAAACTGATAAAACAAAAATTGGCATGTCTCACTGTGGTTGGAGTTCCCTGGTTGTACAATTGTTTTTTTGCAGTTGAAAGAAAGCTTAGTGAAAATGTCATAGCCACACAGTAAAGGTTACTATTTCTGATGTCTATGTAGTGAATTAGGGCCGTAGTGGAATCGATATTAAATTACAGTGGTTTGGTCAGCCACATAACCTGCAGCCTTCCGTCTCAGGTTCTCCTCCGGGCACAGTCCTCTGCTCATGTTAGACTGTAAATATATGGTGGTGTGAGGCCTTTAGGTCCCCAAGGTCCTTGTTCATTAACTTGCCTCCCTGGAATGGATGAATCGGCTGTTTACAGTATGTGTCTCAAATGGCAATTTAGACCTCTTATCTACATTCAAGAAAGACACACTTAGATGGTTTTGCTGTAGTGTATCCTGTTTGAAGGAGATTAGTGCAACCCTTTTGAATAGGCGAAGTTTTATAATAAAGCTAAGCAAGTGCCAGTAATGTTGTTCCTATGTCCCCTATAAATCTGTCAAACAAAGCCACTGGACTATAGGAACTGCTATATTTAGCAATGCACGAGGCAGAAAAAAAAAAATCTTTCTATGCGACCATTTATAGCTATTTGCTTCTAATGAGTTCATATGGTAAATAACTATGGAGAATTCAACACATTATAAAAGTTTTTTCTTATGCTGTATGTCTTGTCACCAGATAACATCTTTGTTGGTGAGTGATTTGTGGGAGAGAAAAACTAAACTATTCCTTTCTGAGGAAAGGCGGTGCCCCATGGCACAACCTTTCAATGTCTAAATGCTTTAAAAACCCTGTTGTGCTTTGATCAGACCTAACACACCCCTTCAAGAATGCCCAGCTGAGAGCCACCATCTTTGTCCCTGTGGCTCCAGTCAGAGAGCACTGAACCAGCTGCTGTGGGAGGCTCTGCAGATCATGTTTGTCCATCATACGTTCCATTGGGTAGAAGTGTGCTGAATTATTAGGCTTGATAATAAGCACAGTCACTGCATAGGCCTCCTTCATGTGAAAAAATTTCCTTAATGTTATTAAGGACAAGATGGGAATGAAAAAAAGAAGTAAAAATAGCTGCACTGTAGTAATAGATGCATGTGTAATTTGATAAGAGTCTATGTAGAGTAACATCAGAGGAATTCTGATTAGTAGCTTTGAACTTGATTTATGTTTCAAACTTAAGAAGCTGGAATTCATAGTGATAGTTCCAGTTACAATCAGTGCTGTGAGATGTATATGTTGAGTTGTCAGTATGCAAAAGAATAAGATGAAAAGTGGTGGTTTCAAGTGAACTTTGAGTGCTCTTTTTTCAAATGTAAATTACACAACATAAATAGCAAAGTGGCACCCAAGTGTTCTTGAATAGTTAGAAGAACTATATAAGGCTGTTCTATTCCTATTGTTTCTCCTCTGGGGGTCTGTGTCCATTGCAAGACAATTAGACTGCAGGCCAGCCAATGGGCTGTCCCACACCATGTCATGACTACTAACTAACTGGGCAATTGGATAATAGAAACTGGCAACAATTTGATCGCATTTTTTACAAAGTGGTAGTACTTCTACTTTAGTCTATCCTACTGCTGTCATATGTCACAATTTTCCAAGAGCTGTTTCAGAATCAACAAGCTCTCCTTTTTACTTAGGAAGGTCAGTGTAACCAAGCACTTTTATTTTGGAAAGTAAAGCAATGTGACGGGATGCTTAAATTTACAGCTCATTTTAATGGGTTTTTAAGGAGGGTGTCATCCTTCTGATTGACAGGATCATATGATACTTCAGGACAGACCTCATCCAGTCCGCAGCATGCCCTTTGAGGAAAAAAACACATCCTGGTTTTAGAATGAATTGACGAACGAGGAACAACATTTGCTGACAGTCTAATGATTCCATTCCATCTGAAACTACCTTGAATTACAGGATCTTACCGTGGAATCAAAACCTCCAAAATGCTGGAAAGAAATATCATCATACTCTCCGACAGCCTGGTTATAAACAGCGTTTTCTTTTCAGTCCCAGGATATTGTAGTTATCAAAACGTTTGGAAGACCAGTTTTGGAAAATGTGATGTGCTCTTGTGCCTATTTGCAGGCCTGCTATAAATAGGGAGAAGGGGCTACGCATGCTCATGTTTGATTGTAAATTGCAGTGGCTTGAGCTGAAGCAAAGGGGGGGTCTCTTCTGAAGGACAAAAAGCAACTTTTGAGTTGGTGAGTTGACTAGTTACAGAGATCGTATGGAAACTAGCTTTATTACATTTGGCAATGTCCTGGATGTGTCAACAAGTGGAGGACTCATTCTAGCAACTTATTTCTGGAAAGCATCTCCCATTTGGATGTATGATTCAGTGTTGTGAGGGATTGTGTTACACTTGAGTTTCTGAGTTCCTGCTCCTCCTATCAATCCCAAATTATAAACCTTTTTTTTTTTTAAGTCAGTCGAATCAATTATCCAAGTTCTTAATGTGACTTTCTCTTTTCTTTCAGTTGCTCCCTGGTTTACATCAGACAGGGAAAGAAGACAAAACACTTTGTAACAGGACATCTGAGGAATTTCTCCTGAAAACAATATCGGTGGTGGCCTAAACTTTTCCCTTGGTGGATATGGGTTCCAGGAGGGTAGTAACACGCTCTTACTCAGGAGATGGAAGATCTGGTTTTAACAATGGGGATGATGTCACTGGAAGTAGCAGAGCCAGTGGTCTCAGTTACCTCTCTGGTGTCAGACCAGAAAACAGGTAAAACTCTCCATTTGGATAAATTATTGGGACACGAAAAACATCTGTATCACATATTCTCTTTAAATCAACTGAATGGTTACTGTGAAACTAT
The DNA here is from genome assembly GCF_038355195.1 of Osmerus mordax. Classification (NCBI taxonomy): domain Eukaryota; kingdom Metazoa; phylum Chordata; class Actinopteri; order Osmeriformes; family Osmeridae; genus Osmerus; species Osmerus mordax. The sequence continues at coordinate 13,628,880 of NC_090062.1, read as the reverse complement.
GTTTGCATACTTTGGCTGTGTTTTGTTCTTTGTTAGTTTCCATGGTGTTTGAACTGTTTGAATGCATAGTTGATAAGAAACTCTCTAACACTCTGCACTTGCTTGTAAAAAAAAAGTGACTGTGAGGGTCAGCTATTTATAAACTTCATTGCATTGCCTTAAAAAAATGCTTAACATTCATCAAAATGTCTTCAGTACAGTATATTCAAAAACAGGACAAAAACCTTTTGCAGCCTACTTTTCTACTGGGGCCTGGTTGCATGACCAGATTTAAGTAGGAATAAATAAAACACATTCATTGTAATTTAACTGAAAATAAATCCGTATTGAAAAACAAGAGGCAGTTATGTAACTCCTGACAGCATTAATAAGTTGTATTTTTTCATTTTTAGAGTTGTTGTTTTGTTTGGTTTCCATACAGGAAATTGGCAATGTGAAGTCATGCAACGTTAGCACACTGTCCTTAAACAGCACCATATCAGAGTTAACTGCCCCTGTGACTGAAATAGATGACAACACCAGACAGAGATCAAGTGACCATACATAAGCACCGAATTAATGATGCAGTCCTCATTATAGGCTTGAAATTCATCAATGTTCTGTCACCCATGGGATGTTATTTGCCGCATATAAGCATGCTTCAATACATTCTGTATTGAATTCATCAAACAGATGAGCATGTATGTCTCATCACTGTAAAATGATTTCATATGGACAAAGATTTGGCACAGTGTAAGCGATTGAAAGATCTACACCTAAAACCCCTCACATGTACATTACAAACGTACTTACAATTGGACAAAAGTGTACAATTTGTTAATGACTGATGTTGTTATAGATACGTTGATGTAATTCAAATATAACTTTGTCCATATGTATATCTTAACATGTCTAAACATACATGCATAATGCCTGATAAGCTGCTTTTATTTGCCTCCCCTCTGCATAGCCAATCACGTCACAGGTTTTCTCAATACAGGCAATCAAGGTACTGTAACTAAAGCAATCGCTCAAAAATCAATTTGACCTAACCCTTTCACGTTGTACTGACACTTGACATATATCGTGTATGTGGTGCTGCAGTATAAACCAAAAACAAAAAGCTGAAGTTATGTATCAGACTAACCATCTCAATGGTTGCAAAATTGCCTGAGAATGAGATTGAGAGACTGTGTTTACAGTTCAGCTAACCAGCTGGCTGTGTTTTTCAGGAGTACCTTCTGTAGTGTTATGGCACATTTAACGGAGGAGACCCAGCCATCCTTTGAGTCAACCTTAAAATCTAGAGCAGTGTCTGAGGCCAGTAATGTGAAATTCATCTGTGTGGTGACAGGTAAACACTCAATGGTGCAACACTGTATCTGTAAAGTTGTTTTTGTATTTGTAATGTCAAATGTCCTTCTTCAGATTTTTTCTGTGTCTGTTTATTGTAACAATGTACTGACTTTTCATTTCTTTCCAGGTAATCCTGCTCCCGAAGTCACATGGTATAAAGATGACATACAACTGGACAGATACTGTGGACTTCCTAAATATGAAGTCTCCCGCAATGGACAGAATCATTCCTTGCACATTTACAAGTATGTGATTTCACAGTTAAAATGTTGTTTAACCTTGTTGACTGAGACATTGTTTGCATTTGCTAAAACATAAAACAATATTCCCTGTAGTTGCACTTTGGAGGATGCAGCCATTTACCAAGCATCAGCACGGAACAGCAAAGGTATTGTGTCTTGCTCTGGGGTTCTGGAGGTGGGAACAATGAGCGAATACAAGATCCACCAACAGTACTTTGCCAAGCTAAAGCAGAAGGCTGAAAACAAGCGCAGGGACCTGGAGGACCCCAAGCTGTGGGAGAAGGAGGACCATGGGCCTGGACGTCAAGAGCAGCTACGGACCATCAGTCCTGACCGCTCCCAACGGAAACGGCGGTCCCCCATGGAGGCCAGCCTCAGCACCCCTAGTTCCATCGAAGAAGAGGGGGCTGAGGAGAACATCTCTGTCCCAGACAGAGAGTCAGAGGTCAGGCTACAGGAGACGTGTACAGAGGGAATCGAGAATTCCATACCAGTGACTAATGGGACCGCATCCTCCATCTCTGATGGTCAGCCTGCAAAAGAAAATGGCAGCAATGGCCTCACATACATATATGATTCAGTGCAAAAGACCTTCTCTGCACAACCACCCAAGGCACCGTTTGCCAAGAAGAAGATAAAGATCTCTAACGGAGAGGGGCATGTGAATTCTGATAGCCAGGTAGAGATAGTGTCTGAGGACAGAGGCACAAGTGAAGAGGCCAGTGTGTTAACGTGCCAAATCGATTCTTCATACTCACAGAGAACAGATGATGAGGCAATGGAAGTAGAGAGTTCTGCTCCAGATAACATACAAGAGAACAACATCAGTGTGTCTGTGTTGCAGGAAAAGGTTCAAGTTGAAGGGACGTTGCCAGCCCACTTAAACAAGGATCCCTCTCTTGACCCTTTTTCTGCTGTGTCTCCATCAGTGAAGGAAATCCAAGGAAAAAAGAGTGGAAATGATGTGGAGAAGGAGAAGACTCGGAATATAGAATCTAAGGAACCTAAGGTGAAACGTGAGGTAGAGTCTAAGGACATTTTAAAGAATGTGGGTGCAAATTCACCCATCTCGTCAGAACCAAAACCTAAAACTTCAGTCACACCCCTACAGGTTTTGAATACGTCAGTGGTGGAGGTTAAGACATGTCCAGAGGATGGTTCAATCATGGAGGTAGATGTGAAGCCATTACACAAGCCCTCACAACTAAACCCCATAAACAAGCCCTCATCATTGGAACCCACACACAAGTCCTCATCATTGGAACCCACACACAAGCCGTCATCACTAAAACCCATTAACAAGCCCTCATCAGTGGAACCCACACACAAGCCGTCTTCACTAAAACCCACACACGAGCCCTCACTACTAAAACCCACACACAAGCCCTCAGCATTGGAACCCACACACAAGCCCTCACCACTAAAACCCATAAACAAGCCCTTATCAATGGAACCCACACACAAGCCCTCATCACTAAAACCCACACAGAAGCCCTCAGCTTTGGAACCCACACACAAGCTCTCACCACTAAAACCCATACACAAGCCCTCATCAGTGGAACCCACACACAAGCCCTCATCACTAAAACCCACACACAAGCCCTTAGCATTGGAACCCACACACAAGCTCAGAGCATTGGAACCCACACACAAGCCCTCAGCATTGGAACTTTCTGAATTAGAGTCTATACACAGCACTCTTGTAAATAAATCTAAAGTTACTGTGGAAGACCCAGCAACAGTTGGTGTTGGGGGTTTGAGTTCTGATACTTCCATTAATGGAGCTGCAGCTATCATGGGCCCAGACTCTGTAGCGACCCCATGTGACAGAGAGAATGGATTTCCTCAGCATCCGTGTGAACAGTCAAGAGATCAGCTGTCTGGGAAGGAAACGAGCAGCAGTCTAAAGAATGCATCTGTGTCTCTGCCTCCGCTGCGGGCTGAGGTGAGTGGCCCTGTTCCCTATGAGCTCATGAGTGCTTTGCGTTTCCAACACAAGCCAGATCAGTAACACAAGCACCCCATGTCTATTTATAGGCTTTACAAGTATGCCTCGAATTGACAAGACGTATGAGTTGTGACACATGCGTTAACAAATGTAATAGGTATATTCCCGCTACACATATCACATGGTTGAAGAGCATGAGCACAGATATCAGTGAGCGGAAAGGCCACAGGAGGTATTTGTTTACAATATGTGCTTTGTGTAATCTAGATTTAGCTATTCATAATCCTTGTCTGACAGCATAGCAACTGTTGGTAGTCTTGGTGAAGAACCATTGAATCACAATGGAACAGATGGTGTTGTGATGACGCTTTAAAAGGTCTCAGATTTGCTATGAGAGGGACCACTTATGACCATGACATTTTCTACTCTTGAAGGATGAATATTGTTGCACTGTAGCCAGTAACTACATTTTTAGTAACTGGCATCAAACCCCCTCCTTTGTTACACTGCTGTGATTCAGATGGATCTTATTGAGGAGCTCCAAAGCGCATTATCTACATTCCATTCTCCTTATGCTAAGTCTTGAAATACCCCCTCCCCCAACTGAGTCAAGGCATGGCTTGTCCAGTATACCCTTCACTGGGCTAAATATGCATCAGTGAACCCTGAGGTGGAGAGAATCTGCTGTCCACTCCTTAATGTTTAAATGTATATGAATCCCTCTGTATCTCTATGTATTCCAAATGTAATATTTTGATATCATGTATTCCTAACCGAGTTTGATTCAAAACTTGATGTATTGCCCCCTCACCTTCCTGTCTTCAGCCTTATTTGTTTGTTTATTTTTTATTATGGCTCAGGTAACATAACATAGCAGCGTGTCAGTTGCGTGCAGGATTCAGGGGTTGTCCCATTCACAGATGGAGTGACACATGACAGAGGCATCCAATTAAAACCTATTGTGCTCATCTTAATTTCAGCTCCCTTGCTGCTGTGCTGAGTATGGATTGGAGTCAATCTTAAAACAACTGGTATCAGCTTTTCATGGTTGTCCCAAGTGTGACAACAACATAAAACATGACAGTCCTGATAACACTAATATTTTCATATTATTATGGATTATTCTAGCTTGAACGCTGGCCTTGTGCTTTCTATCCACAGTGAAGTATAAAATCTGTGTTTGGACATTGAGGTTAATTCAAGATCAGACTGATTTACAACTTTGGAAAAAAGTGTTACATCATGTTGTTGAGTAGGTGCCAGTTAGTGTGTTTTTCAGACGGCGTAGTGCTCAACACGTGAAATAAATAACAAGATGAATTGCGTATTTTAATATATGTAGATGGATCATCTTTCTCCTCTCTGCTTTAATCTCTGATTTACTGAAGCCATAGCGTCAGCCAAAAACGCTTGATATCCCTTTCTACTGAATATACACATCATAAAGACAGACTAAGCAACAAACAATTAATGTGTATAAATTGCTTGTATATTTTAACATTCTAGAATGATAACATTTCTAATTTCTTACAGTTTCTGTTATATTTGTTTACATTTCATACTGACTATGATCAGTGTCAACTGTTTTTTCCATAAATTTTGATATCTGTCGCTTTGGCTATGTTGTTACCGCCTTTATAGTTATATGTGTTTATGCATGTCCAGCATAGTTATGGATAAAGGAATAAGTATTTACAGCATGGAAACCTCTGCTTGTTTGTGCCTCAAGGTTACACAGCCCCACACACAGACGAAGAGGAATGAAGCACCTGTCGACCCAGAACCGTTAACCACCCGCAGTGAGCTGGATGTACAATCCCTGCCACAGCCTCCATCGGAGAGAGAGGTCACGACAGATGCCGACCAAACTCCCACTTTGCACAATGCTAGCCGAACTGCCAGTGACAAAATGACGCAGAGCACATGGGATCATTCCGGAGGATCAAGAGAAAGTCATACAGTACCTTTTAAAGAAGCACTAAAGTCACCCCTCGAAAGCCTGGGGGAAAGTGAGAACTCCTTAGGGTGTAACATTTCACCCACACTCCTGCCAGGCCAAGTTGAGAAAGATATAAAAACTGTTGGTGGGACAAAGATTCAAGATGAAAAGATCGTAGAGGGCACTGGTGGACTACGAGTGCAGAAAGACAATTTTGCCTCTTCGGGGGAAAAGGCTGAAAACGAAACTAACATTGAAATGGAAAGAACTGTAAATCAAATAGAAAAGCAAAATGGTAACAATATTGTGATGGATGTAACAGGTGTAGAGATGGAAAAGAATGTAGCAGTATTGAAGACTAAGAAGTGTCCGGTTATACAAAAAATTAATTCTCCACATCTAAGCCTTGAGACCATCCCCGACAGCACACAGATAACAGAAACACATTCAAACCCTTCAGCACAAAAACCAAATGACTCTAAAGACCTTCCAAAACCTGTAGCCAGTGTCATGTCGGTTGCTGACATTTTAAGGGCACAATTGAAGGCATTTACCTCTACACTGATTAGCTCAGCGACACCCATACAAAACCCTGTTCACTGTTTTAATGCAGATCTTCAACCAACACTCCCCCAATCAGCAGCAGTTCAAGATATTAAACCAAACCCAATGATAAGAATGGATGACACAGAATTAATTAAGAATTTGGGAAAACCTAAGATTGGGAAGGAGACCAACAATTGTTCTCTTTCTGCTGGTTCTGATGTCCCGTCAGGCCATGAGGAACATAGACGTGATACTGGAATTAAGCTAGTGCAGTCCACCAGCATTGTCAGTCCCATAATTGAGACCTTAACCACTGAGTTTGATATTCCTTCTATTTCTATTAGAGACAAACGCAACACTTTTGAAAACAGAAATCCCAATATGGCAAAGGAAAATTATTGTGTTATGGATACAGGACAGGATGCACCTTTGGAGCATAAACCTAATATGTGTCTAATTGGGCCTGAAAGTATACAAATAGACTCTGCTTTACTTACTCAAAATCATAAGTTGGCCAGTGGCGTTACCCCAATATCAGTTCCGCCGCTCAGGATTTTCCAAGAGCATAAGAAAGTCCAAGAAAATACCACAGAGGAAATTGATTCTTTACAGTCTGTACTGCCAAAGGTCAGCAGTCAACACAATCAGGTTTCTTGTCCTTCAGTTCTCAGTTCACTTCCTTGTGACACTGAAAAACTTTCATATACAAAGAGGCCAGAATGTCTGATAAATACGACCCCAACAGTGCCACCTGTCAGTGATAACTGCTTAAAAAACACTCAACCAGATACAGCAATGTTTGTAGACCAACTAGAGGGACATCAACATGATATGCCACAACTCAGTTCACAGACAATGCAAAGACTGGACTCTCATGTGCCTGCTTTGGGTCCTGAGACACAGGAGCCAAAGATTCCCACTATTAGTCTGCCTTGCTCCAAAACCAAAGATATCAAGTTGGAGGATACCAAGATGGACTATTTGGTTTCTGTTTCAAATATTGAAGAAAACTCTTTGTTACGAAAAGGAGATAGTGCCTCTCCCCTTCCCTCAGCTACGCCACAGGAACTGGCCTCTGGGGCTCGCCGCAAAATTTTCATCCCCAAATCTAAAGGGGACGATGCAGACACTGCACCACCACCTGACAGCCAAAGTCCAAGAGAAGAGGTCCCTAAGAGGACCAGCAGGCTGTCCCCTGACACCCCCTCCTTGTCCCCTAGTTTGTCCCGCAGGTCACCCCTGCTCCAGCCTCCGAGCGGTCAGGCCACCCCCTTCCCTACAGAGAGACGCTCCCCTCTGCCCAGCAGGAGAAAAGTCGTTTCTGACGCCCCCAAACAGATGCAGGAGCCTGCTCAGACCGACACTGCCAAACCTGAGGAGAAACCAGCAGATAAAGACAAGCACAACCCATTTAAAGGTGAGACTTCTGTCATGTTGATGCAGTGTCAAAATGATGGATTGTGTTGTTCTGTGTTCCGGAAGTGGTTTCCTCAAATGAAGGCAGCCACTGCGGCATTCTTTTCTTTGGCTCAGTAGGAAGTGTTATGGAGAGCCTCTGTTTATCCCTCTGCTTGTTTGCTTTGACACTGTCATGCAAAGGGGGTCAGCTACTCGTCAGAGATTAACGAGATACGCTTCATTGATATGGGATCCATATTTTAAGAAGGTGCAACATGAGGATGTGTATATGTTTACCTAGTTGTTCCTGCTGGGGGTCCCTGTCTCATTGCAGCTCCTCAGGTTATCCGTAAGATTAGGGGGGAACCTTTCTCAGATGCCTCAGGACATCTGAAACTGTGGTGCCAGTTCTTCAACGTGCTCAGCGACTCTAGTATCAAGTGGTACAGAGATGATGTGCAGATTGCTGAGGTTAAAAGAAGGTACTGTAAGCCTCAAGTCGGCCTTTAAAAATAATTTTTCCAAAAATGTTGTACTGTACACCCTTTGCCGTTTTGGAATATATATCTCCCATTTCTTTCCCAGTGCAGGAGATGAGACTCAAGTAGCATTAGCCATTGTCCAGACTTCGAGCAGAGACTGTGGCGTTTATGGATGCACAATCAACAATGAATACGGAACAGACTCAACAGACTTCCTTCTTAGTAATGATAGTATGTTATCTGATTTATATCTCTATAAATTCCAAATATATATCATTACGTTGGAAGTTCCACTAATGTTTTATTCATTCTTTCTCCAGTTCTTGCCGGCATGTTTTTGCGTGAGGATCTAGAGGGTAAGAAAGCATTTTTTGTGAATTTGACCGATTGTGTGCTCATTTCTTTTTCATTATTACATCTTACATACTATGTCCTTGTTTTTTCCCCTGTGTAGTGGGAGAGGAGATTGAGATGACACCTCTGCTGTTCAACAAGGGACTGGTTGACTCCGGGCTCTGGGGTAGCAAGTTCTTTGGGCGTATCATGATGACAGAAAATCATATTGGTGAGGGTTGCTCCCGCAAGACCTGTAGGGCAAAGGTCATCTATGGCCTAGAGCCTGTGTTTGAGTCAGGGACCACCTGTATTATCAAGGTGCGCAACCCGATTGCCTATGGAGCCAAGGAGGAGGGCAACCTGATAGAAAGGAACTTGGCGATCACCCAGCTGGTAAGGCCCATTTATTATTTTTTTCCTTTCCAATGCGTTGTGCATTTTGTACATTACAGACATAGATATAATAAGACATGACACAAGTTATCAATGCTGTGAACCTCTCAACAGAATTGTTTTGCAGTGCAAATATTGTGTTCCTCAACAGGAATGTAGGATTCACAACATTGCTCGGGAATACTGCAAAATCTTTGCTGCAGAAACCAGAGTAATTGAAAACTTTGGGCTGGCACTGGAGTGAGTATGACATAATTTCAACACTAGCCAAAGTATATACATTACTCATTCACTTTACATCAGTACTCATTCATACCCACTATTATGTTTTGAAGAGTGATTCCACTCTACATGATGTACCGGCCTGCAAACACCATCCCTCATGCCACAGTAGAGGCAGATTTGACGGGGGTTTATCTGAAGTACTGCTTTCAAGATGCTACAGGCAGGCTCATCATGAGGGTAGGCTCAGAGGTAGAACAGAAGTGCTGTGCTCTCCAACACTGGGTCCACCAATGGACCAATGGCAACCTACTGCTCACTCATCTGGAAGGTACAAAGTGGGGTCCAGCTGAGCTGATTGACATAACTTCTCATTTTAGGTATGAATGATGAAGGCTGTGATTTCATTTTGTTTTGTGTAATTACATTGCAGGTGTTGACACCAAGATCAGCAACATTGGAATTTCCATCCAAACAAAAGGGTTGGTATCTCGATTTCCTGGTGTGTTGCTTTCATAGGAAAAAGAGCATTTGACATCATTTCAACTCTCAAACGCTTTTGCATATTTATAACAAGTTGCATCTTCTTGTGACTAAACCAAACATTACTAAACTAAAACATTTCTCACTATTGTCCGACACAGGTATCAAGGTCTCACTGCTATGGGGAATCCCAAGGTTTTTGAACAGTTTGTTTCTCAGCATCAGTGTAACTACTACTGCGGCCTTCTTAGCCTGAGAGCCCTAAAGGCTGTGGAATCGCTGCAGACACCCATCAAACCAAAAGGCTCCAGGAGCCCCATGCTCCACCGCAAAATGACACCTGGCTCCTCCAGCCCCCTGACACCCAGAAAAGCCACAGCCAGTCCCAGAGTGTCAAGAAAGTCTGAATCTGAAGACACCAAGGCCAACACCAAATTCAAGGCTGAAGAGACTCCCAAAGTTGTCGGGTAGAGTTACTTTATTGTCAAAGGCTTAATTAAATTAAATTGATGATGGTTATATCTTCATGCGTAAGCTTGGGCGGATCTAGGAGCTAGCCTGAGACTAAAGGCTGGTGACCCTGCCCCCAAGCTGTGACTGAAATATGCAGAGTCCTGGATCCTCAGAGATATCGGAAGATGGAAGTTTTAGAACAATATTACATTTCAAAGACAATGGGTTTAAAGAATGATGATGATGATAATGATCTTCATCACCATCCAAATGTAACCTGTTGATGCACTCATTTCATTGCATATACGTATTCCCAAACAAATTGTCTGTACTCTAAAAAAGGTTTATATTGTACTGTATATCAATTATCATTGTATATCACAAAGTGTGCATCCCAGCTTTGCCTCAGGTCTCCAAAGGTACATCAGGTTGGTGTTATTTGTACTGTTTTGAATTGATCTAGTGGTCTGAGTTATATAAATTTATGAGCTCTTTTTTTTATTCAAAGGGATAGCATTGGGATCAGAGCGAACAATCTTTAAAAGAAAAAGTAGCTTGGACTCTGGATTCTGCAAAAGTAACAATAGTATGTAAGCTATAGCTCATCTGAGAGTCATATTTCATGTAGACTTATTCCATGACACTGTTATACAGTGGAAAATGACTGTGCTTTTTATACTGTAACTATTCTAACTGGTCTTGTTACAGTGTTTTCCATTTTTAGAGTGTGTCTCGTTGAATAATACGCTGTCAAAATAAAATACATCACATTTCAAATGAACTTTTTCGTGTTTCGATGCAACTCGTTTGTCTATGAGTTTGTTTCAAAGAATTTGAGCGACCTGTAAAAACATTTAACATGCCTCAGTCATGGGAAATATTTAGCAGGCAATGCCAATGTAATCAAAAGCATCCTGCCTTGCCTATCTGACATAAGTTGCCTTCAAAATGTATTGTCTCAGTAGGTGAGGTTCTCAGTATCTCACTGACCTCTGTTATCTGAAAGGGCAAAGTCACATTCAGTTCTGTCATCACATAGCCTTGATATACTGCACCACAGTGTCTATGAATAGGATTGCTATACTGAAGCATGCGACTGATAATAACCCAATCATTTATTATCAAAACATTTTAAAGCATTACAAGCATGAGCAACATCTGTGAGAGACAAATACTCAAAAGTAATACAATTACGACGTTTTCTAAGGACATTAAGAAGATAAGGACATTTTCATATTTGGTGTTCATTCTCAACAATAACACTACTGTAATACATATTTTATGAATGTATCCACTCACTCAAATGTTAACATCTAAATTGCTGAGGTTGGCTACACATTATGCCCAAGGGCATGTATACCATATCTCCAATCTGAATTACATTCTGCACACTAGATGTCAGACTCACTCAAAGTCAATTCAGGTCCGTTTGCTATGTTTTTCAATTGCAATTTAAATGATCCTTTTAACCTCCTTGCTTGTATGACTGTTTTCGTTTTTTTCTTGTGTCATACCAAATTACTAACTTCGTCACGATCATCATTTGTAACTTTTAATTGCGTATGAGTCACTGATCACGTAAGCAGTGGCTGCGCTTGCATGTGTCCACCACATGGTGTTCCCCTCCTGGTCTTCGTCAGAACGCTGTGTCACATGTGATAATCGTTCTGTTAGAAGGGGTCAGGGACTGTCAGCAGGAAAACATGATTGACTGACATATCTCCTTGATGCTGGCGGATTCCATTAGACAGAAGGCATTACTCACTTCAGGTATGAATACATTTGAAACATCTGAAGGGGATCTCCTTGACAGCAAGTCGTAAATAATAGAGCTGTGGTGTCTTGTTATTGGATGTTTGGTCTGATAGCACTGCTAGCAGCAAAAGAGGGTTCGAACTGATGAAAATCACAGGCTGAGCAGTCCAAGACAGATGTATTTGATGTCATTGTCTCATACTGTACTTTCCACACCATTATCTTTATGTTGCACACTGGTAAAAGGCCGTAATGATTATAATATATTGTATTACCACTGCTTTGGATAATAAAAGTGTCTGCTACAACAACAAATGTTTATGTCGGCCTAAAGTGTATATAAAAACATTTACAATTATGCTGTGTAATGTCCACATTTTTCAAAGTTGTATCACTAAAATACAGTTCTCATTAATACAGGTCTATATTGTTTGCAACCTGAATCTTTCTCGCGACTCATTAGCAATGTGTGTTTTTCCCACAGGCAGGATAAGAGGTGTCGGAGCTGATGACTCAGTTCTGGAGCACAGAGTTTAGGGACTAGAGAGCCTTTTAGAGATTAAAAGCTGGACTGGAGGTGTTGACAGCTTGGGGAGATTCCAGCCACTGTGGAACATGACACGTCTGCCATCTACTGTTAGTGCACTCACTGTGTCATTATATAAGAAAGGTAAATTAAAGGCATGTATAGCCACTTAATTGATTGTAGACTTGCTTTGCTAACTGTCCTTCGGGTCCAAACAGAATAAAAACATTTAGTTAGTTTTTAGTAAACTTTCCTTCTTCACTTCCAGACCAAACTGTCTCTGCAAATCAAACTAATATGATGGTAAAAGTGTTTGAAAACCATTCAAGCTGGAATGAATACTAAAGTATATATAAAGGAATTGTACCACATAAATACTCATCTAACTGCCTGGTTGCCAAAACCACAATTGTGTTGCCTACAGGAACAAATGTTTGTATATACTTAGACTTAGATTGTCTTGGTGAACCCACAACTTTCAGACCATGTCCACATCAAGCCACTCAGTTGTTAACTCAACGAATGAAACATTTGCATTTACTGTACTGTTGCCTTGAATTTTAAATATATTATTTACACTGAGCTTTGGTTTGGGGGTTCTTCTCAATGGAGCCCTCCCCCAAAAAAGAACATTATGTTGATGCCAAAAATTACTGTCCTCCCATCTACCCACTTTGTTCAGCGGAGAACAGAAAAATCTTATTTTAAGCCCACTCAAACATCTGAAAATCAGACATTCCTTAATCCAGGCAGATTTCTGTAGGAAATTATGAAGTGAAACATGTATTAACATAACTATTCACACTGAACTTAGTGAGAATGATAGGGAGAGGTAAAGAGCATTGACTCAAGTCAATTATAGTAATTTGGGAATAGAGATTCACGGCAAGACACTGCTTAAAGTGAATATTTAACATCTCTACTGATAGAAATACCACACGTACTTAATTTAAATAATTGTCACCTCAGTAGGCCTCAAATAGCCGAGTGTCCCAAGGCAATCTTGACTAATAGGGAAATGTTGAATTTACATATGATTCCATTTCACAGAAGGAGGAATGCGATGAACATGATTATGTTCATCTTTGTGATTATTGGTGACATTGAAAATTATGAAAGTATTCTTTATGTGTTGTGTACAGTAAAGATGTATATCATACAAACAATAAATACTGACATCACTATAGACAATCGCATTAGACTTTAGCAGAACTATACAGTTTTAATTTCTAGATGTATCATTTTAATTATAATAGCAGTAGTTATAAGCAGTAGTTTGCATCAGGTCACACATCTAATTCAGAGCAACATCAATCACACAGTGTGACAGAGTGTATTGTCATTGCATTGTATTTTCACAGATTGGAAAAAGGAAGACTTTTATGTGATTCATAAGGACATGGGTCAGGACAAGGGTCAGCTGCAACCGGTTGGACGTTGAACTCACATTGCAGTGCGTGTCCTTAATTATAATTGGATAGAGGATGTGATTCTGACCATTTAAGCAGATTGCATGGAAAGCATCACACGCTCCTAAATGTCACAGAACAGATGGCATTTGAAAAACTTTTATCTCTAATCCACAAAACGTTACAGGCTGCCATTGTCTCCCCACTGTCACTGGGCTGACTGTCAATGCCAGGGTAATCTACCTCAGCGCAGCCTGCTTTTGCTGACTAGGAAATAATGACATTCTGATACAGATCTCTTAGCCCATGCACTGGTCCCTCTCATGAGGGAAAAGGCTAAATGTTGCAGGGAAAACTAAATATTGACTAATTATGCATTACGGAAATTTTGGGTAATCTTCGGGGGTCATCTGTTCTGAGCTATCACAAGATCTAATCCAACTTCAGTTTCTTCTTCAATTTAATCTTCAACTCGGACATAATTCCCTAAAAACTAAATATGCTCTACTGGATCATCTACAGCATTTTGTGCATGGACTAAGCAAGAAAGGTTCATCAGAAGAACCTTTTCTTCTGCATATATAACAGGCATGTGAGAACATCACCAAAACAAAACCGTGTCTTTAGTATAAGCAGTTTTCTATGTCAGGATTAGAATAATTGTTTACGCAAGAAAATATCTAAAACAGTCATTTTAATTATGCTTTTAAGCCACAAGTTTCTATGCATATCCAATATACTTGGGATATTCTCTCTCAGAGAACTATGCCATGTTCAGACTTTTTGTATTGTAAAAGGTGTTAATCTAGCTCAGAGGAGATACTGCACTGTTTCATGCCAACTCCTAACACTGCCTTCTGCCTTTCTGTATGGGCAGTGCCAGGAGCACTCTCCCTCTCTCTCTCTCTTAGAAATGCATTCGTAAACAAAAACACTATTTCTATGCCCAAGTCAGAGGCTTAAGGTAAACCTAAATGAATGACATCATCACGTTACTCAAACACTGACAGATGCTTTGAAAGTTATGAGTCACACTAATTAAGTGAACATCAAAATACGACAGACTGGTTAACAATTGAAGAAGGTCAATGATTACATATGCGTATTCTAAATGAACTCCTCCAGGAAATTGGATCGCGCACATATGTGACAAAGAATATTTACTTGATATTAATTATTAATCATACTGTTTACATTGTCTTGTGATTGCAAATATATCATATCGTGAATATTTCCACACATTGAGAATACATTCTGCTCAAAAATCAAGCCAAGAAGAGCTTTGATTATTATTATTCTCAACGTAATAGACACGCAGATGCAGTTTTATTTTTTAGGTGATGGACTCAAGCAAGTTATGTCTTTTTGAACTTAAAGTGTGATTTTCTTTTCTACTAACGATGGTTATAACAGTCATCAATAAGATACAATTGTACAACATAAGATAATTTAATTCCAGTAATTATCTTCTAAGTGCCCAAAAAACTTACTCACTTGTTACTGAATTAGCGTTGGTTCCCACGTTTGCTCGAGCCCAAATAGAGAAGCGACACCTCAACAAAAGACATTTCATGTGGGCGGGACTTCCGACTGAGTGTACCCGGAAGATTTGGATGCAAGTTTTTCTGTAACGTGCATCCATATGTCGACCTATTTTATTATAAATTAAATGTAATATAGGTGATTTCTGAGATTTATATCCGAAACAATGTTGTCTTTAGATTTCCTAGATGATGTGCGTCGCATGAATAAGCGGCAGGTATGTGGCTACCTAAATATCGTTCATATAGTAGTAGTGCACAAATGAAAGCAGCTAACGGCTCGGGCTGGCAAACAGGGAAGCTAGCTAGTATTAGAAGCTACCTAGCTAACCAGCTAACCAGCTACTAATAAGACAAAATAGTAGTATCCTACTGTATGACTAACAAGTACACGTTATTCAAGCAAGCGTTATCCAGTTCGTTAGCTAATTTCAAGTTTGTTGATTTTGCTATATTTGTGTGAATACAGCATGGTAATGAATGAACAGGGCTTGCTGCTATTTTTATCTAACAAATAGTACTGTATCTTGTTCGTTAGGCTAGCTAGCAGTTGCATTCATAACTAGCTGCCTCTTAAGATGAAGAGTTTATCTTTAAGTGTCGGTTTTACAGTGCAGACTCATCTAAGGTAATATCAGAAAAAAGAATTGTAACTTGGAAACTCTTACATAACTTGCTATGTAAGTCTAGTCATAAAAGCCTGCATTATTATGGAGCCCCACAATCTAGAAGAATAACGTAAATTGTATCATGCTGGTTAGCAAAATAATTCCATGTGTCTCAACATCACACATAGTAGACACGACTAATACACGATATGTCTCTCTTTGTGTTCTCCAGCTCTATTACCAGGTGCTGAACTTTGGTATGATTGTGTCCTCTGCGCTCATGATATGGAAAGGATTGATGGTTGTGACGGGCAGTGAAAGTCCCATTGTTGTTGTTCTCAGGTAAAGTCGATGTATGTAGTCTAGAACCTTAAAATGAAATCCTATATTCTTTCCACTAACAGTCATGTATTGTTTTCAGTGGGAGTATGGAGCCAGCTTTTCACAGAGGAGATCTCCTTTTTCTGACAAACCGAGTGGAGGACCCCATCAGGGTTGGAGAGATTGTGGTCTTCAGGATAGAGGGCAGAGAGATCCCAATAGTACACAGGGTGCTGAAGATTCATGAAAAGTAGGTTGTGTTAACATTCACAATTTGTCTCATGCATAATTTGACTGCATTATCATGTAAATACTTCCCTTGCTGTGGTGATACCTAGCAGATTTGCAGAACATAATGATGCTGTTTCACAGCATTGATAGCATTGACACTTAACAAAACAACCAATGAACACATTTTTGTTTTTAGGGACAACGGAGACATAAAGTTCCTGACCAAAGGTGACAACAATGCAGTTGATGACAGAGGGCTGTACAAGCAAGGGCAGCACTGGCTGGAGAAGAAAGATGTGGTGGGGAGGGCCAGAGGGTAAGCCTCATTCAAATACAAGGAGATATCTCAGTGGTAGAGCTGGTTCAAATCCCTGCAGATACATTGCTATGGATAAACGTGTCTGCTAAGTGAATACACAATATTACAAACAACATTTGCTGGCTTAACAACATTTGTGTCTTGTACAAATGAAATCATCAGGCTGTTTGCATAATGATCATATTGAACGGACTCCAGGGGGGAAATCAAAATATCTGTACTTGTTAGTTGGTACTTATCTTTTAATCAAGCAGAAAGATCACTAGGTTGAAATACTAAATTGGGGTAATGTTCTGTTATGGTTAACGTCCATTTTATCTTTAGGTTTGTGCCATACATTGGAATTGTGACCATTCTGATGAACGATTACCCCAAATTCAAGGTAAGGTGACTGATATGCAATTGCTGTCTACAATAAAAACATCTGTGAGGAACCATCAACTCAACTTCAGTGTCACTTCTATCCCCAGTATGCTGTCCTTTTCATGCTCGGCCTGTTTGTGTTGGTCCATCGAGAGTGAGGGGATTACCAGACCAGTACTGATCGATCCCATGAAGGAAAGCTTCACCATGCCTTTCAAGACAGAATTATGTTTATTACAAAGAAGACCTTGCTTTCTTTACCATCTATTTGGCTTTTTTTGTAGAAATATGGATTGTGTGTTTATATTTCAAAGTCACAGGTGTAAAAGTATGTTGTTGAGATTTAAGTTGTAGAATGAAAAGCCAATTTTCTTTTGTCTCAAAATGTGAAATTAAATGGTTAATTGAATCCCGTTTTACTAAGGAAAGCATTGCTTTGGGTAAAAATGAACTTTGTATGATAAATGAGTATGTGTGTGACAATAAAAGGATCTGTTACCTTCTATAGTTAGGCTTTGATTTTGGACCATCAATATTCACTGCATAATAACTTCCTAGGTGGTGGGAGTGTGTTTATAAATATGAATGGAAAGACAACTTAGTAAGAGACACTGAAGGGAGACATGGTGTCCCTAAAGGTCACCCAAATATAACCTTAATCTCTTTATATGTAGTCTATTCCAATCAACGTATAGTGGTAGGTGAAGTACCTGTTTTACTATGACTTTGAAATTGATCTGTACTTCAGACTCCAGCTATGTCACTCTGCTTAATTATACAAGATCTAAGGAACAACCTTTCAATACTACTTTGATTATGTGAAAAGGTTCATGCTTGTGATCTTTTAATCTTAAAAAAATTGCCTGACTATATGTCAAGGCTGTATACTATTCTTTGTATACTATGCAAATTCTGAGTATACTAGTAGTATACTCAGAAATTGCAATGCTGAAAAGTAATCGTCTTGAAAATGGATTTAAGCTTAAAATTCTATACTGAAATTCTGTTTTCGTGATAGTCATGCAGTAGTGTTCTGACTTTGTGTGACACAAATGACAACAGCAGTGTTAACAATGAATGTATGGAGAGATTCTGAATGGAAAAGGTTGAGAAAGGGACAATTTCAAGCAGCTTCTCCCCTTTGAACTTCCAACTTAGCACCCTGAAGTGACGAAAAGGACGGTCTGTCTAAACAGTTCTAATTTTGTGGTGATAATCAGCAGGTCCTCCTGTCCTCTGTTGCAGAGGCTGGCCACATGAGCGTGCCACAACTGGTCAAATGTCACGATCATCAGAGAAACCCTGCAGTGTATCTTGGCAGGAAATTCAGTTTGTACCAAAGGGAAAGCTAAGCCGATAATGAAGCATGTTTACACCTTCAGGCACCTTTACCCCAGAGATAAAATGCCATGGGTAATAACTTTTCATCTGAATAGCAACAGAAAAGGAAGGATTGTGATGTTGTGGGCTTTAAGCATTACAATTGTAAACTACAATATAAGTGCTGTCTGCCAGGTTGGTCAAAAATACAGTATTTTGTCTGATTTATGAAATGTTTCAATTTTGGAATAGGCTATAACATGCTGCAGATGATCACACAATCTTTAGTGACGTTGCCTTGAAAAACGGTTGTCACTATACAAAGTAGACATACACGTTTCCCATGTAGGCTAGTTTATACATCTTCTAACGCAAAGAGGAAATGTGGAAGCAAATAGCAATACATGCCTGAAAACTCCACTCTTGCGTAAAGGTCTTCGAGCGCACGAATGTGATCCAGTAAATTAAACATTGAAAATAAATGACAGCCTGTTTGGTCAGTGGTCACCACTTAAAATTGAGAATTGCTCTGCATAACACATGACACGCCAAAGCGAAATCCCACCCAGACCAGAATGATATAAAAGCAGGACCAACTTCAGTCCGTCACAAACAACCGCGCCATCCTCATTTGGAAATCTGCGTCTTGAGGGAAAGTTCAACATTTTTACTGTCGACATGCCAGGGATAAATTTGAACAGTTTTTGCCAATTTGGTTTCTTTACCTATCTTTTAATATTCTCTTACATTTCTGTAACATCTTCGGTAAGTTTTGATTTAACTGAGCTAAGAAATAAAGTTGCGAAAATTAAAGTCAATCCGAGAGGGAATCTATGGGCAACAGGTAAGAAATGTTGTAGCATCCAAGGTTGTCCTTTTTGCTATACACATTCTATACACTCCAAAACGCACTTGAAAAATATATTGTTCAAGTGGGTCACTATAAGGCCTTTCACTTAACAACATAATTCTCAAGTATCTAACTGCTAAAATAGATTGCAAGCAAATATTTTAACAAAGTGTTTTCTGTCAACTGCAAGGTCATTTTATGGGCAAGAAGAGTGTGATGGATAACCCAATGCTGCCGTCACCTAACGGACAAGGCGTTGATGCACTGGAGGTGTCCATGAGTCCCGAGCGGAACGGGCTTGGGGACCTTTTTCAGGAGGTTCTTAGAGTGGCGTTGCAAGCCCAGGTAGACACAGAAGAAAGTCGCTCGAAAAATCAGGTGAGCTTGGTAAACGTACCAAAAGGTATCGGACCCATTGCTCAGGAAGAAAATGAAATGTGGGGCTACGTTTGTTACTGACATGATGGCACACTTTCTATTCTAGGAGACCGGATTGTTGATGAAGATTTTAGAGAGCTACATTTAAAACAGCAAAAAGTGACGCAGGAGCTTCTCGTGTAGCCTACCTGCATGCATGGACCTGGCTGAAGTCATCCGGTCAGACTCTCACTTATGGGTTGGCCAATATACAAAGACGTTCATCGATATCAAATGCTTAAATCATGATTGTATAGTTCTAATGTAAGTTCTAATACGTTTACAGTTCATGAACATGCCATCTGCAATATAAATGGTCACAAAAGGAGATATATATATGTATATTTATTTTGCTGTGCTGCATTGTACTGTTGTTTAAAGAAAATATTTATACTCAATAAAACTAATTATTTGCAGTCTGTGACTAACATGGTCATGAATGTTCCTAATGACAAATTATTACTCTGTAATACCATCTCTGGTGTTTTGGTTCTGGGGTTAAGTCAATTTATTCCTCTTTAATACCATCTCTGGTGTTTTGGTTCTGGGGTTAAGTCAATTGATTTGGTTGTCCGTGATAGCTCAACTACAAGTTTGAGATAATTCCAACATTAAAGATATCTAAATCACAAAGACATGACTCATTTCATAAGCCTTGAACAATAGGTGGTATTGGCTTCACACAGCATTCACTTCAACACACAGCATGAGCGAGAAATAACTTGCATACTATGGGAAAATAACAGTAAATAAGTTAAGTACTGCTTACATAAATACCAAATGTGGGCAGGTTATATAAATGTATTCATGGGTTAGTCTTAGATATTTTCTCGAAGTGAAAAATAAATCAATATCACATTTCCCTGTCTGTATCCAACCCATATTCCTTTGGTTTTTGCCTGGAAGAATGATCTCTAGTTCTCTGGATCAATAATGCAAATGTAATATATTCCTGTTCTATTGCTGCTGTAATTCCCAGTATAAACGTCATTGATAATATATTATTGTGTGTTATACGTGTGTGTGCTACATCATTTGATCTTGAGTGACAGCCATGCAACAGTGTGGTCACTGAGTTCCCTTGACATGTCACCCAGCAACACACTATATGACTCATTCATAAGTCTTTTGTGGCTTTGTATACAAATACTGACTCAAAGTAGGCTTCAACCAAGCAAAACCCCTAAGTCAATGATGCCATTTTGTCACAATGCTGTATTGCTCTGTACCCCCCATAAAGATTTGTTGGCAAAAATAATTTGAATTACTCGCTTTTTTGGCCATAGCTGTGGTCATTGTGTGGCACAATAATATCTGATAAAGGACACACAGGGTCATTAACATTCTCAGCAAGTCAGTGATGCCTGTTGGATATGTATTCTATCTTGATTACTGTGCAGACTTCTATGCAGAAGGCCTCTTTGCCCTGTCTTATATCTTATACTGCTGCCAACTGGGTAGTGTACAATGCTATGAACAAAAAGGGCCAAATGTAATCTCACTGTTAATCCCTTCCATTCATTATCTCAAAACCACAAGTTCAATCATTTACAAAGTTAATATTTTTCCGATACTAATTACTCTGTCCATTTTTTTTCTTTAATAGTAACCTAGTGATGGTGGCTGTGGAGGGAATGTATTTATCAAAATGTAAACAATTTACACAACAAAACTAACACAGACTTATCATCTGTGTGCCTCTGAGTCTTATATTTTATGTGTGGGACAACATAATTAAAAGTATTGTATGTAGAACAGTGGTATTTTAGCACCACTAGTTTACTGGGATACATTTTTTATGATTTAAAAGTGTATGACTGAATGTCATTAGTGCTAGACTTGTTGGGTAGGCGGTGTTCCCAGTTAGGAGTATTGCGTGTTAGTCTGGCGACAACATAGATCTCTAATGACATATGCTCTCTCTCTCCTTGGGTGAGAAAGATTGAATTTATCATCTCAGTAGCCTCTCGTTGCTTCCTACTCACTCATTATACAAATCCCAGATATCCTTCTCTTGCATGGTAAAGCACATGCAGTAATCTCTGTTTCCTCCAACATTTGCATGCACAGCTGTGACACTTTCTGCTGCAGGCAGGGCAGATATTAACCAGGTTAATGATAGCAAACTAACAATCTTATGGTAGAAGAAACAGTTATTTGGCATCTCAGGAATACACTGATTTGATGGTTAATGCAAATAGAGACTTTATTTGATACATTTCCTATATGTATATCACACACAACTTTGCACTTTAATATTTACAGTATTATGATTGTCCAAGCATAAATGAGAATGTCAAACTATTCCAAATATCTTAAAGAAAATGCCAAGCCTGGCTAAAATTACATAAAAAGTAAAGAGTAGGAAGTGGATTCAATTTCAAAGAGTACCTTTGCTTCCTATAAATGCTTGCTTCACAGATAAAAAGTTTATGATTTTTGCATGACTGACATACCAATTATTTGTATTTGTATATTATTTTATTTGCCTTGTCTTGCCAAATCACCTTATCTAACTCAGTCATTAACATTCTCTAAGAGCTTCCTTTCACTGCATCACGCTCTCAGGTTTTAATACCCGTGGCTGACAAAGATTAAGTTAGCCAAAGCTTTAGCTCAATAAAGATCCACGAAAGTTATAGTCCAATACCTTGATACCTAAGGTGGTGCCAATTTAGTTGCATTTCCTGTGTGATTTATCTTCATTTTTTATTTATCGTTAGCTGTAAGTTCTTATCCTAACGATTAAGCTGCATCTAGAACGTATATGGTGTGTAACAAATTGTTATTGTAATGTAACATACAAATCTCCTCAATAATATTTCTGAAGCTTACAACTTCCTACAAAAAAAGGATGATCACTCTCACTCAGCATGTCAACACTTGAAAGGTTATACTGCCACCCTGTGGGGATTTTTAAAATTAGTTTTTAAAGGGATGAGTTATGTAGTTTTGATTGTTGAGTCTAGAAGATGTAGGCTGAACACGTTCTAACAAGATTAGGTTTTAGTCCCACGGTAGGCCTACAACGACTGATCTGGAATTAAATTTATTTCCAGTTGTGTACCAACGTGTTAGCATGCCTTGCGATTGCGAATCACCTCCGACTGGAATAACAGTTGCCACTGCAACTCGGAGAGTTCACAATGCAATGCACATGCAAGAGTAGTTTCGGTTCTTTCAGGAGACTACTTCCTTGTATTGTTTGCCCAGTAGTCTGTTTAAAGTGTATTGGGATGTTGTGTGTTAAATGGTATGAGCAGCTATTATTTACATTACAGTTAAAGTTGAGAGATTTTTCTCAATTATCAGAATTTGTCACTGTTATTGTTTTGATGATCTCACAGGGGCATGTGACTATGCCCCTGTATTTGCCAATATGATTGGTTGAAATGGGATGAATTGAGCCAGTGGGCAGGAATGTGACAGCCATTTTATTATCATACAACCGATTTTATGCAGTAAAACTAATTTTAATTGTAACGTAACCATGGGGCAGTGTGGGATTACTTCATCTAAAACCGTCTTGGTTTTTCTGAACCTCATATTCTGGGTAAGCAAGCGAACACACCAGCTAAAAGCGATGTGATGCGGCGAGGTTGTTGATCTTCGCATTAGAAATCATAGCACCAGCCATACCGACGAGTTTGCTAATCTAGTCAAGAACTAACAAAGCTGCAAACATATTGCGTACAGTATTGAAAGGAATTATTTTAATATCTTTATATTGTATTATATAGAAGGCATTTATGCGATGGCCAGACTGCAGACTGCAGGATTTCCCTGCTACTGGTTAAGTTGTAACGTTTTATTGTTTGATCTATGATAGTATCAGATATAATTAGAATGCTGGGTAGTGATTTACTCATCTCATCTCCAGTAAAAGTGCTCTTCTGCATGTGTCTGTCTGCACGCAGATTTGTTTGGGTGCAGTTCCCCAGCCGATGTAAGAAAACGACACAGGCCTACTGCAACGACTCCAGATTAAAAGTCCCCCCCTTCTAATTATGTTTTTCTCTCACTGTATAGGCTGCAGCCGGAATTCTGTGTTACATAGGCGCATATGTGTTCATCACCTATGATGACTACGATCACTTCTTTCAAGATGTATACACATTAATCCCAGCTGTAACAATAATAGCAGTGGGGACTTTATTGTTCATAATTGGCTTTATTGGTTGCTGCGCCACAATACGAGAAAGTTCCTGTGGACTAGCAACTGTAAGTAGCTTTGAAAAACAGATGGTTGACCTCAATATTGAGGATCTAACGTTACATAATTCAATATTTCTTTACATCAGCATCATAGTGTCATTTGTATCCGCTACAGTTTGCTGCTATACTCCTGCTGGTGTTTGTCACAGAAGTCGTTGTGGTGGTACTTGGGTACATATACAGGGCAAAGGTAAGTTACATGTTGTATTTTACATTGTCAGGTCGTCTGAAATTTGTGGTGTGTCAGCTGTACTACTTTGTTAATCATGAGATTAATTACATTATTGTTTTAAGCACATTTTCCACTTATTGACACATGTTATTTTAGGTGGAGGATGAAGTCAATCATTCCATTAAGAAGGTGTATGATGAGTACAATGGCACTAACACTGATGCTCCTAGTCGTGCCATTGACTATGTTCAGAGACAGGTGAGAATACACCTATGTCCTGATCACTAAATAATTGCACCATATTCAGGTTTCAGTTGCAGTGTCCTTACACTCTTATCACTTTAACTTTAGCTTCACTGCTGTGGAATTCATAACTATGCTGATTGGAGGAACACCACCTGGTTCAAGGAGTCCAAAAACAACAGTGTTCCTGTCAGCTGCTGTAAACCCAACATCAGTAACTGTACTGGGACTCTGACACATCCAGGAGACCTCTACCAAGAGGTAAGGAGGAGAAACACACACTCAGAGAGAGAGAGAGAGAGAGAGACTGAGCCAGCGAGAGAGCGAGAAAGACCATTTTTTTACTGTACATTTTTCTTTTTTATCTAGGGTTGTGAGGCTCTTGTTGTGAAGAAATTGAAGGAAATAATGATGTATGTCATTTGGGCTGCCCTGACTTTTGCAGCAATACAGGTAAAGTGTAAAAGTTTACTTAATTATTCGATTTGTTTTGTAGTGTCAAAACCATGCAGACTTGAGAGCATGGGGACCTGAGCTGCAGTCATTCCCTGCAGCAAAAAATTACTCTGCAGGCCACAGTGGCATGATTTTCAAAATCAAAACTCATGTCTTTTGTGTTAATACCACTGTTTGGAGACATGGGAATGCCTAGCGCCCAATGTGCCTGTTTCTTCAACAGTTATACAAACATGCCCTCTGTCCTATATTCCTGTCCTCTTCTAGATGATGGGGATGCTGTGTGCCTGCGTGGTACTGTGCAGGAGGAGTCATGACCCAGCTTATGAGCTGCTCGTCACAACTAACACCTATGCTTGAAGAGGAACCTTATTCTGCAATTTATCCATAATAATAAGAAAGCCCCACCGGACACATTCATATTAGTTTCAACTGTTGTCAGCTCAACACCTTGCACAATTCATGATCATAGAGTACACTGGTGATGGGGAAAGGGCAAAGGTCACTAAGCTATCTATTTATTTATTGATGAGCATATTATTACTGTTCTTATTTTTCTATTTTAAATGTGATTACTATGACATACTGTAAGGCTGAAGTTGTAGGCCTACATGGCAAGTTGATATTCATGAGTTGTCTCATCTCTTGATTTCATCCAGCACAAGTCTGTGTTTTGTTCTGTTCCCACGTGGGGTACATAAGGGATCTGTCAATGAAGAAACAGTTTAGCACAGTGTAACGAATGTACCCTATCCTCTTGTGTCAGTTTGCACTATAGAGAGCTTTGGAGCTGTTGGAGGTGTTAATGACTTGTCTAAACCTTTATATGGAAGCCAACCCAAATACTACTGAAGTTTAAGTCAATCCCATCACCAGCTCGAATCCTGTAGAAGTACTATCAGTGTTACCTAAGAAAATCCATGTACTGTAGGTATTGTTTCATGTAGCTATGTTTTAGTCACACAAGTTCCAGTTGCAAAGTGGTTCAACCACTTTGATGATAAAAAACAAACTAAAAACATTCCTATGACGTGGCATTGTGTACTGTATTGTTGAAACATACCCTAGAATATTCAGTAGATTTTTGATGTTCAGTTGTTATTTAGGATTATAGTGCAATAGAACAAATGTGAAAAATGTAACCATGTAAATAGATTTGGGAGACACAAGTAAGACTGAAATAAACGTATACATTTAAACAATATATATCTTTTAAATACTCATTCTACAGTGTGGTTCAGTGGAGTTGATCTTATAATTTTCCCAACATGGTAATATTGTATTATGTGTTCACATCCAAAACATGGGTTAATATTAACATCTTTAATATTTAAAATGGTTGTTTAAATACTATTTAGTTTACAGTTGCCATTAGGTTTGTTAGTTGCAGCAAATTATTTTCATGTTAGCTTGATGTCAGATTTAGCTTGTATTGGATAAATCATGGTGACATACATTTACATTTAGCAGACGCTCTTATCCAGAGCGACTTACAGTAAGTACAGGGACATTCCCCCGAGGAAAGTAGGGTGAAGTGCCTTTCCCAAGGACACAACGTCATTTTTGCACGGCCGGGAATCGCCCCAGCAACCTTCTGATTACTACCCCGATTCCCTAACCGCTCAGCCACCTGACTCCCAGACACAAACACACGGAGGCAATGTAACAGCAAAGTTATTCATGATGTCCATAGATGACTCATTTTTCATGTCCGTTCTGTGAGTCATCTTCACTGCTGTCATCTATCACTGGGAGCCCCTGAATGAAGCATTAATTTAATCTTTGTCCCTATTGAAGAAGGGTTATATATTCTAAATGTTGAAATTGAATAAAACAGTTATTTTTTACTGTTAATCAGATCATTGGTTTGAGAAGGGATAATACATAAAGGAGAGGGATCTCTTACGCAAGTCAATATCCTTACAGTCTGATCTGAAAGCAAAAAAATTATTACAATCTATCAGACTTTCTTTCTACAGGGAAGCTTATTGTGTGACTGTAGTTCCAGTGCTGCATGTGTTGTTCTTTTACACACTTGGGAGTGTTGATCTGTGTAAGAGTCTGTGTAAGAGAGTATGTGAGAGTGTACGTACTTCCCCTCTGTGTGTATGAGACTATGACTAGATTTTGGCCAGATAACACCCAGGGACAAGACCAGTCTGACCATTCCTCTCTGCTGTCCACCAGCCATCATCCCCTTGCAGTAGCACCACCAACACGTCCCCGCTGGTCACAGATAGCTCTTCTGAGTCCTGGGAGTGAACAAAAACATGGAAGAGAAAGTCAGTTGTGTAAAACAACTGAATGGTAATCATGATGATGTTGGTTAGGACATCAATGTATAGTCACCTGTGCAGAATAGTCATACTGCGCCACATAGCTGTCTTCGTTAGCGGTCCTGCTCAAAGATCCTGCTATGTGCTGA
This sequence comes from Osmerus mordax, assembly GCF_038355195.1. Lineage (NCBI taxonomy): Eukaryota > Metazoa > Chordata > Actinopteri > Osmeriformes > Osmeridae > Osmerus > Osmerus mordax. Next base: position 13,601,932 of record NC_090062.1, on the reverse strand, counting down.
AAGTCTGGTACTGGTGTGACTACTTCATCTGGATAAGCTAAAACAGCCAGAGAATACAGGTACTGTAAAGCCTCTTAAAAAATACATTATAGGCCTTCAAAGGCGATTACCAACTCACTACATTGGATTAGGAAATACATCTATTCTAGAATAGCCTATTTTGTGTTGACATTAACAATGCCATTTGTTAGACAGTAGGCTAATGGAAGAAGAAGCTAAAGCTTGTGAAGGTGGTATTATATAGATATTGACATTAGCCTAAATGGTACACAAGGGCAAGTGCTAATACTGACCAGTAGAGAGAATTGTTGACTGTAAAGTGCCGTTGATGTTTAACTTCAAATCATTATTACTCCCTTGCAGTACACTGGAGAAACTGAAAATGCAATTTGCCCAACAATCTTAAACACAAGTTGTGTTTTGAGCCGTGTAGATATATGTATTATCATTTGTGATGTCTAAAGTTACAGGTTCATGAATCTTGATTACCTCTTTGACATCTCTCCGCGTTCAGGGCAAGCGCTGCCCCCGCTTTCCCTCGGTTGCATACTTTGATAGTAGTCCTCAAAGACTATGGGACCTACAAGTTAAGGGAAATATTTTAGGGTGTCAAATACATGTTTTGTTTTATTTTGGTCTAAATGTATTATGGCGAAATGTGTTGCAACATCCCGCGCTTGCATATTAGGGGCCGTTTGGGAAATAATTGAGACACATTGTGAAACACGTTCACACATTCATACTACTGAAAACTGTGAAATGCTCGCAATGACACATGAAATCTGTGAAATGTTCACAGACGCATTCATATTACTGAAAACTTACATACACATGGGCTATGAAATGCTTGCACAGACGTGTGAAACACATTCACACACATATATGAAACGCTTATAAGACAAGTCTTTTAAGTATAATAAGCTTTGAGAATGTAAGAGTGTGAGAAAAGTCTCACTTTATCTGGAAGCTATTTCAGTTTACGGAAGTCAGTTCAGTAGTAGGCCTATAGCAATTTTACAGGAACAGGAGCAAAAAAGTTTTCGCAAGGAAAAGTTTTGGAAGATTGAAAAAATCATTTCGAAAAACGTTTTCACCAGAAAAAGTTGGTTTTCACCATCATTGATGAGGACGCTACTGTACTCTGTTGTCTATCTCTTTTTTGTGTGTGTCATGTTGTGTGTGTGAACATTTTAAAAAATCTGACGTATTGTTCACCTGGTGGACTTGTACATGTTGACTTCATCTCTATAAAACTGTTGTTGTCAGTTGTGATGTCACAGCTCTCCAGTGTCTTCCTCACCTCCTCATAGACCTACAAGAGAATATTACAACACTTAGAACACTTGTGCATAAGCGGTATCCTTGTACTGAATTAACTGATCGTGATTCATATAAATATTGTTTTCTAATATTTTATGCTCATCTAACTAACCTCATCATCTTGGACACACAGTTGGGAGAATTGATTGCAGTGATCCCACAAAGCACCCCTTAGCACACTGATGCGATCTACCTCCTGCTGTTGAAACACCTGTAACACACACAACCTTGATCTGGCAAAATACATGGGTGACAAAGAGCTTTATTTTGATCATGAATAATAAAATTGTCTTATATGGTTGTTTAAACACACATACACAAAATATCTTTGCCCTGCGTTTTGTTGAATAGTTCACACAAAGGGGATATGGTGAGGTCATCCTGTGTTTCCAGGCAGTATTTATGCCATGCACAGTAAAGTTGTGACAAGCTATGTACAGATAACTACCTCACATGTGCTCTTGTGAGTGCCCTCCCAGTCCTGCCGGACTTCCTCTAGATGCTCAACATTAGAAACATATATTTTCTCTGTGGATGACAAGGCATTTTATAAATAACTTGTCAATTTCTGATCTGATGCTATGAATGTCAACAAACATCGTATATGTAAAATGTCTCAGACCTGCTTCACTGGCTGCTAGTCGGCACTGCTTGGCCTTGTGCTGCACCTTAAGCATGAGAGTAAGAGAAGTTAAGATAATAGTTTTTGTTCAAACGTGCCAAAAATGGGCATCCCTACAAGGAACAAGGCTGTCTCAGTTCTCCTTTAATAGAAACACATCATCATTCCTGTCAGTAAACTCCCTGTTCCTGTACTTAAGTTACATTGAAATGTGCACACAGCAAAAATACAACGTGTTGTAGGCCATGGAATCATTTGACAAAACTTTAAATAAAAAATCGTTTTACTCGATAGCAACTTTCAACAGTATTTTTTCAATCTACTCAATGCTTCACTTCATCTCACCAAATCATAAAAGGACCAGTTCAACAGGTATTCAACTGTGCTGGGTCATAATGCAGGGGACTGTAGGGCTGAGTTCACCAGTACCTTCTCTGACTGCTTCTGTGTTGTGGCTGTGCAGGGGGTCCTCGCCAACACTTGTTCTGCTTCATCTGCCTCTTTGCATTTCTGCTCATAGGTCTTCTTTGACTGGGAAGGAAAGAGGCTTCATGAGTCCATCCTCATCGTGGCTCGATTTGAGTCATGGGCAGTCTGACAAACCGTTGTATTCTTCAGTACGCTGCTGACATCTGGTATTTATAACCAGTGTACTGACTTTGACTCAACCCTTTGTATCATTAATATTATTTATAGTAAATACTTTCTGTGATCTGTATTTGTGTGTATAAGTGTATGTTTGTATATGTGTGGGTTTTAGTTTCCATCTCTGGGATGGATGCTGTAGCCAATTGTATTTGCCACCCATTTGTCTCTGTTGAGTGAAATTACACTGACAGTGTTTTTTGGCGCAGCTTCTCAGTTGCTGTGTAATTGGTGTGGATGTAGTGGATGTACCTCCATGGTCTTCCTGTAGAAGGACACCTTCATCTTCTGAACCTTCTCCATGATCTCTTCAAACTATGAGCAGAAACCAAAAGTAATTTCAGTAGTCCCAGTTTTTATACAGTACTAGTCTAAAGTTTGGACACATTTTTCCAAACTTTTGGTGCGAGTCAAAAGTTTGGACACATCTTCAAGGGAAAATGTGTCAAAACATTTGACTGGTACTGTATACACAAAGGAAAAAGGACCAGGGGGTATTCCAGAAAGCAGGTTATGCAACATAACCAGTTAACCCACCAGCTGATTCACAATGTTGCAGCAACCTACAGGCAATTTTGCTACAATGCTGAAGCTGGGGAGTTAACTTACCCAGGTATGTCACATAACCTGCTTTCTGGAATACCCCATGGGCATACAGTATGTATGTCTTATGTATTCAAAACCTTTTTTCTATGTTCCTTCTGTCGTTCTCTGAATATCTCTATCTTCTTGATCTCATCTTTCAGTATTCCAGATAGGTGAATATGCAGATTTCCGATGTTCTCAATTTCTTAAAAAAGAAAAAAGGAAAAACTACAGCCAAATGATGGTTTGATTTTGTGACATCATCATGAAATGTGTTGTTAAGTCTCACTTACGGGTTTTTAGCTGATTGAAAGATGTCCTTAAGTTGCTGAGAAAATGAAAGTTGTGAAGATCAACAGTTTTTTTTAAACAAATGCTGCTGCTTTTTCACTGCAAAGAGTACTGTATTGATACATGCTGTATTGAGAGACCTTTTAATGGTGATGGGTGATGAATAGAGGGGCGGACACACTTCTTTACCTGATCTCCGTCTGTAACCCAGCTTTACGCGCTATCATCACCAGGTCCTTTCCGTACCTCTCTTCAGCCATTGCCCTGTGCATAGCAACAGACTTGCTTTATAAGTTGTAGTTTCAGTTATTCTTGTGTCAGTCTAGCCCTCCTATTGTGTTCAAAAAGTGTTTACACCTTTGGTGTTATTGGGTAAAATTGACTGAAGCACTGAATTAAAGCAAAAAATATCATCCAATGAAATGTTTTATCTGCCAAGTAACATATTAGCCATCCATATCCATAGTTAAATATCTATTACTTTTTTTTTAAATAATTTTTTCAGTTCAGTGACCTATGCACTTTGTAAAGCTCTCTCTTGGAAGTCGCTTTGGATAAAAGCGTCTGCTAAATGAATAAATGTAAATGTAAATAAATTTAAGTACCTCAGAATATATTGAACTTACAATGTGCACGTTTTATGTACAAAAAAAGGCACCATTTATCTATTTTATTTGGCTATGATGTACAGAATAGGGAAATGATTTATAAGACCATGAGAGGAGGGTAATGATAATGTCATTCCAAAAACAGTGGCCTCATTGTTTGATTTGTATGCCCCAGGAAGGTACACCAGGTAAGCATTGAAATGGCATGTGGCAATGGCAATGTGGAAATCTCCCTCCGACTATTCACAAACACTAGTCTTCCCTCCATGTTGGTCATGTCAATAAGGATCTTTCTATAGATATCCTTTGCTCATGTTGACAACTGCAGTTCAGTCAAGACACGTATTAGATTTCAGCATTAATTGATAACCATAGACATGGAAATAGGTTTGACTGGCAGAGTGGATGTATCTAGGGTAAGCACAACATACATAGACTATGAGGCATGGAGCAAATAGAGAATGTGAGTGAAAGAGAGAGTGGGATGGGTGTGTGTGTGGGGGATCATAGTATTTGCTGCATGCTACAATTGAATTCAAGTCAATAAGATTCAGTGGCATGAAACATGATTTGAATACTTTTACACAATATTAATATACTATTATTGTAGGTTCTTATTCATAGTATTTATATGTGTTTGAATGTATTCAGTAGACCACCGTGGAGGTATTAATGAAGCCTTGTTTTGATCAGAAAAAATGTAAGGTGTTTTTCATTCATTTAAACCTCTAAATTTGTCAAATTTGACCCGAACACAATAGGAGGGCTAGACAAGGCTAAGATGAGGGAGTCCATTTTGGGCATCCTGTGCACTGCCCATTAAGGCAGTACTGTTCATAATGTAAGAACTCTTACCTCATTTTTAGAAGCTCTTCAACATCTTTGCACATACGTCTGCCATCACAAAGCTTTTGAATCAAAATCTCATAGCCAGAATGGTTGGTGAAATCCGTTCCCTGCAATGACATGGCCATACAAGGACTTTTTACAGTTAGAAAACCGTACATGTTACAACACACAAGTGTCCAGTGATACATTTGGTCTGAGCATGACACATATTATCCACCATGACTAAAGACAAATGTGTAACTTGCTTTGAGAAGCCGTGAAACTTGGGTGACTAAAAGAAACACTTAGCTATATCCAAAATGACATACATAGATTGATTATGATGCCCTTATATGTCAACATGCAAAGCTCAACTTAAACTTTTTGGAAAAAACAAGGAAATTAATATGAATAATTAATCTTGTTTTAAAGCTTTCTCTTTCATGATAAAAGAAGGCTGGCTGATTGCAGAAGTGCCTGAAATGCAAATAGGCGAGTCAGGCGGTAAGTTGACCAAACCATTGTTAGGAAGATGAGGCTTTTCTCAGTACATAGCACAATTGAGAAAATTCAGAATCAAAAGTACATTTACATTTAGTCATTTGGCAGACGCTCTTATCCAGAGTGAAAAAAGTACTGTTTGAATCTCTTGGTTAGTCTTTCAAATAGGAAGTTGTTACATGGATTGACATATTGGTTTGAGGCTGTAAATAATTGCAGTACAGCTTGTTCCTGAAATATCCCTTACGGACTGGAAGAATAATACATGACAATGCATCTGTATGACAAGAAAAACAAACAAAAAAAAGCTTGAAAGATAAGTAACTGAATGAACCAAACTTACCCAAAAAGCGTCTTTAAACAGTAAGGGTTTCATTCTGTTGAAGTTCCTCAAATTCTAAGTAATAGACTTTTTATTAAAACTGGATTTAGCGATAACGTATGAACTATACACAAAACACAAAAGAAAAGGAGCCTGGGCCTGTGAGCAGACTGGTGAAGTTGTTTTGTGGCTTCCTCTGTGGCTTCTCTGTAACTTTGAGTGTGAATGAGGAAGAAGCACAGTATGATTTCACAGACCACAGACAGCCTCTTGCTTAGACAACTGGGAAGCTGAATTGAGTGTGAGTTAAATAATCCATACATATCCATATCAATTTCAGACACAAAATGATTATGTGAATTACACATTATGTTGGGAAAGATAATGTCATGTCTAATAATGGAAATAGCTTAAGTTAACCTGAAAGTTACCAAAAATAGAAACAATTTAGATAAATATTACCTTTGAATATTTTCTTTCAACAACATGCATTTAATGACTTTTCAGTATTTCAAAAATAAAAGCATCTGTTTTATCAAGAAATCTACCATGCCATCTGGTGGTTGCAAGTAATACCAAGACAGATAATCTGAATTTAAATCTAAATGATCCTAAATGAAATAGGCAGCCATAGACAAGAAGTATCCTCGTCACATTTTTTCCAGCTTATCGTATTAGAGAAATACACTTTGTGTGGACTGATTAGAATATACCACAAGAGGGAGACACAGACCTGCCCCTAGGGTACAATGTCCCAAGTCCTCATGTACAGATTCCCAAACCCTCCCATTACCCAAGATCTCCCAATCACAGTGACTTCTCTAAATTGTGCCCCAGGCATCACTCTCAGTGGACATGAAAACACATGGATGAGCACATAAAAGCCTATTGATTTTCCAAGTGAGAAGGAAGGACTATAGGTGTCTCTCACTGAGCAGTCAATAGGATGTGTGAAAATCTGAAGGCTTTCTCTCTCTTGGCTAGGAAATCACTTGTCACGATAACACACCTACAGACAGGTTAAAGGGGTCATTTACGATCAATAGAGACAGTCTGGAGCTCGATTTACGGGGCTCTGTTGAGCACGACAGTAGATACCAGGTTTGAGAGTAACAATTTTAGATTGGTTGGGTCAAGGATTAAATCAGCATTAAGCAAAACAACCTCAGATAACTTTGAACCGTTTATATTTGCCAACTGTCCCTACCACATTATTAGGGATATTGTATTTTATACAGTGCTCTAGTTGTGCCTACCAGCTCCGTCCCCCCACCATGTCTATGAGCAAACTGAGATGCAGACAGGGAGGTGGGGGTGGTGGATCTGACCCCAGTGCGGAGCTCTCTAATGGAGGGGGATAATCGCTGGGAATCAGCTGTGCTGTTGGTGACCGGCCCACATGCAGGCACAGCCTACTTTCAGAGTGGCAGTTATTGAACTGTGACAAACGGGCCGTGTCAGGTCCTCCTCCCCCTGCTACCTGAGGGATTCCCTAAATGACCTTTCCATTGCTAAACCCCTGGTGTATAGAGTTACACTCACAGCCTATTTGCATGGCCCATTGTGACTTCAACCTCTTTTTTGTATTTTTTTTAAATTTCTGTCTCTTTTGGGTTCAAATGTCTACCCTCCAGGAAATACTGTACAGTACTTGGTGATGTATACAAAGGGTTGTATGAAAACTTTCAAGCCAAAGTGTACTATATTTTGGATTTTGAAGGACTGTGGTTGCCTGAGTGCGTATACATGTGCGAGCAATGTGTGACATTTCTGGTTTCACACTTTCTTCCCCCTTCATCCCAGATAATCCCCGGTTGAGCGTTGGCACCGGTCCTCTGTCCTGTGCTGTACCCTAGGAGCCAGTCAGCTGTGGGCAGAGTAGCCCCCCTGGCTGGCCACAGCCCCGCTGAGGAGGAATGCAGTGAAATGAGCGTTAGCCACATTAGCGCAAACCTGTTAGGATCCTGACAGATGGATAGCTAATGATGTGTAGGCCGCAGTGCGGGGCCTGTAGTTGTTAGTGAGATGATCCACAGTGGCTGTCATAATACAGTTGAAGACCGACAGCTGGGGCAGGGGGTAGAGGGGGGCAAGCCCCGAAAACCTCCACAAAGCAACGAGGGGCTTTTCTCACATTTGATCTAAGTCTGGCTCGGAATTAAACATTTATTAGCTTGGCTAATTCAACTATGTCATTCCTAAAAGCGCCAGGCTTAATCAATTTGATCCTCTGTGTCTGCTACTCCCTGTTATGAATGTAGCCACCGGGATCTTTGCAATGCTCTCCAAACACACACACAAGCATGCAGACACACATACCCAACGTGTATGTTTGTTCATATGGATTTTCTGTTGTATAAATATTTGATCAGCACTGATGTCACAGGATGCACACACGGCCACAGAATATGACTGATACTTTTATTGCGTTGTGTTCTGTCCTGTGGTCCCAAGAATGGAGATCTGGGTTTTGTGGAGTGGAGACAACAAATAGGGCTGATTGTGCCAGTTAACCCCAGGAGGTGCATGCCACAAGCAGTATCCTCCCTCTCTCCCCCCTGCCTGGTGCTCCTGACAGACTGGATGCTGGTGTTGGACTAATTTGTCCTGCAGCCATTCCCTCCTGAGGGACCCCTGTCCTCTTCTCTCCCTCCGGCTCTCCATACTGCCCTGCCCTGCCCTTCCCCTCTTCCCCCTCCCCCTCTCCCTCTGTCCTCTACCGTCCCATCGCATGTTTCCAGCCCCACCTGGCCAGACTCTTCTGGCCTGGCCTCTTACCAGCCTGGTGTGTGTGTGAGAGTGTTTGTGTGTGTGTGTGTGTCTTTGAGTGAGTGTGTGTGTGCTGGTTGAGAGGGAGAGGAGCAATGCTGCTAATTTGCTTGGTGAATTCATCACTTTGACAGTGGACAGAGATTCTGCTTGATCTATGCTATGCACTATGCTATAGAATCATACTTGTTTCTGTCTGTGGTCTGTGATTGGATTCCCAACTGTACAGTTTACTTTGTATATATTCAAGTTGCTTTTCTTGAATAATCAAGTAAAAATGCTAGTTGCCAAACATATTGTAGTCTACATCTGGCATTATGTTGTATTTCAATCGGCTTTCTCCAGCTTGCACTTGTGATCATGTAAAGAGCTCTAATAGAATCAAACAGCAGGTGGGGCTGTTGAGATGTTTCAATGTTTCACAAGACCTTTTTCCATGTTTTCCTCAGACATTCCTTTTGTTTTCTGGTTAGTATCACAGAATGCTCTGAAGGCTCTTGGTGAGAGGACTATCACTGGCCACTCCCCTGGTCATCCTGTGCAGGGGAAGATTGATGACAGAGGGTAAACAACCCACTGTGTGTGTGGGTTAGTGTGCACGTGTGTGCGTGCGTGTATGCATATGCATTTGAGGAAGGAGGGAGAGAAAGAAGATTAGCAAAAATAGAAAATTACTAGATTATTTTAGTGACCACAATCAGAACCACCTGTACTACCAGGAGGCTGTAAACGGTGTGTGTTTGTGTGTGTGTGTGTGTGTGTGTGTGTGTGGAGGTTGCGGGTGGGGTATTTGTTTGCTTCTAAGAGTATTTTTTGTGTGTGTGTACAGGTATGTATATTTGTGTACAGTATGTATATTTGTGTCCCAAGGGACAAAGGCTATCTACCTTCCCCAGTATGTGTGTCTGAGTCAGACAATCCTGGAAGGTTTATTTGATGTGACAGTCTGTCTTTGATGATCCAGGCCTCTGAGCTATGCAGGGTTCCAGACAGGGATGGAGAGCACTAGATCACAACTTTTATTGCTGTGGTAAAACTGAACACAGCGATTCATATCTGTGCAATGGGTCATCTGTGTTTGACTTGAGGCGCACATGTAATTAACACGGGCCAGAGGCAGCCTAAGTGTTTAGCTTACCTCCCATCTCTCCAACGCGCAACCTCTCCGAGGTGCACAGTGGGGCTGTCCCTGACTCAATATTTCCACTTCTCTGTTATCGCTTTTCATTCCCCATCGGCGGTTACTCCGAGTCTCTTTCCTCTGCCTCTTATAACAACAGCAGTGTATATGAACAAGCGGTTTATTGACCTATTAGACTATACTAAATTGTGAGTCAATGTAGTCAGTATACTGTCCTGAAGTATTGGGCCTCACCTGATGACCCTGATGAGGAAGTTAGCCAGGTGGATGCGTGTCCTGTCTTTGGCAGCGTGGCTCCATCCATGTGTGTTTGTTTACTGCGGGACCAGGTATTCCTGTTACACTTGTGTGTTGTGCTATGCGGCGGTGTGCATGATTATCGACCGGCGTGTCATGCAGGATAAGGCCCGGCGTGCCTCAGTTGACTGCTTTGCGGTCAGCTCTGCAGGGCACAGGCCTGCGGTTAGGCTGCAGACAGCCAGGGCTGTGTAAGGAGATCAGCTACTGTGTGTGTGTGCGTGCTTACACGCCCCCACCCAATCCCCCCTCTCTCTCTCACCCTCTCGTTCTTTTCCTCCTCTGTATCTCTCTCCTACCCAAATGTCTCCCTCTTTCTCTCTCTCTCCCTCTTTTCCTCTCCCACCGTCTCTCTTTCTCTCCTGTTTCTCTCTTTCCATCCAAACCCCCACTCCTTGTACCTGTACCCCCCCTACTCCATGCCTCCAGCTCTTGGGCAGTGCCCCAGGCTTCACCTCAACCACCCTTCCTAATGGCCCCTGCTGCCTGAAAGCCTTCTCTCCAAAACACAAACACACACAACGTACACACACACACACACACACATACACACCCAACCACAAATACATCCCAGCCTGTGCCCTGAAGCTATTGGAGCGGTCTGATAAATGGTGGAATTAGCCTGAGGGAAAACTGAGAAGCATCACAGCGTTGTGATTCAGCACTGTGCCGGCGATACCGGTGAGGTTTCATCAATTCTGCATGGGACTCAACGCTGAACGCAAACAATATCTGACTAAGGTTTGCCACAAGCATACCCAGAGCTCCATCTGCGCCCCCCCCCCCCCCCCATCCCTGCCTTTGTCTGCTCTCTCTGTGTTGTTCAAGGTTCAGTCGTTTTAACACAATCCAAAAGGAGGGGATGACTTCGTACTACATCAGATCTTTTGTTTGATATGATGTTTTATAGTGGCTGTGTTCGATTTCTTGTAGTAAACCACAGCAGTTGCCGGTGCACTGGTTGGTGTACTGTAGGCTTGCAGTCTTTGTTGCTGTAGCACAAAACACAAAACTAAACACGCTTTGTATGATGGGATGTACAGACACTGACTAATGTATGCTGTCTGGCATGCAGAATGGGTCAGGGGATTTATGAGTTTATTTGAATAACACTGAAACCTCTTTAACCCAGAATTGAAAGGCCCAATTAGTTCTTATCAAGTGTTTGTTCCATTTTCCATCCATGATTTATGCCACCTCATGCTTTACAGAGGAAAGAAATGCATGAGTTCATTTCTAAGACCTTTTGTAGTGTGTTTGCCGTGCAGGTGTCTGTGAGATCATAACAGATTGCGTCAGTTTGTTTAGTTGATGTTGTGTTACATGAACACCTATAACATCAGTTTTCTCAGCGTACGACACAGTCATGATATCGATTTCATCCATTGTCTTTGAGCAAGGTACCATCCATCCGTCTCTGTTGACGAGAAGTGCTGCAGAGATCAGAAGTGTGGGCCGATTCGATTTGTCAGAGAAAGTGGTCATTTCTCAGTCCCGCGCCGGGCAGAGCGTTTCAACCGTTCGCTCCACTGTCAGAGCCTCTTGGCAGGCCATTCCTTCTCAAGCGTGGCGTGGCACGCATTCATTACCTGATGACTGTTGGCCGGCTGGGGTCCTCCGCTGTTAACCAGGCCTAATCAGCTGCTGTGGTGGCCGACACATCTTTCACCAGTTGACTTGTCATTAACTAAAAGCACCATGGAGCTTTACTCTCAATTACCACTCCCCTACCCGCTTGCATAAATCATGTTTGTCGTCTTTCACGAGCTCTCCTCCCTCACACCGCTCTCCTCATGGGACCTGCTCAGGGGCTCGCACTTCGCTCAGGGTATTATGCATGATGGGGACAGTAACGCTCCCTTCCCCAACCTGTCCCCTTTTATATTCAGGCTAACCAGCCGTTTGATGGTAAAGGGCTTGGGCCAGAGCAACAATGGAAACCTCATCATTTAAACTGTTATGATCTTTTAATGTCTTGTATTACTGTGTCTCTAACCCAGTCATCGCCACAGGCGATGTGATATCGCTTTCAATGAGAAGAGACTGGGATCATTTGTAATAGCGTTTAAGTCATTTGTTGCTGGTGTTTTTCTAGAGGAAGGAGTCCCTGTGTATTTTTATCTGGCACATCGATCTGGTTCCCCCCCTGCCCCTCTCCTCTCCGAGTGGACGCCTTGACCTTCAGTGTGGGAGGTATAACTGAGCCATGTGACCTCCGCGCTGGGCCATTGCCGTGCTCCCCTCGTGAGCGCACACACACACCCAGACACACACACACATCCACACACACACACACACTAGCATCTACACAATCACACCCCCTCTTCCATGGGAAGAAAAAAGAAGGGAGGGTGAGGCAAGGTGGGGAGGGAGACTTGAGAAACACAAGGTTCCTGTTGTCTTTGTTTGTCGTCAGCACCTTCTCAGGCGGTTGAGGTTTCGCCCTCTCCATGCTCACTCGAGCGCTGCGAGGGGCTGCTGTGTGTCTGCGTGTCTGTGTGTGTGTATGCGTGCGTTTCTGTGTGTGTATGCGTGTGTGTGTGGAGTATTGTATGTGTGTGAGGGAGGGGAGGAGGTGGGGGGCTCTGGAGCTGCAGGGCTATGTATTGATGTCCGCTGCCCCCCCCCGGGCCGGGCTCTGTGGGATAGTGTGTCAGTAGGACAAAGACATGGCGCCATCCGTCCTGCTCTACGCGCCAGTAACTAGAATTAATTACAAACCAATCGAATCCGTTGCAGCCAATTGGTAAACTAATTGGTAATTTCAGCTGGACATCTTACTGTGGTGATTGGCGGGGTCCTGGACGGGTCCTTTCAGAGGGACTTTTGTTCTCCACGGCCGTGCCTGAACAGAATAGCCCTTCTAGCCGCCGGTCGGAGGGGCCCTGCTTCGGTCGCAGGGACCTGCCCGGCCTGTCTGCTGCAACTGCCCGTCTTCCTGTTGGTGTTTTCTAGGCGGTGGACCTGAGGTTCATGTTACAGCCACTCTGGAGTGGCTTGCGATGGGGACGCGATACGGCCACAGCCACCATGGCCCACCAGACATTCCCCTTAAATAAGGCCCATTACCTGGGAGCGAAGCCCTATTCTTCCAGCCCCTTTCAGGGTTGTTCACTGTCTTTCAGTTTTTGTTTAGCAGTGGTAATGGTTACTAAAGCCAGAGGGGTTTTGGAGGAATGATGGGGGGGGGGGGGGGTAAATTGGTGGAAACTGGATAACACTATAGCAACTCCTGATATAAAGTTGTGACCCCCCCCCCCCCACACACACACACACACGACTAAACTGCTGTAAACCATAACACTATTTATTGCCATCATGTCCTTGTGTGATTTGCAAACTCTGATAAACTTACTAAAGGGCATTGCTATGTTTCCATCAGCTGTCAACGTGTCTCACAGTGCGTCTTTGGGAGGAAGTGGATGAGAAGGAGATGAAAGGCATGTAAAGGTGCCAGGTTTCTGAGAAGCATCAATCTCCCAATTAGGCCTGAAATAACCTGGCCCGTCCTGGCTCTTCCTGCCTGGGTATAAGAGAAGGAGAGAAAGGGGTGAGAGAGAGGGAGAGAGGGAGAGAGTGGGACAGAGAGAGAGAGAGAGAGAGAGAGGAAGAGAGAGAGTGGGAGAGAGAGTGGGAGAGAGAGTGGGAGAGAGAGTGGGAGAGGTAGAGGAAAATAGAGGAGACAGATAAACATAGACAGTGAGAAAGAGAGAGAGCGAATAAAAGAGGGGTAAAGAGAGAAAACGAGGCAGAGGGAGAAGTATGGGTGGGGGGGGGGGGGGGGTTAGAACCCTCAGCCTGTCAGCTTTGGAACAGGAGAGGCCAGGCAATGTGTGTGTGTCTGTGAGTGTGTTTTTGTAAGTGTGTGTGTGTGTGCGCGCCTGCTTCTATGTGTGCACTCTTGTTTACACGTGCGTGTGTATGCGTGCGGGTGCGTGAGAGCATGGCACTGAGAGCAGAGAGAGGGAGTCTGGTCTCCCTGACAGCTCCACCTCTAGCTGACCGAGAAACACGAAACAGCCGTTAGTGTCAGATGAGCGACAGCTTTACTCACTTCCAATGCAGATGATTCCTTCATCTGACCATTGACTATCCTTTGGTTAATGGTTTGGTAAAAGTTGACTTTTGCTGTGCCCTGCTACAGTTCAGCATATCCCTGTAGTATGGCTGAATTCCTTTAAACCCAATAGCACATTTAGTCTACATTTTGAATAGGGATCGGGATCTAGTTTGGACAACTTCCAACAAAAGTTGAAACCCAGATGCCCAGACGAGGGAACTGGCCTATTATGCCTGGGTAACAATCTCCATGAATAAAATAAATAACTGCAACCCTCCACCCCGCTCACCCCCACCTCAAACTTGCATCATAAACATACTCGGTCAATGGAGTAAACTGTAATTCATGGTAATCCACCAGTTTATTGGTTTTAACAGAATGACCAGTACACCCATAAATTGATTAAAGCATAAAAGTGAAGGCTTTTAAGCAGACACCCCAATTTGTGCTTTTAGAACAGACTGCACATTGATTGGTTTACCAGTGTTTTGCATAAGCGCATGGGTTTGTTTCCCATATGGGCAATAACTCAGTTTACTGGTTGTAGCAATGTATTTTACATGAGCTAGTTTGGAGCATAACATAGGGGAGGTAGTGATGGTGATCTCCAATCATGGTCATCGTCTTAATCAGTTCTGTACGCCAATACTTTTCAGCGTTTATGCTAGCTTTCTCGTAACTGGGATCAGCAATCACACAGTGTGGTTTGGAGTTTTCACCCATTACATTAACACTGCTGATCTATGCAGGATAAACTGAATTGCAAACTGGATTAACAGAGCATTCCCGTCTCAAATGCCCCAGTCTACACTTCTAGGATTCTAGGCAACCCATTGGAGCAAAAAGAGGGATCAATCGCTGCCCGAAAATAATTTGTTTAATTTGATTTGTAGAGATTTGCTCTCCTTAAGCAAGGGAACAGTGGAGGGCTGGGAGAGGGAAAAAGTGTGGTTGGAGTCTGCTGAAACATTGGTTCAATATGTACATTATTCTGGAACCTGACACCACAGGAAATAGATATTGATTGTGATGACCATTTACTCACTTTGTGTGCAAGTGGGGTGGTTGGCTCATGAAACTTTGCCATTGCATGAGACCAGGCCTCTTTGTACATATAAGAGTTCACTATTACCTCACCTACAACCGACTGTCGGACAAAATGGGATTCAGATAGCTGGTTGGGGTACAGTCCTGTGCTCCTGCAAAGAGTTATTTATGTATCCATATTCTCTGGATTTTTGCATTATTCAAGGCATAGAAAAAAACCCTCTTTGACCGTGGCTCTTGTCTTGCATTAACGTCTGCATTTTTATCAGCCCGCTGTACCCGCTATGTTGAAAAATTAATCCAGGGGCAAATGCATCAACTAGTCATGCATGTGAAAAGCCTCTAAAACAGCCACTTGGCTGGTGCAGCTCGTGGGCTCTCCTTCTGGCTGACATCATCCTCCTGCCTCCGTAAATCTCAACACATGCCTGCTCCCTGCTTCTGCCACCAGCCCAGCGTAACTCTGATTTCTGTGGTGAGAATATATGCCACCGCGAGGGTAAAACTCACAAAGGAATATAGATGCAATGTTTAAGGGTGCTGTGACAATTATTTCACTTTTAGAAACACCAGTGTTTACTTTTGGTTTCTTTTTAACTTTCTAGAATTCCCACAAATGACACGATAAACATTCCTTTCCCCACTGACTCTTTAATGAGCCATACCCCTGTAGAAGAACAGACCCACAAAGGGTTTCAAGGCATGCTGGTTCTCAGCCCTCAGTCCTCCTCACTGATGATGTCACCCAGCAGTCAAACAGCCGATGTAATGTATTATTCATGGGGAAAATGTATAGTTTTTATCAGTCTCATCCGGGGAGTTCCATCAGCATTGATTTGCAAATCAGACTAAGAGGATGTACAGTACAGGATGCAGGGAAGACGGGGAATCCAAGAAGATTTGACCGAACTGATACTGGTGTATTTAGTCTTGATTGATGGCCTGATAGATAGTTGAGGATTAGATGGTGTGTAACCGCTCACCAGACCTACAGTCTACAACAAGAATGTACATATGATGAAGAATTTCTGCTTTCAATTTATTTAGAGAATGCCCAGAATTTTCATAGTGTATTATAAACATGACTGAGTGTGTAAAATGTGGCCGGCCTGTTTGTGAGATCGAGATGAATGAATACGACTGTAGGACAACTCCATAGCCACCACAGCCTAACCCAGCAACATGCACGCCAGACCAGACTCACACCCCAGAGGTGAAACTGGAGTGGCCTAGACCCCCACAAAACCCCCTTAGCACTGAGGACGTTGAGAGATGGACGAGGAGGGAGGAGATGGGGGGGGGGGCGGGGGGTGTAACAGAGTAAAGACGAGGGAGGCTGGTGGTGGGGGTCGTGCTTGGCCCCGCTGGGACTTGCAAGGCCTAAACAAATCCAATCTAGCCCCCCTTACCCCCCAGGAGTGCTGCACTGACCTTGCTAAACGGACCCCTTCAAAACAATAGCCTGAGCAGGCAGGCATGCAGGCAGGAGAGCAACAGCTCACACAGACCTACAGTATAATGAATGAGGGGTTGTGAATGGATGACTGTGTGCACTTAGCGACAGGCGCAGCGAGCCTGCTGGGGATGATGAATTGACAGCAGCTCTGCTGGGTTGACGGGCCCAGTCCCCCCAGTAGCTGCCTGCCAGGAGGGACGAAATGTTACTCTGGATGTGGTCTGCTAGGGTGAGAGGGGAGAGGAGAGGAGGATTCCGTGGGGATGATGATGAAGCACGACTCTCAGGTTTCCTGTCTCTGATGTAAGGCTTGCCTGGATCGATGGCCCCATTGGGCCCTGGCCCAGCACACTCTCCCCCTCCTCTCCGCCTGCTCTCTTTATCTCTCCCTGCACATCTCTCTATCTCTCTCTCCATCTCTCTATCTCTCTCACGTACTTTCTGTTTCTCTCGCTCTCTTTCTCTATTGCTCTTTCTCACTGTTTCTCGCACTCATCTCACTTCCAAACCTCCTCTCTCTCTCTCTCTCTCTCTCTCTCTCTCTCTCTCTCTCTCTCTCTCTCTCTCTCTCTCTCTCTCTCTCTCTCTCTCTCTCTCTCTCTCTCTCTCTCTCTCTATCTCCCTCCCTCCCTCCCTCCCTCCCTCTCTCTCTCTCTCTCTCTCTCTCTCTCTCTCTTTCTTTCTCTGCAGCCTCTCTCTCTCTGCAGCCTCTCTCTCTCTTTCTCTAACCTCTCTGGCCACCTGCTCTCACTTAGTCATGTGAGCAGTCCCACCTCCTGGCTAATATATATATATATTTTTTTACTTGATGCAAATCCATCATATTGCATCGTAGTATTAACATGCTAATCACACATCTTTATTTTTCTCTTCATTTTACCCGATGGAGTGTTCCATTCTTCACACAAGTTCACACATACACTCAAAGAATTGTGGCACAATGGCAAATGGATGGTTCTGGGTTGTATTCATTGAACGATGGGACAGTGTACTGTGTAAGGATTGAGGCAGTCTCATGTCCTGTGCCATCAAGATCAGTATCATTATATCCTACGTACTGCGACTTCCTTGGACAAACCTCCATGAAACGTTGTAATATTAGAAGCATTGTGGCCCTAACGAGATTCCACAGGGTTAAATAAAGATCAGCAACACTTGGGCTGCGTATGAAGGGCTGCCTTAAGTATTGAGATGAATGGCTTTTTAATGGCCTTTGGGGAGCTCTGCTATCTAAGGCCAGATCAAAAGGGGCTGTGGGGGGTGGTCTTGTCTTGGAGTGGCCCAG
The DNA here is from genome assembly GCF_038355195.1 of Osmerus mordax. Lineage (NCBI taxonomy): Eukaryota > Metazoa > Chordata > Actinopteri > Osmeriformes > Osmeridae > Osmerus > Osmerus mordax. The sequence continues at coordinate 13,584,155 of NC_090062.1, read as the reverse complement.
ACGCACTCACTGGGTGGCTTAGATAACCCCCCCCCTCCCCGCCCCCGCACACACACATCCGTGCACCCCCTTCCCTGTTTAGACTCCACAGCAGCACTTGTTAAAGATGAACAGCCTCTGTGTTGAAGGAGCACACTCTCTCTCTCTCTCTTTCTCTCTCGTTTTCCTCATTAGCTTAAACTAGCGCACAGTGCCAGTGATGCAGTTGGTGATTAAGATGTCGGTGACTTGGTGTCTTGGCCAAAGCTCCTACCTTTCACATGCAAACACAAACACACACACACCCACTGGACAAGCTAAACAGACTTCCAAAGGTGTAGAATAATGGCCACATCTGTAATGTTCTAAATTGCTCGATAAAGTTATGTCGTGTTTGGAGGTGTTTCCTCCTCTGGTTTATTTTGGTTTGGTGTGTGGGTTACGGTTGTGAGGGGCCTTGGGTTGTTTGTCTGTCTGATGGACATGCAGCCCGAATGTAATGTTCCTGAAGGGGTGTGTGGAGACTGAGAAATGGCCGTAGCCTTGTGAACAGTAAACAAAGCTGAGAGGGAGAACTGTTTGGGAGAAAAGTTTGAGAACATTTTGAAACACAACATAATGGAAGTTTGTTTAAGAAAGTTGACACATTCAAAGTTTGAATTAGCGATTGACTTTTTTGTCTCGTAGTTCACATGTATTTCCTTACTCAAGTAAAGGCAAAAACAAACACTTTGGTGAGGTTGCTTTAACACCTTGGAGAAGTTTGGGCTTTGCCCCTCTCTGAACACGTACAAAGTATCATCAACAGCTGGTGCAGTAGTCTGACGAATTCATTACATCTCAGAGCCACCACAAGACGGTTCAGAACGAGACAGCCTATCTCTTTCTATTTGTGCTCACGGTCTCATGTCCTGCCTTGATCTAAGTCTCTCTGACATGTGACATAACCGTAGCGGACACACTGGAGCGGATCGCACATGAGAGCAAGGCTGTCTGGGTAACGATCTCCTGTATTTGTGGTCGGCATGTCTCCCACGAAGACCACGGGGCAGCCCAGGCACCCTTCTGTGTTGGCACCAGTCGCATAAATATTTCACCTCTCCCAAACCAAGCTGTCAGGGGGCTGGCTGACTCTGGCAAATAATTCATATCATCTCCTGTCAAACATTTCCTGTGTCCAAGAGTGTATCAGGTGGTTTCATCTCCAAGAGGGGGATACGAGGGGGGAGAAATAGAGAGTTATATTGTGTGGTGTATAACCAGTCCTCTTACATGCGGTAAAGTTGTATCCCAGAGCCGGAGGCAATTTACCACAGCCGAGGTGCTGTGTGAGGGGCTTGTGGGTAGGCTTTTTTTCCTTCACCCACAGTACCGATGGTTTCTCCTCCATCTGTTGACAGAACCGTGGCAGACCCGGGCTTGGAGGAATGACAACTAAAGATGTAGAGTTAAGGCCATAGGCTGGACTGTGTGGGTGGGAGGGGCCCTGCTTTATGTTAGAGTAAGCAGCATGCGAGCAGCGCCTTCATTAACAGGCGCGGAAAAGGCCTGGTCTGAAGCTGCTGACTGGCGTGTAATTGGCTGGATTGGGGAACACAGCGCTTATTCACGACAGGTTGGTTGGAGAAGACCCCAGCTAAGAAACAGGGGTTGCAGCCGTCTCTCTCTCTCTCTCTCTCTCTCTCTCTCTCTCTCTCTCTCTCTCTCTCTCTCTCTCTCTCTCTCTCTCTCTCTCTCTCTCTCTCTCTCTCTCTCTCTCTCTCTCTCTCTCCAACCACTGTGTGTGTTTGCCTCAGGAGCTGGAAAGAAGAGAGAGGTCTGTGATAAGCTGCTGTATTAGCTGTTTCAATAAATACACTGTGAGGAGAACATCAACAGCTGGTCTTCCACGCATGCCAGGGTGGCAGAGCGGAAAGTGGGCGCGAAAGGCAATATTGGAGAAGAGATACATGTACTAGTCAGTGAAGGTCCAGTGCTGACTCAAGTCTTTGAAATTCTTCTATTAGAATTCCCTTTCCTCTCACAGACCTTTTTTTCTTTCCTTCTTTCTCTCTCTCTCCTTTGACAGCTATTTTTAACAGTTGCTTATAGATTTGGACCTCATCACATTTTCAGATGGACATTCATATTTAATTAGCTGCAATGAAGATCTTCACACTTTCAGGGGTCCTGAGACGCAGGCAGGTGTGTAAAAGGCTGTCTGTACACCTCCTCTGAGCCCCCTGTCTCAGGACTCTCTCCCGGGTCTGGCCCTCCTCAAGGTCTGACTCCATTAGTTCTGACTGATCTCCCTTTCGCTGCTCCGTCGAGTGTGAGAGGATATGAGCCGAGCTACTCTCTCCGTCAGGGGGCTACACACACACACACACACAAACATTTACACACAGGGCCACATACACACACACACACACACACACATAGTCAGCCCCTCCAATGCACACATAGACACAAACACATACAGGCGCACATACAACCCCCCCCCCCCCCCCCCCTCCAACAGACACACACACAGCTCCTGTAAGGCCTCTCATGTCCCCACATGGACTAGGGGCTGCCAGGCAGAAACATTCAGGCTGCTAATGTGTTCCCGTCATCCAGTGAAGCAGGTAATCTTCAGTCTCTGTGAGACCAGGCTCATCTCTCCCCCTGGTGTTGTCGATGTGGCACTCCTCTCTGTGGATCTGCCCTGTCGCTAAAAGAGTGTGTGTGTGTGTGTGTCTGTGTGTTTTTGTACTTGTGTGTTTGTCTTCTGTTGGCGCATCCATACTGGATATTGGTTTTAATCATATGTTCTACAAAAAAATGTCAATTCAATGAGAGTGATTCAATGAGTAATCGTGTTTTATGAGTTGGAGAGAACATCTAAGTCGTCTCTCACAGAGGATAGCTCTTTATACAGCAATACGATCAAATCAATGACTATCATGATGACAGACACTAGACGGTCTGCAGAGCTCACTGAAGCACGTACAGTACCCATGCAGTCAATAGTGCTATAAAGTGAGATTACTGTTCCACAGTTTCTGCTGAGCACTATAAGCTCAGAACAATACAATGCATGATTATTATCTAAATGATTGGGACCAATAATGTTAATTAGTGCTTTGCCAACTGCGATAATATACAGTATAGTCCCTTGCCTCTGTTTCAATGCCTTGTCAATTCATCTGAATATCTCTATTTAGATTAATAAGCAGTATGCAGAGAAGCCGTGTGGAGGTGTGTCCCATAAGGTTCATTGCGGTAGACAAAACATGCAAATGAGTATTTAACTACATTGATTAAACCTGAACCGTGGGCAGGATGATTTATGATCATTTGTGTTTATGCACTGGGAGGAGACAGCCAGGCCACAAATCAACACGAGCATCAACATCTATCTGTGACCGGCCACGGGACTCTGAGAGCACGAACGTCACCAGTCTTCCCGCAGATTGAGAGGGAGAGGGAGTACAGCAGAGACAACAGAGAGACAGAGGGGTAGAGTGGAAAAGAAAAAGAAAGGAGGGGTTGAAAGAAAGAGTTTAAGAGAGAGAGGGGGGGGTGGGTGGAGAGAAAGAAGAGGGGGAGAGAGAAAGAGAGAGGTGGTGGAGAGAAAGAGTGAGAGAAGAGAGAGAGAAAGAAAAGAGAGAGATGAAGACCACAATGCGATGTAAAAACACAAAAGAAAAAAAAGATACTGGGAGAGAAACAGAGAGAGAAGACAGAGTGAAAGAGGTTCAAATCTTGTTAAAATGTCAGGTGCCCTTGGCCAGTGGATGACACCAGTCATAATCTTTAGGTCAGAGACAGGCACTCTGTTTAATGACATTAGCCGTGACCGTAGAATGACTGCTTTGTTCCCGGGTGTGAGAGGGGACACAATGCACTTCTTCAATGTCCAGTCCGCTGACATCTCATTTTATATGGTCAACCATTCACCCCCCCCCCCAATTTATTACCGTTTGTGACCTTTTGTTTTGAGAAGTGACGGGCCGGATATGGCTCACCTGGGAAAAAGCCACTGGTGTTGTGATATTTGTGTTTACATAGGTCAAGTACCTTAAACCTACGCTGTATAGCGTCTGACCACTTAAACAAGATCTCCAATGACTTATCATGATAAAAAAAAGACACACGTAGATGCGTCTTCAATTACCATCACGGCATGAGGAAATGACATCACAACACACCGCAACTATCCTCTCCAGTGGCTGACCCCGGATATTAGTCAGATAGCGTGGAGAAGCCTCATTGGCTTTTATGACGTCGTCAAAGGTCTTCCTCGCCGTAATGTTTCACCGTTAGAATAACAAGCTCTCTGTCACACACACACCACACACACACACACCACACACACACACAGCCAAACACAGGGAGGAGGTTCAGACGGCGTTATGGAGTGCCAGTGCTGTGACTCAGGACTCTCTGTGTTTGACCTCTCTCTCTCCCCGCCAACGCTGGGGATCAGACTCTGTAACCATGGCGCCTGGGAAGAACTTCTTTGATGACTGCAGATTTATGGAGTTGTTTTACTCACAGGGGCCCGTGGCGCTCGCTAACCACAGCCCAGCACGGAATCCTCCTCTGTCACACGATTTATACCTGCCGAGAGTTTTTTTTTACAGAGAATGCTGACTTTATGTGTCCGTGCGACCGTCAGAGGGGCAGTTGTGATGCTTTGGATAGATTGCATGTCCACAACGTTTTCATTGAAGATAAGATCTGACGAGGACTTCTAAACCTCTGCTTCATTTCCATTTGACCTTTTATCCGGCTGTTGTCTGTCACTGGTCTCTCGGGCCATGTCCCTGTACACCAGTCCCTGTTCATAGACTCATAAATGAACGCCTCGCTGTGGAGACCCATTTGTGATTGTAAACTTCAAACAGCAGGGAACTGTCATTGGAATCATCAATTTTGAAATGATCACTTTTTGTGTCCTGCCCAGTGTCATGTGACAGTGACTGCTGCTTTCACTCAGAGATGTGACTCTCTGGCAGTGCTATAAGAGATTGCCCGGGGATAAGCGTGCTGTTTCCACGCGTGACAACTGTTGGTGGTATATGCCTCACCTCTGAACCCTGGCCCTCTCCTCAACGGAGCCTCACTGCAGGCTAATCTCTAATGCCTCAGTGGTTCCACTCTAATTCATTACTTCCCTCTCCTCTCCAGCCAGGCCCACATAAACAAGATGCTCCCCCCTGACCCACCAGTGGCCCTTACCAAGCCGTGGCCTGAATTTGATCTTCAACACACAAACCCGTCTTTCCATAGGGAGATGCTGGTTGTTTGTCGGTTTCTCCAATGTCTTGGAGACTGCCGCTATGAAGTCGTACTGATGTAGAAACAAATGCTTTGTTACTCTAGTTCTGAGCATTAACTGAGGCAGAGAAACAAGGATTTCAAGGGAAAGGAGAGGCCTAGCTGGTTGAGTTATAGCGACATTGAGAGAACTCCAGTCTATTAAGCTCCAGCAGGGTTGTATGATGGAGGTCTTTGGAGAATGAACTTGAATAAATATGACAGAGTGCAGCAGTTTGCTGGAGATATTTGTGTTGCATAATGTAAGGCTCAGTAATGGAAATAGTAAAAAGTGACCAGCATGATATAAAACCAACCATTTCTTTTGTTTCCCCCCCCCCCCCCCCCCTCTAATATGGTGTATGCTTTTGAGGCATATTTCTGAACAAGAGTAAAACTAGATGAATCTGCATCTGATGTCAGTGATGTTACCAGCCTAGGTCATTCATTAGGTCCCATTTACGGCATTACAAATGTGATTTGCAAATATAATTACTCACACATTGATATCTACTTAACACAGACATCGGGGAACATCGTATGGCATTTTATATTGAGTTACTTGACTCCACATCAGTGCAATAATTATGAGAGATACGTGATTTCATTGAGAAGCATGTGGTCTACGTAGTCTTCGAGCATAGTCTATCGAGCATACCTTTTTATTTAGCTCATTTAATCTCTGGAAAATATTTGTATTTGATAGCAGAGGAAAGGAAGGTACTGTCCACAGTTAGTTTATATATTCCAGCCACACAGTAGGATTGATGTGTCTGTTGCTTACTTGATTCTCACACACAATTTGTTATGTGTTTTTTTTCCTTCACGGGCCTGCCAGCGGACTCCCGTGTTCCATAACTCTTGCCGAAGTGAAAGATTTTTAATTAAAATGGAGACAGCCGGCTGAACCGAATGGATGTCTCAAATAGTATTCCCACCTAACGAAGCCCATCAAGGCCTCGGAATCTCAGGTTGCAAGCAATTCCCGCTTCCTTAAGAACTTGTTAATCACATCTCCTTCTTAATTTAATTATCAACACCTACAGATTGATACATTCATATAGGGCTGGATGTGGGGGGAAAGTATGGTTTTCAATGGCTTCCAGCTCGCTTCTGGCTTGTCATCTGTCCAGTTTTCTGGGTTATATAGTGATATGTCTATGACCCCAAGCATTTGCCATATTGGATTTCTTTATTGCTCACCTTTGATCCTGTTCGAAAAAATTAACACTGGTCTCTCCATGTGAACCCTGCATGTGTGTCCATCTGTGTGCATGTGTGCGTGTGTGTGTGTGTGTGTGTTAGTGAGTGAGTGACAGTAGGTTCCACGTTGTACAAGAAACCACGTTGGTTGCGCAGTGCGGGTTGGTGGTGGGGGGGTTGATGAAGCTGGGGGTGGGAAAGGTTGCAATTCTGGGTGTAGAGGAGAGGTTGAAGTTGGAAGGTCATGTTCATAAATTTGAACTAGTGGGCCTGGGCCTAATTGAAAAGGCTGGAATCGGAGCTTGACCCCTTGAACTGTTGCCCCCAGCCCCTCCCTCGCTGGTCCCTGGCTATTCAGTCATAGCAGTGAGATCTGTGGGGTTGGGCCTGTGTTTTACATGTCTGTATCACCCCTATATTCAGGTGGGAAAGTTATATATTTTTTCCATACCTTTTTCCAAACTTGTAGGACTGGTCCCAGCATTGGACTTTGACATTTTTCAGACGACGAAGAAATCAGACGTATAAGCAGCCAAAGCTGTGTAACTTCAAACCGGCTGGTCCTCACATTGTGAGCATGTGACACATCGCAGCCTTTTGAAGGGTGACACCGAACCGAGTGGCCACTCGACAAGAAAGGACTCAAATCTGTCATTTCACACCAGAAGGAAACCCATCCAAGGCGGCCATTGTATGGAACAATGGCTGGAAGATGGTTCTACATATCATTTTGACACGTTGAGCTTGTGACAGGGACAGTTTTACTGCTGCCATAGCTGGGAGGTTGTTGGAAGAGCTCATGTTTCTCTCTTTCTCTTTCTCCTTCTGTCTCTCTTTCTGTCTCTACCTTTCTTTCTTTCTTACTCTCTCTCTCTCTCTCTCTCTCTCTCTCTCTCTCTCTCTCTCTCTCTCTCTCTCTCTCTCTCTCTCTCTCTCTCTCTCTCTCTCTCTCTCTCTCTCTCTCTCTCTCTCTCTCTCTCTCTCTCTCTCTCTCTGTCGTTCTCTGTGTCTCTCTCTCTGTTGCTCTCTGTCTCTCTCTGTCTCCCTCTCTTTCTGTCTCCATGTCTCTCTCTCATTCTGTTGTTCTCTGCCTCAGGGCTTTCTTGGCCTTTGTATTTAAAAAAAAAAATGGAACAGCTGTCGATCACACACTCCCAACCCAAACGGAACACACTGTCAATGTCGTGCATGAGCCACCCTCTCCTTGTGTAGATGGATGTAATGTCTCAGAAACAATTCTATTCTACCAACCCTCACAACCCTTATCAATATGAGCATTCTGCTGTGAGGGACGCTTTACCTCTGACCCCTCCCTGATCCCTCAGCTGTTGAGCCCTCGGAAGTGTGAACTCACTCCAGCGCCCCACTTGTCGACTCGGGGTCTGAAGGCAGTCGTAGGGCAGGAGGGGTGCGGGGGGCCTGTACGGCCTCTCAGTGCTCGTCTTAAAGGTGTAACAGAAACAATCCCATTAAGAGGTGGATCGCCTTTCACACAGATTACCGAACATCTGCCACTCTCGCAGGCCAGGGGCAAGGTCCCCGACTGCTGGCCAGAGCAACACACACACCCTAACACACACATACACATCCTAATTAGAGACTGTGGCCCTTTGACGTCCTGTTCCCCACACCTCAGCCGAAAGGGATCCACATCACACAAAGAGTCGTGACACCTGCTATTTGTATAAGCCCTAACCCTACACTTTACAGAGGCAGCCACCTTTGATTCTCCTTGTCATCTCCATGTCCCCTCGATGCTCTATAGTGTCAGTCACCGTTTTGTACCTGTCGTCTTTCTCCGACAGCAGCTTCCTATAGCCTTTAGCCCCGGTGTTGTGTTGTGCGCTGCTCTCTGTGGAGCTGGGTGTGTGTGTGTGTGTGTGTGTAATGTTGCCTCACGTTTGCCTTGGGTGAAAGGTGAGAACTCTGAGAAAACGTTCTGGTCTGCCGGAGAGACCTGCTTGTTCTGCACGGTTGAACGGTACCAGGGGGATTCTGAGGGGGACAGAAAAGGGGAACAGGGAGGGGGGGGGGGACTGAGAAGGAAGAGGGACATACAGAACAACAAGGTTCCGTTTGGGTGTTTATCTAGAAGGTTGGACACGGAAGGGAGAAGAGGGAGAAAATGGAAGGCAGAAGGAGGAGACACGGAGACGAGGTCAGCGGTGCCCCTCACCTTGGGCAGCTGTGTGGCTGCACGGCCGGTCTGTCTTCAGCGCTCTGCCAGTATCTGTTTCAAAGACAGCTTCTGTCGTGTCACTGGAGCCTCGGGGAGGGGCCGGAGAGGAGATGAGCCCTGCGATTGAGACATGTCCACCTGTAAACATCTCCACCTCTCACAAGCGCCACCCACTCTGCATGCTGAGATTGATCTCAGCCTCCAGGGCATGTGACTATTTACAGGTATCGTGGGATAGTGCTGGTAAAATGTTTACATTTGTGAAAAGGATTCACTGTCCAAGACAAAGACCTCATTGTGTCGTTGTTTCCAGTGCAGGCATATGCCACTGCTACATGAAGTTCTTCACGCTGACGGTGTAGTTGGTTGGTGTACTGGTTGGTGATGTAGGTACACATTTGAGTTTATATTTGGGAGAAGAAAAGTTTGATTGTGAATTTACCTTGTGTGAGCGTGTATGTCCAAGAGAGATGTGTTGGGTGGTGGGCGGGGGCTGCTAAAAAAGTGGGGACTTTCTGACGAGCCCGTAGGTGGGGGAAGTGGGTGGAGGTACAGTGGGGTGTAGGGAATAAAAGTTGCATGCCTCATGGCTGTCTTCAGAACAACACAGATGCGCTTAATTTATGGCCACTTTCTGTGATTGGAGAAGAAAGCTGGGGATCGATCCGGGGCCCCTCTCTTTCACCTGTTAAGAGCTTTCCTCATAATTGGCTGCCGCTTCTCTGCCAAACCAGCGTCCTTCCCCGTCCCACAATTGTATGTTAAAGTATGTGTAAACCAGGCCTATTTTTCTTCCCTTCAGGCTATTGATTTTTAAATGAAGTATCAAAGAAAATCAATAGTAATCAACAAATAGAAGGCAACGTGCTGTAGTGTCACATCCAAGGGCTCAGCTTAATCAATGTTGCTGCCTGTCACAACATGGAGGGGGGAGGGGCTGGGGGGGGGGGCGGTTAAGTTGGGGACTTGAACTGAATGGAAAGTAAGCGGGACGAGCTATCTGTCATTGGGGGAGGGGAGGGAGGTGGGCGGAAGGAAGGATGGCAAGTCTGTCTGAAGCGCATCGCTCTACATCACCCCCCACCACCACCACCCCCACCACCAGTCTTGTTCCGTTGGCCTGTGACAAAAGTGTCTCCACCTGATTTGGGTCCTGTGGTGTAGAAACATTACAGTGTCCTCGGGCCCCAGATCATGTTACCCCCACAGTCAAGCCGCACCAAAGGATCCTGTCCAGGATGCTTAATGAATCTACAAGTGAACTGTGAAACAGGTAGTCTTATCTGCCACCACCTGTCAACACCTCGCCATCTGTCACTGTCAGAGGTCTTGTTACACACTGCATACCTGAACGTTGACAAAATATTGTTGGCACGTCAACCCAGAAACATATTCAAAAAACGATAGCAGAACGAGCATGTTTGGAAGAAAGTACTCATGCAGAGGATGAGGTGTAGGTCATCGGTCAGCGAGGTTGATTTCCTGGCACTTTGCCATTCCCCTTTTCTATAGGCTGGTTACTTTTTTCTTGAGATAAGTGAATGCATAAGCTCACACAACACGTGCTATCTTTAGTTGTGGTAAAAGCTTTTTTGCTTTTCAAAGTACATGGATTAACATGTCACTTGTCATGTCACAAATGTGTCAACGAGAAGCTCATAATGTAGCAACACCGCTCTCCTTGAAGAAATGGAAGAATTACTAAATCATTTGTGCTGTGTGATGTGCTGTGCTTCAGGCAACGTCATGAACCATTTTCCTTGAAACCATTCGGTGACAGTGCCACAATACCATGCTCCAAATGGACCAATTCCCCGTCCACCCAATTAAGGAGCAGTCAAAGCGTGTCCAGCTGTGAGAGTGGCTTCACCACCCATACGTCCTGTGACTCCTACGTCCCTCCTACCTGTGCCTTTGACCCCCGGGGTAGACGCAGCACTCTGGTGTTTATCAGAAAATGGCCGTCAGGTTGGCTGCTCTAGTGAAGGGACCCCCCCCCCCCCCTCACACACCCACCCTGGTCGGCCAGCCTGCTGTGCCAGGCCCACCGGTGAGAAGGTGACAACATAAGGGGGATTCTGTTCCCTGTCACTTGCAACCCCAAGCCTGCTGTTAAAAGGAAAAGGCTTTTAGAGGTTGTAAATGGGAATGGGGGGTGAAGGGGGTGAGACTGTGTGTGTGTGTGTGCGTGTGTGTGTGTGTGTGTGTGTAAGTATGTATGTGTGTTGGGACAAGCATGTTTGTGTGTTTGTTTGTGTGTGTGTCTGTGTGTGGCAGCTGCCTAGGTGAGTACAGGAACACTGTGAAGGCATGATTAGCCTTTTTACGTAATGGGCCGTAACAAATAAGTTGTGAAACATTTCTTACTGCTTACACAGACCTAATTGTCTGCAGAGATTACTGTTACAATGGCATGGAAATGTTGCCGTGTCCCATGTGCTTCAGTGCAGAATCTGCTGTGTTCTGAACATAGCATATTCTACTTTGCCAATGCATAGCCCTGTTCTAGCATTGTGTGCTAATAATAATTCAAATAATAATCGAATCTTGAAAAAATGCTTGAAATGTATGTCCACACAGAATAGTGTATTTTACATTGTTTATAATGAGGCATTTGCTATCTCTGCACCTAATCACCCCATATGATATGACAGCGTGGTCCCACAACATTCTCTGAAAGTTGCCGTGGTGAACGCATGTGCTCACAGGGCCTTTAAAGTAGATATATGAGATCTGTCACTTTCTTGTAAGCAGCATTAAATACAGAATTCCTCACAGAGCCCTTTTTATGACACACACTGTCTGCATACATCTCCAATAGAGGTGAATGGAGGGACAGCTCTTGATGAATTGATTATTACTCGAGCTTTGAAGCCTTGTTTTTTTTTTCGTTTGCCCCGACTGATTACTAATATTTATAACCCCAGCCTATTTTACTGGGCCTGCTGTAACTGTAATATATTGCTTAGCAATTGGTCCTCATTTAACCTTGGGGATTGTAAAGCTGTCAGGGGGGAATAGTGTAATATTCACCTTGATGAAGGGGCCAAATATGGTTCTCACTGGCCTGAAAGCTGGAAACTTTGGCGTTTTTTTGTGTCTGAGGGAGATTAGAGAGGAAGCTCAGGAGATGGGCTGGTCTTGTCCGTGTGTGGCTGACTGGGCCTGAACTCCCTCTGAGAATTCTGAGTGCCTGAGTCTCTCATTTGGTACTTTTGAGAGCCCTGGATGAAAGAGAGAGCCTTTCTCTAGGTTACTGTGACTTCCTGTGAATATGTGTCATTCTTGTTGTCAGGGTAATGCACGATTTATTGTTATGAGAATCCATTTTTTTTGCACTGGATGATTTGAAAGTGCGGAGGGTGTCTATGAGCAGTCTTCCTCCCTCCCTCCCTCCCTCCCTCCCTCCCTCCCTCCCTCCCTCCCTCCCTCCCTCCCTCCCTCCCTCCCTCCCTCCCTCCCTCCCTCCCTCCCTCCCTCCCTCCCTCCCTCCCTCCCTCCCTCCCTCCCTTCCTTCCTCCCTCCCTCCCTCTCTCTCTCTCTCTCTCTCTCTCTGTCTCTCACTCACTCAGTCACTCAGTCACTCAGTCACTCACTCACACACACACACACACACACATTCACACTCACACACTGTGTGTTTTCATTCTCCCTCTGTCTGAAATAATGAAGTAATCATTCCGTCTCTCTGTCCTCCATTTTTGTCTTTCTGAGTCCAAAAACAGGTCCATATCCACTTACCATGGACAAATACATTAGAATTTTTGACTTTGTCTTGGTCTAATGTTGTTTTCTTGCTTTGTGAAACGCGCATAATTCTCCATTACTGTAATTCTCTTGGTGTGTGACAGGGATCATACACAAATGCTGCCATAATCAGACCAAGGGAGAGAGCCTCGGGCCTGTTTATTAGATTACAGCTCATCTGCAGACTACAGCACACCCACTGGCCTCTAATGCCTTTCTACACTGAGACTGGTCTTGTCTAATGGTGCTCTTGTGGGACTATGCCTATTGCTTTAACCCAGACCAGCTACACTGACTGCATACCCAGATGACCTTGCCCTGCTTGCCCTTTCCCAGTGTCCAGCTGTGTCGAGGTCTACCCGCCAGGCCGTGGTGTCATCACCATGGGGATTGTGATTGACAGGTGAAGGCCCTCACCTGTCACTGGCAGGGCGTAGTGGACTGGCTGGCGCCGGTCCAGTCTAAACAGGACTCTCCCCTCGGTGTCTGAACAGGTCTGCTCCATGCTCAGCACGTCCCAGCGCAGCCCAGCACAAAGAGAAATCAGCCATCCATCACTCACCCTGCCACACACACACACACATGCACACACACACACACACACACTACCGGGTCACAATGAGTCAGGGGCTATCAGGTCCCTTGTCTGTGTATCACAGTGAGAACAGTTGTGTGTGTGTGTGTGTGTGTGTGTGTGTGTGTGGGTGGGTGGGTGGGTGAGTGTTGCAGGAGGTGGACCATCTGTTTGTCTGGTTCACAGTGTGCTGGATATCCCCTCCGTTCTGGCCAGCACGCCGGTTGCGCAGATGTTTTGGTTGTTTTTAGCACCGCTTTGTTTTTGGTTTCCACTCCCACTGTTTAGAGTTGTGGGATTACCGGGTGGTTCACCGTGGGACATTTGAAGAACCGTTAGATCGGCAGAGACACAGGCACCCCTGTAAAGCTGTTTTGCGCCCACACATTTACATGCTGCTGATGGCATGCCGTTCGGATGTATTCACGATACCTTGTCAGATGAAGGAGAGTGTGTCCCCCCCCCCCAACCCTTATCTGCTGTGAGCGTTGGAACTAGGAATCGATATGCCGTAAAGCATCATGCATCTCCAGATTGTTTGTCTTTTATTAGTGTGTGCGATAGTGCCTGTGAGCTCATACTAAACCACGCCCGCTCTTTGTTGCGAAATCCATTTCAAGACTTTTGGCTGTTCGACAGTCCATGTTAAGAGCTTCATACCCGTTGCAACCTTAGCCAACATGGCCAACAACAAACCGCTGGTCGAATCAGACAATTAACCAATCATGTTTCATCTACAAGTGGGTCTCCATTTATGTTCTAGGACATCCTGACCCAAAGTTTTCCATGATTTTAGGAGAATTGTCTCAAGCATGACATCCATTGGCCTATCCATCAAATTCAAGAAATCAGTCTTTGGCAGATAAAATGTTTATCTGTATCTTGAGAGCAACAATTCATTCGACTTAAGAAAACTTTGTAGAGATGTTCTATGACGATTGGCTGGTCCGGTTGACCTCCCACCAGCTGATAGCAGATCTCAGAGCTGGAGTGGCAGTGATTGGACAGTCTTATCTGCAGTGACAGGTCAGCATACTGACAGCTATCAGCTCTGGCCTACCTCAGCCCTCAGACACAAGATATTCCACACTGGGGAGCCAAGTGGGATTAAGTCAGATTTAAAAGATAATATGCGTCTATCTGAAATTTGAACAAGTTTCCTGAATGCCTGACATATTTGTTGTTGTTGAACAATGCCCCTCGACTTAGTTTAACCCTGTCTCAATCACTAATAAGCAGTCGCAGAATGGCCTTCTAGAACAAATTTACTAAATGTTATTCTTGACCGGGGAAGTGTAATAGCCACACGTACTCCATGTGTTTTGAGTTGTCCTAAGTGGAGTTGTGTGTAGAGCAGTATTGACTTACTGGTGAGAAACAACCTTGATCCATTACTGCATGGACATTTCCAGGTCAGGCCCAGCCAGAGACGACGCAAGGGCAGAGGGAGAAACCAGGAAACCAGAAACGGGGCAAATAAACAAACGTGTCAGCCATAGCAAGGCCCTCTGACCTCTCCTGTCCCATCTGTTTTCTTATCTACTCAAGGGCTAATACTGAGAACAAGTGACACCTCTCTCTGACACTCACTGTTTTCCTTCCACTTACCCAGGGTGAAGAAGATATCCTGGTGATATGACAATGTAAAGCAACAGTAGTTTTTTTTCTCAGATATTAGCATCATTTAATCACCAATGGCAACTTTTCTCATAATTTTTACCTCAGAAACGGGACAATGTAAAAACATATTCACAAAGTTGTGTGTGTGTGTGTGTGGGGGGGGGGGGGGCACTGTGTAAATACTATGATGATGACTACTCAACACAGTAGCTCATCATGGTTGTAGACATGGAGACAGCAGTGGGAAAGAGGCTGCAGACAGATTCATGCTCGATTCCGGCACAAATCTGTCCAGGGGACAGGACAGTAGCCCTATGACGGTGAGCAAGGGGCATGTAGCCTTGTCACCTGTGACGAATCATTGCCCTTGTCTCCCTTGAATCAATAAGGTCAGCTGAGATGGATTACAGCAGCTGCTGGTGTGTTTATAAAGAGAGAAATATAACGTCCTTTCCCCCATCCCCTTTACCAGCTGTAATTCTCCCTCTAACTTGCTGTTCAAGGAATCACAAGACACATTGCCCATGTTGTGGGGCGGATGGATAGAGAGTTGATGGTGCCAATCATTGACAAGGGGGAGGAGCACCGGGGCTGTTAATGGATTTCCCGAGAGAGAGGGACAGGAGATGGGGAGGGCGGGCCAGTAGAGGGGGGGAGGGGCCGTAACGAGAGAGGAGGAGTCCAGGAGGAAGCAGTAAGTGTGCAAGCTGTCAGGGTGGAGGAGAGTCTGCTCCAGTGAGCTGCATCTGCCGGCGGGCACGGGGGGCCAAGCCTGGGGGGGTCGGGGGTCAAAGGGCTAGGCATCCCTCTGTAGGGTCGCCCAGATCACATATCCTCTGGAGTCAATAGACTGCTATCGGCTTTACACCGTTGAGCTTTCACAATAGCCACAACTCCTGTCTAGAGGAGACACAGAGAATGCAAGAAGTAAAGAAAAACTCAACTTTTTGTTATATTCAATTGTGCAATGGTGGAACATTCTGAGAACAGTTCTTTGACTGTTGGACTCACCCAACATGACAAATAGATGGTGACCTATGATCCCTCCTTGTCATTACTCTGAGTCAGACACAATGTTTCTCCTTAAGCCTTTTGTCATCTTTACTGTGTAGTTGAATGTCGTTCATCTTCCATCTTCATGCCTGGGTCTTTGGGGAGTGGAGCAGTTCTGTGAACCAGACAAGGCAGCACTTCCTGTTCTAATCCCCACCCAGATGTAAACAAACACAGTTTCCTTTCCCAGAGCTGGACAACCAACCAACCCCTTGCCTGGCTGCCTGGCTGTCTGTCTGTTCAGGGGTCAGGACCAATCGCTCCTAGTTTGACCTAACCACCATCTCTCATGTCATGGAGCCACCCTACCTGAAGTTTGTTTTCTCTTCCCTATCTGATTCAGTATCTACTTTCTGTCCTCAAAGGCATAGGACGAAAACCGAGCAACTCTCCGCCCCCATCAGTAACTGCCAACCTCCTACCCCCCACTCCCCCACTCCCCTGACTCTGCCTGTGTCTGTGACCCCTCTGCGTTGCTCCCTAGGTGACCGCTAATGGTTTATTTCGTGTCAGACCACATTTTGCCCCCCCCACTTCAAAAATTCAGGACAAATTTCTCTGTTGCCGGACCTTCACCAGTCATGAGCTCATTTGTTTACATTTGGGCCCTGTGTGTTTGTCACACCTTTCAAATAAAAGGTAGCCGAGATGGACAGTGTTTACCACACGGCGGGGACTGTCAGAAACCCGCGGGTGGTAGATCAGTCCTCTGAGGTTGGTGTTTGCTCTCTCATTTGACAGTTGTCATGGTCCCGGGCTCCCTGGTGTGGCTTACTGGAGCCTGGCTGGGTCCAAGTAGAGCAGGAGGCAGACTCCTTATAGATACAGACTCCTGCTAAACATAGACTCCAATTAGAAACAGACTCCTGATGGCCACACACTCCTGATAGATAGTTTTCTATACGACAGACTCCTGTACAATCCTGACTCAGGGACTGTTCACAGTGCTACCACATCAACCTCTCAATAGATTGATGTTATCAACGTAGTACTAAGAAGAAACCCACTACATCTCGACCATAAACAGGAAGCACTCCGCGCTGCATGCTGGAGGAGAGAAAAGCTCAGATTTGGATCCCAAGCCCACATCTCTCTCCAGATCTCCACTAGATGGCTCTGTGAAGATAAGCCACATGCTTCGTCACAAACACGCTCCCCCCCCCCCCTTGCTGAATTCTGACCCCTTCTGCAACAGCTCACTGTGGTCCCGTGACACTCTCCGATGTTGAGACTAGAGGTGGAGGGAGAAAAAAGGGCAAAGATGGACAATGTTTAGGCATTCCCTTGCCGTGCGCTGTGAGTTTAGTCATTCCCTGCCGCCACAGTGAGAAGGCTTTTTTAGTCCCGCCCCTCCTCCCCTGTTTTGGAACTAGGGCCCTTGTTACCAACTGTTTGTGTGAAGGAGCTGTCAGGGAGGGATCTATTGTAGTGGTGTATAGACAGATGACCCTCTGTGTGGGGTGCCCTTGTAAACCTGAATTCTCTCAGTCATGGTTGGAGTAGAAAGGGGAATCGGACAAAGGAGGGGAAGAAACAAGCAAGACTAGCAGCAGGCCAAACACATATTGAAATTAGATTTATGGAATTGTGGATTCATGCACTGAGGGTGTTGTAAATTTGTTAAGGAAAAATGTATACAATATTTATTGTTGGCTGTTTACATTTTGACAATCTCACACACTCACTCACTCACGCACGTACGCACGCACACACACAGCTCCTTATTGTAAATCATCATATTTTTATTACCAGGTTATGTTTGTGTACAGTCACATTGGCTAATTGGCAGGGGCATTTATAATTTAACACTGTGAATTCAACAGATGGTTTGTGCTGGTGTTGTTTTATTGAACACCTCAGGGCTTTTACCATGGCTTGGATAAGCATTTGTTTAGGTCTCCTCAAGTGCATGCCATAACATGTCATTTTCCATAACACTACAATAAATTGAGCTAGTATAGACTACCTAAGAACAACGAGCAGTGTGACTCCTATTTATAGTTGCCAATTAACCTTGCCAAATATGTTTTAGGAGCACATTTTGTAGTTGGAGTTTGTGTGTGGGAGTCTGTGCAGTGTGTGATGCGTTTGCATTTCGTTTTTGCACTTGGGTGCATATTTGGATGTTTGCTTGTGTGTCTCCCTGCATTTTTCCATGTGTGTGTTTGTGCGTGTGTGTGTGTGTGCAGGAGAGTGTGCTTCTGTACGTTAGTTGAAACAGTAGCAGGCTGTCAGGCCTAAGGCACAGTGTTCGCCGGGCCACCCTGCACCACTCCCAGTCCCTCTAATGAACTCCCAGCCAGTTGTTCCCCATCTGTTGCCTGAGGTCTTAGGGCTTGGGGACTCCTCCTCTGCCCCTCCTTTCACCACTCCTCCCTCCCCCCTCCACCTCCGCTCCCCCTCCCTCCTGGACCAGCCTGTTGGCTAATTAGAGTTCAGGGCTGAGCAAAGGGGAGGGAAGCAGGGGAAGTACAAAGACTCGTCTGCCCCACCCACCGGCCCTGCTCCGCCCGGAGGACCGCTGTCATTTCTGGCCATTAGCCTTTGCGTTAGCCTTCTGATTAGCCTGTGGAACAGACACAAAGGGGCAATAATTGGATCTGACTCCTGAACTGTGTCATTCTGGGTTGGGTTGCTCCTCTCTTGTTTGTCTGTAGTCTGAGGCCCCCTGAAAAGAGCCACTAATCTCAGTCCCGGGTCAGTCCCTGCCTGGAGGAGAGAGAAAAGAGCAAGCCTAGTCAGCATCATTTCCTGTGATCTATACCGTATGACCCTATCGGTCATGCTGGTGATACATGCTTATGAAGACGCTCTAACTTTCTGACGGGCATTATCGATTGGATGGCAAGACATGGCTGTTCCGGCCTGTTAGCTGCCGGCTTGATGTGTTTGTCATGAAGCTAGCTCCAATATACCTCACACAGCTTGTTCAGTAGCCAATAGCGTGAGCGCTCACTGAAACCCGAAACCTTGCCCCGTACCAGCACGGCATATTTTTGGCTACCTCATCACGAAGAATCTTCTTTGCACCTTCTGTGATGGACAGAAAGGAGCTTACATGCGATTGAAGCGAAAGCTTCTTCCGCTTCCAAATGAAATGCGTTCAGGCTTGTCAGGGTTTAGAACAAAGCGCCCACTCAGTCCCAACTGTCATGTCAGGAAATCAGGATTTAGATTGAGTGTACATCTGTGGATCTTTTAGATCTGTTTGAGACAAAGCATTTCTATCATCACCCATATGAATTCCCCCCCGAAACCCAGGAAGTGTGATACCACACTGGCACAGAAGGGCCCAGGTGCTGAGGGAATCAACCTGCCTGCATTAATCACTTTATGACTAAGTCTATAGCAGAGACTGATCTGGTAGTATTATTGCAATGGGGGAGCTAACATGAATGGAAACCAACCGAAGTCAAGGGGAACCCATTTACAAATTCATCTGTCGGCCTTCGTAAACTGCTGTCACTCCATACACAGAACCTTTAGCCTAACGGAATTTACTGGAAGCAAGTAAATATGTCAGAAATGTAAACAGATCACTCAGACTTACCTGTTGGGCCACAGAGAGTGAAAGTCCCTCTACATGGCTAATGCTTCTACCTTTTAGTCAAGATGTTGGAAGTTAAGCTTAAACACATGACACGTTCAAGTGCCTGGACAAGCCAAATGTGGCAGTTCTCTTCTTATTCCAAATGCAATGTAGGTGATTTTACCTGATGGACAGATGACGGGACAGTTGCCAAAATATTTGAGTTATTAGCACATTTTACAAATCCTTGTCCTTGATATTAATACACATGGGACCGTTTTTGTTGTTGTGAAGATCCCTTAACCTGACTTGGAGTAGAGATCAATAGTTGTGCAAAAGCAAAACAATCTAAAAAAGATTATTTGAATTGGAGCCTTCGCAAAGATGAATGTCCTTACTGAAAATGTTTGAGTATGGACCTTGAATAAATAATGAAGTCACTTCCTGCCGAGTGTTTTTAATTGAAAGTTAATTCATGTCCCAGGGCAATAGTACTGTACAAGAGTAAAGTCTTTCCTGTGTCAATGGCTCAGTGCCCTTCTTTTGATAGACTCCTGCTTCCTCTGCACTCTCTATCGAAGCAGACCGCTGCTGTGTGTGTGCGTGTGTGTGTTGGGGGGGTCACTTTTGAGATTTACCAGGAATGTTTTAGGGATCGCTGTGTTTCATATTTCACCTCAGCTCCCTCTTGGAGGTTGTAGGGGAGAGGTAGGAGGGGGAGGGGAGTGAGGCAGGGTAGTCAGGGGGTGAGGAGTAGGAGGAGAGGGAGGTGGGGGGGGGGGGGGTGGAGTCAAGGGGGGAGGTGGAGGGGAGATCTTTCCTCTGTGAATATAATTTGATCCCCTGGCTTGGCTGGCTGTTCTTGACTGTGTCTTGTTCTGCCCGTCACAGAACAATGCAGATGGAGTTGCATTTCAGGTCGGAGGGGAACAGTGATTCTGCAGACAGGTAGTTACTGCCCTCTGCCCCTCCCCTCCACAGTCCTGAACATTCCTCCAGAGAGTCAGTTGTAGTGAGCACCAGCAGCCTGAATCTCCTCAATAAAACCCACCATTCTTTACTAACAATCCTCCCTGCTGCCCAGGTAAACCTCTGACTCGTTATAAACCTGTTTTACAATTTGAACTGTAGAAAATATTCCTAGATCCTCAATAAAAACTTAATTTGTGGTTTATAGGTGCTGAAAGAGTGGCATAAATTTGGTTCCTACTGTCCAATTTCTGCTTGGGAATGATCTGAATAAATTATATTATCGTCTCAATGTCCTGGTTAATGTCTCTCACGAAACTGGTTTCCTTGCAGATTCATAAGCCATTTTATATGAAGAACAGACAAGAACTTCTACAATCAAACGAGTGTTCTATTTGTATTAGTTCAAATGTTTTCCATTTACTCTGCACCGACACACCCTTTGGATGTACAGAAGGACCATTAGTTCCATTCATCACGTGTGAAGCTCCATGTTTGTAAGTTGTGATACCACAGTTTAGTGTTAGTCTTTCTCTCTCTGAACACAACCATTTCCAGCACTAAGAGCTCTTAATGGACCAAAATGGCCACTCGGAGGCTCATTACCATTAGCTTGTTTCCTTCTCCCCATTAAAAGAGAAATGCTCTTTATATTTATAATGCTTTTACAGGGAGAGCCAATCGATATGATCTCAGCTGATGGGGAATATGAAGTAAGGTTTTCGCATTAGGGAGAAAAATATACTTAGAAACTCGAAAACAAGAAATCCATCTGACCAGGGTGTGGCCTTCGTTATGTATTAAAACTGTCTTATGGTATGTTGCAGCATGATATTCCAGCTCAAAGGGCGTATCTACATATCTGTAGCAGACCTGAATTTGCCCTCCATCCTGGTGCTAGCATACCAGAGTTAGCCCCAGAGAGACTTATCACAGAGTGTGTAGGATAAGCTGATAAAGGTGGGCTCTGTTGCATGGCAGAGGGGGCTTCCCCTGCACCTCTACTTCCTGTGTCTGAGTGGAGGACTGGTGGGTGGGGGTTTGTAGGTGCGGTGGGGGAGGGGGGGGGGCTGGGCCCACCACCACCTCTCCCATCTTATCTGTGGTGTTGAGAACTCAAAGCCGAGGGAGGAGTGGCAGGGGTCGGTGAGAATTCCCAGCACTGTCCTCTGCTAGGTGGTTCTGTGCTGGAACTGTGATAACTCTTTCCATGGTTGTGCCTTGGGGCCCTCAGACCCTGTCTCCTCGCACGCACAGGGATATGTATACGCGAATACTGTACTGTATGTCATAGATACATGTCAATGAAAGATTTTGGGGGGGGGGGTTCTTTTATTTTCTTCATGTCCATTTTTATCTTTTTATAATCACTAGGCAGTGATGAAGTCCAGAGGTGATTCTGTATGAATAACGTGACTACAGGAGATGTTGTTAAAAAGATGTGCTTCCAGT
Source organism: Osmerus mordax (assembly GCF_038355195.1). Lineage (NCBI taxonomy): Eukaryota > Metazoa > Chordata > Actinopteri > Osmeriformes > Osmeridae > Osmerus > Osmerus mordax. The sequence continues at coordinate 13,562,567 of NC_090062.1, read as the reverse complement.
TTTGAATGCCTTGTTTTTCAACAGTGTTTGGACATACAGTATCTAGGAACTTCTGTGCACCATCACACACTCACACACACACACATGCACACACACACACACACACACACAGGGGAGCTGTAAACTTGCAGTCCTCATGTAGGTCCAGAGAGACAGACCCACCCCTTCCCTTCTCCGGGTGCTGGATTTAGGGTAATGGACTCTATAAAAGGTCATAAAGGCTAAAACAGGCCCATCATTAGAGCGGGTGGTGGTGCTTTTATTCTTTTTTTTCTTCTTTTTTTTTTCTTTTTCTTCCTCTGGTTGCACTGGGGGAAAACAGCAACCCATGAAGCGCAAGGTTGTGATGCTCTTCTGTTCTCCAGAACCACGGTCAGACCCAATCCTGGAAGACGAGCATGTATCAGCCTCTGATAGTCCGTCACCCTCTTTGTCATTCGGCCAAACAGTTCTGATCTGCAGTGAGAGACACAGACAGACAGTGACCTCAGCAAGTTTACCTCCGGCCAGTATCGACCGGCACCTTTTAAATGAGTCGGGTGATTAATCAGATACAAAAACAATGGTGAGGCAAAGACAATCAAAAACAACTCCCCTCTCATTACATTTCCCTTCCATTAATGGAAAGATAATTATTTAGTATAAATTTAGTACTGTGGAATTAGTATCATTTACTGAATGCACACACACTTCCCTTTACTCAAAGAACCATATAAATGAGGACAGATGTTCCACAACATGTTGATTCTCTCACTATTTTCTCATCTTTCATTCCTTCTCTACTTTTCTCTCTCACTCTTTTGCTCTATCTAATCTAACGAATGTTTATTTTGGTTACTCCCTCCCAGACTTTCTTTGGGCTTACCCGGCAGATTGAACACATGTTGTTGTAATTCATAGGATACACGGGAGGAGAGATCATGAGATGCCAAGGATAGATTATATTTGGAATTAAGAAGAGGTGATTTCATACTGTGGTATTGTAATTTGCTTTCCAAATGGATATTCTCAACTTGAAATAATACAGCTGGACTGGACAAAAAAAGAAAATATTCACGCATAGCCATACTTACACATTAACGTGTATGTATATGTAGTACGAGTAAAGTACATTTGGAGAACAAACTGCAGTCAACTAGTACCAATTTCCAAGGTAAAAGGATGGAACTACTTTTATTACAGAGCATCGACAATTCACAATTTTTCTAAATAATGTCCATCCCAATAAGAGTTACAGAATTGCCTTTTATGTGGATGTGAGCGCGATAGAGAAAGATGTGCATGTGCGTTCCCACTCCAGTAGGTGCTGCTGGAGAGCAACAGTGTGTGTGGCCAGTGTCAGAGTCTCCCCCCACTGTCTGGGCTCAGCACCAACCTTCTGTCAGCATACAAGACCAGTACTCACCCACCATCCAGAGATACCACACCTGACAAAGGTACAGGGTTGCTAGGTACGTCTGAGAAGCAGAGCAAGCGAATGGAACTAAAACTCCAAAAGTTCCTTTTTATTTTAAAGTAAATGACATGCCTCAGAATGTGGTCGAGGATTCAGTGGGGTAAATCTTTTTCATACATATTAGTTATGTTCATGATCATCAAGAACATCTAACTTGCTTAGTCAGTGGTGTAAACAAACTCACCATGCTCAGGGCCAGGAAAACAGCATTACCAGTTCTGGCTTTCGAGAAATGTACAGTATGAGTAATTCTTTCTTGTAGATATGAGGTGCTATTTTCTGGCCTTCTGCCCACTAAGCTATATCCACGGAAATCAGGATCAATTCAAAGTAGGAATCGTAATTTGTACTTCCTTTACTGCTCTAATCCTCCGCAAACCCCCCAAACCCATCTGTCTTGAAATTCTGATTGTACACCAGAACACAAAATCAGACTTTGGTATTGAACTGTTAAATCTAATTACCGTTACATCACCCTCAAAACCTCTGACAGTCCAATTAACTGTACTTGCTGTACGTACTGAGTTTGAGCAGTCTAAACAAATCTGTCTAAACAGTACACCCATTGAGGGGTCCTAGGTCAGTCCTGCCCACTGCCTGTACAGTTTACAGTAGAGTCAATATTAACCCTTCCTATGCTGGGGGGCTGCTGGGACAACAGCCGCTGACAAGGTTAAGCTGTTTAGAGTAGGTGAGGAGATTACACATCTTATTATCTGCATCTCTCTCCCTCTCTCTCTCCCTCTCTCTCTCTCTCCCTCTTTCTCTCTCCCTCTCTCCCTCTCTATCTCCCCCTTTAGTCTGGCAGCATGGGGCCGCTCCGAAATCTAATCCCATGTCTACAAGATAAGGCTTTATTATGGAGAGATTAACAATATGCCCGTTGTTTGTTGCCCCCGTGCAGTCTGTCCAGGCACGGGCGGCGCGGGTACCAAAGCAGAGAGTCAGGTTGTCGGAGCAGAGCGATGTCGGATGTGAACTCTGACAAGGGGAGCAGGGAAGGAAGGAGGGGGGGAAAGAGAGAGGAGCGGAATGCAGCCGGCTCAGATGGACTGGCACTCCCGGGTCAAACTCTCGCATACTTCCCCCAGTAACCAGAGAGGAAGGGGGTGGACAGCGGGGGGCTGGGGGGAGCCATGTCACCAGCCAAATTGCCCCTCAAAGTCACTGACATGGACTGTCAGCAGTGGAGGGAGAGACGGAGGTTGGGGGCTGGTATTACGTGCGGGGTTAGTCATGGGCAATTATAGAGAGGGGGAGCAATCAAGTGTCCGTGCTGCCTGTGTGTTAGAGTGTGTGGGCCATGGGACTCAGGTGTCATAAGCCAACACGTTTCAGCCCCACAGTGTATCGAGCATGACGCGGGTTACTGTACAGTATGCTGTAATCCCTGGAGGCTGTTCAAATGCATCTGCCTATGGCTGTGCGTTGATGGAGGGGGGACAAATTGTCGTATAGAACTGACGAGTGTGACAAAGCACAGATACGTTTTTTTGTGGGTGAGGTTTCTACACCATGCCAAACCCAATTGACACACAACTTGCATGCATTTTATTTTTCTGCCGAATTTGCTGGCGATTTTCCTGTCCTTTCCTTCTAAGTGGTTTCAAACCAATTAGAATCAATAGCGACCCTTTTTTATATTCATGTAGTCTTTGAAATACCCTCTCTGAATTTTCTGTGAGTAGATGATGTGTGTGATATTCCAATTTGTCTTTGATGAATATGCATGGGGGAGATGGTGTATGCAGTGTTGCTGTGCACCCCGTCAGTGGGGTCATCTTCTGGTCTGGTCACAGACCATTTGTATTCAGATGGTGACAGTCGACAGCTGTTTTTCCTTTAATAAGATTAGGGTAAAGAAATTAGTTGTGCGCTCTTTAATCTGCCATTTAACAGTTCAGACCACCTGGGGCCTGCCTTATCCCATCCCCTCACAGTGGCTAATGAGAGAGGGTTTGAATTAACCCTGGAGAGAGGACACTCCTCTCTCTTCTCTATCTCTATCTATAACTCTTTCTGTCTATTTCTCTCTATCTCTCTCTCTCTTACCTCATTTCCCTTACTAACTGTCTCTGGTTGACCATGTCAAAAATGTTCATAATCATTCCTGACAAATTAAGCCCTGAGAATATTTTTTTTTAATCCATATTTGACGTATTAAAACATTCCCATACAGATGAAATGCAGTGCCATTCAATTAAAGGTACATCTGCCTAATTTGCGCACAGCAGGGGTCTGTGAATGTGGGTTAGTGTGGTCTCTGGCGACCAGCAGTAGCACTGGGCTTGGGAGAAGCAGGCTCTGGCACAGCCACACAAACGGGCCTTTTTCTGGGCAAATCAATCAGACAGCCCCAGGGCTGGGCCGCTGCCCAGAAAGCACAGTTTGGAGGGCGGCTCACCTTACCTCTGTACTCTGACTGAAAGGAACCAGTATTATCACTCCCACTCTCTAGCCCTCTCCTCCTCCTCCCCTCCTCTCCTTTTCTCCCTCTCCTGCTCTGACTTTCACCACCACACTCCCCAACTCAACAGATTGTCAGATTGCGCTGATCAGGGGAGTGTGTCATATTGTCTCCTCGCATTGGGCGCATGCCGTCAAATCAACTACGACAGTTTCCTGTTACGACGTCTGCTGTTTCCTGCAGACAGAGGCAGTGGTAGTTTCACAATATTCACATCTCCTCCGTCTCTGGCTACCGAGAATCCAGTAAACACATTGCTTCAGCAGGGCCTAGGGTGCTGGGATTTGTGATCACAAGCCCAAATGAACATTAGGTTTAGAATGAGGAGCAGCTGAGGAATGCTATTGTTTGTGTGGAAATGTTTATGATAAAGGACAATCAACGGTGACTTTGAAACATCATCACTGACTGCTCCGTCCGGTTGGGATAGGAAAATGTGTCAATTCCAATGACCTGACAGGGGTGTAAAGTACTGTTTTGAGCTAATATTGTAGTAAACTGCTTGGTGTATTCCCATGTAAAAAATATGGCAAAAGATTTTGTTGCTCAAAAAACAAGACTATTTTGGTCAAGTTTTGAAATGAAATTCTCTAGTCTTGAGCTCCTGACAATGTCGTGGGTGTGACTACATTGTATCGGAGGCTTGCCTGTGCTTTTGGGCATGATGGGATCTCTTGATTGCTTTTATCCCACTCTTATCTCATTGGCTCTGAGTGTCGGTCATCAGGTCATTGATTAGGCCCGCTGTGTGACCAGGAGGGCGACAGGTTCCTCCTTCCAGCTGTCCAACCACACCTCCAGACCCTCTGACTTCCTCAAGCAACACATCTCCTTCTGGCATTTTCTGTTTCACCTCGGGCATGTGTCAAACTATGCTGGTGTATCAGCCAAACAAGGAAAGGCAGAAAGGAAAACATTCCACCAATATTCTTGCAACTGTTGATTATAACCATGCTTGGGAAAGTCCATTATGGTATATTCCTCAAACACAATGTCAATATTTCCCTGACCTCGTCGAGCCCTCGTGTGTCAGCTGTCAGGGCCTGACAGGTGTCCAGCTGGACTGCTGACAAACAGGACTCTGTCTACACTGACTTTCGATATTGCTTACTTAACATGTGTGTTATGGCTACTGGGATTGCTTTCAATACAGGATAATGGATTTCATAAAGTTAATTTTAAAAAATCTATTTTTTTACACAGGAAATTGATAACTGGTTTTCCTTATTTTTTTAAAGACTCAATATCTAATCATATCTAATAAAATTGAATGATCTCATCTGTTGTACGGATGTTATCTATGTTGCTAAGATACTTGCTTATGAATGCTCGTCATTCTTTGGAGGTGACTTCTTCGTTGTTACTAGCAACCTGCCTCAAGAGGGATACAGGATTTAGTCTGCTGTTTAGTTTTTCACCCAGGCAATTTGTTAATTGAAAAGTTATGTTCTTGACATGAATAATTTAACACAGTGCCTCCAGAATTAGCACAGCATTTGAAGGTGCAAATGAATCCTTCATAAAACCCTACAGTGAAGAGCCTCACAGTTCCAAAGCAAGAAGATGTGTGTCTTGTATTTTCATACATCCAGTACACTTATAATCAGTATATAGTTTAAGTTGCAGTATGTATATTTCACAATTTTTCCATTGTATTGTTTCAAAGCAGCAGCCTATTTGGACCGACTTTGCAAGATCTCCTTAAATCCTTCTGCTTGGCATTAGCTGGCATGTTACACTTGCATCTTATATGTTCATATAAAGAAAAGTTAATGTAGAGAACTTGAATCTGTCACTTTTGGGGGTGAAAACCAAACCATACAGACTAAACAATGTGAACTTTGCAGGGCTCATTTAGACGGGCAACTCCATTGGCAAACAAATGGAACACATGGAAAATGTTAAATTCAAACACAAAAACACAGAATAGTATTTATTTCAGTGCAAGTCAGAACCTTGTCATAAAGTCATAGCAATGTGTTATAACCAACCTAACTTCGATTGAATGTTCATTCAATCTAATCAAGGCCTCATCCCATATATAGCACACATGCACACACACACACACTTTCCTGTGCTGTTCTTCTGAGCTGGGACTCTGTTCTCGGACACTGTTCTGGGAGTCTGCTGTTCCCCGGTTAGCACCAGTGATTAGCACCAGCACCAGTGGTTAGCACCAGCACCAGTTAGCACCAGCACCAGTGTTATAGCAACAGTGGTTATCTCAACAGGCTGACTGGAGGGCGAAGTTTCTTTTACACCCTACAAATACTTTGGAGACCTCTCGCTTGCCTGCTTCTGGCACAGCACCAGAAATCATCTGTCACGGTGAGCACTAACCACCAACTTTAGCCCCGAGCTAATGAATAATATAACAACACCGGCTATTATTCATGTTACAATGTTGCAAGATTCTCACCCTGACTAATCATCTCAGAGAGGGAACAAAATGCTTCTCATCTCAGTTTAATTAATTTACTTGATTACGTAACCCTGTTAACTGTTGGAAAACGTCCGCAGCCTGATAAAAATAAAGAATGTTCCCTCAGTATATGTAGCTGATACCTGTATAAGTAGCTGAGATCCTAACTTTGTCTGATTAATAAGGTTATTGAACAGCATACAAAACTTCACTGGTCTAATCAATATCAAAAAAGTTAAAGTAGAATACATGATTTGCCACTATACAAGCGGTAATAGAAGCAATTCAGATTCCTGTTCTGTAATTATCTTGTGTGTCCTTCATATACAACCTGGCAAACTTTTCGACTTGTAAACGCTTTCCTTAAACACCTATCGCTTAGTAACAACAGATGTGGTGGCCATGTCCAAGGCTCTGCCCATACTGACGAAACAAATCTGTGCCATGTTGGTATGAGCCAAACATTTGTACTGCAGCCTCAGTGTGTTTGCTGGTGAAGTGCTGCTCTGGCTCGTTGCCTACTCCCGACTAGCGGGCTCTGGAATTACAGCAGAGCAGGCCTCCATAGCCAGCAGTGTTTACAGAGGACATTCATTTAAATGTTGATACCCTGGGGTTACAAGAGGATACATCATTCACATGAATAAGCTGTTGATAGATAATGTTTAATATTTATGAAGGACTTTTAATTGAGCCCACTTTTCACTCAGGGCTGGCAGGTTGTTCTGTGATGAAAGTGATCCTGGTTGGCTATGTGCCCCAGGTACTTTGGTAGTTTTGCATGGCTATCACGCCACAGTGGCTAAAGACGTACATGAGATACACGTGGACATCAGGGACAGACGTGTGTGTTGGAAAAGAAACTAAAGAGTCACTTCAACCCCTCTCTCTGAATATCTCTTTCTTTCTCACTCACACTCTCTCTCTCACACACACACTCACTACTAATTAATGCCTACCCCTAATTGCTTCATTGGCTGCCTCCCAAACAGTGCGTTGCCAATTTTGCATTTCTAAAAATATCTAGGTTTAAATGGTGAACTTCCCGATTTCTCATAGTGTGTATTTTTAGTGGATGCTTTTTGATTTGTGGCTATGCTTCCTGCAATTTTGCGTTACCATCATAACGGCTTTTCTGGAGATCTCTAATGTGCAAATCCTTCAGAAGAAGCTATAAATATGACAACACAATCTCTGAAAATATGACGCGCTTGGAAGGTTGCCTAAAGAAAATATCCTTGAATGCAAGTTGACCTTTTTCTCTCTGTTCTGTCTTATTCTGTGCTTAGTTAAAGTACATATTGTGAAAGGCACCATTTGATGTTGCTGCAGTGCAGCGCCCAATTGATCTAAAAGGTCATTTTACTGTAAACATGTTGTCATATTGGGTTTAAGCATACAGTTGCAACACATCAGACAAATGTTTTTTTTATACAGGCCATAATGACTGCAGTAGGAGTGGAATATAGCTGGACAGTAGTAGAAATGAGAAAAGGCAGTTAACTCGACTTAAGACTGTCCTCTACATTTTGTGATGTTGATCCCAAGAGCCAGCCTGGAAAAAATGCAAAGAATACCCTTTTAGGCACCAGTGAAACCATAGCGGAGAATGTCACAACAAGAACTTTTAGTTCAAGTGACAGGTGACCTATTGAGTGGAGGGAGAAGAGATAGAAATTGTAATTGCCTGTATGTTGAGGGCCTGCCTTGACTGACAGCTATAACAAAGAAGGGAGTGTGAGAGGGCAGAGGGTTGGGGTGAGTGGAAGGGGGGGGGGGGGGGGGTTAGATTGTGACATACTGGGAGGTCTACTGATTGACAGCTTTCTCTCACAACAATCTGTGTTAGAGGAGGAGGGGCAGGTCTGTGTTCGTCCTGGGGGCAGACATACCTGAAGAATCTGGACAAGGTGAGACAGATCTTACTGCAGATCATGCTAGTTCCTCCCAGGGCCCGGTCGCCACAGCGACTCAAGCAGACATGGCGACAGGGTAATGGGCCAATTATCAGTGATTTGTTACGGAGTGGGCGGGGAGAGAAGGCTCCCTGGACCTGTCATTGGCAGACAAATTAGTGATATCACAATAATGCATCGCCTTGGTGGGCTTCAGCTTTAAGGTGAAGGTATCGAGTGTCGTCTCAGCCATTGTGGGTACAATTACAGGGAATTCTTTTGTGACTTTTGAGAAGGATTTTTCTGTCCCACTCTAAGCCCAGGTTTTGCATGCAGTTCAAAGTTCAAATAACAAAACTGAATATGTAGAAGTCAACATTTTTCCAGCCAGATGGTGGATACTTTGGTTGGCTTCTATCATTCTATTAGAGTTCTCTTCTCCTCCTCTTCCTACTGTAGACCGTGGCACAGCAACAGCAGAGTGGGGGTGACAACCCTATGCTCCACTTCCCAGACGCTATCATGTTCTTCTCTGTCATTCATCCAAAGCACTTTCAAAGTCTGTCTGTCATCTGGGGGAAGGTTCTTTATTGGTCCAATGAAAGGTGCGAGCTGCTGCTTTTCAAATCGGGTGGAGGTGCTGGACGGAAAAACGTCCGTTCTGGTGACGCTCTCGTTTCCTCTGCTGCTGTTGCAGTCCAGGCCATCCGTCCTGGGGTGGAAATGATTGTGATCTGCGAGAAGCACAGACAACAGGAAGACAGCTTGCGTTCTCAATCACTCACCATCAGCTCTTACTTTCGAGACCTTGAGCTACAGAGCTGAGGTGTCTGATGTCTGAGAATGTAACAGACAACGATTTCGATGTAATTAATGTAATTGTGTCTTTTTCTTTCTGGCTTGAACCTTAAATGCAAAACCTCACTTAAAAGGAAACCAAATATCATGATGTCATCGATAAGATCATTTTGTTTTACACTGTTGTCATTCATGTAATCTACCAGACACTTATAGCCAGCGATGTACAGGGGGGAGATTTGAAACGGCAACCTCTCGACCTGTAGTCAAATGCTCTACCACTGAACTATACCTATTCATGAAGCCCTCTTATTTGTGTGGCATCTCTCCCATTTGTGTGATGATGTGTGCAGCAATGTTTGCTGCTCTTCAGTACCAGTGCCCACTCTTCCCAGCTGCTGTATGTGCTGTAATGACAGCCAGCTGTTTAACACCCTGTCTCCCTGCAACGCTGTACGCCTGTCACTGAATATGTGTGAGAAACGTCCAAAGACTGCCTGCCAGCCCGCTTTTGGACTCCCTGCCTCATTCCGCACTCCCACAATCCTCCTGGTTGTAGCCAAGGGAATGATCACTGTTTGTGGTGACCAATATCTGATACTCATTTTCTGTCTAGTTGGATTCTCTGTCTTGGGCTTTCAGTCGGAACAGGGTATTTGCTTGTGGGTAGGGTTTTGTGTTGATTCAATTAGAGGTTTTTACAAGAATCAAAACTGCAAAAAGTATTTCCTTCACAGACCAGCCACCAGTAAAGCCTGCCAGGGTGTCACCTAAAGCACAAAGACACACTTGTCTTTGATGCTGTCTATGATGAGGACATCAAGTGCTGACCTGTGACCTTCAGAGCCCTAATGGCGGCTCTTTAGTGCCATCTGACAGCCCTAGCCCGCTAGTGTCCGGGAGACGCATTGATTTCAGCACAGGGCCAAGGAACTGAGATTCCCCTGGCTGTTTGTCAGAAGACGGCAGACGAACGGAGGAGACTTGGCTGCCGTACAATAGCCATAGCCATGCCCAGGTATCTCAGTACAGCATTAAGTGTGACCAGGCAACCCTGCACACAATCAGGCCCTTACATTGTGGAGGTATTGGCATACAGGCCTCCATCCTGTGCTTAGCATGCAGCAGGGTAATGGATACCTGTGCATGGCATTTGTAGAAGGAAGTCAGACTCACTCATTGGAGGGGAAAGAGGTCCAATTTTGTAATGAAAATGTTTGCTGACTCATTATAAACTGGTCCCGGGCTTAACTTGGTCGACTCTTCAAGATCAGAAGGGTGGATGTTTGTTTGTTTATCTGCCTTAGACGGCTTTGACATGTATAGGGTTTACCTGAGGATTGACCTAATTACATAATGAGTTTATTAGAGGTAATTATGTTGATTCAAATCTTCCCTTTTACGTCGTCGTTTCCTGTCATGCTGGGTACAACAGGGTCTTTTCAGGATATGTTCTCCAGAAGTCTGGGGTGTGCAATCGCTCAGTTAAAAACTCTTCATCGTCCTTCTTGGCTTGTCTTTTTTGCACGACCGGGGAGTTATTTCACACCCTGATAGGCATTAGCTAAAGGAATTCCATTGAGACCGTGGAGGGTCTAATTGGCTCATGGCTTTTGACACACACACTGGTCCAGTGGCTCTCCTGCAGTAAGAGAATGCAAGGACTTTGACAGTCAGGAAAAACAAGCTTAGCGCTCCTCCAAAGGAAAATCTTGTTACTTCATCCATCTGGTGAATCCTGCATGTACCATAGTCATGTACAATATTTAGCAAGAGTTGAACTGGTTAAATGCCTCGGTATAAATCACCTACACCAGTGAATTGCTTGCTTTTCGGTAGTATAGCTGGCTAAGAGATGCATACAGTATGTGATGTGGTCAGTGGAGGGCATTATTAAGAGCACCCAATGTCAATATTGGAGAGGGCAGTGAGGGAGGAAGTGTTACTGACGAGCAGCGATTGACACCTGTGATAACTGCATAGCTTCTGCATGGTTCAGCAGTGGTGCCCATGCCATTAGCTGTCACACTTCCATTCCTTTGGGGTTCCTCCTTTGCAGCTTCTGCTCCTGCAACACTGGGGGGAGAGTGGGGGGGATGGGTCTACGCTCACTTTCAAAGCAAGGCACATCTCTCAGAATGACCAAAGGCATGTTTTAGATTTCAAGTTGTTTTCACCATATGGGATTCTTGGTCTTGTTCCTCTCAACTGTTTCCTTGCAAACTAACCTAAATCCTATTTAGTTCTAAATATGTTTTTTTTTACAGAAATAAACATAGTCGTATGTGAACGTCCTTATAAACAATATATAATCAATTCAGCATTTACATAATGTAATCCTCTGAAGCCCATAAAAACAAAATCTGTCATCCTATGTTAATATGCAGTGTAGAAACTAGGTGTCCAATGTAGCTGGACAAAAAAGTGATGGGTGTTGGCATTTGGTTTGTTGCTGGAGAGTGCATAATTTTGGTTAGTTATAGTCTGAATGAATAATATCAAATTAATGGTGACTTCATATTTTGGAAAAGGGCATGGGGGGTCAAAAGTCAATAATTTTTCCACAGCAAGGGTTTTTGAGTGAGAATGGTATCTATTGTAAGAGCTTTGTTTGACATAGGGTACCTACACCCTGTACCTTGAATTAGATCAATTCAGAGAGGCTGTCCTACCCAATAACCCTAACACCCACCCAGACAAGACATCCTGGTAAACCACTGGCAACCACTCAGCTTGGGTTTCTTTTCTCTCCGACAACCATGGTCTCTGTGGTGGAGAGGGCAACCAACACTCTAAAGAACTCAAATATAATGTCCTTAATTACTGACAATAAGCAGGTTGTCCTCAGTATTTATTTGTTTGAGTTAGATTGTTCATCCTTCTCTCGACAGCTGTCGTGGAATGAGACTCATGACATACCACAGTTATGTGTTCTGCAACTGTTCTATTGATTCTGGAACAATTATGTTCCAGAATCAATATGCAGCCATGCATCCTTATCATACAGCTGACCACAGTCACCAGTATCAGCTTGTCAAACCTGATATGCTGGTAATTGGGAGAGGCATTCTCAACGTGCTCCTGGGCTGCCAGTAGGAAAGGAACATTTCCTTCTGGACCTTAAACGTGTGTGACCCCTGACCCTAGTTAATCCATCATGGGGAGACAGGGCAGGGCGACCTGGTCACATAGTGTCAGTGTCTCTCTTTCACTTTCAGGGGCAGACCGGGAGGAATGACTGGACAACAAGACAACACTTTATCAGATGTAAACAAACCATTGGGAGGAATGAACCCTGGACGTTATTCATACCTTGATGTGTCACTTTAATTAAAGCAAACCGATCTCCTGTGACTATCCACCGTTTTGACCCTATTCAAACCAGCTGGTGGTCAAAGCCTTTTTTATGAACATTTTAAATAACGGACTTCGTGTCTGCAGGGGTAATCGCCTTGTGGTTCATATTATCCAATATTGAGGCAAGCAAATAGGCGCCACTGCCCAGGTTGAGCCTGCTTTCCTCTCCTGACAAACTGATGAAAATCTCCCCTGCCTCTGTGCTCCCAGATCATGTATTGTAGAAAACAAGGAAAGGATTAGAGTGGATTGAGGATGCTGTTTCTCAGGTGGGCTCAGCTTGGGTGTTCTTCTGTAAGCTCTTACTTAAGGGTATATTCTACTACCCATTAGCGGCCTTGAACTTTTTGGTTGTACATGTCTCTTTTATTTTCTTCAATTTGAATCCCGCCTCTGAAGGACTGCAATAAATATAAATAAAATAGATAAAAGACATGAAATTACTGAGATGATTTGTGAGTGTATGAGGAAACAATTGTTTCTCTCTCTTTCCCTCCAAGATGACATGGCTGGGAGATTTGGATTGGTTCAGAGTCATTGCTATGTGTGTGGCTGTGTGTCAGTTTAGATGCCCTAACACACTTTCTCACACATACTCTTGATTTCATCTGCTGTGCTTCTGACCCATTGCTGCTCTGTCACACTGACATGTTTAACAAATACTGTCTGGCATGGGGGGCAGGGTATACCATAGGACCCGGTGGACTGCTGGTGTGGGGTTGGAGGGGGGAGTTGTTGACTGTGATGAACTGAATCATGCCATTTTGGTGTCCTCGTTTACATAAGTAAACCCCAAAATGTAGAACAAGTTTACAAGTTGAGGAGAATTTAGCAGCAAGCTAATTTGAGAACAAGTGTGTTGCCCTGGAGATCAATGAAGTGCTACTCTCTACTCTAACGCAGTGGTTCGGCACCCAACAGCCCTGGAAGGATGTGCTGCTAGAGGGGGCTAAGGCCTGGAGTCTCCACCTCTGATCACTCAACACAAAAGCAACAAAAGCAACCTCTAAATATTTCATTTGCTTTGGCACCACAGTCAAGTCCAGCAGCGTGCTGTCTGCTGCCCTTCAAAGTGGCCTATTGTGTGGGCCGAGGGCAGGCTGCATTGTGTTGGGGGAACAGGGCCCGGCCAGGCCCCTTGTGAGGAGGCAGCAGAGCCTGCATGCATGCAGCAGAGTGGAGGGGAGGATTAGGCCCGGGTCCCTGTGTCTAACTGGCTTACATGCACGCTCCCCGCTCCGTCGCCTTGGCACAGGGACACAGTGTGCCACAGTTGGCTGCCAGCGCTACTTATGTCAGCCGTGTCCCCTGATACCTCCTCTATCAGTGAGTCTTCAGGGAGAACTTTCCAATAAGAGTAATGTCTTCTCCGTGAGCGGCCACCATTCAACAATTTACGGGCAGATTATAGATTCTAATAAAAATGTTGCCGTCTTAATTAAAGAATCCCCTTCCCATTTTATGACAGTTCAGTTCCCCTCTGTCGCTCCTATCCAATTTAATTATTCTGATGTACATAATTAGCATGAGCTGGCCATTGTTCATCTCATTTGCATATTATATTGGATAATTGAATGAGAGAGGCTGATGATTAAATTAGGTGGTATGACAGATGAGTCCGCTTGGTCTGTGGAAAAAAAATCAGGAATGACCAAACTGGGAATAAGCTGGTGGCCTTTTGCATATTCATGTTCACCAGCACACTCTGCTAATTTAAAAAATGTGCTGCTGAGAGGTAGCTAAAGTCAGGAGTCTGCTGCAGGTCACAATATACTGTTCTTTAACCCTCGGCTGCTTCACAACAGTTGTTATGTAGGGAAATGTTCGGATAAAAAAAAACACAGAATTTTTACATGTTTTGAAAGCATAGCTCCATCATTTAGGCAACACATTTACAGAATGATAAGACAGATCGCACCAGTGTGGGCTGGTCATTACCGAGCACTTCCAGTGTAAACACAGACTCCTGGTGCCTGCAACATGAAGGCATGTCCCTGATGACAGCTGTTAAGAAAATGTATAGAGCCTGTATTTAAACTTCAGTAAAATTTTTGAAGATTGCGGGTGGAAATCTTAAGAAACGATTCTAGTGTAATATTAAGCAAGTACATATTTGATTGTTATTAAAACAATTGTACTTTTTTTTATATATCCCAAACTCATTATTTTAAACCATTCGACTGGTGGAAGCATGCATCTATTGATTTTCTTTGACAATTTCACAATTTTATTAGCGCCTTGATCCCTGGTGTTACACCATAAAGATGGCCCTGGACAATGTTGTCTGCTTGGAATTTTTCCACGCAGAGTCTACACAGGATAAATGTTTAGAGGGAATATTTGGAACAGCTTTAGCCTTTCACATGTTAATGTAAGCACTGGCGGCAGAAGAAAGCGGCTCTGACCTGGAGGCCACACGGTGACACAGTCGGCTGATTCAGTGCTGGCAGCCAAGGCTTTGTTTATGTGTGTGCACAAGAAATAATGCAGATCATAAAAAGGAGAACTTTGAAGAGGAACCACTACCCGGGTTGATAAATGCCCCATGCTCCAAGGGTATAAATAATTCCCCCAATAGCACAAAAGCCATTTCAGGAGTGACTTATTCACCGTCATTTGTACAATAACACCGGCCTGCAGCGTGTTTCCGTTCGGGGAACTCACACACTACATGTTGAATCATCCTCAGAAAGCTCCAATGAAGTAATAATAATGAGGAGAAGCTATAACCTTTACATTTTGATAGTTAAAAAATTTCCTGAATTTCTGTCAGGTGTATTCAGTCATATTTGAGCAAGGTAAACTGGGTTATGGGTCTCGTGTCTAGCTTGTTTTTTTTTTTTTATAATCTTTTTTTTTTTTTGGAATTTAAATTTTATATTAATTTGCTAGGTTCGAACATGAAACAACTATTTCACAGTAATTTTATTATTTTGCTACGTTCAAAGAGATTCTGCAAAATAGGGTTGTTAGATGTAGTGTTTGCTTGCCTTTGTCTCACCTCTACCATTGTGCCTTATACACATCAATACACAGACTGCCGTCTCATTGTCTGAACAGGGATGTCTCAGAGGCCAGAGGAATTTACACAGTCCCTCCTTCCATCTCTGGATCTGTCAGTAGGTGGTAGGAGCTGTTAAGATAAGTCCTTACAGCAGTAACTTCCTTTTCACTGGGGCTCTCGGCATCTCTCAGATCTCCCAGATACAGCATGCCCTCGCTCTTATCAGTAACTTGACCGTGCCCACTTCCAGCTAATGCAAATGTTTGGAGAGCAGATGAAGATCTGTTGTGTGTATTTAGGGGGGCTGAGGTGAACCGAGCTTGTATTTGTGGAGCTGTCTGTTGCTCAACACATCTCAGCTATCAGAGTAAGGGATGTCCAAGGTGTCTAGACAGGAATGGAAACAGGAGCTGGCTTGTTGCTATATATATTAATATATACCCATGTATAATGTTGATGTACCTTATCCTCCGGTATTATATTTGTCTTGTCTTTATTCAAGAAATGTGTCCTCTGCAGAATTTAAAATCAAAACATCATCTACATTTTATTTATTACTATTTATTTGTAAATTAATGCATTTTGTATTGCTGTTTCGGTCCCAATACACCCCCCAATATATTGGTTTAGATAAATCAGGTGTATATCTTTACTGCAACACCCTAAACCCTAGTTCACAGTCATTGAACATCAGCTCTAAAACCAACTGGCCTGTTGAGGGCCCTTCAACCCTTTTGAACTACGTTGTCTGTTGCTTTGTTTGGGTTTCAGAGAGTTAAGTTTACTTACTCTTTGTTTTCTTTGAGTAACTTTGTGTTCTGTGAGGGGACGCTGTAAAACCCAAACACAGCCCTGTTTGAAAGTGCTGTTTGTACTTCAGGATGGGCAGCTCTGTTGGGCCAGGGGCGTTTACGAGTACCCATGTAATTGAGGTCTGATTCATCGGTTCAAACGGTTGTTGTATTCCTTTTATTAGCGCAGGGTCTAGAGAGATACCTCTGTGAATGAGGTATGGTTCAGTTCTGTGCTGAGGGCCTGTTTGGAACGCTGTGAGCAAAGTCATTATTCTCCTCTGCCTGGGAGTTGGGGGGGAGATGCTGTTTTAGCCACAGCTCTAGCTGGCTGGCCTTGTTTTATATCTTCCCTGCAGCGCACACTTAAGGAAGGACAATTTGTTTAGATGTTTGATGCTGCGGTACTGGCTGGCGGGGGATTATATGAGATGGCCCAGTGATTTGTGATGGGTTAGTGTGTGCCTTCAGGTTCCAGGCCCTCGCCTTTACACAGACATCAGTTGTCCCAAGTGCTGCAACTCTTGAATGCTCACATTTACAAGGCTGGCATTGCCACAATCCTTTAGGGACAACGGTTGTTCTATGTTTTTCATAGATTATTACGTTAAATGTCCTGCTGAAAGATTAATTTTCCAGGAATTTATTTAAGGGATTTATGAAATGCTTCTCTTGCCAGGTCCTCTTTTAAGCATTTTGGCAGCCAGAAGAATCATTGATTCATTCTGTGAGCCCCATAAACTCTCACACACAAGTAATTTCTACTCTGAAGATACCCAGATCACACATGCTCAAAAATATTTTTCAGTTTCACATTTCGAAGGAGGCAACATTCCCTGGGTTCCTTTCAGGAGGAATTCTGTGTTTTCTTTAGTCAGTTGGTAGAGTTCCCTTTCCATCATCCTTAGATGATTCAGGAGTTGGGTATAATTTCAAATTCCTGAAAGGGGGGTGTGATAGATGACACAAACAAAGAACAATCTAAATATCTGGATATTTCGAATCACAAAACAAAATGCAGTCACATTGATAAGTCTCATCATAAGACTGAAGTTCGTTGTTCATCTGTATTTGATGGATACAAATGGCAGAAATCCACATTGACTGGTTTCCAGGAGCATGAACTGTTGCGTGCTTATACTGAAGAGAGAGAAGAGGTCAGCAGTTGTGTCTTAAATGTTGTCCAAAACATCTTCAGACAGCCCCTCATTTGATACGTCTGAGACCCTTTGAACGCTGCTGTAGAACATAGTCCTGAAGGGCTTCACCCTCAGATGATAAAAAAGTGAATTATTGGTTTGTTTATCATGCTCTTAAACCCTAAAGTGCATTATTAAACAGAGAACGCATTAAAAGGGGGTATTGTTAAAAGTGTTTTAAAAATCTTGTAAATCCCAGTAATTTATGTCACTGTGGTCGAGAAGCCTCACCCTGGACTCCTGGTTTCAATTTGTCTTGAGCTGTGCTCCTGCAATCTGTACCTGGGATGCAGCCTTTTCCCAAATACAATTTACTGATGTGACATGCAAAGGAGCCCTTCAGACCCTATACTGACCACAGGGTTAGGCACATCCCACCCTGGCCCACCCTGCCCTACCCTGGCCTACGCTGCCCTGCATTGGTCTCTAGGGAGAGCCAACAATGGGTCACAGCCATGCTTTTGTTTTGTTGTCCCTATTTAATCAAACTAGCCGGGGAGTGATTGGATTTTAATATTGCTGGACCCGCCATAATGGTGTGATGGACGGACCCTGGTGAATTAGAGCAAGATGTCGCCCAGTGAGAGTTCCATTAATGGTATTGCTTCATTTCTTAAAGTGGCGAGAACGCCACAGGAGTAGGGGTCACCGTGGTTGGCGGACCCTTTTCTCCCCAGCTGTCCTGACTCCTGAACTGCCCTGTAGGGACTAGATACAAGCCTCCGATGGATACCTGACAATAAAAATAAAAGACATTCAACACGATATTCAAGCGCCATTTAGATTAGTTTACACTATGCATGTACAGTATTCAACAAGTACTGTATATTTGATTGTATAGATTCAGTGATTTGAAATGTGCAACTCTACATAAAGTGTGTTTTGATCAGGGTTCAGAATCTCAGTTCATGTCTTGACGACTGACATAACTTTGACCCCAAAGAATGCCAGAAAGTCTTCCAGACACTCCCCCTGACTGAGTTGTCTTCAATGGGACATTTCATTATAATGACAGGTGCTTGTGTTTCCCAACACAATAATAACAGTTTAGTTCTGTACAAGTGGAAGTAAAGGTAACCCTTCACTGTGTTTTATAGCAAGTAATTGTTAAGTGGGTGGCTTTGACCTTTATTTCTCCTCTTAATGGGCGTTTGTGTGTTGTTTTTGCTGTAGATTTACGTGTGGGTGGGGCGGTGTGATTTACGGCGCTCTGACACTGTCGGCAGTGGGACCCGAGTGACTGACTGTGCTCCGTGTGTGTTCCAGGTGATCCTGCTGTCTGGCCACCAGCCCAGCACTCTACAAACTCACGGTCACTCTCACTGTCTCACACAAACACACACACAACACATACTGCATCTGCATCTGCTCACCTGAATCTTGACTCATATACTTGCAGCAACATTTTCCCTCTTTAGGTCACACACAGCAGGATATCAAGATGTTGAATATTTAGGCGAAATTGAGGTGTTTCCCTCAAACTGTGATACTGCTGAAGCTGTCAGTGTGCACAAATTATATAAATAAAGTGAATTACAATTACACAATTTCTAATGATTACAAGAATAATGTGTATTTGTAACCTACAAACCATACTTAATATAAACAGTGGTGATAGTGGAATAGTTGTTTACTAAATCATGTTACCCTAATTTCACTCAAGATATGTATTGGTAAAAAATAATAAAAGCACTATTTGTACAGTTTTACAACTCTTAAAGATTTTAACTGCTGGTCCCCCTGCTTTTAAAGGACAGTATCCGGATATTTTCTTCTGGTGTCAGTTTCCCATAAAAGCAGCCTCCATTCTCCAGATCGATTGAACACAAGTACCCCAGTATTACACCGAGATGTTGACACTGCCCTTTCATTATCTGTGTAACCTAAGAGTAGAATGATTAAATTCTTGTCACTGTAAGTTAAATTGGCCATTACAGATCTAAGATAAATTGGTCCTTAAATTTCCCATTTAAGAGACCTGACAAGACATAGAGAAAACAAAGTGCAAACACTGTACATCATTTACTTTTGTTTACAGAGAAGTCCAAATCTGATTTTACTACACTTTTCTGTTGAATACATCAAAGCAAAAACAATAATGTGAATATTATATGAATGTATATTGTGAATATGTAAACAAACATTTGCAATAAGCATTGTATAAAATTCATTGAATGTGTGGATAAATGAAGGTTTTATTGCTTCCTCAGACCTTTTCTCCTAAACCATATCTCCTGTCTCACTGTGGCCATGACCAGCCTTTTTAATTCATTTGGACATATAGCTATGGAGACCCTCCGTTTCCCAAACACTGTTGTTTCTCCAGTGTGTGCTTCTCTTTCCCTCTCTCCTCCCACCCTCTTTGCTCTAAACCCTCAACCTCTGTCTCTTTCACAGAATAGGCCCCAGCTACAGCATTACCTCAGGCTGTCAGAATCTTTCCCTTGAGAGGTCGGACTTGCATCGTGTCCTCCCAGGTCGGCTGGTGGCCATTCTCCCAAACTTCTGCAGCACATAGTACTGTAATAAACAATAAGATACGTCGCAAATTAAAATTCAAGGCATTCGGGACAAGTATTAATTATTTTTATAGATTCTTCGAAGTAGTAATAAGCAGTAATTGTTTATCGTGAACCAAATCCTGAATTATTGTATGTGTCAATGCCAAAGTCAAGCAGATTTCAATTTTGGTTTACCTGGCGCCAAACGCACATCCCCTCCTTATCATTGAGTTTGGAGTCAGAGTCCTCTGTATGATTATCTAGGTTTGGATGGGCTTCATTGACGGAGATTCAATTCACCACGAATGGGGGAGAGTATGGCTTACTGGACTCTGTCCAAACTGGACAGGATATTCGATGACACATCGTCCGCCAATTAAAGTGTTACATCACACCTTGTATGGAATTGGTCCTGCTCAAACATTTATGATATGGTGCAACGTAGCGTCCAGTTGCACTACGATTAGTTCCTCCACACGCTTATCCTTCCTCCTGGTTGGAATGAGTCATGTATAGGGTAAATGTAACCCATACATTAATTCAGCAAAAAATGCTTAAACACACTGTCATACACGCGTAAAACGTATAGGTTATTTAATCTTCAAAGTAGGCGTTTCTAAACAGCATGTAGCCTATTGCATAATGATGTGTTTCAGTTTAGGATTACTCAATTTATTTTCTTTCCCGCGCTGTGTGTGCGTGTGTGTGTGTCTGTGTGTGTCTGTGTGTGTACGTGTGTATGTAGGCGTGCGTGTGTGTGTGTATATATTATGAGTCCCGCGAGCAAGGATCAACCCTGTTTGTTTTTGTTCTGGTTTGATGCAATGAATGAATGGACACACCCCTTGAGAAAGCTGATAAGAGATAAATCAACATAAGTTGCATTATCTTATTTGTCAAAAAATCCTATAAACTAAACCTACATAAACATTGCTTGATCTCGGAACAGATGCCTTTAGTGCCCAGTCGACCGAGGGCTTGCGCTGCTTCTCAGCCTGTCCCACTTCAGTCACTGGCCAACTTAATTTCTGTAAGAGTGCAATCAAGTTACTGTAGGGCATGGCTGAGGCTTTCACAATACAAGTTAGTTCTTTTCACCAGCGTAAACGAAATTATTGGGATAATTAATAACAATAAAACAATACAAACAACATTTACATTGCAACAGCGATGGTATTATACTATTGTACTAATGTGTCCTATTCGACTTAAACTAATTCGATTATTGAAAATGTATCCTTATTGTGAATGGGATTGGATAAAATAATCTTCTGATAATGTTAACGCATTTAAATACACTCTCACCAATGTAATTATGCTTTATAACTGGGCTACCACAGTCATTTCTCTAAAGATGATTCAGGGAAAACGTAACGTCATATTAATATAATATCCCTAAGTAATTCCTGAATAATAACAAATCTATCTGTAATGGTTTCGTGATGGTCGTATTAGTCGACGCATTCTTGTGCCAACTGCATTGCTAGCCTATTTCTTCAACACTTAAGCTATCTTGTGTTATCTCAAACTGCATGCATTGTCATCTGAAATAGCTCAATTACAGATCTATTATCTACCCGTTGTCATTATAGACTTCTGTTTAAGACATCCCAGTTGCGTCATAGGCTATACAAACATCGTGAGAAAAATTATACTTCCAGAGCCTATAGCATAGGCTTATAATAATTTAAAAAGACTTATGTCGATTTTTTATGTAGCAATTTTTACAGTAACATAGTTATTCACTTTTTATGTAGGCTAATTAAGATATTACATATTTTCCAGTAAAACATGCTTTTTATGTTTATAGTGTCATTTTTTCTGTCCAACTGAGTAATAAAGCAATTCTGTCTTACTGGAATGAAAATAAACCAAAGGCAGAGAGTTTACAAGCTGCCCTGTCCTACAGCTACCTTCTTTCAAATAGAGTTAGTTTGTTGTGGCTTCATTCAATACATAGTTTGCAGGTGATGCCAAGGGTAGATAAGAGGTCGCCGATTGCTGTTGGCTGTCTAGACTTGTGACTTAACCAGTGAAACTGGAGTGATCACAATAGATATTTGGCTTAAGAAAGCGAATAGCCATTGGCTATAACCCACATTTAGTTAATTTACAGATAATTTGTTGCCAAACTGTAGATCTTTTTTTACAATCAATAGGTTCATCATCAAGTATTTTAATGCTGTTTTTTATTTTACCTTGATGACTAATTCTTACTTAGACGTTTTTCTGAGGACTTTGATTTAGTTATAGGCTAGTCCTAGAAATTATTGTCATTCACAAGTCCCAAGGGCGAAGCCTGGGTGCTCTGTGACAACATTTCGTTTAGGTATTGGTCAAGTTTTATTCAACTTCGAATAAAACCAGAGTGAGACCCTTAATTGATTAAATTGGGTCTCCGTAATGCGGCAAGCATTGATCAATATTGCAATCATGAACAATCAGTGAAAATGTAATTAACTAAACCATTCTTTCCCCTTAATAAATACGTTTTCCGTCATAAACTATAGGCCTATAAAATTTAAAAACGATTATAAACTTGAAATAACAATGCAATTGTTTCTTTAGGAAACAAGATGATTAGGTAACGGAATTTGTATAAGAAATGATGATGAATAACAGAAATGGGTCGACATTGCCCTCAAAGGACACCTTAATGTGTGGACATTTTGAAATTCATCCCAATTCATCTCCATTGTTATTTACAAAACGTTTTCATGTAGACATCCAGTACAGTATATTTAGCTGTTTATTTCGATCAGTTAATAATTCCTTATGAATCGTTGTCCTGACAATAAATAACAATAACTTACTTTTGTTCGAGAATTTCAAACAACATAGCCTACCCCCGCCCATTAAGATAAAGTATTTTACAACAAGGGTCTGTATGATATAATCTTGGGACATCATGCTCCTTAAGACAAACACACGAGCCACAGAACTCGATAACGAAATAAATGTATCAAAATCACATATTGAAGAAACAAGACATAATGATCACAATTAATTGCAAAATCGTCATCTGTTTAAACATCAAATGGCTCCAATTTAGTATTAAGAAGGTCGGTTTGTATATCCATCAAGATCTTCCATCTTCTCTCCAATTCAATTCATGCAACAAAAGTCTGCTTTTTGTCAAATGGAATCCTCAAAAAACTTGAACTGAATATACGCAGGAGTCCAGAGAAGTTCCATCGCATCGTAGTGCCGTAGGTGATGTTCGGAATATATTGCATGTCCTCCATGTCAAAACGCTCCTCTCTTTATTTTGGACGCTGTGATGAGCTGGTCACATGCAGGGGACCGGGAACATGCTAGGCCTGGAACAGAGACCACAAGGCCCGGTTTCACGTATCGACAGGACTGGGTACCATGCTGTTTGGAGTGTCAGGTAGTTGCGATGACAGGGAAGTCACGTCGCTGCCCGAAGAGTTCCCTAATGACCCAGATTCGGAGAATGACACCTGGAAGTTATAAATAAGGCAGGGTGAATTTAATGTGAATGTTTTTAATTATTTCAAAAGTAATATTTAAAATCAGGCATGCCTAACTCTGGTATCACTTTAAAGCAAAGATGCAAAGAAATAGCCTACACTTTAACATTAAGACAGGAACATTTGAATCGATGGCTCTGATTTGAGAATTGAAATAAACTTTTGAACTGCACTGTAATTTAGGGCATGCACGATCCTTGATTTCACTCTCACCAATTGTTGAAAGGCTGGCTGGTCCAAGTCACTCTGCAAGGCGAATTCACTCAGAGCTTTCCAGGGCGGCTGATAAGTCTGTACCTCCACTTGGTTGCCTTGGACTGTGTTGTCATGTCTGATTGGACTCCCAGCAACGAGAGGCGTACCTGTGAGGCCTTGTAGATTCTAACAAAGCAGAAAACATTCAGAATTACGTGGTTATGGAATAACTATATGCTTTGTTACTTTTCTGTTTTTTTGGTTTTGAAGACGTAAATTCCTTATTGAGTGCTCATGAGATTGGATATAGAGCACAAACTATAGCCTATTATTTGATTATTATGGTGAGTAATAGTGGTGAGTAATTTAGGCTAAATTCGGTGAGGGATGCTGCTCATGATGAAACTTGATGGTAAGCAAAATGTAGAACAGTAGGTTCACCAAATGAGTTGAATGAAATGAAGATGAAATGGGTAAAAATAGAAGTTTTCTAGATTAACTTACGAAGATGCTTACAGTCTTATCACTGTGGTGCTGTTGCTGTAATTGCTTCATGAGAATTGATCTCTTTTTATCTTTGCATCTTTTATTTTGGAACCAAACTCGAATGACCCTTGGGCTCAAGCCAGTCATCTCCACAAGTTGCTCCTTCATTAACGCATCAGGCCGCGGGTTGGCGTTGTAGCATGTCCGTAACGTGTGAAGCTGTTTCTCATTCAAAACAGTCCGAACCCGCGTCGTTTTCTCTGATTGCTTGTGGACGTGATTTCGATGAGGTGCTTGTCGAACCGTGACAGGGTCTGCTAAGAAGAAACACAATAAAATAGGCCTACATTAGATAACAAGCTCACCCATTTTACGTTCGCTGAACGGAATCTTTGATTATTGTAAGTCTGATGTTATGGGTTTTGTTAGGCAGTCCAGACGTCGACCACCTTTTGTCATTGTTACATGTCTTTGTTATTTATTGTATCATAAGTATATCACTGTTGTTGTTATTATTATTAATAAAAGGCTACTACTAGTTGGCCTAGAATCGTTAATGTTATTACAATTATTATTATTATTAGGCCTACATTTCTACAATTGAACTCATTAGTTTTGAAAGTTTGATTATTCTACATGCGTCAAAAAGCATGAAACGTCACTTGCATCAAGCTATTTAGCATTAGCTAGCATTCTTTACAACAAAACATTGTGCTATATCCGTCAGTGAATAGCCTACAAGAGAAATATTAAATGTTTCCATACTCTTCTTTGACATTAGCACGTGTGGCCTAATGTTATTAGTGTTGACCCTCCATATATCGCCACCATGAGAAGCAGGTTCGAAGCCATCATAGGTTCTGACTTCATTTTCTAAATAATAGGCCTATTACCGTACTCTGTTTGGAACATGTTTAGTAAACAAATTATATATATTTTATATATATATAGATATATTATATATATCTAACTATCAGTAGCCTATCAGCACTCAATGCATTTATATTTTGGGTACAGTGTAATTTTTCACACAACTTGAATAGGGCTTACATTCAGGATATAGCATTGGCTTAAGATATTAGGCTACTAGAACATAATGAATAGGCCTGTATAATCTCTGGCAACCTTTTTCGAAATTCAAAAAATATGATCAACGATGGTATGAGACCCGTCAGACTTTTGTTTTAGATGTACAGCCGATAACTGACCTGCCATGTGCAGTGATCTGCTTGAGTGAATGCGACCAGGGCTTATAGGACTTCCCGCAGAGCTCCGTTCCATCAACAAGCTATGGTCAGCCCGGCAGAGAAGTTCCTCGTCCCGCAAAGAGAACTCGTCTCCCGGTAAGAGCTGCCTGCTGCACACCGAACATCGGAAACACTCGATGTGATACACGTTGTCTCTAGCTCGCATCACTAAATCGCTGCTGCTGAATCCAAGGTTGCATTTTGCACATTTTATCCCAAACAACCTGCAAAGTAAAGCAATAAATTAATCCATCGTATCTGAGTTACAATAATTGCAGTTTCCTTGTTTAGGACAAGACAATGAGCAGACCTATGCTAAAAAAAGGGCTTAAACATCTTTGTCAAAATGAAAATCACTTACATTTCGGTTTAACAGTAATAAATGGTGGACAAATAAATTAATGTAATCTCATGCATTAAAAATAATAAATCTAGTCTACATTAGACCTGTGAAGCTTTCAATTATATGCTATTAGCCGACATTATAGTATGCCAACAGGATATAAATACAAAATGTAAAAATCTGACACAACTCTACACCTTCATTGCGTTTTTGTTTGTTTGTCAAGAGGACACCACGAGTTTTTATGGTCTCACAGTTGCCTATCTGCTAACATTTTGGGCATCTCCTGATATTTTGAAGCAAATGGGCCTACATTAGGCTCCACTCGAGTTTACTCTCTCAAACAAAAATACAGGTGAAGAATTTCAATCCTACCTTACGTAATCTCTTTTACAATAAGTCTTGCCGTCCCGGACGAAGCAAGTGCATGTCTCATCCAGGTATTGGTTGCATTCAGCACACTTCAAGCAGGCTGCGTGCCACTCCAGGTCCGGGGAGACTCGCAGTATGTACTGGTCATGTATCTGACTTCCACAGCCTACACACATCGCGAATCCGGACTTCTCTGCAGAAAAGCAGCTGTTGTAAGCATATAGGTACCTACCAATTTTAAGCATTTGAAAACAACAAGGCCTTCATCTGACAGACTCCAACTTAAGCAAACAGCTCAAAATCTACTACAGATTCACACAGTTGCAAGGTAGACCACAAGTGTGTTATGTAACCAACTATTTTGCCAACAGTCATCACTGCTCGAAATGATTGTATTTTCAAAGAAATTGCCCCAAATTTTACAAGATGACGAAATCTGTGATTTATAGATATAGGCCTATATATAGGCTATACATATATATTTTACAATACTATTCCTACATATTTTAACCTACCTTTCCACATTTACCTTAATATAAATACAAAAATGTACCTATAATAAGATGGGCTGCAAAGAAAACGATACTAAAAAATTTACTTCACGCTACTAAATTCTTTCCATGCAGTAAAACATTTATAAAAGGACAGCTTACTTTTGGAATGATCCCCCATATCACCCAAGAAAGAAGAGTTGAAAATAATATCCACCATACAGGAAGGATGAGGGAATTGCAAAAGCTGCAGAAATGTAGTAAGAAGCTGACTGGCCCGCGCCTCGCTGCCTGATAACTTCAGCCCGGACTGTGGGACGGGGAAGAGTCTGCAGTGTCCCATACGCGCTCTGACGTCACACGTAAAACTGGACATCCATTCGCCCTGCTGCCTATTCTATGCATGCCTCTTGACATTTCAAGTGCACGAAATGTAAAATTATAATTTGACTTGAAACAATGCTTTGTCAGTCATTGAAAAGCATCGCAGTAGGTTTTACACTTAAACTAATGATTGATATATGTTGTTGTTAGAATAGTAGCTTATGGACTCTATAAAGCCACTGTCGTTTCGGTGAATAAGTATCTATTCAAAATGTATATAAACATTTTTTTTAATCGAATTACAATTTTCAGGCTCATTAGTATAACATCTTGATTTTAGTTAGTTTTCTATTGCTAGACTTGACACTTGACACCACATGTGTAGAAGCCTAGTCAATCCATCTATTCGAGAATAAGGACATCTACTGGATGAAAATAAGAAGTGCATTCATGTAGCGTGTGGGTCAGAACTGCAAAGGGGTTTAACAAGGCTAATTATTTCAATCAGTTGAATTGTATCCTGGACATGCTGCTGACAACTGACCTTCAGTTGTGTCTTGTGCTCCATGCATGCCATTCTATTGAGAGTAAGTTTAATAAAGATACGGGAGTGAAATGTGCTATGGCAGAAAATAAAATAATCTGAGTCATGATGACATGATAAAGAGTTGCATTTCTTGTTTAACTAATCCAGTTTAGCCTATAATGAAGAACCATTAAGTTCCAGTAACCTTTATCATACCTACACTGAAACTCGGTGACTGGCGCAGTGAGGTCATGGCTAAAGTGGAGTACTCGCGAGAGACGAGAACAGGGAACCTGCTGCGTAGTTCGCTGTTTATCTGTCAGATGTGCTGCTTGTACTAGTATTATTGTATTAGATATGTATAAAGCATTAAACAAAATCCGTGTAGGACAATTGGTAAGTACATCACCATAGTCTGTGTTCCTTAATATTGCTATATTTTGGTGACAACGTTTAGCTGTCAGCCAGTGCTGTCTGCTGTCTGGCGGTGGAGTTCTGGGGTTAGTTCGGGACAAAACACACCAGATACATGCTCGCTATCTAATTAGTTAGCTATAAAGTTTGTAGGAAAATAGACTTGCTAGCTGGTTAGCATGCTAGCTAGACATGTTCAATTGTAAATAAGAGAAATGTAGGCTACTCGTTTATTTCCTTTTTGGTCTATTGCCGTATGGCTATATTATATAAAAGCTTCGTCTTGGGAAGGATTGGAGCCTGAACAGTGTGCCATTAAATGTGAATTACACTTAGCTCTAACGTGTAGCATTTTCGGACAATACTGTTGAATGGTCTTGTGTTTTTTTTATTGAACTTCGACATTTCGCTTAGAGGCAGTTTTGGAGTGTGGTCAACCTGATGTATTGCTATATACACATATATAACATTTAGACTACAACAGTAAAATTGCAGACTCAATTATGTATTGATAAAAATAGGCATTGAATGGCAGGTACGGTCAGGGAATTGATAAAAATGCTGTTATTAAATAAATAGCTACAGTAACTTGAGTAACCAGGGTACAGTGCCGCTATACCCTACAATTGAACAAATCTTAAAGTTGTTTGACCTTTCTCTGCAGCACAATCTCTTTCAAAGGTTCCAAAGCACTCTAGTGGTGGTAGAGCACAACAATGACAAGCTGACACCTATCACATTGAATGCCATCACTGCTGCCAACAAGGTGGGGGGTGAGGTGTCCTGCCTGGTTGCTGGAACCAACTGCACCAAGGTATGACTTCAATGCCCATTGGCCTAGATGTCTGTACATATGTATATGTGTTCATGTTATTGGGGAATTATATTTTGTATGTTTTATTCATAAAGGTTGTAGAAGAGATCAGAAAAGTCCAAGGGGTCAATAAGGTGCTTGTGGCTCAACATGATTCATACAAAGGGATGTTACCAGGTGATAGTGGAGATGATTTTTTTTTCTCCAGGTGGGGGGGAGTATTATTAAAAGCAAATTACTTTTGGTCCATAGAAAATTTAAACCTGATAATGTCTCTTTTTCTCACTTCAGAGGAACTGACTCCTTTGATTTTGGCCACTCAGAAGCAGTTTAACTTCACACATATCTGTGCTGGTGCGTCTGCCTTTGGAAAGGTAACTTGCCTAGCATTGGGTCAAGCTAAAGTAATGGATGTCTGCACAGTCTTGTTATTAGTGAACTCTTAGAGCCGTTCAAATACGTTTGTTTAATTATCAGGCCATGTATGAAAGGCCAAATATTTGAATGACAAAGCCATGTACAGTTATCTTATCTTGCACTTGCAGATCTAGTCTAGTCTAGGCCTAATGGGTCTGAAAGTTTTTCCCCCCAACATTTTTGCAATAGAATATCTGCAGTTAGTGTAGTCCTTGCCTCAATTACTAGCCCTTGTAATCTGTCATTCTGCTATTGAACTGTCAAGTTGCTGATCTAATGGTATTTCAATTGAATTAGAATGCATTAAACAATATCTTATGTATTGTAATCCAACTCATATTGATTAAGGGTGGATGGTTTCGATTTCAGTGAGTAGATGAATGCTATTTAGACGCATCCTAATCCTCTAGATTTGATTTCATTTGTTACTAAAACAAGAACAGTCATTTATCAAAGATGGCTTGGAATACTAGCCTAGATTGTATTTATGAGGTAAACCTCATCCAGTTTTTGCATTCACAAGTATGAGTTGAGCAGAAGATGTCTTAAACACCAACAAAACATATTTTGACCTAATCAAATTGGCTGTACCTTTAACATGTATAACTGTGGTGTTCAGAATCTTCTTCCCAGAGTGGCTGCCAAGCTTGATGTGTCTGCCATTTCAGACATCATTGAAATAAAATCTCAAGACACCTTTGTCAGAACAATATATGCTGGTGAGGTTCTTGTTTTCTTATGTATATAATTTAAAAGAATCATATATTCAAAATGCAATGCAATAAAACATATAGAGCGTATACTGCGGAAGGTTCAAAATAAGCAAATAAATCAGTTTCTGTGGTTTGTGATAGTCACTGCCTCCATTATTGTAAAGGTCTAAGGTTAAATGGATGTGGTTTTGCCATGTTTATTTGTAAAGTGATGAAGCAGTACTTGCATGTTATTATTTTTGACCTGCTAATGATTCCATGATCTACCCCAGGGATCCCAGCTGTCACTCTAAAAGCATCCAAGAACCACTCAAATCATAGTTTGATTGGCTTCATCACTATCATGAAATATATATGAGTATGATAAAATGTATCCACTTAAACTTTGGCAAGAGTTCCTGGCTGGAAATCAGTTGGGTTTTCCTGAACTTCTTACTGAGGTGCACACTTGAATGTTTTAGAGGGCTTTGGCCTATTGCCTTCATTGTCATACCAATATGTAATTTATTCTGCAAAGGTTTTGGAATTCCCTTAACTTCTTCCAAGTGTTTCAGTATTCTCATGCTTTAATATGCCACATAATTCATTATTCCATCATAGGTCTTTGCTCTAATGATATTTGAATTATCATCCCCCATCATGTTTTTTTCAACAGGAAATGCCCTGAGCACAGTTAGGAGTGGTGAAATAGTCAAAGTTTTCACTGTAAGAGGCACGTCATTCGAGCCTGCCTCTGGAGAAGGAGGAGATGCTGCCACTGAACAGGGTAATGTAGTTTTAAGACATCTTGTTGAACATTTTAAAACACTTGTTTTAACCTTTATCAGACATGCTCAGATGTTAAGGTAATTTTTGTCAGCATTATGGTGTGTTTTTTCCTCTGTTGTCCTGATTAGTTGGTTCATCAGCTGCCATAGGGATTTCTCAATGGCTGGAAGAAACCTTGTCCAAGAGTGACCGACCAGAACTCACTAGTGCTAAAGTGGTAGTGTCAGGGGGTAAGGACTATGTCTTACAACCAAATGCAATCATGTCTCAGTGATGCAAATGTCCTGGTGTCTTCTTCCAGGTAATGTGACTAAACATATGGTGTATTTTACATTCAGGACGAGGCCTGAAGAATGGTGAAAATTTCAAATTGCTTTTTGACCTGGCAGACCAAATGAATGCTGCAGGTACAGTAACATGAATACATGTACAGGAACATAACAACCATCAAATTCATTGCTGTGGGATAAAGCGGTTTTGTGCGTGTGTGTTTTGTTTGTGTGTGCCCGAATGCCTTTTATTATAAGAGCAAACTTATTAATAACCCTCTGTATGTTCTGAATGCAGTTGGCGCTTCCAGAGCTGCTGTTGACGCTGGCTATGTCCCCAATGACATGCAGGTTGGCCAGACTGGAAAGATTGTTGCACCGGTAAAAAAAATAAAAGCACACATACACACACATACATAGCAATATAAGTTTAGTCTATTTAGTTTTATTCAATAAATCTTGTTATTTATGCAGTGTTTTCATTATAAAGTCAAGCAAATTTGTTCAAAATTGTAATTGTGCATGTGCTATGCCTGCATGCATAACAATGCATCAGGGGTATTTTATTGGCATCGTTCACGAG
This sequence comes from Osmerus mordax, assembly GCF_038355195.1. Lineage (NCBI taxonomy): Eukaryota > Metazoa > Chordata > Actinopteri > Osmeriformes > Osmeridae > Osmerus > Osmerus mordax. The sequence goes on along the minus strand of NC_090062.1, from coordinate 13,531,221 downwards.
CCATCAGGCAGATTCTCAAATAGCAAGGGAATTACCATTAACGTGTGCTCGCTTACTATGTGCTAAACAATACAAACACAATCGGTGTCATACCTTTAATCATATGTATTCAACACATTATTTCCTTATTTCAAATTGAATGAGCTTTTAAAGGTCAATTAGCAATGTTGTCTGAAAGGAGGGAAATGCCAGCTGTCATCATCCACACATTAAGGCATTTAAAACCTTCTGAAATGTAGTTAATGTCTGATATAAATCCTTAAATGATTTACTAGACTCATTAGTAAGTGGTCTTTAAGTGCTATGAGCTTTCCCTTTTCCCAAAATGGGCAGGCCTGCCAATATCTCCCAATGTAGATAATGTGTAGAGAATCTGCATTAATTGACAACAAAATCTTAATTTTCTTCTTCAAATATTACAATCTGATGACGACATGCAGGTCATTATAATTGTAATTAGTGTTCTGGCATTGGACAATTTCTTAATACAGTGGCCTATGTCTATCCCTATACTGTGACAGACCCTCCGAAATGTATCTGAAAAAAATCCTCATGAAAGCTTCTTTGAAAGGGGAACCATGTTGCAAATTTATAATTCATAATTCTTCAGAGTTTATGCAGTATTCACATGATAATTAGTATTAATTTTTGATTGGTGCCTGCAGGGCTTTCTGCATTGTTGGGTGGGTATGCTATGCCATTATTGCCTTATTAGTGTAGCTGTCAGTCGCCTGTTTTATTTTACAAATGCATGTCTTGTATTTTGGCATCAACTGCATTCATCAGCATAAACCTTCATTGTGGTTACTTATTAGTAGTTTTACAAAATGGCATGTCACTTTAATGATGTTTGCAACACCTCATCTTGACACAGTCAAAATAGGACTGATACTTTATTGTAAATAAAAAGGCAGCTTGTAACAGGTTCAATAAACTAGGTTTTTCGTTAATCTCTCTGTAATAATAATAATAATAATAATCCAATCAATTTGCTATCAGAGGTAGAATAAATGTGTGCATATTAACTTAAATTGAAATATAAATATAAAGCTACACTAAATCACATCGATAAAAATGTGAATGTGTAGTCCTGTATCACTTCAATGCATGTCACATTCCAACTAATATTGAGAGTATTTTGTCATGTCATACTGTAGCTTATTCGATTTTGAAGGAAAAGTCTACATTTTAAATTGACAAAGAAAAACACCCATATAGTATCTGTTTTATCTAAATGGTGGCACCAATCCATGTTGTCAAATTATCATGATATTTTTTTAATAGAACCAAGTGGGTTGTGCCATAAAAAAATAATATACAACACATAACAGATGCACAATAAAGCCATTAACAGTGTTTTGTATTGTAAACCAACCTGTTGTTTTGCTTTAGCCCATACTGTACTATCATGGTAGTATCACCTGGTTGATTAACCCCGTAGTGTCACAATCTGCCTGTGCTGCAGAGGGCTTGTGTTTTCACACCTGAGGAAAGCCTTACTGTGTGAATGAAAAGGTTTCAGCATCACTTTGGGGTATTTTATTAACAGGACAGCAGGTGCACTACTCTCTGTCCTGCTCTCCCAGCTGCTGTGAGTGTGTATGGACACCAAACGGCAGACAGCAGACAACCAGAGCTTTGGGAAAACTGACCAAGCTTGGCAAATCGGCAGGTCACCGGTCTCTCTCCTCTGCTCCGCCCCCCAAACCCCAAAAGAAAACTGCCCACTAGTATGCTAGTTTGTAATGGAAAACTTTCAGAAGATGTTTGTATGCAGCTAGGGACTAGAGACTAACAGGGAGCTTTTCTGGATTTCCCCTCCTGTCTCTTGAGTGAATAAAGGGCCCAAGATTGACAGCGCCTTTCATACTGTATTATCCGGCCTGGCTTTTAACTCCGGGAGAACTGTGTTCACAAATTGATGCTCTGCTCCTTTGGGGCTGCAGCTGAAACATTAAATTGTACTGAAATATTCATATGTGAGTGCATTTAGCTGAAAGCAATTGATGTGCGGCTCTCCAGAGAACAGATGGAAATGTTTCAGGGGCCCCCAGCACACTCTTGCAGACACCCTGGTCGCTCTGGTCAGGACAGTGATTACACCATCTACCTGGTCGGGCAGGGTTGAGAAGCTTCAGGGAGAACTGCTTCTGTAGGGTGTCAGTGGGTCAGCGGTCCCTTGTGGTGTCCATAATTCTCTAATGAGCATGCAGTGCACTCTTGGGTGTGCACACATACAATGTGTCTATTTTTGAGCTTTGAACAGTCCTTTCCTAATTGGATCAATAATCGATTGACTTACCCCCTCCTGTTGAAGAAAAACATTCAGGGAAATGTTTTCATTCAATTATTCTCTTAGAAATTTGACATTTTAAGGGATATAGTTTGTTCAAGAATTTGTTATTGTCATTGTTTTTTGGTATTTGTTTTTGCAGTATGTATGAGTTTATGTAGAGTGTAACTATATACAGTTGACTAAACATGCAACCATAAGGGTCATTACTGTATAAAATCAGATTGCATTGATAGTAACAGTAATTTACAGTTTATGAAGACACAGCTATTTATATACTATAATTTTTTTTTTTTGATTTGCAGGAGCTCTACATTGCTGTTGGCATCTCAGGGGCCATTCAACATCTGGCTGGGATGAAGGACAGTAAGGTACAGTCATTTCCTGTAATATCCAAACATAAGCTCACCCTGAGAAGTTAAAAGGCATCAACCAAATAATTGTCTTTCTCTTTTCAATTTATATGGAATATTTCCTTTTCAGAAAACATACTGTAGTTGGGGGGGGGGGATATAAAAACTGAAATGTAAGTTATTTAAAAGGTATTTTAGTATGAAGAGAACAAAAAAGTGGATGTGCAACATGGCCTCCCTGATGACCCTATTGTTTTACTTTAAACATTAGCTAATTTGGCAGCCGCAAGTCATGCATAACTACACAGAGTTTAGACCTTGTGCATCTGATAGCTGAGTTAATTTTGGTGTAGATTATTTTATTCAGTTCTTTGGAGCTCACGAGTTGTAGTGTTTTTCTCCCCAGAGGACACTCAGCCTTACCCTCATGTTTATCACATGATTGAATGTAGTAAACCTCTTTCTCTGATTGCTCATATGGAATAATGTAATGAGCTAGCGAGCAGAAATTTGAAAGAAATGCTTGAAGCACTAATATTAGCAAATATAAATGAGCTATTAGAAGTTTAACATATTAATTCATCCATATTTGAGATTTGTATTCATTTAGCAGATAGCTTTATCCAAAGCAACGTACAAATATTTTGTTTTAATACTTTTCTCACTATATATGTGTAAATATTGGACAAGAAAGATTATCCCCAAATTTACCATCTTATAAAAAATGATTAAAATACTATATATGATATACCATAGACCCTTTATTTAAAATAATTGTCCTATTATTTATTTTTTGCTGATTTTGAAGGATTTTAACAAACTCAGGATGTACTGTGTTTTTGTCTGCTTTGTTGACCCACTTTTATAAAAAGTAATGGAGGGGAGAGTACTACTCTGGAAGAAAACAGTTTTATGTAAATGTAGTAGGAAAAAAACCCTCTCCTGTAGCCATGACAACAGTCTCCTGAGTGGATTTCTTCCACCAAGTGAACTATCTACTTCTGGATCCCGTGCACTTAAGAAGTATGTTTTAAAATGGGAACCTAAGAAGCTTTTTAAAGAATGATGTATAATTTATTTGTATTTTTCTCTTGCCTCAGAGCTTCTTGAAAGTGTCCTGTGTGAGATGTTCTGAATATGTCAGACTACACATTATGCAGTCATGGTCCCAAATCTATTTGTTTTGTTTGAGATTGACCATTTACATATATCCAGCTGGTTGATGTCACAGAGCTGTTTTCAAAATCACTTTCATCCACTAAATACTTACAGTATGTTCATAAATTAAATAGCTTGAACGTAGTTAAATTGGTTAGAATGCCGTCTGTCAACTCAAAACATCAGAACAGCAAACTGTGATGTGCGGCAGAAGCAGTGGTACACCTCCATTGCTTTTGAAACTCACTTTGTGCTATCTGGTTTTTATTAACAGACAATTGTGGCCATTAACAAGGATCCAGAGGCTCCAATCTTCCAAGTAGCTGACTATGGCCTAGTGGCTGATCTTTTCAAGGTAAATATTTTGGCATTGCAATACGTACAATAACAATACTCCCGGAACCCTTTAGAGATCATTAGGACACTTTTAAACATTTGTTGGTCAACTATTACCAATTTGTAAATGAACACAGAACCGCTATCAAGGCAGAAAGGTACATAATCAACCTCATATCATTCCATTGTTATGCTCCATTCAGCACCACATCCATATCACATCCAATCTATGTATTCACAATATTTACTAATAATTTATCAATGACCATTAACCTATTTAAAGCTCTACAGTATTAAGACACACACAAGGATATCCAAGAACTTGGCTGTATGTTAACCTGTATATCTAATTCATGATATCATTCAAAATGTCAGTTTTAGTTTCCTTCTGACCTGGGCAGTCCTGACAGGTAAATGGGGTGAAGAATCTTTAGGGACATGCTTATCTGCACTTCTACAAAATATGTTATACTTTTCATACTTCTAATAAAACCCTCCAATGGTTTTATAATGTTTGGGGCAACATTTTGTCCAATTACTCTTAGACAGAAATACACACAAACATGCGTTGACTGCACAAGTATATTTCATGCAGATTATAAGCCCTCACAAGGAACATAAACTTCATCTATTGCTTTTAATCCAGTAATGAGAATGAAGAGGGATCATGTAATGTTAATGCCTTCAAAGCAGCTCTGAGCCATTAGAAACATTTCAATAATTGAAAGGCACCAGTAAGTGTCTAATGGTCACTGTTAAGTCACTGAGTATTTTCTGAATGTGACAATGGGAGTTCTTAGTGGATCATATTGGAACTCCCATGTGCAATATAATCTTTTTCATGTGACATACTCTGGCTTCCTGCCTATCAAAGTTAAATGCCCATTAAAAACATTGCACATGTTGACATTGCAGCTTAGTCTGCAGCACAGTCTCCCCCACTTACCTAGTACGATGCAGGTGAACGTGTTGGCAGTGACATACCTGGGGTCTGTCAGCCACTTCCAGAGCTGTTTGTTATGCTGAATGAAAGCCTTGTGTCTTTTTGTCCATTTTGTTTGGCTAAAGATCATCATTTATTTACTCACGCAGTGGGGTGTGATAGCCACTGGTTTTACTAAGCTCAGTTAAAGTGATATGGGGGGGCGGGGGGGTAGGTATGGTCCGGTGTTTCTGAAGAAAGGGTTTTCTTTGTACTTTCAGGCTGTTCCTGAATTGACAGAAGCATTGAAACGTAAATAGATCTCTCAGAGAGAGAGAGAAGACTGCAGATAATACTAAATCCTTTCAAAATCACACACACACACACACACGTACACACACACACACGTACACACACACACACGTACACACACCCACACGTACACACACACACACACACCTACACAACCACCTACATGTAAATCCTGCCTTATCTGGATTTTATCCTTTGAAATGAGTGCTTTGTTTCTAGATGTAATATATATTTGATTGTATCATTTTGTAATTATAATAAAACCAACTGCACTTGCTACAACAAACTGGCTGTTTCATCTTAACTCTGGTAAAGGTCAACTCTAGTAAATGTGTACAGGTAGGAGGTCACAAGAATTTGCAAAGACAGTTCTGATGTTTGATATGATCATGTCAGAATACAGTTTGAATGGACAATATATGCTATTATGTTAAGTATTTAACATGGTTGTAAAACAAAAACCTCAGTAAATGCAAGTAACAATATCCATGAGCTGTACAGTATTGTAATTTCGCTTTAAAACAATGCTGGATTTTCATTAACATGAATGTGGTAGAAAATGACTTAATTAAATACTTATGAACCATTATGATTGCTTGATTGAAGCCTTGATTGTTATTAACAATTAAACGTCTAAATACTTGCAAACATTTGACAATTAACAAAATGGTGCAGTGGTTTATTCTTTGAATTAATTAGAGGTTTTAATTGTAATCACTAGACAATTATAACGACTTAACCAATTAGTTTTTGTTGTGACAGGCTGGTTAATGTTAATACGCCTGAATAATTTACATGTTCTGAGAAATATGCAAAAAGGACGATAGTTGCTAATGCAATACTGGTGTACTGTCGTTGTCGTGTCTAAACCAATAGGAGTGCTCATATTCTATAAAGGGACGATGCGCTAACAGATTGAAGTTTTGGTACTCATTAGGAGTGGAAATCTTTTGGTACCTCTCGATTCGATTTGAATCGATTCTTGGGTGCTTGAATCGATTCTTCTAGATTCGATTAGAAATCGAATCTAATGTCCCTGTACTTACTGTAACTCGCTCTGGATAAGAGCGTCTGCTAAATGTAAATGTAAGACAGTTGGGAGAGGGGATCTGGACAGTTGGGGAGTGCGCTGCGGTTACAGGGATCTGGGCCCACGGATGTGTTTGGCACTACACTCTGTGCTGGATGTGAACCCAGGTCGTCGTGGTTTAGGCCCTTGTTCTCAACCATGGATGTAATGGGTAGATTTCATACTCCATGTTCAAAGTAAATAGAAAGCACTGCTTTAAAGTAATGTAACATACAACCATAAGAATGTCCAAGTACATAAGGCAAAATACTATTGTGGAGTCTTATCTATCAATTTTGGAAACTTTTATTGTTGACAGTAACAGTTGACAATGAGTTCTCTCATTTTAAGTTTACAAAAACGTGTAAACATGAAAGTGCACAGAATTGACTTGCCATGTTGGTGGCCCAGATCGTTGTGTAGGTTCACTCACCATGTTTCCCCACCTCCAACCTGCATTAACTTCACAATTAATTTATTTTAATGCCTCAATTAGGCTTTTATTCAATCCAAAAACGTCACACTTGCTATCCTAATCTTCAGTTTCAATAGAAATATCTTTATCTCAGTTATATATAGACAAAGGTAAGAAATTGGCTGTTGGCAATGGTCATTCAGTGTACCCTGTGGCTGTAAGAACAGAGAGACTGGCACAGATACCATATCTTAAACAAACAAAAAAATCAATCATACATAAGGAAGTAACACTGTTCTTGAAGTTTGTTCTCTATAGGCTTGAATATGTCCCCTTGCTGGTTTAATCTCACAATTGAGACCCATTTAGTAGAGGATTTCCTGATGACGGTGGTGTCTAGGCTTGCATTAGTCCCTTTCTCACAGGGTTGATGTTGTGCAATCATGGTGCATGGCTAGCAACCAAGGGATCCCCAATGAGGAAGAAGGCAGGCTTGATCTGCCGATCGACAGAAGGGTTAGCAGAGCACGAGCACGTTTCGAGTGTCTCGTTCCTGCCTTACTCATGGAGGATTTAGAAGTTAGGGATCAGTTACAACTGTCTGAGGAGGAACAGGTTGTCTGTCTGTGCTCCTCGCCCACTCTGGGCGGACTATGTGTCGGGCATGCGGCTCAGGGGTGTGTCGGCCGGGGCCCGGAGCCTGTACTTCTCCTCCAGAGACGGTTCAGTGCTGCTGCCATGCAGGTGGATGAGAGGCTTAGTCTGGAGAAACACACAGCCCCGGCCCCGCCCCCGGCCCTCCTCCTGGTTCCTCCTGTTGTAGATGTTGACCCTGTGCTCCAGCTCGGGACTAGCCTTGGTGGAGCCTGCAGGACTGGGCAGCTTCAGGTTGACCGGGTCCACAGGCAGACCCTTCTGGGCCAGACAGGAGTCCTCCGACAGGGAGCACAGCAGCTCCTGCACCACCACGCTGGGGTCCCGGGGAGGTGGGCCAGACGACGGCAGCTGCTGGGTAGGGCCCCCGAGAGAGCTGCAGTAGGACTGGGGGACACAGCAGTGCTGGGAGTTGTAGTCCCGGCAGAGCTCCCTGGCTGTGCTGCTGCTGCAGTCTGTGGAGGAGGACCCTAGGGTGTGGCTGCTCAGGCTGTGGGGGCGGGCTGTCAGGCTGCCGCTGGACCGCGATACGCTGGTGGATGTGTCACTCAAGGCGCTGCCCACTCTTTCAACACAGAGCAGAGGGTTGGAGTGGCCGGGGATGGGGTTAGTGGGGAGGTGGACGTCGATGGCCGCTGTGGTGATCACCCTAATGCCACCTGCTGAAGCACCCCCGTCTGAAACGATACTTCTCACATCAGGCTAGGAGGATGCGTCACAGCAAGATGGCTGGGAATTATGACTGTTCTTTTAAGAGAATGCTGTCACTTACCACTGCTTGGCTCGCTGTAATACTGGCTGATATAGTTGTTCATATCATCTCGTACAACTGGATCTGGTGAGCAAAGGCAATATTGTCCAGTACTTAGTCGTACAATCAATAACCTAGATAATGTACAGGTACAGCATCTACAGTGCAATACTCAATGTACAGTATTTGAATGTATACTTCAGCAGTCACAGACTACAGAATGACTGAATCCCTTGTCAAAGAGCCAAACTGAAATGTAAACCTGTGAGTGCATCTACGACGTACCGTCACTTAAAGTAACATACAGTATACCCTTCACTGACATACAGGTGCTTTACTGGCACCACTGATGTCTGAAAATCACACCGTGCTAGCGTAGAGAAGTACAGCAGGAGTGAACATGAGAGAGGCCAGACTTTAGGAAAGAGAGTGCTCTTTGTTTCAGCAGCCGGTTGCTCTCCGGCGAGCGGCTCTGATCCGCTCCACTCTGATCCGCTCTGCTCGCTTGATTGGCCCTGAGCTCAGTGTCCGCTGAGTGGAACCCAAAGTACCCTGAGTGCTAGCCCCACTCCCCCAGGACTACTGTTGCAGACTCTGACGGGTAATTTCATTTATTTTTCAGCCTAAAATATTAATCCGAGACCCACCCCCGGAGAGGAAGCATTGCACTCACTAAAACACGACCAAGACAATCACTCTGCAATTAATAACACATGAGCTTCAGAATAGAGAAAGAGATGTCCGGCGTACATAAAAGGCTGTCTCTCTGACAGTCAGGCTATCGGACTGCCAACCATCTATACACTTACAGAGGTGACACGTGGAGAGCATTCAGTTCATAGCTAAATCAATATACATGCTCAATCTATGTACTGGTTTGCGGGCAAGTCTTGCATTGACGGTTCACTAAAAGCTATGTATTGTAAAATCACTTTTACATATTGTACAATACAAATGGATTAGAAAACCTCTCAAGCCTGAGAGTGATACTAATTGCAGGCAACTACAATTGTAACACTGTAAAACCACACCGACCACAGCTACTGAATCTCAGTAAACTACCGCTGAACATCAGAAATGGTGAGTGTTCCATTTTCCTCGATATTGACAGGTTTACCGGTAGTTCTCTTGTTCTCTTAAACAGTACAAAACCACAAACCCCTTGAGACCTCCTCACAAAATGTTTGTAACCCTTTCCACGTCCTCCCTCAGCCTTCCCAGTTCATTCCCGACAAGAAAAGAGTCTTAGCAGCAAAGTGCCTCAATGAGAATGAACGACACTTTGATGGCTACCCCTCGGGCGAAAGAGAGAGAGAGCAACTCTAGCTGTAACCCACGCCGCAGTCTGCCCGGCCTGGCCCCTGCGGCCTAAGTGCCTCTCCTGATGCCCATGTTTTGGAAAAAGCACTGCTTGTTCCGCCGAGCCAGATTTACCACAATCCCCAAGGAGTGGCGATGTGGCGACAGCTTTGGTGTCTCTCTCGGTGCCCTACTGTGGTTTTTAGGTGAAGGGAACAGATGTTCACAGGGGCCAGCTCTCTCTCCCACAACAAGGCCCAATGCACAGAGCACTCTGTACCTGAAATAGCCTAGCTGGGCGGAGGGCGCGGGCCAGTCGAGGGGGCCAACAGAGATGTCCATGCAAGCTGACGTGGTGTGGGGGGGGAACATGGTTGTTTTCCTTCGGATTCACCAGATCCTAAAAGCTTTCTTGCCCTCATATTGATCCTGAAGCGCCTGCGGTCAGACGGGTGTTGTGTGCTTGCGTGGGGAGGGGTTTAAGAGGTACGCCTCAGAGTTGCTTGGGGGCTACTGCGCTAGATTAGCTCGACACTGCTCTGGCATCCCATTCACCTGATGTTGCACCGTTTGGGACTTTTTTGTCCCATGTAATTATGTACATAGTTTATGGCACACCTCTCTTTCTCTTCTGGTTTGTCATGCTGCTTTCTCAACCAAACATTCCATGTACTACATATTCAAATGAATCAAGTTGGGAGTCAGGTGGCTGAGCGGTGAGGGAGTCGGGCTAGTAATCTGAAGGTTGCCAATTCGATTCCCAGCCGTGCCAAATGACGTTGTGTCCTTGGGCAAGTCACTTCACCCTACTTGCCTCGGGGGAATGTCCCTGTACTTACTGTAAGTCGCTCTGGATAAGAGCGTCTGCTAAATGACTAAATGTAAATGTAAGTGCATATGGCTGTGGTCTGCTAATTCACAGTGCTTTTGTTGCAAAATAAATAAATAAAATACATTAGAAGTATATCAGAGTGGTGCACCTGTGGGGGCACGGGGCTCCCTGTGGTTCCCCTGCCGGCCCCCCTGGCCCTCGTCGTCAGACTCCCCTGGGCCCAGGCCCTCCAGCACCTGGAAGCTGCTGCTCTGCTTGCCCCACACGTGGTGGATCTGCATGGCCGCCTCCCGCTCCGCAGCCAGGTCCAGGTCCTGCTGGGCCAGATGTGCCCTGAGCTGCCTGATCTCAAACTGAGGCAGCGATGGAGGGATGGTGTGAGGGGGAGGAGGGCAAGTTGAGGAGAGAATCAGACGAGTTGGATGGGTAAAGGTTGGAAGCAGAGGGAAAGGGAGAAAGATAAGGAATGGGAGAGTGAGCAATATTCTCAAAAGATTTATCCCCATCTAAACAAGTATATAATGTTATGGTGCCTACTATAATAACATCTCATTCAAAGAAATGTATATGATCTGTAAGTGAAGTAACTTACGGAATACATGTTGTACTTTCTCTACAGGGTGGACAACAAATACTGACAGACACATTCAAAATAGATGAACCGTTTTCAATTTTACACTATGTATTCAATTTTGGCTGGAGTGCTTTGTACCAACATGCTTGCAATGATGTACAGTTATGGCTTCTGTTGATATTGATTTTGAGGTTGGGGGCCTGGGAAAGAAATGATGTCCTAAAATGCTGCTGGCGTGCAACACTAATGTCTGTGTCACCATATTCAGACAGTCACCATACTTAAAGATCTCAAAGATATAACAAGCAGAAAAAAGATATGTCGAGCAGATACCAGTAGAGGTTTTAACATAAAAAACGACCTCAAGGAAGACACACATCTACAGTAGCAAGGTCTTACTGCCCTCTTCTGGTGATGTTTAGAATTACAGCATTACGAGCAACAGGACGGAATGATGCAGCATAACAGTGTTTTTACACAAATCTCAGGCGTTTCAACACGTTTCAAGATCTGTATGTTTCGTCCACATAGACTGGCATGCCGTGTATGGTTGTATCGCAGCAACCTATCAAACAGACTTGCGGTTCCAGCTGACTCTTAGGCCTCTTCGACTGTGTCGAAGCCGTCTCTGAGAGGTGTTGGTGTGGACACTCACGGCCTGTTCCTGGCAGATCTGAGTGAGGCGCTCCAGCTGCTCCTCCCTCATGGCCTTGGTCTTCTCGCACTGCTGGATCTCCAGCTCCATCTCCACCTTCACCTGCAGGACATAGGCTGTCCAGGGGAAAGGAGAGAGCCCCCTCAGGAACCACACCCTCTCCAAATCATATCAAAGGACACGGTACAGAAACCATCGGCATAGCTTCACTCACGCTCTATTATTTAATCGTGTTAAATAAGTTAAAGCGCTCATTAACGTTGGAACTCAATGTCCCTATTTACAGGCTTGTCCCGCATCGTGGCCTCCTCAGTGACAGTGACTCGTGGAGGTTTATTAGATGTTAAATGTTTGTGATAATAATATCAACAATGTTTTTAAAATAATGTTTAGTTTGACAGTAGAACATTTTAATATATTATAAAAGCAGAATATTGCAATGAACGCCTAGTCATCGCTTCTGCCCCGCTAACTAAGAGGGAGAGTTGTGGCTGGTAGTACGTGTGGAGCAGTGTAATTCACACCCTGCTTGATTCCACAGCTTCTCCTTCTCAAGAGCCTGTTTCACTCTCCTCTCGGCTCAAGCAAAGTGTCCCCTAGCAGATAGTCCTCACCCCCCACTAACCACCCCACTGCCCAGCACACACTCCTCCCCACCCAGACACCTGCAGGGGCCTTAGCACCGACCCAAGCAGCCCAATGGCAATCCGTTTAACACACACAAGAGGTGTGTGTCATATATAAAATGTATATGTTTGTGTGTATAAATCTTTTACTTAACGCTTTTTCTCTCACCTATTTGTTTTTTCTCTCACCCCTTTTCTTTTTCTCTCTCACTCTCACCCTCGTTCTCTCTGCGTCCCTATCACTTTCTCTCTGACAAATATTTATTCAATTACTGAACTTTGATAGGCTTGAAAATATCAGAATAATCGGAGATGGGAAGTAACAAAGTGCAAATACTTAGTTACAGGTACTACTGTACTTAAGTAAACTTCACTATTTTTCTGACAACCTTTTACTTTGACTCCTTACATTACAATGTTCTTACATTGTTATTGTGTTATTACACTTTTGACACTGTTTTTCCAATGTTTTTACACTGTTATTACATATTTATTATTACACTTTCATTACACTATCATTACACTGTGATAACAGTTGTTGCACTGTTGCAGAGATGGAAAGTCTACTTAATCTACAACAGTAAAGTATAACAAGGTAGTAGTAATGACTACTTCTGCCATCTCTGTGTATAATAGAGTACCCTATAGCTGTGTAATCAAACCATATTGTGACTTTAAATTGTATCAGTGGCAAGATAGATTTTCTTGCTGTGTGGGCTGGCCAGCTGCCTAACTCAATTACTTACACACATCGAAACAATCAGGTTAGTATATTCTATAGTGAAAACTAGGAAATGATGTCCTTGAGATGGCCACTCAAATAAAACGGTGTGGACCACATCCAACATGACTGTATTGCACTGCTGCTGATTGGGTTGAGCGCCAAACCAAGAAATAGCTAAATGTAGTTTACAGTCTTACCTAGAGTGTATTTCTACAGATTACATTTTCCTGTCATACATCAAAAAACACAGATTTGACATCCTAACGTAAAGAAACACAGGCTAGGCCGTAATCAAGTCTGTCCGGATACTGTACATCCAAGTATTACCACAGCCATTTTACTTGTCAAACCATTAACATGAAATTGGAAGTCGATGGGTAAATTCAACCCAATGTCCCCACAATGGCTTTGTGTTCCTGAATGTACAGTCAGGTAGGTAGGATCACATCTCTGGTGAGATAGACCTTTCTGGTTGCCAGTGCCTTCATGAGGGAATATAAAGGTTCACTGAATATAACATAGCATAAAAAGAATTGCTGTAGCGTGGAGTGCTTGTGTTTGTGCGACACTGTATGTGTGGTCCAGTCAGTGAGTTGATCATGAAGACAGGGTCCTGGATGAGGGTGACCTCCCCTGTAGTTATCGACCGGACCTCCCATTAGCATAGCAGAGAACAGCCGGTGGATTCATTATGGCCTCTGAATCTGTTTAACAAGGCCTGGCGATCAATACCAGTTTAAGTAGCAGAACGGTGGAAATTTACTCTGAGGGAACGATCAATAGAGATATTGTTCTGAATAGTAAATAATTTGTATAATCATCAGGTCTATATGGTGGTGCTGTCATTGCAGGATTGATTGGCCAATCCTGTGTTTGTTTACATATGTCTTGGGTTAATTATGGCTTTAACTGTTCTTTAAATCCAGCTAAATCGAGACTGCTGAAACCACAGAAAAGGCACCTTGGCTAAAAGTTATTACTTCAGTTAAAATGCTTTAATCAGAACTGTAATTCTAACCGATTGTTTAACCTCGTGTCACAGCGATATGCTAGAATAGCCAACCTTGCCCCTCGTTCTCCCACAGAGCTGCGCAGGGAAAGAGCAACGGAGGAAAAGCGCTTGACTTAGATGTGGACAAGCGGCCGGAGACTCTAGGGAGATAGCTGCCAGCTGTCCAGAGACAAGAGAAGGCTGACCGAGCCCCATCCCGCCTGGCCTCTCTCACCGTCAATGATTCTCTTGACCCTCCAGATACGCAGGGTGATGATGAGACTGATGGCGTCCCAGGGGCTGCTGGGGCCGTTGGCCACGGTGGAGGCCACCATGGGGGCCAAGGATAGCACGATGACGGCACCATCAAACACCTGCGGGCGGAACACACAGACAGGAAGCGCTTCACGCACGTGTTCGCTCGCAGGCAGACGGACAGTGTGGAACGGACGGCCAAGTCACCTCACCTCAATCTGATGGGCAAGGTCTTACGTAATTGTTTTTGTTACGGCTAACTATTCTGCATTGTGAGATGGTTTTAGGACTTTCTTAATGGCTCCACTGGAATCTTACCTCAACTTTATTTTCGATGTAGTCCCAGATCCCAAGGACAACAATTCTGAAAACAGTCTGTGAGAGAGAGAGGGAGAGAAAATGAAACACTTTCACAATGTTCTCACATTCCCTGAGCTGTCCACATACTACATAAGATTCAAATGTTTTAAAGGTAAGTATATCTGAATAAACAGTCAAAGTTAACCGTGTCTCTATTCATACAAATGCCCATAGAAATGTTGCTCTAGTTTCTGTGACCCATTTAAATGTAATGTCCGGTGAATCTTGATATTCCCTTACAAAAGCACCGGCCAAACAAAATGGTATATCTCTGTGATCTGATCCTACTCGACTGTACATACAGTGACACAAAGGATGTTGTTGAGGGAACCTTGTGTTGAACACACTCTTCGACTTACAATTTAATTAGGATGGGTTGACAGGCAAAAGTGGCCCAGATAATTCATCAAAATGTAGCACAATACACAACAACAGTGTCACTGTAAGTGAGAAGAGGAGAGGATCTCCCCTGCAGGTAGGACCCTGATCTCTGACTTGTGGACTAGGAGCAGCTGGTATCCATCCATGACCTCATCCATCTGACACTGTTCCTCTATGGTGTCAGGGAGCAAGGTGTTGGGTGTCTCATATCAATGTAACCAGATCGGTTGCTCGTTAACCTCATCCATCATTATTACCTCTACCCGCCTCCTGTTAACTCGTGTTTGGTTCAGGTGGCTGAGGCTGTTGTATCGTACAAATGTACCTGTACTGTAGGTGGACTTTATAGTACAGGACAGGCCAGTACTGTACTGCATACAGTGGATTGCTTAGTCCAGCACTAACCTCAGAGAAGAAGAGAGACAGGATGATAAGGCTGATCCAATGCATGATGCTGGCAAACTGGAACGCATTGGCAACTAGTGAGGAATATGACAAAAAGAGACCATTTTTTTCGCCATAAAATTCAATTAATAGGAAAAGGATGTCAATTTCAAATTGGTCCAAAAGGTAAGTTAGTACAGACATACGAGATGAATCCTGATATCTATCAAATGCTAGTCCTAGCGGAAAACACAATTTCTGTATCTCTTTATTCCTAGTTTCCCAGCACTACAGTATGCATTCCCTCTCCGATCTGTCCACCAGTCTTCCTATCCCTCCCCATATCTCCCTCTATGAATCCACATGCCACCCAGTACCCCTCCATCTCTCCTGCCTAATCTTTCGATGTCTCCCTTCCTGCCCTGCCCACCCACTCTATCATTTGTCTTGCAGGACTGGTGATACGTCTGAAGAGGCTGCTGCCTCGCAGTCCTTGGAGCGAGACTGGGCTATCATTCCAGGCCACATCTCCTGGCGCCGTGCCCACAATCGATGGGGACGGGTGCCCAGCGCCACGGAGAAGAGAGCAGCTCATTCTCACCTCTCTCCATCGGAGTCATTTACTACCCTGTTCCAACTGGCAGGACGCTGTGCGATTAAGAGACAGGGGACAGTGAGAGGGCAAGGACGGCTCTAATCTGTGTTGACAGCGTCCCCATCTACCACTTGGATTACCAATGGATTTTTGTTTGGCTTTAACAGCAGCTCAGAGACAAATATTTCTTTTACACAAGCACATAGCAGCAGCTCAAACACTTAAGGCCCTGGTGTTAGTCAGTTCATGGAGGGTGTAAAGACGCATTTGTTTACATTGTAGCAGCTTGGTGTCGATGAGGAGTTCCAGGGTAAGGAAGAGCACCACCAGGATGACACAGGCCACCAGTAAGCAGTTGAAGCCAGCACTGAGCAGACACACCTGCCACAGGGCTACCCGTCGACCACAGCAGGGTTTCAACCAGTTAGACCTGGGGAAAGAGAGAGGCAGAGGAGAATTGTGAAAACAAAGTTGTTTATTGCATATAATGACATTTGCTCACTTTGTATTTCTAATAATGTATACATACAGAATATCAATACCAATTAAATTATGTATTAATTTAGCAGACATTTTTTATCCTAATCAATGTACAGTACAATGTAGTATCTCAATGTTTCTGTCATTTAGTAAACTTGATATGCAAAGAATGGCTGTTTTTCCCTCCATTCACCAGGAGAGGGCGCTAGTTGACACGTGCACAGACACAGGGTCAAATACTCTCTGATCTAAGCCATGAGCCAGGCTCGGAGACCAAAGCAAAGGGTGTGAACAGAGGCTGTATTAAGAGCAAGGGACACTGAGACTCTTTGAGTTAGTGACTTGTTCCTCTGTCAAAATGTGATCGGAATAGCAAAGCAAAACCCTTTGACATGAATGAAAGGATTTAGTGTTGAGGAAACCACTCAAAGCACAGGGACTTTGAGGTTTGGGGAGTAAAACATAGAGGCGCACACATGCGTAGTCCACAGATTCCGTTGTGTGTCTACTCGTATTAGATCAATTATTTGTGAAGTATTCCATAACTCAGAGGTAAGATGCCGTCCAAATTGTAGCCAAAAGGTTTAAAATTATCCAGGCACATAACAAATATCTCTCCAAGATCCGAGCTTATCCCAGATCCCATCTCTCTCCCTACACCAACTGCTCCCTCGGCTGGCACTGGGAGACAACAGAAACCACGCCCCCTCACCAGTCGTCCAACTGGAGTGGAAAGTTGGCTTTCTCCTTCACACCTTCCATTCCTCCCCATGTACTGGCTACCAGTATACTTGGCAGCTTGTGCCCCTCTCTGTGATCATATCTTCATTCCCTAGCATGGTGCTAATTTGTGCTAAGTCAGTAGCGACAGAATGAGGCTGTGTTTTAATCAAGTTAAGCAAGAGTGGCCATTGAACTGTCACTGATAGGCCCCGAGAGTGACTGCGGACATGAGGGACCAGGGCGTGTGGGGATCGAGTCATCGTTGTCACGCACAGTCATTCCCAGGGGAGAGCTTCTATTTGTTGCATCCTTGTTCCAAACAACAGCTCCTGTCACTGGCCTCCGTTGAAAGACTTTTAAACAAAAGATTGACACGTGAACATGCCTGTAAAGATCTGTCTTACTTTGACTTCACTAAAGCAACACTCTCTATGTGATATGTAGAGAGAGAAATAATCAGCAACTTTTAATGTTTAGTCATGAAATAGGCTTGTTCGGCCCCTCCAGACAGGACTGCGAGTCGCCTGTTTACAAGAACCAGGAAGGTGCTCTTAGCAGCTGCCGAGTCACTCACCTCACTCATCCTCCCAAACCCTCAGAGGGGAGCGCTAGCTAGGTCCACTCGACGTGGCCAAGCCCACAGGCCTGTAAACAATGCTAGGCTAATCTAATAAAGGCATAATCACGCTGTTAGCAATCATCTCTCTGGCACCGGGTGGGGCTCGAGTCTGTGGGCTCCAGATGGTGGTAAGTCTGCTCTAGCTGGGTTCATGCTGATACTCCCTGGACGTGTCTTACTACGCCAGGCTGGCCCGCGGCTGGGAAGCTCATCTTCTGCCTACCCGCCTGCCCGTGGGCATCATGCAGGGAAGACCAGAGTGGAAAAGGAGTGACTATCATTCCATGAGAGAATGGGATTCAAACCCTTTTTTTGTGCATGAAAATGCTATTGAGATGTCAAATTTACGCTGTCATCCTTTATGAGATTAGTGATTCACGTGAAGTATGATTTTAAAATTCCGAATTAACAATGTTGTGCAAAGTGATTTGGAATGGTTGTAATCACAATACTGTAAATGGCTGTATACAGTACCCTTATTACCTTTAACCAAGTCCTGTACACAATGTGGCCTTGAGTGAAACCATACTGCAGGCTAGAAGTCAAAATAATTGGCATGGGCCTTAATAGAGCCACCTGCTGGTGAGTTTACCTTAATGATGCATCTTTCTCAGTTTAACTTTGTCCCTCTGGCCTCTCTACCTACAGCATATGCTCTCAAACTAGGGAGGGACCTCTTCTCTGAACAAACACAAGCTGCTCTGTGGCCCGCTCTAACCCCCAGACACCCAGAGATGCCAGGAAAGCACACCCTCTGAGACTTAAAGCAATATTCAGCTAATTAGCGAGACCTTATCATCCATGCTACTACAGTTAGCTAGCCATCATGGAGGCACGAGGGGAAGGTACTATCATCCATCAATAATGTAATTTATGTTAATGAAGGAACACAGTGGATAAGACTTCACTTGCCACTTGGCATCGGCATCTATCACTTAGACATCCACCATTGTGTGAAACAACCATCTACAATTATTTTGTACTTTGTGACTTCTATCCACGGTTACTTCGGGACTACTTCTCGTGAAGGTAGAATCTCGGTTCCAATCTTAGGTCTTATGATTTCATACTTCATTTATACTACCCTCGACAGAAAGCAGCAAAAATATGATAAACTTGCCGGAACAATAAAAAAGCCAGGGGGTAGCAGTTGTAAAATGAAACGTTAAAGATAAATTACTCTCTCCACAAGCTTAATGGGATGAACTCCTCTTTCGACCTCATCCCTGGGAGTAATGGTGTTGGAGAGCAACGTTCACAACTCAGTATGACTGCATAATGCGGACCCCATTAGGATGAGGGATATGGAAAAGGCCGATGCAGGTTTTAGTAGACAGCGTGGACGTGGTTCTCCGACAGCCAAGGACAGTAGGGTTGTGGAGACAGGACCTGTCATACGCTGGTATTTGAAGATGAGTCAACAGCAGACTGTGTAGACATCAAGACGGTTGACTCAGGCAGGATGACACCAGGCTCAGTCACACGACGGGGCCTGAAGATGGACATGCAGCGCAGACGTGACATCACACACGTGCCAAGGAACATACGGTGACGCACAAAACTCCTATCCTCAATGTGCCCGGCACTTACGTCCTTAACTTATGTCTGTGTTGGTGACGTAGTAACACACATAATCACACACTCAGGCACTGTGTTGACACACACTGAGTCAATGTGCCCTATTTAAAATCATGGTTAGAGAGAGCTTCTTTAATCAACTCAGACAGAGGACAATGGTCAAGGTGACCTCCAGCTCAAGAGAGACTACAGTCCTGTTTTGTACAGTAACTTCCTCTTGATACTTATCTATATACTTCTGACCTGCTGTTTCCTATTAGATTGATTAAATCTTGTCTCCCCCCTCATCATTCTGTCTGTGTCGTGGTGTGTTCTTTCACAGCCTGTCTTAAGTACTCAATTTCACGCCCGACCCACGCTGTCTCAGTCTTTGTCTCCATCTTTCTACCTCGAACGCCCCTCACCCTTCACTCTGTCCAACTAAATGCTATCTGCTTCCCCTTCCTATCTCTCTCTTTCTCTTGGTGTCTCTCTCTCTCTGTGTGTCTCTCTCTGTCTCTCTGTTCTGTGTGTGTCGGACAGGTTGATACAGCCATCAGCGTGGGCCTGCTGTGGAGGAGAGTGGACAAGGCGGGACAGGAAAACAGAGGCGGTAGATTAAATCATGAAACTGATCGATACCGGCGAGGGAGGAAGTGAGCGGCCAAACACAGCAAATCAGACAACATCCCTCAGAGTCCAGATGGCCTCTGATAAAAAGAACTCCACTACCCACACTGCAGTTCCACCAAGACAGGGCACCGCTTCCCCTACTCATTCCATTCTAGTGCATGGGAATATCAGCAGACTTCCCTCAAAGTGGAAAGTAAGTAAGTAAGACTTTATTTATATAGCACATTTCATACAAGAATTGTAGCTCAAGGTGCTTTACATAAAATCAATAAAAACGATAATACTTAAAATAGCAAAAGTTTATGTCACTGAGCTGTTCCATCACAAGGGAATTCATCCGGGGGGTGCAGACCTGTGCAGGGCCCATGTCCTTGCAGGAGGCTGTTTGAATGTTCTGTTCTGTTCCATGGGAGGTTGTTTGGGATGCGTCAGTCAGCTTAGACACAACAGGGATAGGGAGAGAAACTTGAGTGGTCAGGAGCACGTGATTGATGTTTGCTGTTAGTAGTCGAGATCCTCTACGGTTTGGGTGGAGTCCGTCAGCTTGAAAACGGTCTGCACAGTTCCAGAACACATTGAAGTTATCGATAAATCTCAGTTTGTGTGTCAGACAGACAGATGCCAACTATGTGTTGAAAGATAGTAGTCGATTGAAGGCTTCTTTTCCTCTGCGAAAGCATGCAATCGGTCCACTGATGAATACATCTTGATTGATCTGTTGAGTGTGTTCAGTAGCTGGGTGAAATGTTTTTTAAGTATCTCAGTGCCAGTTTTCTTGTGTAGGATATCAAACGAGCCAGTGTGGATGATAATCTTAGGGTTGTTTGGTTTATTGTTGAGGATTGTTTGTACCTCTGACGACAGTTCCTCGACAGATGTGTTGCTAAGACAAATATTTTCTGTCTTTGCCAGTTTAACATGTGCTGTCATGGCATCTCCAATCAAGATAGTGGCCATATGTGGTGTTGTCTTATTTGGGTTAGCAATGATAGGACCTTGTGCTAGACCAAGGTTAGCCACTGCGTTAGTGCTAGCAGTAGATTCTATAGTGCTAGCAGTGTTAGCTCCTCTAAGTGTTGATGGGCTGTGGGTAGTCTTAGCATACCTTGGATCTTGATAATCCTGTGATATTGTTGTCTGATTAGGCTTGATAGGGGGTCGAACAGCGCCCCGAGTGGTCCGAGAGGGGCTTGGAGTGAAATGGGGGACTCCCGGTCGCAGCAGACGATGATGTGTTGGATTTGCATGTGTGTAGTAGCTACCATCATGGTGTGTCGGCGATCTGGGCCCTGGCTAGCACTCCTGTGCCTCTTCGCCTTGGATTCCACACACAAGGGAGAGAAAGTTCCCAGTGGTTCGAAACAGTTTCTGAGTGTGACAGGAGGAGAGGTGATGCGGGAAGAGTTTCTGCCTCGCTTTTTTTGCTATTTATCCTTGGTGACAGTCCTATCTCCGATGAAGGTAGAAGCAGCGCTAGGCCTCTTTGGTTTAGCGCCGAGAGCAGGCCATGACTCATCCGGTCCAACGGCCGGTGGAGAGAAAGCTGGTTCCAAGGGTGGCTCATTGGCAGGTAGCTTAGCCTCCGGGCTATGTAGCATGGAATCTATAAAGTCTTCGGTCTCTCTGATATCTAAGAGGGTTCTGACTCTTAGCTCCAGTTCGACTATCCTCCGAGTAAGTTGTTTGCAGTCATTACAAGCCATAGTTCTACAGGGAACAAGCTTTAGCTTGCTTGTCTGTGGTCAGTCTTGGAGGGCAGCCCAAAATACTTCTGTTCTCCTTGGGCTTCAGTCCTCTCAGGTTGTTCCTTTTTGTGGTTGTAGTCGATCCACTTTTAAAAGTTACAGCCTGAACAGCTTTGATCTCTTATTTACCCTCATCAGGCTTAGATTAGAACAAGCTTATCATCCAATCACAGATGATTTGTTTTACACAGTCTATTTGCTGTAGCATTACTAATAGATAAACAGAACAGGAGCTTCTTACTCCAGACTTTTCCTCAAAGTCTCACTACAGCAGAAGCGTAAGAGAGGATATGACCTTCTACATTCCAGGACATACAGTTTTCCTTTGCTAAGGACACATGATGTGAGGAATAACTGCCATTTAGGCCCAAAAGCGAGCAGAAAAACTAGTCTTAACGAATCAGTGATAGCTCTCACCGAGGTATGTGGAATTCATAAACAATCCCAGGAAGGGAAACAAAATATGTTGCTCTAGTGGGCCCTTTGATCATTCATAGTGACCTGTGGGATTGATATCTCAACTGCATCCTTACATCACAGAGCAGAGTCCAATTTCTGACAAACTGAACCCCATCAATACCCAGATCCCTAGCAAACACAGTGGCATTATCGTGGAAATCAATCACAGACAAAGTTTCCAAGGCTCAACGAATCGGACCTCCACACCATTTTTTCAGTTGGCTAGAGCTCTATTGAAAACCCCAAGCGGAGAAGTTTGAAATGAGAGGGTAAATTGCTTCCAGGAATGGGTGTGGCTGTGCGGCGTCAGAATGTGGACTTGAATGTGCCACCGAATCACCTTGGCAGCTGTTTATGATCCCTTCATCTCCGATAAGTATAGTGCATGTGGACGGTTCTAATTCCCACAATTCAGATTAATCTTAGTGTCAATTGAGAGAGAATGGGATATAGAAAAAAGAGAAGTCAGCGAGAGATGGGAGCCAGAAGGGGGAGGGGAGTAGGTGGAGGGAAAGAGATGGACAAGAGCCATATACTCGCAGGGCACTGCAATTAGAGGAGTCTTACTGAGTGACAGGACAAACAGGGGAGACTGGCAGGCTAGCTCAGGAAAACAACGACGCTCTGCTAACCAAACACACCTAAAGCTTCACCTTTTGTATTGGGTGTCCACGTAGGACAATTGTTGAAAGTTTTAAAGGTATTGGAGGAAACAAATTGAGAGAGATAAAAAACAGCAAATGGTTACAACCTTCCCGAGGCAATCTTCAACTGATGGAAAAATTCTATTTCACCTGACAAATATGAACAGTCAGTCACCATGACCAGTGTGCAAGCATCTAAAACACCCCTCTAGAAACAAATGTATCTTCAGGATCCTTGTCAGCCCCCACACAAAGCTTTATGCCAAAGCAAGCACGGAAAGAGGAATACCAACTAAGCAAAAAATATATGCTGAGTAGCAGTGATGTCGTGAGATCACAGGTAATTAATTTTACATTTGAAAGGTTTCTCATTACATATGCCTGCGCACCATTGCTCACAAAACATCAGCGCAGAACTGGCAAATGGCACAAGATTCTCAAATGTTTGTATCATTTCGAGAACTATATTGATCACGTGCTGATTATAAAAATGTGTTACATGTAGGATGGTTGGATCAACAGATTGTAAATTCTGATTAAAATACGGGGAGATATCCTTTTATTGGATGTTCCATGTTGACAGGAATGAACTGTATTTACTTGTATACACTTGACGTGCATAGGACTGCACTTGTACAACATAAATGCAGAGTACATGTTGACCTTTGTTTGCTAACCTTTTTAAACAGCAGTTTAATTCAGCAAAATTGCATTATTCTGGTCATGCCATTTAATGTTAGGTAATGTTTATGACATATTTTCTAAATTACACATTAGATATGTCTGATATAGCGTGGATAGTGCCTGTAATGCATGGTTGTTCAGATACATAAGATTGAGGTTAAATATGAACTCGAAAATATGCCACAATTATTGGTTGTCATAGGGTTTCTGACATGTTTGTTTGCAATACACTAGAATATCTTGACATAGTACGTATCTTGTTGAAAGTAGCCAGCTGTCCACTGGTGTCCCACAGGGCTCCGTCCTTGGACCCCTCGTCTTCTCCCTCTACACCACCTCGCTTGGACCAATCATCACCTCCCATGGCTTCTCCTACCACTGCTATGCTGACGACAAGCAGCTGTACCTGTCGTTCCCCCCGACTGATCCGGGGATCTCAGCTAGGATCGAGGCCTGCCTCACAGACATCTCCGCCTGGATGACCGAGCACCACCTCCAGCTGAACCTCGCCAAAACAGAACTCCTCATCATCCCGGCCAAACCCTCCATCTCCCACAATCTCTCATTCACCCTCCTCCAGCCTTACACCCCCCCCCCCCCCGCCACCTACGGTCTTCTTCTGACAACCGTCTGGTGGTCCCACCGCTCAAGAGCGCCCGGTCCCAACACAAGCTCTTCTCCTGTCTGGCCCCCCAATGGTGGAATCAACTCCCCACCTCCATCAGGGACACGGACTGTCTCCCCATCTTCAAGAAAAGGCTCAAGACACACTTGTTCCGGGAGTACAACGGCACTTAGGAATGCTTGGCTGGATCTGGATCTGGATTTTTGTACTCGTTGTGAAATATTTTACTGTTGATAGTTATTTTTTTCTACAGGTACACTCTTGCACTCTTGTGGGGAGTTTCATGTTGTTCAATTGTAACTTGTTTAACTGCATGCTCTTATGGTTATTCCCTTTGGCACTTATTTGGTTTTCCACAATGTATGCTTCATGTTTTGGCTGCTCGCAATGTTTGGGGCTATCTCGTTGTTATGATCAGTGACCTATGCTCTTTTGTAAAGCTCTCTCTTGGAAGTCGCTTTGGATAAAAGCGTCTGCTAAATGCATAAATGTAAATGTAAGTATGGTCAAGCACATCATAAGTCAGATAAGTCTAGATACTGTACAGTATTATGATACTGTATAACCATGTAGCATGACTATGTGGCATGTTGTTTCTCCTCTTTAATCCAGTTCCTACTGTTGTAACTGAAGCAGAATCTCTTCAAACAGGATTAGACTTCTAGAGAGTTCACAACAGCACACTTTGCCTGTAACTATACCAATCCTGGTGAAACACAATGGGCTAATCACTCCTCCTGACACAGCAAACCACCACTAACAATGAAGATGATCTGACTTGAGCTCCTAATCTCGAGGGTGGGGAGACATCATGTTAGGAGGGTGAGGATACATCATGTTAGGAGGGTGAGAAGCAGTTGAAATCCCACCCCACCCCAATTCTCTGTGGTCATCTTAGCCTCATGCAAACTCTATGATGGGAGCAAAGGCAGGTCAGTGGGGCTGCATCCACTACAGCCAGCACCAAGTAATGATGTCAGAGAGAGAGAGGGAAAGGGGAGAGGAAGGCAGAGACAAAGGGGTGATACAAAGTGCAAGCAAATATGAGGACAAGAGGTTTGTAAGGGCTTTGCCCTTTTTGGCTCTCATTTAACATTCAGTATGCAACACACAACTGCAAGGGGAAAGTAAACTACTTAATGAATGAGATTATGGGGAGGGGACTATGATTACAGACACAAAGTAGGTTGAGTGATTCTAAGAACAAAAGACTGATTTTCTTATGTGAATATCTAAATATATTGTGTATATAGCAGCTTTATAGCACACTATTGTCCAAAAGAATACATTTAAAACATTTTGGTTTCTGCTGCAGTCGAAGTACATTTACATTTAGTCATTTAGCAGACGCTTTTATCCAGAGCGACTTACAGTAAGTACAGGGACATTCCCCCCGAGGCAAGTAGGGTGAAGTGCCTTCCCCAAGGACACAACGTTGTTTTGCACAACCAGGAATCGAACCGGTAACCTTCAAATTACTAGCCCGACACCCTAACCGCTCAGCCACCTGACTCCCTTTAGAAGTAGCATTGATATAGCTATCACCCTTTGGTTGTATGATGTCTTTCACCTCTTTCAGACTCCAGGTCCACCTCGACCCTCAACACACGTCCCTCCTGTTGCAAGGGAGTTCACTGACAGAAAAATAAGTTTAACATTCAAGTTGTTCTTGGCCAGAGAAATTGCCTTTTAATACAAGGTAAATGGAGATAAATCTACCTATATCTGCAGTGAAGCTGACAAGCTGGTCTCCACTAATAGGTTTTTCCCCGGACACTTGATCTCTTTCCCTTTTAGCCAGAAAAGCAATCTCACACTTTGCATGTCTGTGAATATTAACCACATTGCCAGCACAGGCCTCTTCCCTTTTTCTCAAGGTGATCCCATCTGTGTCTATTTGGGGGCTGGGTGTAGACTCAGAGCAGTCGGCAGCTATGATGGTCTCCACGCTGTGTAAGTAAGGTGTTAGAATCACACCGACTGAAAATCCTTCACTTTGTCTTCTTAGTGAACATCCTGGGAGACTTATTACAGCATCTGTCTGCCACTGAACCTCTTCCGACCACCCGGAACGTTCTTGATCTTCACACTGTAATAAATGTCTGCGAGGAGTTGTTTGAAACGTGAAAACGACCGGAGAAGGTAATCGTTGGTCGAAAATATACTTTTTGACATCCCATTAAGAGCTAGTGAGGGCCAGATCACAGGTGTACAGCCATTGTAAGTGAAAGCAGATCAGTTAGGATGGTTTTATGGATCTGGAGGCGACCACTTTGGTAAGAAATCTGCCCCCAAATGCCTCTGTAGAGTCTGAGACAAACTGTCACGTCTCAATCAAATGAAAACATGAGAAAAATACAGGTGTAAGAGAGAGATAGAGAACGGCAGATCGAGAGGCAGAGAAAGAGAGAGGGAGAGAGAGGGTGAGAGAGAGAGAAAGAAAGATGGAGAGGTGAGAAAGAAGGGAGGGACAGCAGCTCTTTCTCAGAGCTATGTGGAGATAACACAGAGGTCTATGATTCCCCGGTGGCTCCTAGACTACCTTTAGCACTCTAATTAAATCAAGACAAATTGGCAGGACCCACCTAACCACCAGAGAAGAAATAATTCAACACACTGTAGTGCTTTAACTTTCCCTTCTCCCCTGCTGTGGCCATAAGTCAGACCGGACTTTTAAATAGGAAAAACTATGACATCACTGAGGGGCCGAAGTAGCCACACAAGCGCACTCAAGACTTAACAGACATTTGGTGTACCTGTGGAACTCATGACATGTGAGTTCTGCTAGCAAGGTGAGACACTCGCGCAGGGAACTTAGCAATTGAATTTACAAAGTTCAGTTGAACGACAAAGCCAAAGCTAACATGACACCCAGGCCATCTCATGTTGCTGCACATGAAAACTGACCAGTGACCATTTCTGAAAACGAACATGAGGACCCTTAGCATGTGACTGGTGGGTGGTAGCAGTAAGAGAGGAGGGATTCTTCATCCTCATCATCCTCTCAGCCCACCAGGACACAACCTCAGATGAGCCATCTGGCCCGGGTGTCGAGTCACCTCACCCTGAGGTCCACACGCACATTTGGGGAGCAGCCAAATCAACGGCATATGCTTCTGCCTCTGTGTCTGGCAAACGCACTCTGATCAGGACTGATGAAGGGGGGGGGGGAGGGAGGGTGCATTAAGTGAGATCATTCCCGCTGCTATCCTAGATTCATTACTGTGGGCTGGGAGGGGTTGGGGAGAAGGAGGGGAGGGCTGAGAGCCCAAAACACACCTCCGCACCTGTTCAGGTATGCTCTATGATGATGAGAAGGCAGGGAACCTGATAGGCTGGTACTGTAACTGCCAGGCACTACGGCTCAAGTGAAGTATTGGTCTTCATTCTGTAGGGTAATCTTGCATTTACTGTAAGCCTTGGGAATGACTGCTGTAGTACAGTATCGAACCATAACAGCTCACAAGGTTGTGACCAAAATGTGTCTGCCATCCCTCCAGCTCTCCCACTTTGGCCTGCTTTCCCGCCA
Source organism: Osmerus mordax (assembly GCF_038355195.1). Taxonomy (NCBI): domain Eukaryota; kingdom Metazoa; phylum Chordata; class Actinopteri; order Osmeriformes; family Osmeridae; genus Osmerus; species Osmerus mordax. Next base: position 13,503,584 of record NC_090062.1, on the reverse strand, counting down.
TACCACACAGGGAAAAGCTGAAATGCAAAAAAAAACAAACAGAAAAAACAAACAAAAACAGCTTGATGACTGGAGCGAGTGGGCAGCAATGAAAGTGCTGAACGCAAACCCACGCCACCTTGGTCCTCCCAGCTTCTCCTGGACAGGAAGATAGATGGCCTGAACTCTATTAATAACTGCACTCCACTTACCATGGCTCCAAAACTGCTAACACTGCAAGTGCCCCCTGATGCTAGCTAGAACAACCACCCCCACAATGTCGCCCACTCCTGCTGATAGACATGCTACATTAGGCAACAATGCAGCAAAAGTGTGCTTAAAATCTCTGACGCACACCTTCCCCCCTCCCTCCCTAATGCAGGGACCCATGGTTCCTAGTGTCGCTGTTGTCCTTGGCTGGTGGGAATGTGTTGAAAAGGGATGGAGACGAAGGAACAAAGTAGACCTTTTATTGACATTTAATTCAGTGATATTCATCATCGGATGGCAATGGTGTGCAGATGTGAGAGAGAGAGAGAGAGAGAGAGAGAGAGAGAGAGAGAGAGAGAGAGAGACAGAGAGAGAGAGAGAGAGAAAAAGAGAGAGCGAGTATCTAAATACACAGAGGCATCAGAGAAGGAGCCCTGCCTGTCCTAATGACATGTGACAGCCAGGCATAAACTTGAATATGAAGTGAACCATGATTACAGACGATTAGATAACAATCACTACACAGTGCAGCGAGAGAGCTTTCGTTCCTCCCCTTTCTTTCAGCGTGTGTGCCCATGTGTGCCTTCACGCTTGTGCGCTCGTCTATGTGGACGTGCGCGTGCACGAGTGTGTCTGTGTGTGTGTGTGTGTCAACGACTGCTTATCCCGCCTATGAATCCCCATGTGGAGTGGGGGCAGCGCGTACGAGAGATAACAGAAAGGTCAACTCCACCTTCACAATGCTATGGGCTATGATATGCAAACATGGCCGATGGTGGGTGCTTCATCATACAGGCAGGTTGACATGAGAGCCTTTCTCTTGATTAATTCCCACCGCCTCATTCTCCACTGCAGTACATGTCTCTGAAACTCACACCAGCCTCTTTGGCAGTGCGCGATAAAATCCATTCTTTGTTTATCAAACGCTTGCGCAGGTCCCTATTCCCATGCTCTGTAAAACATTACACAAACAATAAAACCATTTTAAAACAATAACATTGATTCAGTACATAAGAATGGGGCTGAATATTTTATGTATACCTGATTGGGAAGGAGCGAATGAAATAGCATATTTCCCGAAATCAATACGGCTGACACCCAATGTAAGACTTCTGGCTGTTTTTACTTTCTATAGAAGCGATATACCAGAGACGTAACCAGTTCAGGAGAGTAGTAGCCTAATCTCTCTTTCTGAATATATCAGTTTTCAATGATTTCAATGTTTTTCACAGAAAGGAGCGCATGGACATGATATTCTGCCAAGAAAAAGCCATCCAAACCAGCCATTGTAGAATCACTGTCCACTCACTGAACCTCATCCAGTGAACCGTCCCTATGTGATTAAATATTTGTTCCTCAATTTGAAGTACACACACACAAGGGCACACACAAATTGTCGCTATGTCTGATGCTTTCCTCCATCCCATGCATAATACAACAGCCTCAGACACACACACACACACACTTACACACACAGACACTCACTCACTCCTTCTATTACAATCACACTCCCTCATGACCAGGCAGAGCCAATGAGTCTCTCCTAGAACAGCCTCGGAAGGCAATCCACTTTCCTGGGGAAAGTCAGTGGAGCATATGACACATCCCTCTCAAGGTACATTATCATGTTGATGGCCATGGACGGCCCTCGCCTGCCTCCATCTCCATTCTTACCAACCTCACTTCATCATATCCCACGGCAATGTAAAAAAGCCTGATTTCCTTCCCTTCATCATTTCCTAAAGGTGAGCCGGCCTACAGTGGGGCCTAGTAAGCCCTAGAGGGTCCTGTTCTAAACGCAGGCACGTTTCCCATCTACGGATGACTAAAGTACTTGACTAGAGAACACAACTTGGCCGGCTTGTTTTGCGCATTATGTTCTACAGTCCTGGATGAGATGCTTCAGAGCATGGGGGTCAGGTGGCTGAGATGTTTCAGAGCATGGGGGTCAGATGGCTGAGCGGTTAGGGAATCGGGCTATTAATCAGAAGGTTGCCGGTTCGATTCCCTGTCGTGTAAAAATATAACGTTGTGTCATTGGGCAAGGCACTTCACCTTACTTGCCTTGGGGGAATGTCCCTGTCCCGCAGACAGCCTTGTGAGCCCTGTTGTGGAGGTGAAGATGCTGCGTGGACGCACGCTGTGTTGCTGAGTGACAGTGGGGCCAGGCTTGCTGCTGCTGTCCGGCACAAGGCTGTCTGCAGTGGTCAGCCTTGCTCTTACATTAACATTTAGTCATTTAGCAGATCTGCTGCTGTCCGGCAGCAGCAGATCAATAACCACAAGGAGATGGAAACACCCGCGTTAGCACTGGGAGCACCGTCGCTGCTGAAGCCCACAGAAGAGGATGTCAAGACCTGGGGGACGGCAGCTGGCTGACTGATTGACTGACACATTTGCATCAAGCGTTCTTGGCTACGTCTCCGTACTGCAGAGTGGCTTCCTGGCGAAGCAAGTATCGAGACACTGTCATCAGAGGTAAGGTCACCTGTCATGGGTTATTTTCAACAAGAAGAGGGAGAACACCAGCATATGAAGTCGCCTCCATCGTCAGCCCCTTATTTCTTCCAGGACACCTTCAGCAAACCAACTGCGGAGCAGTGCTTAAATGCTCCAAACCATAACCACAGTGCTGATGGAGAATTCAAACGCAGGCATGAAACTGTAATTATGATTAATGCAAAAAATTAGTGTTCCATTTAAGATATATACCGGAGATATAACACGATACTGCGCTCTATAATCTGGAGCTCATGCCTCATGGATTTAACAGGAATTTTATTAGACCTTTTATTAGACCTTTAAAATCCTGGTAAGAGAATTTGATACAAGGAGAAATGTTTTACTAAGGACATGATAGAAAAAGCCTTCCTGTAGTAGTGCTAGCTACAGTATGATAGTACATCTGAATTATAGGTCAAATCACCAATAAGAAAACAAATACCTACATCTGTTTCTATAAATTTCACACATGGTACAAGGAATGCATTCTTCATATTTCCATTTCTCAAATGTGTTTCCAAACCGCCGTTCAAAATAACAAGAACGCGTCCCAAAGCGAGCGTGTCATCCTGGCACCGGAGTCAGAGCGCCAACACAGCCAACGCTCAGCAGCATCCCATAATGTGCCGTCACTGTCGTTACGTGCGACGGTGACAGAGAACGGGGCAAACGAGGGGGCCGTGGTGTGTGTGTGAGAGCCCTAGCTGTGACAACAGTAATGTGTTAGTGTCAGCAGCGCCCACTGTTGACAGTGCGTCTGTGGGATCCATCTGTCCGGGACGGGGCCGGCCAGCACCAGACTCAGCGAAGTGAGACAGGCCCTGGGTGTCAAACGGAGGGGCTTGGATGAGGCCTTCTGGATCCCATTCTCCAGCTTATGGTGTTTGTGTGTGTCCTGTGGAGGTGTCCCAGTCAGACACTGGTCTGAGTCATTCTTCCTGGACAGGATGTAGGCGCGCTGACCAGATATGAACCGTGCACATGCAAATCTGCAATCTGTGACTAATGAAATGGACAGCTGTAATATGAGCTCATAATATCCACATGCCGAGCCAGCATTTCTACACTCGCGCTGAACAACATGACCCTATTATAGGTATCGTACATTACAGTGCCATTCTAGACGGCTGGGAGAGTGTTGCTGTATTTTCCAAGATTTGTTATGGTCTGCATTAGAAATACAGCACCTGTGACATCAAGAGAAATGAAAAAGCAAAGAGCTACTATGTGTTTCGACTTTATATGCCTTAAGGTCTTTCAAAAATACACTTGTAAGGAAAAAGGTTCGGAATGATCCCAGGACCCAAAAATTGGTATTAATGACTTCCCACCTTGAAAATGACAAAACAATCTAAATAATCTCCATAAAATGACCTATTCAGGGGTGGAGTTGGAATGGTGTAATTCAATATAATGTAATGTATAATTACGTAGTACTATCAGCCATTTCAGGGTATGAAGGCTGACATATTCTCTGGGAGGCCACTCTGAGGATCATGCCATGTACAATGTCAATTATGGTAATGATATAATTGGTCAAGAGAGAGAGCGAGAGAGAGAGAGAGAGAGAGAGAGAGAGAGAGAGAGAGAGAGAGAGAGAGAGAGAGAGAGAGAGAGAGAGAGAGAGAGAGAGAGAGAGAGAGAGAGAGAGAGAGAGAGAGAGAGAGAGAGAGAGAGAGAGAGAGAGAGAGAGAGAGAGAGAGAGAGAGAGAGAGAGAGAGAGAGAGAGAGAGAGAGAGAGAGAGAGAGAGAGAGAGAGAGAGAGAGAGAGAGGAGGGCTGATGTTAATTCTGACATGATTAATAGATCCTGCTTAACTTACTGCAGCCACTGCTCAGCCCAGGGCTCCTCGCTTATTGAAAATAATATTCGATTGTGAGAAGCCGAGCCAAACCACCAAGTCATGTACTTGGGATAAGGAGAGTAACACTGTAAACTACACAATACATTTACCATACTAAGAAATATAACATAACTGTCCTTATAATCAATTATTTCTAACAACAGTTATGTTGTGTAGTGTAGCGTGATAGCCCAGGTCCCTGACAAAAGAGCAGGTTGTGATGAATAATGAATAGAGAGCTGTCTGACTGAGCACGGGGAGGAGAGAAACCTGATTTTTCTAGCGGACTGGAGCACCTCAGTGTCTGGATACATCGCTTCGTTCAGGAAGCCTGGCTTTCTCACCCTTCACGGTTGTCGTCCTCGTCCAGGTTGGAGAGGAGTTGGGAACCGGCCAGCGAGAGGTCCAGAGCGGCCAGGGGCAGGTCACGGTAGCCGAAGCTGACCAGCTGTACAGGTGCCATGCAGGGGTTGTCCTCTTCCCCAGGCTGGGAGATGATCTCCAGGTCTGACAGGCCAGGGTGCTCCTCCTCCCTAGATCAACACACACACACGGGAATGGAACACACATGGGCCTGACATTAGATTCCAGAACACAAAAATTGTCTGGCATTAAGTGCGGCCAAGTTTGAAGTCTGAACTCGTATAACTTTGAGACAAACAAAGAGAAAGAAGGAAGGAAAGTGATGCCAGAAGAACAATCAGAGGCCACAAATGTGCTTCCAAAAGAGTACAAACAAGCCACCTAGCATTATTGAAGACTGATTGACATCGGGGGGAAAAGAGAGAGAATCCTGACCCTCTTTCTGCTTGGGTGGAGACGAGCAGAATGACAATGAGAGCACAATGAGCATATCCAATTATTTAACATGGATTATTGTCTGATATGCATGAATACTCCTGTTTGTGCTGGAATAGAAATGGAAATGATACAAACACTGTCTGTTATTGAATATAAAGCTTGGCTTGCTGAAAAGAACAAACATCTACTTAAAAGCCTAATTTCTGCGTGGAGGTACAATGTTATTTTTTTATATGACACATCATTTTATCAAACAAGCAAATATACAGACTGAGAAACAACATTTCCAGATTGTTTTTTGCAGATGAAGAAAACAAAGCACACACTCATGACTAATTTCGAAATGATCAACATTTAACAATGTAGCGGGTATTCTAGTTCAAAACAACCTACTATCGCCTCTCCTCCATTGACCTACATACAGTGGACTTGTAATGATCTTTGTACATTTAGCTTTTGTCAAAGCCACTTTCTCTGTGCAAAGACAGCTTCAGACACAAACACATAAATGGTCAGCAACGATACTGACCGGGAGCCCGTGATGCTCGGGGCTTGATGTGTGTCAGATCTGTGAATGACTGCTTGCGGCAAACGTGTAAAAATAGCCTCTATTTGCTGTATTTTCACATGCGTCTTGTTAGCGAAGCATGGACAGGCCTGGCGGTGGCGGTTTATGTGCGACGAGCCCCGCATTGGCGAGGGGATTCTAATATGGGGCCTGTGGTAAAGAGCCGTTCCAACGGCCTCAGTTGTGTTTAAAGCTGGGCCGTCTCCACAGAGCATGGAGGTGGAAACAAATGGGGCCCTTCGCTGTGTGCAGCTGCAGACTGCGTGCCCTGTGGTGCATATTTTTAGACCAGAGCAGATGCTGGTGTATCATGTCTGCAGTGACGTTCCTCGCCTCCCTTTGTCAGCTGAGTGGATCCCAGCTCCCCCACAAACGTGGAGGAACCGGAGGAAGAGGACGAAGAGGAAGCGATAAGAGAAAAGGGGGAAGAGGCAGAAAGGACGTAGGAGGAGTAGGAGGATGGGAAAAGAAATGGAAAAGAGAGTGGGAGGAAGGGATGAAGAAGAAGAGGGCTAAAGGTTGGAATGCAAGAAATCTCCCACTGGCTCTCAGTCAGTGACAGGCCTCTCTCAGCAGGTCAGAGATGGATTCTGCTCCTCTGCGACGACTTTCATTTCTACTGTGCTGCGTTGTGCTGTGCTGTGCTGCGCTGCGCTGTGCTGAGCTATGCTGGTGCTGTGCCTTTAGGCTGTGCAATTATGAGACTTCATGGGGCTGTAGGGCCTTGATTTAGCAGGTCAGAGAATGCTCCAGTTCTCACTGCACGGCACTCTATCTGATCCCCACTCCTGGTTCTGGGGGAGACACTAAGGAACAGAAAAGAATAGTATGTCTCGCATAGGGGGGAGAATCATATTCTGTGGATGTTTCCTGCAGTTATCGTTACAAATGTCATCTTTCTTGGCACCCATGCTGACTTTACCTTTTTCTGCTTCTTCTCCTCCTCTTTGTCCTCCTCCATTCCCACTTTACAGTCCAGCTCCTCCACATCCCGTCAGCCCATCACAAACACCATTACAAAAGGCGACCTTGAGTGACCTGAAACTATCAGAGGGGTCCATCTTGCCTTGTTTTATACAGTATTCTGAAATAAGGTCAACGTTAAAGGTCATCTGACGGGCTCAGGAGGGACATGTGCTGTTGCAGGCCAGCACCACCAGCAAGATAGTGAGGGTCTGGTTAGTGAGGGTGGGTTGGGAGAGAGGGTGGGGGATGGGGGGGGGGGAGGAGGAGGGGGGGAGAGAGTAGCCTGTGAGGCCCCCAGGGCTGATCCGATCTCCGCTGTGACTCACTGCAACCTTCCCACAAGGACACAGGGCGGAGACCACACCAGGAGCATTGGCCCTTTCACACAAAAACTACACACAAGATGAAAATAAAGCACCGGATGCATGCGCATGTAGGTATACGTGCGTTTGTGTATTGGCACAGATTTATATCTGAACACACTCACACACACACACTGCTGAACACAATCACAAACTAAAACACTCTAGGTATACCAACCAGGTGACCACAAAGTCGCACAAAAAGTGATGTCTTTAAGCAAGATGTTGTCTGGAACCATTCAAAGTATGCCTACATTAAATGTCTGGCTCATGAAACAGATTAAGGTTAATTGGCACATACAATCTGAACAAGGCCCAATCTCTCTCCTATGAGTTTCCACGTACAATCCCCGACTCACCCCCCACTTCAAAATGTTAATGTTCTGTGTGTGTCTGTTTGAAAGCACGCAAAGCTTTATTTTTGGGCTCATGACTAATCCCTACTTAATATGCTCCCCTCCGACATTGTTGTCTGTTTTGTGACCAAGTACAGACAAACCTCGGGGAGGAAATGACAGGTAAGAACAATAATTCACCCTTGAGTCAGCGCACTATGCTGGAAATACAGTACAGCATGTCTCAGAGTGAAACCCAAAAGCTAGCAGAAGGACTGCTAGAGAGATGGTATGACCCTGAGGATCTCCAACTGTTAGTTCATGAGACAATGATACATCACCAGGCCCAGTAGGGAAAATCCACAAGGCCAGTGTGTAAACTTGACAGAATATGATTATTTTGTATTTAGATCTCCATAGAAAAAGATTGCTAGCACACTACATCTTGTACCCCCGTCTTACAAACCCAGGCTGCTACTTCAGCCTCCCCGACCTTCATCAATTTCAACTTGGCCCCCATCCCAACTGATCATCACTTGCCACCTAATCAGTCATGACAGACACAGGCTGTCTGTCCAGAGCCCCAGAATCACATTCCGGCACTATAGCATCCTGTGATAGGGCTTGGTGACTGGGCTGGTTGCCAGTAGATTTTAGACCGGTTTGCTGGTTCAATACTGCCAAGACTCACTCTATAGTTATAGGAAAAGCCCAATAGTCAGAAATGCTATTTAGGGTGAAACACACAGAGACTCCCTTGGGGGCGAGGAGGGGGGAGGGAGGGTTTTTGCACACACACATAACCTGCCCCCTCAGCCAAATCATAGAATAAGAACTGTTCTGGGTCAGGTAGGAAAGGTCATTGTGAGGCATAATTGGCTCAGGGCAGTCCACTGACCATACAGAAGGTCACGCAACTTGGGGGCAAGACCAATGTCCTTAAACGGACGACAGCAACTTCTCTGCTCTTGACCTTCAACCCTGTGCATTTAGAATAACATCGAGCCTTAGGAAATAAGAAACTTCATCTGTTACATTTTCTGACGGGCATGGAAATAAATGTTCTTCGTTTCCCCTTCTTAATGGGCTGCCCAAGTAGAATGATTTATCACTTCTACAATTCGAAGAATTTATTAATTCAATTAATAAAGATCCATTGACATGGAAATATCTAAAAGTTGGGACTTTATATTTGTATGGCCACAGTTTGTCTTAATTTGCACCCCCCACCTCTCCACTTCACAAGCGTTACGCTATCCACACACACACACCTTCAAGTAGACCTGGATGTAAAGTACAATATCCCGGACAGCTAAGCACATCTGATCTTGCCAAGAAAACCCCTCACAGAGCAGCTGTCCACTGGCCCCACCAGGTGTTGTGGAGAACATTGGCGTAGCCAGTTATCACTGTGAGTCAGTGTCAGAGGAGTTCTGGTTGGGACCATCTTCAATCAGGGTGCCCACAGCACTTCTGACCATGCAGAAATGCTATCCTCTAAGTAAAAAGCTAAAGCTGACTAACGATACGTTTGAAATTAAACTTAATGGAAATTAAACTTAATGGAATTTCAAATGGACTAATTCACAACATCTCCACTGTCATTACACATACATTCTTTACTTCATCAATCGGGATGTCAGGAATTATGAATCAAACAGAAAGTAGTTACAGACAGACATTTCCAAAATTCTTCCTATGAAAGCGTCTTAAAAGCCCAGATGGGACCCTGATGCCTGTCACAGAGATTCCTCTCACAGATTGCATATTATCCTGTTTAACAGAAAACGCAACCGAAGCATTCCCCTTGTAATGCTTTTGAAAAGAGCCAATTAGAGGCATATTAGCCTGCTCACAGAGTGCGTTTACGCAGGCAGACAGACACCATGTGCTTGTCAACTCCTGCACACTGAACAAAAGAGGCAGAACCCTGGCTCCAACCTCCCCACCCTCCTGTTGGCATTGAATAAACAACTGGGTAAACAGCAACGTGGAGAGAAAGATGAATGGTTGCTGTCCTGCACCGAGAGCCCTTTAGAATCTCAACACGACCGGGGATCACAGATACGCAGTCGCCACTGAGTTCGCCAACGAGTGGAGGATCAGCGTGACACAGACTCGAACACCCCCCCCCCCCCCTCCCCCCCTACAGGCACAGTGCATATGGCGGGGCGCAGGCTGGTGCTATGGATTAGGTCTATAGATTATAGGGTCAGACGCCACTTCCCTGTGTGCTTCCTCAGGCTGCAGTAATAAATGGTTAAAAAAAAATGGGAGAGAGGAGGAAACTCCCATTTTTTTTCAGGGGAAGTGAAAGGGTGGAATAGTTAATGAGGACTTCCACAGCGCTACCCTGGTGTTCTCTGGTTGAACCATGGTAAGTCGCCCTGTGGGACTTTGAAAGTGTGTACATTTAGTACTCAGGGAGGGGACAAGGGGTCAGTTGTGTCTGGCATGCGGGGAACTGAGCACAGGTCATGTTATTAGAGAAAGAGAGAAAGAAAGACGTTGAAAGAAGAGGAGAGAGGGAGAAAGTGAGATGGCGGGTGTGCAGTACTTACCCAGGGTTTGCCATGTTCGTGGGTGATGGTGAGAGGAGAGAAGAGTTTGTCTATGCACGGTTTCCACTCTGTTCCACCTTTTCTAGATCCTGTCTTCGCCACACCTGATACACACTGCTCTCATGTTCAACCTGGGGAACCCAGATGAAGAGCAACTTATAATGGCAACTTATCCTTTTGCACTACAATATTATATCCTTCTCTCTCTCTCTCTCTCTCTCTCTCTCTCTCTCTCTCTCTCTCACACACACACACACACACACACTCTCTCTTTGTCTCTCTCTTACACACTACCTTTGGGTCTATTTATACGTATACATCTAATGAAAAGCACCACAGTATGTCATGCTACCGCAATACAGACATTTGCTTTTACTTGTAACAGGCCAGGTCATATTCATGGCCATACACGTAAAAGCAGAATTAATAAGTGAATAGCGCTGACGGGTAGACTGGGGGCAGTGTAAAATTATTGCCTGTTTTTTATATTAGGGTAACCTACGAGGATACAGTACTATATGACACTGACAAAACTAGACCAATCTCAAGACTTGACTCAGTTGCAGCATATTGAAAGACCAGAAAGAGAGTACGATGCAGTTCGAGTCCTCATTCTACACTTGGGAGCCCCGAGAAAGTAGAATCAATTATTCAGTTGGACCAAACGACCTACCTGTCTTGATTTACATTGTTGACAGTCTAATCGTGCCTCCCGTTGTCCCGTGCTGATGATGATGTCTCCCTCGGTGATGATCAGCGTAAGTGAAGCACCAGCCTCGCAATGTGTGGGCTGCTAGCTTTAGCACTTTCTCTCTTGAAAAGCACCCCTGCTGATGCCGCTTCAGATGCTGCTTAGAATCCAATGCAAAACGAGAGTACTGGAGACTAAATGTAAGCATCGTCATTCAGCAAGATCGAATGAAGTGTCTCTGACTGACCAAATAACCAGCTAACTGCATCCTTGCGCGTGGAGTAGAACGTTGTGTGCACTCTGCTCCGGATTCGCTACTGAGGGTTTCCCCCGCGAGCGCAGCAGGGACTCCTGCTGCCGAATATAGACCTCAGAAAGGAGCTGTCCAGGTGCTGAATTTGTGATCAACCTCGAGTTGTCCCCGTGATACCCCTCTAGAAGCAGTTGGAGAAAATAATATTTCCAAACAAACCCCATCGAAACATTGTCGTTCGCGCGTGGCTTAACATTTGCATGACTTCGGTCACGATCAGTCAGATCTGAGGGAAAAAAAATCTCCAAAGACACCAAAATCAAAGATGAATTTCCCCGCACTTCTTCCTAAGATTATGCCGTCTAGAATGCCTGTCAGTATAGCGTCTTTTATGTTTCTTGGATATATAAAGCCTACTATGCGAACATAAATTGCCTTCATACCAATTGGCTTAACCGTTCGTCATTCAACAGGATTAGCCAGTCGATGGTTAAAACGTAGCCTACATCAATCAAATTCAGAACGTTTTCGTAGCCTGTTTCGATAATGCCTGGTCCTGTGTTGGACCAGGCATACTTATATGATAGGTTTTTCGTGTGTAGAAATAAAGAAAATGATTGATCTAATTTCCTTGCGAACTACATGATCTAATTTCCTTGTGAACTAATGATTTTCTTTCATTTTAAAAAGGCATATGGTACAAAAGCAACTTAAGTAGCGGCTGTCATTTATTGAGGCGAGAATGAAATACATCAGAATTTGGCACATAGAAAAGAAGAGGTTAACTTCAACAATTTGCTCAGTCATATATATTTACAGATTCATGGTACAGTTGAACTGTTTTAAAAGATTGTGTAAAAGTATTGGAAAAGTGTAAGGTCTTTCACATCTGTAACAATGTTGTTCTAAATGACTAATAGATTAGTAGAAATGAGTAATCAAACTGCGAGGCCCAATTTATATTGGTTAGTAAATTGCACATTGATTTCAAAACATTAAAATTGTGTTTACGTGTAGCCTATACAAAACATTATTCCTCAAAACAACAGAAACAGCATACTTTATGAAAAAGGTGCAAACTTGAATGGCTCATGAGGGGAAGATTTGACATGAACCAAAATATCTAATTACAAATAGGTTTTGTGCAAGAAGGTTTCAGTCTCATTATCTAAATATTAAGACTTGATCTGATAGGCTTGAAGAAACAGTTTCACAACAAACTAATGTCTTCTGCATCATTATGCCACATCAAACACCCCTTTTTTGTACTGACATGGTTCATTATAACCACTATGCTCACATTAATGTGGAATACCCTACCCTGTTGGACAGAAGAATAACTAGTGAAACCAGACCAGAAAATACAACCGTAAAACAATTAGTTCCAAAGTATTACGATATGTTTTGACCGGTTCACATGGAAAGATCCAAAGAGAAAGACGATGGAAGGTTCCACCACTTAAATAATCGGTGTACGACTCGTGTAAGTCTTCTTAGGTAGAATAAGTTTTGAATATCTAAGATTCCTGTGAATGTTACATAGGGATTAAATATATAAAAGCCTTTATACATGAGGGGGAAAACACTCAGATCTAGACAGTCTTGATTTGTGCAAAATCTCTTTTCCAATATTGCCAGACTAAAAGTGCCTATTCTGAAATCTCAAGTATAGGGTTTCATGTATTTGTGTTGACAACTTATCTGACCACACGTCCAACAAACCATCTGGTCCAGAGTACAAGTTGGATATGCTTGGAATATGTGCATTACATAGGGGGGGAAATATACATTTATATATTTTGAACATGGAGAACTCACCATAAAACCTAACATGACAGAGGAATTAGATGATATCCGCATTTATAAGAATAACAAGAATAGTTTGTATTCAGGTCTTAAAACTACAACGCAACATTTGAACTAAGGTCATAATTTGAATTAAATTGGGTAGAACACAATCTTGCCAGAATTAAATTGAGTTGAACTGGGCAAACGCAAGCTTGAATAGTACAGCTATGATACATCAATAGCACCATCGTCTACCATTGGCTGTGAGGCGACACAACATGATCTCCATATCGTTGTTGCTCCGGATGTCTCTGCCTGAGAGATACACGCAGGTCCAGTCGCTGCAGAGCCAAGCTCAGCCTAGGTGAACCAAAGTCATTACGGTGGTGTATCCGTGCTGCAGACTGTCAGTGTCGGTGTCGCACAGCGTGTAGTCCTCTTTGACAATGCGGTCACAGCCAATCTCCCCGTTCCCGAAAAAGCCAAAGAGGGGGATGTTAGGGAATACCTTACGGAAGGTGTCGGCCTCCACGTTGCGCTGGTTGTTGTAATAGTTGTGGCCGCGGCCCACGCAGGCGAACATGAAGCCTAGGGTGTTCCTCTCGGGGAGGTTGGCTGCCTTCAGCCTCTGGATGGTGGCCTCGGCCGCCTTGGGGCTGCTCACGTCCTGCTCCAGGAGGACTGAGGCACCCTGGATCTTGGGCCCGCTCAGGGCCAGCCCCACTACACCGTATGAGCCCTGGTTACAACTACACAGAGGGGGAGAGACCAAAGTCATTTAGCAGTAGGAGGTTATCCTCTAAGGGGCACAGCAAACGCAGAACTGAATAAATTAGCAACTAAGAAAATCCTGGGTAAGAAGGTAATTTTAGCACTGATCATCCTGTAGTCTGAACTGAGTGAGTCTATAACAGACCATCCTCTTGTCGGGGCAAAGACATTCTCCACGTGTCCTCCAGCTATGAGAGCCTTGCTCTTGGCCAGAGGCTCCAGCACCTGGTTGAGGAAGCGAGCAGCACCAGACTTGTAGGCCTCGTAGCCAAACAGCAGGACCACTCGCAAGTCAGGGTTGTCCACCAACCCTGGAGGGATGTGAGAGTATGGACAGGTGAGACATAAAGATGACTAAACTTGATGAGTTTAACTTCAATAAAACCATTTCTGGCTAATGAGCAAGAAAACGAAATGCTAGTTCAGAGTAGCTATTCAGAGAACTTCAATGTGCAACACACCTGCTTCTTCCAGGGCTGTCTGGGAGATGGTCTGTTTGCAGAAGTGGAAGGGTCGTATGTTGACTCCATCCATGCTGGGGAACATGATGGCATAGCCTGCCTCCCCCTCCTGGTGCTCCTGGGGAGGACCGGAGTGGGAGCCACTGGGAGTTACTGGAGGGAGGGTAGAAAAAAACTAATTATATTACTAATATCCTTCTCTTGATTCAGTGCATCTTTTCAGACGAAAAAAAGTAGCACTTGCACTTTTTCCTAAATCTGTGTTCTAAATTAAATCCACTATATTAGGGCGCCGGCATAACATTGCTTGAGATAAACTGTGGTTGACTCAATCTCCATCTATCCTTTAAGGAGATTGAGAATCTGTTTCCATTTCATTTAAGTCGAGAAAACTGACCCTGCTAAGACCCAGATCCATGATGCCACAGGGCAGTGTAACCACAAACAACCCTGTCTGCTCTTTAACCTGATAGATGAGAAGAACAGCTAGTGCATCTGAGCATGCTTGAGGGGAAACATTCTGATTCAGTGTCACTTCTACAGAGGGCTGTGATTATACAGAGAAATGGGGACGCCTGACTGGGGGCAGACAAGGCTATCTATCAGTCTAACAGCCCTGGCGCTACTCAGGAGCAGAGTGAACCAACGGGGCAGGAGGAAGATTAATGTCCAACAACCCTAGCTGGCAGGTGACCCATTCCTCTCTGACACGCTTAAGTGAAATGGTTAACATTCAAATACTCCACCGGAAGAGAGTGCATCATTCAGCTGCATCTGGGATAACCACTTGGTTGTCTTCAACTGACACCCGCCTCTGCTACAAATTAGCCTACAGTTCGGGAGCAGACTTCGGTTTATGTTTAAGTCAATGTATAAAAACTGCCTAGACAGTGTTCTATGTGAACTTTATACAAAAATATGACCACCTGTGCTATTAAGTGTGTGTGTGGGAGGGGGGGGGGGTAAATAGAAAGTCAAAATACAAAGTAAATAGAAAGCACTGTCAGAAAATACAGCATGTGACTTATAGGAGGTAGCCAGATTGCCATCTTTGATTGGATATGAGGAAAAACTGAAACACTTACAAACAACCCCAGGGGTTGCGATGCCCATGACGTCACACCCAGTGGGGAACAGCCGACTCAGATCCTCCACTGTATCTGGAATTGGATGGCTTTTCCGTGCTGCAGTGGGGCAAGGAATACATTTATTTCCTACAGCATATCAAACTAAAATAACGTTGTAAAGATATTAAGGTGTATTTACACTCCACACAAAGGCTCAGCAATTTAACGTCTATGACATTTTCCAGTTGTCAATTAGCTTAAAGCAGAGGCAGAGCCATAGAAAAAGATTGACAAAAATAGAACACTTTTCTATGACTCTAGCCCCTAAAGACACTATATTCAAAGCATAATTCGCCAGAGAAACATACCTTTCTTTTGCTTAAAGCAACAGTATTGCCCATTGAAGGTCTCA
The DNA here is from genome assembly GCF_038355195.1 of Osmerus mordax. Classification (NCBI taxonomy): domain Eukaryota; kingdom Metazoa; phylum Chordata; class Actinopteri; order Osmeriformes; family Osmeridae; genus Osmerus; species Osmerus mordax. The sequence goes on along the minus strand of NC_090062.1, from coordinate 13,488,014 downwards.
CTGTCAACCATGACCAGAACTGTTTTAGGTAGCAGGAATACATTCTGAAATATAAGGTAGAAATATACAAGGTTCCTTGGAGTAATGTTTGAACACACTGCTTACTTTTGAATTCCTACAGAAAACCTATTAGTCACTGTTTGTCAACTGTCCACTGACATATCAGGGGTGCATCTTCACCGTTCAACTATTCCAACGTGGGTTGCGATTTTGAGTAAATTAATCTTACCTCCACTTCATCAGCCAGACTGTGACACAGAGCGTGTCCTTCTGGGTTTGACGGTCCTGAAGCTGAGATCCACGTTAGCTTCTGTTGGGTCCTAAGGACTCTACGAGCACAATTCCTCCACAGTCTGCAGACACTGCACAGTAGAGACCGACCAAACAATGTCACTAGCTAACTTTTACCTTCGTTGTTCGTTAACGCCTAGCCAGCTAGCTAACTAGCTAACAGCTAACTAGCTGGGTGACACTGGCAGACAATACAGCCAGCAACCCAACAACTTGGCTGTACATCTTCTAATATGTATTGTTCAAAAAAGGACTACGGTATACTAAAGTACGTGACTAGCTTATCTTGAATAAAAATAATACTACTTGCAATTAACGATACCGTAGCTAGTTCCGTAGCTATTAGCTTGCTCCAGCCAGCTGACATAGCTAGCATTAACTAGCTAGCTAGCTAAGTTTGCTACACAGTCGCTCGTGAACCAATCTGTATCTTTGCAGTAGCCTACTTACCTTTCGATTCGAAGGAGTGACTTTGTTGGTACAAATGTCAATATTCTTTCAACTACTTCTGCAACATTGCTCAGTACGTATTCCGCCTTACTTTCGTGCAAAGCACCTGAAAAAAATCCATCATCCATTTTTGCTTCTCAAAATCCTTTAGCTTGAGCTACTTACTTTCACCTTTCACCCAAGCAATTCTCCAGAGCAGTACGACAATTAGACTACCACCGCCACCTAGTGATTTGTGGCGATACCCGCCAGCAGAGACTGTAAGACCAACAAACGATTCAAGATGAGATAAATATATGGAAGCAAATCAGTGACATAATGTTTTGAATTGAACCCTTTGCATTAAATACTTAATATCGAAATTTAAACACCCCCGAATTGGTGGTTGGTTTTGAATTCACCTCTTTAAAATGGAAATCTGAATAATTAATTACTTTCAATAAAATAAAAAAAGATTTCCAATCCAAAAATTCGAGGTTCGGAAATTCAGGTAGCCTAGTTTAAATTCGAAAAGTAAAATTCAATCCCAATCACAGCCTGGGGTCTGATGAGAGAGCGGTGCGGTGTGAGGCAAGCAATAGCCTACTTGGTATCCCGGCTGTTCCAATCAAAACATTTTCGGCTCGACTTTTTTCGGCTCGGCTTCACCATTCGAATTTGAGCAGCCTGAATTTTGTTTGATTTGAATTTTCGAAGCTTGAATTAAAAATATATATATATATTTTGGTGAATTTTACTGTTCGAATTTGAGCAACCTGAATTTCTGAACCTTGAATTTTGGGACCTGAATTATTTCATAAATAAATTCATATTTCAATTTTAAAGAGATTAATTCAAAACCAACAAATTCGGTGGTGTTTACATTTCAATAATCAATGCCATTTGAAATTCAAAACATTATGTCACTGATTTGCTTCCATATTAATACAGTTCATTCAGTTACATTTAACATCTTAAAATGTTCGATTTGTTGTGACAAACATCAGAGTGTAACCCATACATAGTAGGCCTATCTGGCAGAGTTGTCTGATATCCTCCCCTAATCCAGGTAATAACATAGAAGTAAACACAAACATAGGTTTTTAACTTTTACTAGTACAGCATTATTATATAACATTCATATACAATTTGCACCAAAACAGCACCAATAAACATGATTGTGTAGGAAAAGATAAATTACATGTTTGGAATGAGATATGAGGCTAGTTGTCTTATTGACATCACTAGAAGTCTATATTGTAAACTTGAAATTACTATAAAACATGGTAAACTGATCACAAACTCTTTAGACACTTCGCATAAAACCTTGGTCAACATAATGTGCAGTTTTTATTGTTCACAACGTGCAAATTCTGCATTAAAATAACAGGCTAAAGGTATTTTAATGAAACGTAACAGAATTAAACATAACTCATCTTTAGTGTGTTCCTTTTGCTGTTATAGATCCTACACCTTTCGGCGTAATCTCCCCAACGTACCTATCATTTTCTGAGTAGGGCGCCAACGTGAGGCCCAATGGGAATTGTAGACAAGGAAGGGGCCACCAATACACAGGAGAGTGAGGAGAGAGACCAAGCCACATAGTAACGAGCTCCGTGAGTGTCGGATGCAGCATATTTCATGTCAAATGAAATGTGAAGTTTATCTGTTAACGTACATTGTGCACGTGAACATTGTTATAGATAATGCAAGCGGCACACAGACCATTCAGAAGCACGGCCGCTATAAGATAAACTGTGTTGACACTGAATGTACACACAAACGTGACCAGTGTGGGTTGCTAATAGGATTGATTATCCAGTTAGTTGTCACTATCATGTCATACTATGCCTTACTGTACATTATGTTTCAGTTTCACAATCTGAGATTAAGCCACTATATGATCCAGTACTATTGGTTAATGAACATAATTACTAGTTTTTCACTATGTACTTTTTGAGAGGTATGCAGTAAAAGGTCGTTATGGGCAAATTGGTCTATTTGATAGATTTTCATTAATTTAGCTCATTGGGCCTGTTCCTTATTGACATAATCTGGGTCTGTGGGATCTTCGTTTTTACCTGAAATGTGGACATGCCTTTCATAATATGAACATGCATTTCATTTCTCTGATGCATACATTAATTTAAATATGAGCTGATTGTGCCTTATTGGCTATATTTGCTCAATTATGGTTGTAAATTCTGTCAGAGCCACTGTAACCTGAATTATTATCACAGCATCAGACACATGTCTGTGGTCATTTGCATTTGAGCACAAAGCTAGAATAACAACAACATTTCAAGCATCATTGTCCATGGCTATTCTTAATTCATTAGAAAGAAGACGATTTTTCTCAAGCTGCTTGTACAGATGGTCTAGACAGTCAGAGAGCATGAAAGGAGAGAAGCATACAGATATAGAAGACAAACAAGAGTTAGTCAAAGATCAACACAAAGACATCCCACTTCACCACAACATACAGGGTTAGGGTTACTGTCCTTGTGTTTCATCTGATATAACACCTCTAAACATCTGTGCTTATCAATAAACTTCACTATAGTAACAGAAGCAGTCCTGCTTTATGACAATGTCGACTATGGTAACAATAAAACCCAGGTATGAAAATCCCGTCTTTTCTTTGGTGGCGACTGACAGAAAGACATTTAAAGAGTATGCAACTGTAGAGCTCAGCTGTTATTTCAATATAGCCAAGCCCCATCAGAAAAAGCTCTGGGTGTTGACAAACCTGTCTGGAATCCAATAAATGAAATTGTGAGCGCTTTCACTTACTTCTATTCTAGTCCCAAGCTAAATCTACCCAAAATACACAAACATGGAACTGGAAGAGAAGCTTTCAATTTTATTCAAAGCTACTCAACAATAAATTAAACACAAAAAAAGAAGACGATAGAAATTAAGTTGGAGGAGAATCGGGGGAACGGCTGACATAGATGGAAGAATGTTTATTTTACAGAAAGCAAAATGACTCAAAGTTCTGTACAAGAGATGGACTCGTGAATGCTGGTGGCAGCAGAGGCCCAACAAGCAGTGAGACAGGACAGGTAAGCCGTTTACAGAGGAGATAGGAAGGTGGGCGATGCTGCATATAGAGATGCTGCTCAACCAGTGGGAAGCGTCTGGGATGGAGGGATTTAAAACATTTAACTGTGGAGGGAAGAAAAAGAGATGGGGAAAAACAGAATGGGTTTAAGTGGAAAGAAATTAAGGAAAGTGAACAACATGCAGAATGAAGACAACAAAAACAAAGTAAAGGACAGGAGGGATGAAAAAGTACTGAAGGCGATGAAGCAGAATGAACATGCATTTCTATATTGGGCAATATTTAGCATTAGACACTAGAGCTAATAGCTGCAAATACTTTTGGAAAGTTATAAATAATACAGCAAATAATCTAATTGTCGGGGCACTAATAAAAGTAAATCCACTATAAAAATAGCCAAACCGAATAAATGTTGTATAACAACTAATATAGGTCAGTTAAAGAACTGCAGCATTCATACATGACACTAGGGGGAGCAGCAGTGTAATGTAAGTGGGGAGGGTGTCGGCTAAGGCACACGCAGGCACAAGCAGGTGGTGAATTACATGGAGGTCATGTCGTTGAGGGCGTGATCCAGCTCCTCGCTGATGGCCTTGTACTTGAGTTTCTGGGCATACAGCTCATCTATTGGGTGGAAGTCGAATGGTGGCGTGGAGAAGAGGAAGATGATGGGATGATGGAGGAATGGAACGATAGCAACCGGGAGGATATAGCAAAGAGAAAGGGGGAAAATTGGAAAACCAAAGGATTGCCAGACAGACAGACTGAAATAAAGGATAAAGGAATGACGAACAAACAAAACGTGACAAGTGTAGGGTTGGCACATGGGCTGCACATGGACTGCTGCTCTGTCAAATTCCTCAGACCCAGCAGGAAATTATGTCACACATATGCTTGTCCTTTCACAGCTACCAGAGTCACACCATCAGTGGTATGAGAAATGTCTTTGGCTGCAACAATACAACAGGCCTCTGCGGACTGCTGCTCTGGGGCAGTCTGTCAAGTACAGAACTGACTGTGCAGATATTTGCCCAAGAAAATATTCCTATACTCTGCTGACTGGATAAATAACATGACACTATAAAAGGGTATTGAGAGAAGTCCTGAGAAAAATAGAAACTGAAAGGTATGAAGGTATAATGCTGTAGAGGAGTAAACAGTCAATAAGCCTTGTGTCTGTGTAATATGTGTACATTTTTGATTAGCAAAAACTACAGAAGTATGAAAAATAAAGTTTAAAAAGAGTCATACCCTCCAGATCATCAATGGTCTTCTCAAGCTTGGCGACGGATCTCTCTGCGAACTCAGCACGGGTCTCAGCCTGAAGTAGGAGAACCATACATTTATAACTTCCATAATGACACCAAAGACATCCTCCAATGCAGAGAACCCACCTGCTAACACAGCAACACTAACGTGAACTCACCTCCTTCAGCTTGTCTGTCAGGACCTTGATCTCCTCCTCATACTTGTCTTCCTTCTGTGAGTACTGTAGTGGAATAAAATAGCACGTCAAACACTCGCCCATTCATGAAGTCAATAATAAGTTTGAGTAACTGACTCTAAGCGAATATGGCAGCACAATATGGGACCCGATATTGAAGCAGGACACCTACCTTCTCTGCCTGAGCCTCCAGAGACTTCAGGTTGTTGGTCACAGTTTTCAACTCCTCCTCAAGCTCAGAGCATTTGCTAATAGTTTAGGAAAAGATGAAAGAACAAAAATAAGAGATTAAATTAATAAAGGACAGAAAATGTTTCAAATGTACAGTATGTGCCACTAAGTTGCTGGTAAATGTCCAGGCTGTTTGAGTGTGTTCCTAAGTACCTACCCCTCAGACAGCTCAGCACGCTCTTCTGTACGTTCCAGGTCACTCTCAATGATCACCAGCTTACGGGCCACCTGGAGTCACAGCAAGGACAAGCCATCAGGTTAGATTAAGAGCAGCATATTAGGATAAGTCATACGTATCTTCTCCTCAAACACTTGAATGGCACCAGAGACAGTGATTGTGCAGTGACTACAGAGTGTGATGAGGCCATGTTAGGAGACTCGCCTCCTCGTATTTGCGATCGGCCTCCTCAGCAATGTGTTTGGCTTCCTTCAGCTGGATCTCCTGCAGCTCCATCTTCTCCTCGTCCTTCATCGCCCTGTTCTCAATAACCTTCATGCCTCTAGAGAAGGAAAGATGGAGACACATAACAACAGGTCATGACATGGCCCCTCCCGTTCATCAAGTTAGTAGAATGTTTACGGTACAGGTTATTATAACCCTGTAAGTCATACAGTGCAGTATGGTGTACTGCAGTGATACAAACTCTCCCATAGGTTGGTTATGAATGGAACGACTTACTTGCCATAATGACAAGACATCTCTCCTGTAAATGTGGTTCTGGTGTGTTTGATGTGTGTGTGTATGTGGTGTTGCCCACCTCTCGCTCTCATCAGCCGCCTTCTCAGCCTCCTCCAGCTTTGTCAGAGCTGTGGCCAGACGCTCCTGTGCACGATCCAACTCCTCCTCAACCAGCTGGATACGTCTGTTCAGGGAAGCTACATCGCTCTCAGCCTACAGAAGAACCACACAGAAAGAGTGCAGAGTCAACCTGGAGAACACCATCTTCCTCACACACACACATACATTTGGAGTATTGTTATGCACATTTTCCATAGTATGTTCTGAAGGGGGGTGTTTTGGGCGGATTTTCCTAGTCTGGCTTTAACTTCATCACCAACTGACAGGTGTTGTATCTATTCAAGATACTGTGCAACATATCTATTTGAAAACTATTTCTATCAGGATTAGGAGGTTTGGATCTAGGTTGTGAGACTACAGCGTGCTGATAGACACCTTCACGTGGCTATAGGCCGTTAGGCTATATGATGTTAATTCAAAGCTAATTATTAGACTGTCCGATAATGTACACATCATTTTACGCGCGCGCGTCACATGATGTGAAAAAAAACACAGATTCTGCAAGGAGAAGAAATACCTGGATTCTAGCATTCTGATAAACAATCTTGTTTACAGATTTGCACGAATACTGTCGGTAGCCTGCAGACTAATTGTCTTAAATTATTAGAAACGGCTTACAGACTCCCTTGCTTCCCTCTCCAGACAGAGTTCCTTATGTAGCTTCGCAGCTAGATCTTCTGCGCCGTCAGCCTGCTCTTGCAGTGATTTTATTTTTCTTTTTACAGCCTCCAACGATGCCGCCCCAGCCATTTCGCATGCAGTCTGTCTGTTTTAAATACGCCCTGATTTATCCTGTGTATTGGTACAACACGCGCTCCTTGGGATGCGAGACGTTGCCTGATCCCTGCCCTGTAATCTACAGCTACTGTGAAATACCGGAAGTAACGGTTTTTCACATTGCGCTACATTGCATCAGAACAACTAGTCAATGCTGAGACGGAATAGGGTGAATTCAAAGCCTTATTTCGTGCCAGAAATTATAATTAGTAGTCAATGTGTGGATCCTTTATTTATATAAGGCATCTATAGAGCATCCCCTACTGGCCATGCTGGTGAAATCCTTTATTTCCCCGGGTAATTCGCTTATTATTTCTTCAGAATGCTGCAAAACATAAACCCTCTTAATTAACCTGGGATAGTAGCCTACATAGGCTTATGCTATTTATTTATAAGATATAAATGCATAAGTACACACGATATTGTGTTTATATTGTGTTTTATAAAGACGGCATACAATAATAGACTACAGTTTCCTGTAAAATATTATAAGAATAACCATTTATAAATAATAATTGTTAATATCCGTATTTATACCATGGGTTAGGCTACTTTAGCAATTATGAGGCCTCGTGAATTAGGCCTATTTGTGACATGTAAAAGTTACCTTTTAAATTACGTTCAGAAGAAAGATCAAAACGATGGATGAAACTAGAGAAGAACATTTTTCAACTTTGCTTTAACTTCTTAAATTGTTTGAAACTATTTGGCAGACATTCTTAACGACCCCTAGATCTGAACACTATCGGGAGGGGCATTGCCTAAACCAGTAAGGTGTGACTTTACCATATACAGCGCATGGCTAAATTTACCCTCCTTTGCATTTACGGTATTTGTTGTCCTTCCGCCCTTTTAAGTCCTTTCTTTAACGAGCTCTCTCAAACTGCAATTATAGTATATAGGTGCAATAACAATACCTCCTAATAGCTTAGGATAAACTCTATATATCCTTGATAACTACTTGACAGACAGTATTGAGAGACGGATATGAGAGAACTTGGACGTGAACGTGGATCTAATTGGGCCTCCACGGACAGTAGGCCTGTGGAGTAGGCCTTGGCTAGTCAGCGCCACCCCAAACTTACATCCGCGGCTTTCTTCTCAGCGAGCTCCAGTTTCTCCTGGGCATCCTTAAGAGCCTCGGAGTACTTGTCCAACTCATCCTCAGTTCCCTTCAGCTTCTTCTGCAATGCTACCAGGTCATCCTCAAGCTGACAGTCGTTGATGGAGGTTTAATTGGAGAGTATGAGAAGCAGTTGGGAGCGCACGAGAGCAAGATGGCACAGACAAACACAAAGGAGCAGAAAAAAACAGTGTGAAACCCTTTCACGGGGAACATGATAAATCAACTTGTGACAAATTATCTGTAAGTCTATACGTTTAAGTCTAACAGTTAAATACATAATAAAATCACGTCAAGAAAACATTATAATCGTAAATCAGAAACAATGCCGTATGATTATAGGCCAATAGGCTGATGTATACCAAACAATTACATTGGCGACTTAATATACAGCACAGCCTATGGTCTTTCCCCCAACAATATATTTCCATTGTGACTCGACATTTTTATTTGTATTGATCCTCTTGATCTTCTGAGGAATTTAATCCAGAGAAGGTTCCATTGCACTCGGTGCCAGGCACCCACACCCCTGAGACACAGTGCCACTGGCAACCGTGCGTAAAACCGCTCTTTCTCGACCAATCCCGACCTGTTTGCTCCTGTCCTCCGCTGCCTTCTTGTCCCCCTCAGCCTGCTCAGCTCTGTCCAAGGCATTCTCCTTGTCGAGCTTGAGCATCTGCATCTTCTTCTTGATGGCATCCATGGCTGCTTAGTGTTAAGGTTGCCGCGTCAACCGTTACAAAAGAAAGTGAATTGAAGGACGAGAGGCTCCGAGCGTCTGAACCACACTGAATGCCAAGCTGGAGTGCAAGCTCGCGCCAAACGTAGGCTGTCAAATATGTTCTTTCGAAGAGGAGTCACTGGATCCCCTTGGATACCCAATACCTTTTTGGAAACAACTCCAGCTGCTCTCCTCTGCGGGCCCTTTCTTTTTTATGGATCTCCTCGGCGATTCGCTACTCAAGACATTTGACAACTTATATGACTATACAAGGACCATGAACGTCAAGGAACCTAAGGAGTCCCCCCCACTAAGACATCTGTTCCTATTTCTAAAATACCACTGCCGTATGGGAGTCAGAGACAAGATCACTAAGAAGTATGAAGTGGGAACAGAACAAAAACGTTCAGCAACACTTAAATTCATGGGAAAAAAACTGCAGAAACAATAAATTATAAACATTTAAAATATGTTTGTAACAAGTTTGTCCTCACTTATTTGTAACACCAATATCGAAACACCCATTTATCGTCAATGTCAATAAATGCTTCACATTAAGCAAAGTCAACATGTAATACATGCCTAATTTATTTAATACTAAAACATTATTAGGTGCTTTGCTGCACAAAGAGTGGTTAAGCTGAGGGCTATCCCATTAGCTACAGGCTAAGAGTTTCTGTCAGTGGGGGCTAAAGGATCATGTCAGGAAGGCCCCCAGGGCATTGTTCACCATCTGAAAAGTTAACAGATAGGCATAAACATTGCGTGAGGTATTGCTTGGGGTACATCATTAACCTTGTCCCAAACCTCTTTGAGATCATCAGTGCTTGAGAGCGATCTCAAATGGGCTTCAGTGAAAGACATGAGGGGCTTTGACAGTTCAGCCATCCCCCTTCTGTGACGGCCTCAGGGTCGTGACAGTCTCAGCTGTTTACCATACCCAGTGGGACAGGACAGAGGATCTCTGCAAGCACTCTGATTGGTCGTAGGGTCTGTGCTGAACTTCCCCCTCCCTCTTAAGGCACCCTGACACATGATGAATTAGATCCACAGATGTACCAAAATATTACGTCAACCTAATATGTAGTTCATTTTTACAAATCTTATTCAGCAATCGCTCAATACATGCAAACTATGAAGCATAGCAAAACAGATCATGCAAATGAAGCATTGAGAATATCTTCACATTACAATCTCTTGAATGTCTCAGTGACATTTCAGTTTCACAAGACCCTCGTCTTGTGCTCTCTGTTCCTCTCGTGTGTTTCTGAGGGTTATTTTTAGTATCTTCAGACTTGGAGACCACCTGTTCTGCACTGCCCCTAGTCTACAACAACTACAAATGAAGGAGACTTGACCAAACCCTCGGCTTGTCTTACATGAAACTCCCTCAAGATAGTTGTAGATGGTGGAACCAAAAAGCGCTGTTCTGCACGGCACCATTTTTTATGCAAAATGTATTACAATGTATTGTATAATGCAATACACAAGATGTACAGTTTGAGAAGTTAACATGTTGGCTAATGTGTGACATCCCTCTCTGGTATGCTTTGGGGTGGGCATATTTTTGAATGTGTGGCAGTTGTCACTCTTGTTCGCCTGAGCTTTGTCCAACTGTTAAACACCACAGGTGGCCATGCCTTTCATGCACGGACATCCTAAAGGCTCACAACAGAATCCATGCCATCCTGCCACTAATAAAAAGAGAGACAGTGTTTGTGATGTTTACAACTCTTAATTGTTTACAGGGTCTCTCTGTCATAGTATACATTTACTTCTATAACTGTGCATACTTATTCCAGAATATGGGCAATTATGTAGGTTTACCTGGAATCCAATACATACTATTGACTGTCAATCAAATAGTGTTTGTAATGGTATGTATGTTACATAGGCATGTAAAATGTATTTATTTGACATATAAATGAATGACTGGGATCTGCTTGTGTACAAGGTTCTTCAATCAGTCTCATGGCCCCTGGCTGACAATAGCATGTCGGTTAAACATTCCAAAAATTCCTAGTATGGTGAATGTTTCCTGAAACACTGGAGAGAGATACATACTTGTGATCTCTAAATAACTGTGTGGACCCTCAGGACCTCTGAAAGTTTTCCTAATTAGTTTGAGGCCGTCTGTTGATGTGCCTGCATGCACTTTGATTTATTGTACCTTTTGTTTTAACTCTGATAAATATTCTGTTGCCGCAGGGTATGATGAGGTGTGTGGATTTGTTCAAACCCTATGAGTCAGAGAGAGATGGGGAATAAAAGACGAAGACACACATGACTAGCCAACAGCTTCCCTGTTTACTATTTTGTGGTTTGGATGAGTGGAGCTTGAAGTCATTTGGATGACAAGTGGGTGTGATTTGGGTGGGTCTGCATTTGAACACTGACAGCAGCATATAGTATAGGTGGCAATGCAAGTTACAACACTAGTATGTTATTCTGCCTCTAAGGTGTCTTAGAGGAAATACAACTTTATGACGTGATTGACTGACATCACATCTCATCACATTCATGACATAACATTCAAAGAGCTTAACATGTGTAGGCCATAGTAGTTTATTTGTATATCAAATAAAGATGCCTTGTTTGGGATTTTCGATAATGGGATAAACTACAACTACAGTATGGTAATTATGGTTAAAAAAATAATAATAGTAAAAAATATAGCGATGACAGATCTCTGTAAACTGGAGTAATACAGTTCAGACACACAAATGTTATGAAAATGTTATGCCTTTATTTGAATACATGTTTTACTAAACAGTCTTTGATATACAGGACTTTGTTACTCTGGGCTTTAACTGATCATTCAAAGTCTGGATGGTTAAAAAGAACCTGACAACCAAACCATTATTGTGTCTAGTGCATATAGATCAGGCATTTTAATTCAGCCAGAAATTAAAGAGGAACCAATCAGTAGCGAGATCCCCCGTGTTAGTTGAAGGCAGCAGGGGACACTGTCTCTTTAATCCTATACTGGGAGCAGCTGTGCCGGTGTAATTGACATTGCCTCCTCAGATTTTAGAGGGGGGGCCAAAATTAGCACAGGTCTCAGGTCCAGCCCAAATTAGAACAAGAGCTCACTGCTGACTAAGACTTACCATCGGACCCATTTCACTCCACAGGGGAGACACTTAAAGGGGCACTGCCTGCAAAATGTGACCTCTTGAGGAAAAATACCTGTGTCCAAGGCTTCTTCAAATGACAGCGATTAACCACAGTTTCCATGCACAACCAGGGGAAAGTTACTAAATCTGTGTACTGTATGTATGGTGTACCCCAGTACGGTATGACCATTCTTTGTCAACTATAGTGATGCTTGGGCCTTAATGATGGTGCCAGGCCTCTCAACATGCATACTACAATACAGTATCAACTTGTATAATCAGTTTATGAATAATAGTGGGACACGGTACCTGACATTTTGTGCTTTACAGTTAACTACTCGCACAATAACATCATGAAGAATCAACAAGAGCGAGTCAGGTCAAGCCAGCTTGAGTGTTCCCTCTGAAGAGAAACTAAGGAAGGAGCAAAGCTGTGGATAAATCTAAGAGATTGCAGGGATCACAATGTTAGCCTGTCCTTCTGAATACTGAAAGCACATATCCACTTGCAGCACACAGAACACATGTAGGCCTGTGTGTTTACTTTGAAACCCTTTATTTTCATTGAATACAAAAAATATCTTTCTTGTGGCCAGATAAATAGTTTACATACTGTATGTTACTTCATGTCCATCTTTACTGTAGTCATTTCACTGTCATTGAATTCTGCTGAGGGAAAAAACATACAGGTATGAACATATTATTCAATACCATTTAAAAGTCACAATCTTAACAGCAACAGATATATATCTTAAAATCCTTATCTTTATCATTCAAAAAAAAGTTTATAGTGGCTTAAAGACAAAAAAGGAAGAAAACAGAAAATCCATAAAACTTCAGTGATTTTACTGGTACATACATCAGGTAACAGACCTAAAAATTCAATTTGCCGTAGTTACATACCAACGTGTCGGGTACATGCCCATGGAATGCAGTACAAAAATGCGTTGTCTTCATATATATAATATACATTCTTATATATACTGGTGGAGCTTTTTACACTGCAATACATTTAACTTTGACAGATGTACCGTTTCTTTGAACCTACAAAGTCATGTTCACAGCAGGCAGAGAACTGGGGCAAATTGCAGAGTATGTAAAAAAAAGAAACTACTGGACAATGTGTGAGATATCAATATTGAATACCCATTGATACAAGCAATACTTATAATCAGTACCTCTCATCAACAACAGTGGAGGCAAAAGAGTCACTCAAACAGACCGGATGCTGTATGGACTACAGACTAAGGCACTAATAAACTACAAATACCAGATGAGAGGACCAGTGTTCAACAGCAAATACAAACTCCAGACCAAATTTCACACAAACGAAAAGAAAAGAATACCTGCAAAAAGGATTATTTGTAGTTTGTGTGGGATTATTGTCATTTTATATGCAGCTCAGACTACAACCATCATTTCCGGTCGTGACTGAAATGAGTAAAATCTGTAAAGCCATGCATTGGACAACGCTGGACCAGAACCTCGATATGCTTTAGTCTGCATACACTCACTGTCAATAAGACTAAGGAACCAAACACTACAATCAAACCTGGTCAGCAAAAGGTCAATATATTGCAGTAGCACATCCAAGGAAGTCGCACAGAGCACCTTTAGAATGACTGACACGTGCAAAACACCACGAGCATGAGATGTAGTCTAGCGATCCAGATGTGTTGGAGCCACTCATTAAAAAAAAAAAAAAAAACCTCTATAAAAAGGACCATGTAAAGAGGTTAAACCGTGTCGACCAGCAGGGAAGAGTAACCACCAGAAGCACAGTACATGGTGCATAGTGGACAAAGACGCACCACTCATTCAAGAAGTCTACGGTGTTACTAAAGCACTCCACAGTTTAGTTTTCGAATTATAGAAAGCAAGCACTACACGCTTGTGCTAAACCCTGCTGTGGCTGACGGCTCACACTTGTCACATGATTTGCATCAATCCAAAACTGCCTAAAAATCCCAATGCATGATAAACCGATACTCCTACTCCTTGCTCCCCTATTGCAAGGGATGGGGGAACTATGTAGCCACCAACAGCAGTCCATGTGTTTGAAGGGCTTGCTTGACACACTTGAGGTTATAGAACACAACAACGCCCTCTAAAGCACCATTAGTGTTATTGCATCGTGAACTTCCTGTATGGCTCAAAACGTAACTGTAAACTAGCAAATGTTTAGTAGGAAATGGGAGACCTGGGCATGCAATGGTCCATGTATGATTGATGCAGCTCTCTGACCTCACTGTAGAAATTCTGGTACATTTCTCCTTAAACTGCTTCTTTACCTACAAACACGTTATCTAAAGTACAGGAACCCCTATAGTGTCTATGGTCAGAGCATTTATTGGAGTTAAACACTGTAATACACTTGAACAGAGGATGTCATAAGTCTTAAGGGATCACACAGAAAAACACCCATAGTAAGAGACTGACCAACATTTCTACATTTGTATTTGAAGCTTAGTTTAAAATGGGGATTTTTTAAAGTCTGCAACGTATCTATATGAGAAGTGTCTTAACTAGCTTGTATTGCAATACTTTAGTATTTCCCTACAATAAAATTAATTGTACTCCAATATGGTCCAAATACCTCAACAGTCCAAATTATCAGTCAAATTATTGGCACTGAAGCACCACAAAATTTGTACCAAACCAGAGAAGTGTGCGTGTTAAAATAAGGATGTCTGGTGTGTACTTCTTGTAGCATTTTGCATGCTCCTCTGTCTAAGGGCTTGGATCCACAGTAATGTTCAGTTCTAGATAAATCGCTCATTCTTCAGTTAACTGTACTTTCAAATTTAGTTTGACAGTTAAATGCTTATTCCGAACTATTTTTTGGTAAATTATGCAAGACAAGTAGGCTGTTAAATGTACCACAGTAAGTATGTACAGTATGATAAGCTTAAACATAGGTACACAATCTTAGAGAGCTTTAACACCATTCCTATTCGAAAGGAACATTTCGGTGTCCACATCTGGACTTCAACCCCGCTGAAAGAGCAGGAACACAAAAGGCCAGCTTAGCTGAGCCGCGTCGCGCACCAACATAAACAATCATTTAGGTCACCACTGTGTGCATGGTGAGCCCATGCAGCCTACAAATACAGACACGCCCACACATACACCCCCCCTTCGCCACACGCACACACACACAGCGGCGGGATACTCTCGTAGCAGCCTTGTCAGTTGTCGTCCTCGCGGAGCTCGCTGGGCAGGAACTTGTATTGCTGCTGTCTGATCTGGGCCAGCTTCTTCCTGGCCTCCTCCAGCTCCCTCTCCTTCCTCAGCATCTCCTCCTGCGCTGCGATGATCTGGAAACAAGACGGCACGGCTCATTACACCTGACCGACCGCTTCAGTCAGCACAGAGTATAGTACTGCCACACTAAGCAACAAGAACTATTAGCCATGGTGTATGTAAAGATATGAACGTTTGATTATGTGCTTTGACATAAGTACCCAGTACAATGGAGTCTTCCCTGCGAGAAGCTGTTAGACTGGACGGTAACCGTGTGACGAAACACTGGATTCTCACCTGTGCAATCCCGCCCACAAACTTGGTTTTGACTACCACGTTATTGTCGTCTGCCTTGTCGAAGGCAGCCTTCTGGGCTGCCCGCACAAGGTTGTCCGAAGCCCGCTTTACTGCGTTCCCAGCAGACTTGGAGGAAAAGCAAGCCATTAATAACAGCACCACTAATACAAAACAATTTTTTTTGTTAGCATTGATATTCCTTTTTCTTATTCTTTCAAGAAGCCTAATGTACCTGTAATCTCCTCATGGCCTCCGAGTCCTGGTCTGCCTTGACCTTGCAGGCCACCAGGAGCTGAGCGGTGGAGGCCGCCACCTGCTTGGCGGAGGAGATTAGCTTCTCCTCGCTGGCGTGGCCCTGGACAGAGGCATTGGCTGCCTCGCACAGGTTACTGGTGGCGGCCGCAACCAGTCGTGCCTGGAGGGAGAAAGAACACAAACACGAGAGGGTTCAAACCCAATATGGCACCGCAAGATTTCTCAGACAGGATTTGTGTGTGTGTGTGAGTGTATATCGACACTGACCGCAGAGATGAGGCCTTGGGACCACTGTCCATCATCCAGCGCGTTGGCAGGGATGGAGCCCACCTTGCCCTGCGCCACCAGCTCCCGCTGAGCCGCAGAGGCCGATTTCACCAGGGCACTGGTCGCCGCGGCGATAGACTTGGCCGCCTCCAAGATCTGTTCCTCAAAGTTCAGAGTCTCGTCTGCTTGCTGGTGAGAGGGGGAGGCAGGGGAGGAGGGAGGAGGGAGGGGGGCAACAGTCAGAAGCAGAAATGACCCAGTAACCAGACTTTAACAACCATATAATTTCATCTGGACATAGTCAGGAATACATTATTTTGCACTTCCATCTCTTCAACTAAGTGTTCAGGATGAAAACGACGACAGAGCCAGCGAGGGAAAGAAACACAGGACAAGGGCTACTCCTCATGAGGGCCACATGAGTTCTGGCTCTCGCGTTCACACACACACGCTGTCACACACCTCCATATGCTCGCGCACAAACGCACATACACACAGAGAGCACATGTCTGTAGACAGGGCGGGACACTGTAGGAATATGTTTGATATATAGTTGGACTGAATAACAACCTAATATATCAAACATATCAGACAGAGCCCTGCATAGAAGGCTTCCACGAGAGAGAGAGGGGGGGAGAGAGAGAGGGGATGGGAAGGAGTCTAAATCTCTGACCAGGGATACAGTGAATAAAAACTGGGAACAGGGTGGGATGGGGAAGGGAAAAATGGATGGAGTCGGTGGGGGGGGGGGGGGGGGGTGACTGGGTGTAGGAAGTTCAGTAATGGTACAAAGGGGGGGGGGGGGGGGGGGTCCTCCTGACCAATGTTGATTATCTGTATAACCTGATAAGGGTGTACAGACAGACTGACTGGCCTTGGTAAGTCAGGTCAATACATCACTGCAAACTATCACACAAATATCTGATTTCAGAGAATGGGGTTGCCATTGCTACATTTACACTACTGTACACTACCCTCAGACTGTGAGCAATAATTACAGTGCATTTTTGTCTCCACCGACATACAAAAACACACACTGAAGGAGTAGATGGACTGATACAAAAAAACATGCATGCACACCGTTGACAAACAGGCTACAGAACTACAATATTTGCCACAGAATCCGTTTCCTAGATATTTCACAATTGATATGGAATATGAACATTTTTGGTGATGGTGATCTTTTCTATGGAGGAGGTCCTCAAAATCTCCAAGAACCTAGTCCTTTTGCTGTACTACAACTCACAAGTTTAGGACGGTGGGGATTCAGAGTCAGAAGATGCACTTGAGGTTGGCCTCTATCTGGCCTCGGTCGGAGCAGATGCATAGTGGGAGATGTCGTCTCCTACCTTGGGCTTGGCTCTGGGTTTCAGCTGCTCCAACTTCTTGGCCGCTGCCTCGATGGATGCGGCCGCCCCGAGCAGTTCTGTCTCGGCTATCACAGTCGGGTCCTCCGGATCCACCCACTCCGTGCCTGTAACACACACACACACACACTGTGAATATATGCAAAGATGTGCGTTTCCCTTTTGACCCACCCACACGCAAAGCAGAGTTTAAGAAAGCATGCTCCACACCACTGAAATACACAGGACAAGAGCAAAAAGGTTGTGCAACTGTGCATGCACGGCAGATGATGGCCAAACACAGGTGGACGTGAAGGTGTCGCACTGTTGCCTGAGAGAGAGAGAGAGAGAGAGAGAGAGAGAGAGAGAGAGAGAGAGAGAGAGGGGACGGTCAAGTGAAATGAAGAGCATAGCTGGATGGTGATGAAGCCATTATGGACCCACAGGTGTCCCTGTGGAAAGTGCCATTCCATGGGGAGAAATGATTGCGAATCCTGGTAGAAATGGTTCATGAGGGAGTTATAAGTGCTTGGCTTGCAGGCGGCATTCCCAACTTACCTCCGTCTGTTGCAAGAGACAGGGGAAAGACAGGGGTGTTACTGAGCAGTGTTTAGGAACCCACAGACATAAACATAAACAGAACATCCAAACAGGTTCAATTGCTGTCTCGGGAGTGAAAACATTGCGCTGAACTTCGATTTGATTCCGCCAAAAAACACAAAGCACTGCGCACATTTCTGTACAGTCCCATCGAGTGTGTTATGTGCTGCAGGGGAGGGTACAGGAGTGTTGTTTGGTGTTTTCCAGTAGCACTAGCGGTCGTCTCTACCTTTCATGGCCTCGGCGGTCTGGATGAGTTCGGTCACGGCCCCAGCCACACGCTTGGAGTGCACCACCAGGTGCTGCTTCTGCTCCACCGTGGGCCTCTGAAGGACCTGGGGACAGACACACACATGCTCAGGAAACATGCTTGTCCAACCAAGAGATGTCTTCCAACATGAAGCGAATCGTGTAGCGTGGGTTTGTATATATTATGGCATGGTGTTTGTCACCGGTGTGATTTCATTTTCTTCCAT
This sequence comes from Osmerus mordax, assembly GCF_038355195.1. Classification (NCBI taxonomy): domain Eukaryota; kingdom Metazoa; phylum Chordata; class Actinopteri; order Osmeriformes; family Osmeridae; genus Osmerus; species Osmerus mordax. The sequence goes on along the minus strand of NC_090062.1, from coordinate 13,469,535 downwards.
TGTTTGTTTTATCCTTGTTGCATTAACTAGGGCCTTGTGTCTTCCGTTAATGCAACAAGGAGAATACAAACAAATGAAATTATACCACATCAGCTACATATTGTTCAGAAAAGAATCAGGACCAAATCAATCCAATGTACCTCTACTTACAAATTGCAATAAACCTGAAACTTCAACTTGTAACTCACCAGCAGAACATGGTCTAGTAGGTCGATGTAACCTGTAGTGCACTCAGCTCCGAACATCAGTGCCCGGCTCCTCACCTCCTCGTTCACTTCTTGGTGGTATGCCGCTTGCTGAGGGAACAAGAGATACTACAGCGTCAGAGGCCAAAGGTCACAGGAGCGCCTACAGGATACAGCAGAGTGGTAGTGGTGACGTTCAGGCCAATACAGGTGGATGAGGACCTTGCACGTGGTCAGCATGTCAGAGATGGCCTTGCGACTCAGGTTGGCGGTGTGGATCACGTCCTCCTGCCTCGTAGAGTTTCCTGCCGACACCGCTTTGGCTGTCGCCATGGTGATGCCCTTTGTCATGCGGATGAACTCTTCGGGAGTGGTTGACTTGTCTGGGATATCCCTGGACTGGAATACCTGCTCCGGAGAAAAACAGGGTTAAAATTTGTCAGTGTATGTCTGCACTTTTTTAAGATTATACAATTTCTGCCCATTTGTTAGGCTGATAACTGTTAATTTCCCTCTGAACCCCCACATGGCCTCACACACACACACACAACAAAGCGTTTAGTGTTTGACTACCGTAAGCTCCTGCTTGATGCATTCGATGGTGGCCTCCAGAGCCCTGGTCCCCCTGGTCGCCTCGTCCTCCACAGCCTTGACAGTCTTCAGCAGGGAGGTCACGTTGGTCACCATCACCTGGGATCAGTGGAGGAGAGGTGGTGAGACACAGTTCACTATGGGATGTTGTTCCACCTACAGCCACCGGGGGCACTAAGCCATCATCTTGGCTAGAGAAAGAGCTCAGGTGAATTTTATTACACAGAGACTTGAGCAGAGACTAGCATGAATAGACTGCTTGTTTTGTGTCATTTTGTGTTAATTTGAGTGAGTATATAGAGGGGACCTAAAGAACAATGGAAAGGGATTTTTTTCAATATCTATCTAGAATCGAGGGTCATGTAATCGTGGTTGAGCCTCAGGGAATTGAAAGGTAGGGGGAGCACACCTGCCACATAACAAACCCCACAGCACTCAATGGTCGGAGCTAGGAGGAACCCCACACAGAACCTGCTCATCTCGGGGGCACAGAAACCCAGTCTGTTATCACCCTGTCTCAGGGTTACTTTGAGTCTTGTTAAAACTCCACCTCCACCACATGCTGCTGCTAGGGGAGAGCGCAGCAAGTTCGGAACTCGCTGCCAATTGACTTGACGGGGGTCATTGATGAGCTATGAGATTACGGCATGCTGATGGCATGGTGTGGGGTTGGGGCGGAGGCGACTGATTAATGGCTTGTCCCTGGAGGGAGGAGGGGATGGCTGCTATGCACACGGCATGCCTTTCACCCAGGAGAGCTCACCAGAACACCGTTAATATCAGAGTTGGGAGGAACGCCATGTCCTTCAGCCATGTTTCTGGAGGAGGACTAGGTGTGGATTACAGTATTTAACGGTACTAGTTTAAACAAAAGTGCAGCAGGTCAAACAATGGATAACAAATGCCACGAGTTTCCAGTACAAATATCCTTTCCAGCTACATCTGCGGTGCCCCAACACTAGACTGGCTTCAGACGACATGCCGAGGAGAAGTAGTGTTACCTTGGCGGCGCTCTTCAGCTGGTACATGGACGGGTCGTCGGCCGCCTTCCCTGCCGCACATTTGGTGGCGCCGATCAGCTCGGCGAGGGCCTTGGCAACGTCTTTGACCGCATTTATCAAGACCACCTACAGAGAGACAGGGAACACATGAGAAACAGCAGACCGAAATACAAACCAAATGAGCATACTCGGCCGTGTAAATATTTGTACTGTACGGTTGTAAGACAAGGATAAAGAAATAACAATTTGTTAGGTCTTGTCACTTTTTTTTACCACAACTAATTGATTCACTGTCAATCTGATCGTAAAAGCTCTATTTGTTACAAATGCCTAATCATGTTTAACATGCTAAATAAAATATAAAAGGTTTAAAAAATCCAGAGTGATAAGTCGACCTGTGTCTCAGGGTTATCGGAGCCGATGCTGGCCGCTCCCAGCTTCACCACGTCAGTTAGCTGGGTGATTGTCTTGGCAGATGATTGGGCGGCCTGGGCCAGCTTGTCCTGACCAGAGGCTGCTCCAGACACCAACATCTTGGTGTCCTCAACCAGAGCCTTGGCTGTCTTCAATATGTTCTCCCTGAAAGAGAGAGAGAAAGAGAGAGAAAGAGACAGAAAGAGAGAGAGAAAGAGAGGGGAAAACAGATGGTAATAGTTATCATTGTGAAATGTTAGCTAACACAGCAAAAGGCCTTTTAAAACTGCTATGAGGGGAAATAACATCAAAAGTTATACCTCTATTCTGTCTAACTGATATTCTTCAAATGGATTACCTCTTCATTCTCTAACGACTATCAAAGGCAGACTGCAGGTAAGTTATATGGCCTCGAGTGCTGGGAGACTTCCTCTCATTTCAGTGAGGGTGATTTGTAGATTCTAACTCAAGCCATTTCCTCCACTGTGATCACCAGGTAATATGTCTTCCTGTCACTGAGGGAAAGGGGCGGGGATGGCCTAGAGCCTGATTCCAGTCTCTGCACTCACACTCTGGACCCAGAAACCCACAGACCGAGACCCACAGACACAAACAAAGAGACATACAGACAGTTCCACACATCTAAACATCCCATCATCGAGAATCCCACCTGTGGTCCGCAAACGATTCGTCGTTCTCGGCGTTGAGGGTGCCCGCTGAGGCGAACATGATAGTGGTGTCAAGGTCGGCGATGATGCCCGACACGGCGCTGGCGGCCGTGATGCAGGCCTGAGTGCCCTTATTACCGGCCTGCAGGGCAGACAGCACCATGGACACCTGTGGAAACACACACGACATTCACAAACGACGGACTGAGATGGCAACCCATTTTGGTGGGCTTTCAACCTCATTTTTCATGACAAGGTTGAATAGTGTCAGCAGCAAGTTCTCAGTTCTTGAGAACTTGGGAGAGATCAGTGTGACGGCTGAATGGGTGTAAGCTCAGCTCTGCCCACACTTTTGAGTGAACACATTTTCCTTTTTCACTCTGATAGACGGGGGAAAATAATAGTTTACTCAAGCTGCAAGGATTGTTTCCATTAGTCTAGAGGCAAACAGATTAGCACAAACAGTCGAGGACATGCATACAAAGGGATGTGTGAAAACCATTGAATTCACTGGAAAGGATTGAGAGAACGCTCAATATCATTAGACATTTCATGCCGAATGAAAAACGTTCACATTAAAAGACACCAAGTGTTCACTTCCGACATTCTCTGTAAAGAAGCATATTTTTACGATAAGCGCATCAATGCAAAAAATACTGATGCCTAAGCTTTTTCCTCGGAAGAAATCATTTTGGTTCAGCATTTTTGTTTTAAACTGCAAACTGAAAGATCACCGCATTGATTTAATGCCTGTGGAATACTTATCATGCATTATTGAGGGGAACTGAAGATTCCTATTACCCCAGCCACCAATTCAAACAGTTGTAAAAATTGATGCTTCCGTAAAGGTTGCAACACACGCAGGAAAACCTTTATTTAGGACCTTGAGTGTTGTATGATTCCTCTGGGGCACAAAGGAAAAGCTCAGGGTCTTCCACATCAACTGCTAGAGCGTGCTGAACCAGTGGACAGTTGTTCCAGTACCTTCTCTGTGACAGCGCGAGCACACTCAATGAGCTCCCTCTTGGTGAAGCTGTCGGAGGGGGTGACCTGCAAGGCCCCGGCCTTCTGGACCAGGTGGATGCAGCCGTGGCCTAGCTCCTGCACGCGGGTCTTGATCTGGAAGCCAATCTGGAGAGGAGCGCAGGACTGGGTTACATTTACATTTGAATCATTTAGCAGACGCTTTTATCCAAAGTGCCATACAAAGTGCATATAATAAGTACAGCAGACAATCGATGATCAGAAGTACACTGGTCTATCATATTTCAGTGGTCAGACTCAAGGAACGCTCTGGATTTAACCTGTCACATTTACAATTCAAACTACATCATCATAAAGGATAAACAGTTTAACAATGTTGCTGCCAAGTCATGGCGGCCATTTTGTCCCTGCTCTCTCCTCTTGGTATAAGGTTGCGTTACAGTTAGTTTCCAGTACTGGTTTGTTCACCTCCTCTGGCTCTGCGGTGTAAGCGGCCAGACGTCCCTGCTGGGCCAGTTGACCGTAGTCTATGGTGACCTGAGACGCCAGGCCTCCCAGCTCCTCTGGACACGTCACAGACTTGGTCATCTAACAAACACACACACCACAGGTTGTTAATAAGGGCTGACATTTCTGAATGGTTTTGTCAATTAAATTATTTAAATCTCTTGTTACTTATGTCTGAGTAATTTCTCACCATTTCCTGAGCAGTGACTGCAATGGCCTTGGAGTATTTCACCATAGTAGTCTGGTAATCCACGAACGAGCCCTCTGTGTGAGGAGGAGTGCCCTCATCCAGCTGACACAGACACACACACACACCCAAGTCAGCCTGCATTACTGACAGAATCATTACCCTGTAATTCATTAACAGTACTGCACATTTTCCAGACAAAATTAATTCACCTTCATTAGTGATAATACGCACTTCATGCCTTCAATTATGAGATAACCGCCAGAGCATCAGGCTGAAAACCTGCTTCCAACATCTTATCACAGCTATTTTACCATGCCCAACATAAACAAACATCATGTGATTTTATAACCTGTGCAATACAGCCATTTTATTAACTAACGTACTGTAAAACGCTTTGATATGCAGTTGTCAATGTTGTATTGACAATATTACTGATTGGTATCCTCTGACTTAAGCTATGATTTAATTCCCTCTTATTAAAGGCACACACAAGGAGAGCGGTTATCACGACAGATTATTTAAGGATTACCACAATTTAATCAGGACAATCGCGCGTACGCACAAACACACATCTAGCAAACAAAGCGATACACCATAAGTACAATAATACTGTACGATCACTGAAATGTTTAAATGTCAACGGTAAGATTCAGATCAGATGGGTCACAAAAACCTCCAAATGTCTCAGAAAACCTCAGAATGACGGAAAATATAAGCGAGGAGGTTTTTCAAGCGCTGCTCAAGATCCCAGGCTTCTTCTTGCCTTCACACTTCATATGTGTCAGTTCCCAACATGACTTAATTGGATGACAGTCTTGGTGTCACCAAGTCGGTTGCTAGGAGAAGATCAGGGTTGCGAAGCCCTCCCCCCCACACACAGAGACACATACACCGACCGCCACAACTCACCTTGCCCATGGCCTCAGCGATGGAGTCCACCATGCCCCCCACCATGCCGACCTCGCTGGCTGCGTCGTTCAAGGTCACCATGATGTCGTCCACCGCCTCCTTCATCAGCAGGGCGGCCTCGGCTATGGCATCGTGAGTGTGGGACGCCTGCAGACAGAAAACTGTTAACCAGCCTGTAGTTTGAATCTCTGGAGGTCTTTAATTTATTTGACCTTTGAACCAGGAAGAAGAGGAAAAAAAAAACATTGAGAATCTTTTTCAATGTAAACATGGCCAAGAAAGGCAACAGAGCAGCATTTAAAAGTTACATTGACACATGACAGTGCACAAATTGTCACACATCACAAAACAACAAAAACAGTGTCATGTCAGTGACACTTCAGCATGAAGCCATGATGCTGTTGAGGGGGTGAGGGGGGGGGGGTCAGATCAGACTACCTTAGGGTTCCCCCCTCCCTCCTTAGCTGCGTAGAGCATTTGCAGGGCGGACTCGGCCAGGGTCTTGGTCTGGTCCAGGAACGTCATCTGCTGCTGGTGACTCTGTAGCTTGGAGGCCACGCCCACTGACGCCACGATGAGCGGCTCGAAGTAGCCGGCCAGCTGGGTCACCTGGGAAGGGGGTCCAAGGTTAATGTCATGGACGCTGCCATTGACTTGGCATGGCAAGGTCACGAAGAGTTAAATGGCGGCGATTTGATGGGTACCTTGTGACCCAGCTGGGCGGCCTCCCCTCTGGCGGCAGTGAAGATGGGGTCGATCAGGTAACCAATCTCCTGCACGGTGGAGGTCAGCTGCTCTTGCAAAGCCTGATGAGTGTGGAACAAGTGATGTCATGAATCCCAATACACTTTGCCCTATTTGTTCATTATGATGTAGCAAACACAACCATCATCTATGGACAGGGAAAGTTAATCCCCATAGTTCCATATTTCACCACACATACTGTATGCCAACAACTCAGACATCCAAAGAAGACTCGCATGGTAACTCTGATCCCCCCTGATGAGGCTGTCTGTGACATAAAATGGCTGCTGGCGCTAATTAGCAGCAGAGCTGGTTATAGATCGGAGTGCAAAATAAACTCAGAGAGGGGGGAGGGGGGGGAGACAGAGACAGAAAGGGAGAAATGGGAGAGAAAGAGAAATAAAGACAGGAACAGAGGGAACAAAAACAGAGGGAACGGATGAGAGGGTCACCCTGGTTACCTCCAGTGAGATGTCATCTCTGCAGGGCAGGTTCTGGCTGACGGCTGCCAGAGAGGCCTGCTCAATGTCCCGGATACATTTGTTGATGTTATCAATGGAGTGGTCACACTCCCTCTGGCCTGGGGCCTTGTCTCTGAGAGAGGGTGGAGAGAGGGAGACAGATTGGGGTTGGAAAGAGAGAGAGAGACAGAGGGTGGAGGGATAGAAAGATAAGTCAGAAAAGAAGATATTTAGCGGATGTTTCTATGTATTATGACAGTAGAGACACCGAACAGGAAGTCTGGGGGCATGCTTTGATACCATAACATTGTCCTCCTCTCAGCCCAATAACTTCACTCAACTCTGGATCGGTTTAGATTGAACGTGGTGTCCCTGAACTTTGTCGATAGATCATGTTATGCTCGGCTTAATCAAGTTTGAAGCCTCTCAGTGTTCAAAGAGACAAGCCATGGGGAAGCAGTAAGTTAGGTTGACATTCATTTTCTTGCGTGACGACTCACTGCTCAGCAACTTCTAAAACGAGCACTCTTGTTCAGATTCAGGCTGCAGTAAAACCTGCTAGCGGCTGAGAAGGGAGAGACTGGGTGGTGATAAGTAGCGTCCTTTCTGGCACAGCAGGGCCTTACTGAAAAGCCTGAGTAACAAACGTTTTTGTTCTCTGTGCAGGCTCACAAATACATGGAAGACAGAACTGGCCAACTTGTTTGAATACTAATGTGCAGATGTTCTGGGCTGTTTCTATGCAATTCCAATGCTCTGAGCACATGTTCCATTTATCTAACCTGATGGCTGTGATGAGACTCTTAATGGAGTCCGACACAGTGCGAGAGTGGCCAGCCAGGACAGACCAGGTGGGAGGGTCTTTGGGGTTGATAACCAATGAGCGAGCAGTCTTCAGCAGGTGGGTGGAGCTGTCCAACATGGAGCATGCCGATTGGACGATTGGCTCCTGAGCAGCAGAGCCCTACATTTAAAAACATACACAACATGTAACAACATGAAGAACACACGGGAAAATACGAAACGTTTAAACGTTGAATATAAGAATTTCCTGAGCGGGACTTCTGGTTTGTGCCCATACCTCGCTGCTGATTTGAGCAGGGACGCTGGCAAACTCCGGGTTGGATGCGAACGCCGTCAGGTTCTCCACAGCCTCTATGAGAGGAGCTGTGGCCACGTGGCACTTGTTGCGATTCTCTTCAGAGAAGTCTCCATCCAGGGCCTGGAGAAACAAAGAGAAGGGCCCACGGACACGCCCGGGCAACACAACGGTCAGTGGCTCGCATGGAATCCCTCGCTGCAACAACACAACAAACTGATAAAGCTGCGGTCGTTTCTCACCTTGATAGTTTTGACCAGGTTGGCCGTGCTGTTGGCCACCTCCTTGGCCGACTGGACAAAGTGCCTCTTGGCAACGGGGTTGGCTGTCTTGGAGGAGGCCAGGCGGCACGCGTTACACAGAGCTGAGGTGTGCTTTGCCACTATGGTGGCTGCAGAGAGAACCTGGGAGAAAAGTGTCTGGTTTACTAATGTAAAAAGCTGGGGATGTTTTCATGAGGTTATAATTTATGAAAATAACAGGTCGTTCAGTAAGTGGTCTGACCTGGGATGGGCTACTGTTGGGGTCCACCAGGTTATGACAGGCCATCTGAATTGCCTGATTGGCCCGTGCAAACTGGATGGGGTCGACGAGCCCCTGATGCCCCGCCTGGCTGTTTGGGTCGGACACGCCCACCAAGTAAGAAGCCTGTAGAGAGATGTGACTCATGCTCACACACATTTTGAGGAAGAAGAGTGTTTCAGATATCAGCAATTCGATCAGGTTTTTCACGAGAGTGCCTCTCAGGGATTTATCAATACCCGAGCACTGCAGATCGAGCAATGTTGCGACTGCAGTGCGTGATGGATGACGCTTCAGAGCAAAACACGGGTCACAGTCCTGGCTTGCTTTAGCTCCCAGCCTTACCTGCCCTGCCGCCTCTGTGAGACCGCACAGCGCCTTGGAGGCCACGCCCACGCACTCGCCAAACGCCGGCACGTCTCCGGTTTTACAATTCTGAGAAATGCCCGCCATGGACTCTCCCAGGACCTGTACCAGCAAAGACACACACACACACACACACACACACACACACACACACACACACACACACACACACACACACACACACACACACACACACACACACACACACACACACACACACACACACACACACACACACACACACACACACACACACACACACACACACACACACACACACACACACACACACACACACACACAGAGAAGAAGAAAAGAGCAAGCAAAGAAAGAAAGACGGATTAGAAACGTAAGCTTTAAACATTCTTTACCCGGCTCCCTTCTCTTGCTCCTCGCTCCTTCTCCCCCACGGAGCACAGCGTGTTTTGATTGTCAAGGCAGTGCATAGTGCTCATGGTGGAGGAGGGGGTGGAGGTGGTGTTGGGGGGGGAGGGTGCTACAGTACCTTGGAGTTCTCCATCACACTCTCGATGCAGTCAAAGTAGGAGAGGTCGCTGACCGGCTCGTTGGGGTTGTTCAGCATTCCTTTCACTGCCTGAGAAAAGACAGGGACAAAACCATACACAGTAAATCACTTGGCTCACCTACAGCCTCGGACAGCCTTTGAAAGCATGGCCAAAGGATCTGCAGTACCGTCACAGAATATCACTTGTTAGTCTTGTATGCTTTGCAAATCTTTTTTATTGCTACAACTTCTGTCAAAAGAAGTAGCGAAAGTGTTTACTTTGAGTACGTTTACAAGGGCTACGGTTCTATTAATAACTTCTGACGGTACTGTGGCTGAAGCTACGGCTGAGGAGGAAACGGCCGTGCTACCTCCAGCTCTCTCAGGGCATTGTCACACTCCTTCTGACCAGGGGCTTGCTGGGTACACAGGGTGATGAGCTGGTTAATGCTGTCCGTCACCGCTCTGAAACACAACAGGCAGAAGAGAGGTGTGTGTTTGTGTGTGTCAGGGAGCACTTAGACCCGGCGTTCAGCTCCACTTCACAAACACAAGAGGCCAGGCTCCATTGGTTCCAAATCTAATAAGGTACTCTTGGTCCTCCTCTCCTCTCCAGCAGGCTTCAGTGAGCCCAGACATTCCACAGTCACACGCCACTTAACGGTCCAATTACCCAACAGGAAATGAACAGAATCCAGAGGCCTGGGGAAAGCAGCTTCCCACCAAGGGTGAGATGTTGTACTGGTTAACACGGCTAGATTGGAGGTGTGAGAATTATCACAAGGCTCCGCCCTGGCGTTGCCACAGTATGGAGACAGCATATCGCTCCTAAAGATGGTGGAACACACAGGACTTTCCGTGTAATGCGCATATCAATTGCGATACTTTCGTAACATGGAAACACTTTCCATGATATATTCTCCACCCGTACTCATGGGGTTCAGGCCCAGGTGAGGCCCCCTGTGTCGGGTGGGACCGGAGCGGGGTGTGGTACCTGGCGGCTGCAGCCAGAAGGTTCTTGGCGTTGGCTGCTCCAGGGTCCACAGAGAGGGACTTGGCAGCCAGGAGCAGCTTGCTGGAAGCCATGGAGATGTTCTTCAGGTTGCCGATGACCTGGATCTGATCGTCTTTCCTCTGCAATACAGAGGAATATTCATAGATGAACTCCTGCACTGAATCATGTAAAAATAAAAATGGCTACGAAATGTTTGAACAGTTGAACTTAATTTAAAGAAATAACTTCATAAGCCATACAGTACATAAAAGGCAAGCAGGCCAGAACAATATCTAAAATGGTACAAAGGCTATCTTAGGATACGCTGAGAACAACTTGTATACCCTTGTTCTAGTTATAAAATAAAAAAGACCAGAAAACTTGTAGAATGAGGGCTTTGTTCCCTTCCCCTAGATTCTAAGACTATATGTTGTTCCTCTGTGAACCCTCATCCGAACTGTGCTGCTGTGGTCACCTGGGCCTGATTAGATCATCAATATCACGCTACACGCATTTCCCCTCTACAGATGATCAATTCAGACCAACCAGGCAAGACATTTGTATCTCAAATACAATCATATTGAGTCAATGTACTGCTCTGAGACCATTATCTAACACAATAAAACATCAACTGTGCAAAGCTAATAAATCAATAAGCCTAAATATTCTGTCTCAACCATGAATGCCATATTCCAAATTATACTGCATCTATTATGGCCAATTTGGTTAGAAAAGAAGATTATTTTTTTTTTGAATCATTGGCCACTGACTATTATATTAGAAATAGATCCAGATCTCTACAAGCCACAATACCTGAGTGTGTCCAGCCATCTCGATGCCGGCATCCAGGAACTCGTCAAAGTCTTCGCTGAACTTTCCGGATGCCATGGCAAGCTGACTGCTGGAGCCCCGGGAGGCATGGACCACGTCCCCTGCAGACTGGTTCAGGCCCGCGGCCGTCTGGTTCAGGTCACACTGGGCCTCCTGGAAGGACTTGGTGGACAGGGGAAGCTACGTGGGAGGAGAAGATAAGAGACAGGCACTTGTGATGACATTATATTTGTAACATAGTCAGAAATTCCACCTATATGCTTGAAAATGTCTCAAACTCCGACATGAATGGCTCCTAAACTAGGCAGTCTTCCTCACAGTTTAAAACCAGCCGGGCGAGACTCACCGCTTCCACCAGGAGCTTCTTGCTGGCCTCTCCGATGCTCCTGAGGGCCATGTCCACATCCTTCTGGCCAGGCAGGCAGTTGACACAGTTATTCAGGGAATGGGACACAGCCTTGGCTACCTGAATCACAGAACAGGTGTGTGTGAGCGAGTCTGTGAATGTGAGCTGGTGAACTCCAGTCCCCTCCGCCGTGGCCGTGTCAAGCAACATTTCAAAATCTAAAATGCTAATGAACCAGGAAGCAGAGTGGGGTAATTGATGTTGCTAATTTGCACTTCGGTTTCCAACAGATGTCCCCCAATATGTTCGTGTCCCCTTTGGGCCGTTGATGGCAACAAGGAATCACAGCGTCGCAGTAGCGCGCGGAGAAAGCTAAAACAGGAGAGCACCTGAAAACATGAAAAGGATGCGAATGTAGCCCGTTGGAAAGGTCTCAAGCAACCACAGACAAAAGAGCACCATGACTGTTTGTTCTGAACACACACTTTTTCTAAATAGGCGCTCATTTGCAAAGGGAGCGAATACAGGACGACAACAAAATCTTGTCCGGCACCAAATCAATTTATCCAAAATTACATGTGGAAATGCATTACTTATTCATATTGTTTGTGCCTGCGTGCGCGTTGGAGGGGTGAGACATGAATTTTTGATGTATGCTTGGGCGGAAAATCTGCTTCGCTAGATTTGAATCAGTACGAACATCTTGCTCCATCTGAAAGGAGTTGAGGTGCGAGTCTCGCTTGAGTAGATCATTTCCAACGACACCCCTACCTCATACTTTACTAACAGTGTAAGGTGGAAAAGGTAAATGGTGTTCTTGTCATGGCAAGGTATGTGAACAGTCAGAAGACAACTGAATAATCCAGCTTCCTCTTCCCTGAGCTTCAAAGCTACACATGAAAGACTGAGGCTTATTTGTCGAGAGAGAGGAGGTGACTTGAAATCATTAGTCAGCAGACTCTGCTCAGGTGAAACAGCTGGAATGTAGTTTGGGCCTTCTACATTCAGATCATGAAAAAGGAACACAGCAGAACCAAACAAGCCTTACTGCAACACCATCTGAACCTGCGGCTCGTGGCCATCCTCTCTCACCTGTGCAAGCCTCTGTTGGCTCTCTGCATCACCGGGGGAGACCAGAGCCTGCTTGGCCTCGTGGATCAGCATGGCTGAGCCCTCCATGACGTCGCGGGCTGAATCCAACATGGCGGCGGCCGCCTGGGGATCGGTGGTGGAGGCAGCCACGCCTCGTGCTGCCTGGCCCAGGGTCTTCAACGCCTGGGCCGTTTCCCTGGCTGCTACCCCTACACACACACACACACACAAATGGATCAGTTAGAAAAAACAGAAAACATTGAGAAATAAGCATACATTTACTAAACTATTTCTAGTTGACATCCGGGTGGATGAATTCCTAATACACTTTAATGTTTCCTATTATCCAGAGTGTGTACAGCTGCTTTGCTTCTAGGGTCTGAACGGCTGAATGCTTCCTAGGCAGCGCAATGTAATCAGAGTTTCTGGGGGAATGTGACATTTCACTTACAACACCAGGAGAAAAAAGCTAATTGAATCAGTTCACATTAGACATCCATGTGACAAGATTACAGCAGGAATGCACTGTCTATCAATGACATCCTTGAAAGAGGGAGTTTTTCCAGTGGTACGAGTTCGACTTGTCACTGTAACCAAACCAAAACGAATAAGTCAAACAAATGTGTCTAAAACTCCTTGTCCTGTCGGGTGTGTGTTCTCGCCAGCATAGCCGACAGGGAGGAGCACCTACCAGTGTAGTGTTCGTTGCCCTGGGCTGCACAGGTGAGGAGCTGGGCCATGGAGGAGCCCACAGACTTGGAGGTGCTGCCCAGGTCCTGAGCACACTTCTCCAACTGGGCCAGAAGGAAGGAAAAAAAACAACAAAAAAACACCCAAACAAAATCAGACTTGAAGTCTCTGAGAGAAAATACACATCACCGATTTGATGATGTGTTGTTGTCATGAGTCATTCGGGGAAGCCTGACCGATTCTCCAGGAAGAGGTTTCAGCTGCCCGTCGACGGCGGCCATCATGGCATCTTGGAGTTCGCTTTTTAGCGTTTGGACGGAGGTGAGCGCTGAGTCGATTTCCATGGGGCCACAGGCTTCATGAGCCTGCAGAAGCACAGGGGGACAAACAGACCTTTATCAACCTCACTAAGGCTGAGGTACATAATAGCATTGCAATGCAGGTGCCAGATTACAGGTATGACTAAGCAAGGCATGTTTGTGGTCACCTTCTGTGCTGAGGTTCGGAGCTCCGCCAGGCTGGTGGCCAGGTTCTTGGCACACTGACCCAGTTGCATAGCAGCAGCCTGGTCAGTCACCGTGGGAACAGCGGACTTTGCAGACGTCACCATCTTACTTCCAGGCTTCCCGGGAAAAACAAAATGTCAAGATGGCCTCCAATTTTAAAGCGCATGATGTGACATTTGCATTCGCATTGCATTCGCTTTTTTTTTTTACTCCAACATGTTATTAGCTTTGCAATGAACTAAGTATGTACCTGGAGGAAGTTCTGGCTGGCGATGATGAGGGCTAGCTGGGCACTCAAGTCCTCAGGCTGGGCCTGGCTGCCCCTAACTCCCTGAACGAGCTGGGGAATGTGGTCCGCCACTGCCTACACACACACACACACACAGTCATCCATACATACTTTACCACATACTGTAGCTGCTACAGTCAGCCATCCACTGTAGATGCATGCATTACACAATTATGGTTGGAATGCAGGGGATATGCTGCAGCTATAGCTTTGAACCCCCCCTCCCCCTCCCCCCGCCCACGTCTCCCCAGCAACCCAGAGGGGCTTTATGTTTCAGCACCTTGCAGCTCTGCACCAGTTGCTGGTGGGCGGCTGTGTTCTTGTTGGAGGCCGCGGCGTTCTGAGAGGCAGCGATGGTCTGGGTGGCCGCAGCAGCAGCTTGCTTGGCGGCATTCTGCGGCAATGTAAACACACGCATGCAGACATTACAGGCATGTATTGAATCCCATAGTCACCCAATTAAAAACACACACAGCCTCCTGTTATGAAAAAGGTCACGCGTTTGATTTAATGTCGGGCATGGGCATCCAGGATCGTGTTGGCAACATGTTCGTCATGAGCTTTCATGGAAACTTTTCCTATGTTTCTTTATTCCATATGATGGAAAACAAGCAAGGTTTTGCAGGAATGTAAACATGGAGGGGAAAGAAAACATTCAAACTTAGAATGTAAACCAGCTATACTAAACTGGAGGAAGTACAACAGTAACAAGACAGTTACTTTTCTCGATACATTAAGCGTTCACAAAGGCAGGTCCAAATACATAACATGGGGAAAGTGGATTACGAGTGTGTATATAGAGAACAATTTATTTAGTTTGTCAGAGAATAAACATTTGTGTCTCTTCTTGCCCGTTCCTCCCTAATCTAGTGCCTCTGCATCCTTGTATCCTTGGCCATCCCCAGCCTGGCCCTTCTTTGGCCCACCTAGTCTCACTAGTCTATTCTAGTCCCTCCTAGTCTCACTAGTCTATTCTAGTCCCTCCTAGTCTCACTAGTCTATTGTAGTCCCTTCTAATCTCCTAGTCTGACCAGTCCGTCCTAGTACCTCCTAGTCCACCGGGTCCGTCCTTACCTCTAGCCTGTTGATAAGTTTCTTCTTGATGGCGTTCTGGGCAGCAGCATTGGTGGCGACACGGAGTCCTTCGGCCGCCTCCCTTAGCCTCTGCTGCTGGTCCTCGTTCTCAGGGTACGCCGCTGCCCCCTGCACCAGGAGAGAGAGGGAGGGAGAGAGACACACATCTATCATTAAACTTAAATGGCACAATTCCGGCAAACACACAGCAGACTGAAAGTCATCCGAAGCAATCTCCAGCGCTCACGCCAGTCCAATTACAGCCTCGGCTCATCTCTGTCTCGTCATCGCTGTCCGGCTAGAACCAGGCGACACACACACACCAACCTCTAACACACTGAGCTCACTTCATCCCTCTGTGTGGGGTTCTTTAGCCGGCTAAGAGAGCACAGCATGGAACTGGGTTCACCCAAACCAATATGCCTGAGAGCTCTGGCCTCTGTTGTTGTTATTGTTGTTGCGGGGGTATGGACATGAGCTAAGCCCAATGCCATTTAGTTAATTAACAAGCAGTAGGGCAGCTTCATCTGATACTACCGGAGCCGCCATCGTGTCGTAGGCTAGAGAGAGACTATAAATACACGTAGCCTCAAGGTGATGTTTATATTAAGCGTGCATTTATGAGAAGGGGCATGCTGGGCCTGGGGCTACAGTTTCTCTCAAGATAGAGCAGGTGACGGGGGCAAAATCACTTGGCGACAATTAAAATGGAAAATGCGCTTTTCCCATAATGGCATGGGTTGTGAGAGACAACTGGACGACATCACAGCAACAATTTGGGAGTTGCGTCTTGATGTGTATGTGGAATGACGTCTACATACAAATTAGGCATCATTTGGGAACATTGATGCAAAAATGATACTTTACGGCACTGTACTGTGTGTTGGTGCACCTCCTTCATTCCCAATCGGTTCCGACACCGCAATAGTACAGCGTATTTAAAAAGGATCGAATCATTAGCCAGAAAACATCTGTCTCATCTTTAATCTGCAGATTTAACACTGACACAATCCTCTTTCTCTATGCCTCAGCAAAATTACGTCTCTCTTTTCCTGGTCTCCCCTTCAGCTGGAGTAACATCGTTGAATGCAGTCTCCTTCTGAAGGTTACCAAAGAAATAGTCAGCAAATGTCTAATCCCCTTATTGATAAGAAGGATAGCTGTGATTTTGATTAACGTGACACACATCAAAAGGTGTCTAACCAGCCATGAGCTATGGCCTTATTTAACATTTATAAAAAGGTTAACCATTAATACTTGCCTGCCATGCTAGCATCGTTCATATAGCCTGGAGAAATGAAGAGAACCAGGAAATTATCATGCCGTAGCAGAGCGATATTCAAATTTACGCAACCAAGCCTGCTTTGTGGAATTTTTGACAACCATCTTTACTCACTTAGACAACTTTTGTGTCGAGTACAACCTGACGTTTTTCACTTCAGAAAGAGAATTCCAGTTGTGATATAACAGGAACAAGCCCCATTCCTTCAGACCCCCTTAGGGCTGACTTCCTTCTCTGTACAGTGAGAACCTCTGTGTTTGGGTCTCCCGGCGAGTTTAAGCCAAGAGGTCACCATATGGGGTCAGTGTGGTACAATCAGAGGTACCCACAAGTCACAGCGGGGGTCAGATGTGATGATGTCACTGGTACAGAAGAGGGCATGGGAACATACTGATGGGAGCCTATTGAGACACACACACACACTTCTCCAGGGATGTTGGATCCAATTTTGTAACAATCCAGACTATGTCTGGTTTGTACCGGAGAATGAACTGGCAAGCTCACAGTTCTCTCTTCTCAAAAGCTTTAACAAACTCTTTATTAAACTTGTGAAGCAGAAGTGTGTCGTCACCTTTGCCGCCTCCACCATTCTGGCGGTGGCGTCCGCCAGCAGCTTGGCGGCAGCGAGCAGCTTCTTGGAGTTGTCGACGTCCACCTCGGCCTCAGCGTCAGACCTCATGGCGTTGACCAGGTCGGACGTGGCCTGGGCTAGGACCCGGGCCTGACGCACCATCTCACCTGAGAGAGAGACAGGAGAAAGGAGAGACAGAGACAGGAGAGACAGAGACAGGAGAGAGAGAGACAGGAGAGAGAGAGACAGGAGAGAGAGAGAGACAGGAGAGAGAGAGAAGGAGAGACAGGAGAGAGAGAGAGACAGGAGAGAGAGAGAAGGAGAGATAGAGAAGGAGAGATAGAGAGACAAAGGACAGAGATGTGAAGAGACATGACAGCCACAGAAACAGGAGAGAAACAAAGAGAGAGCAGCTGACAGGGATGCAGGTACAGTCTGGGTCAATCCAGACAGGCAGCGGGGGTAGAGGAGCTGGTAGA
This sequence comes from Osmerus mordax, assembly GCF_038355195.1. NCBI lineage: Eukaryota > Metazoa > Chordata > Actinopteri > Osmeriformes > Osmeridae > Osmerus > Osmerus mordax. Next base: position 13,452,235 of record NC_090062.1, on the reverse strand, counting down.
TCTTCACATTATTAATGTGGATTTGGCATACGTCTGGAGGCATCTGGCATCTAGCCTCCAGAATTCAAGTGGATCTGCCAAGAGATCTGCCAACATTTCCCTGGAACAGGAATTACTCTTTTTCCAGTCCATTTTTGTATTTGAAGTTCATGTCAGGTGTAATACAAACCCACATATTTTGTGTTGTGAAAGCTTGTATTTTCAGACAGATGGGAACGATACAGAAGTCTACCAAATTCGGAATGTCACTTTACTTAAAAGTAATCTTGGTGAAGGAAAATTTATTTTGAGAGTAAAAACCATTATCTCCACTGTGCATTACAGCTGTCTGGTCACGGCTCATCGTCTACAAAGAGATTCACACAATTTCACTGACAGTGTTCGCAAATCTTTCATTTTTACTTGCGAGATCATCATCGTTAATCATTTATCCATCTCACATCGCAATTGGTCTCGTCGAACAGAAAGCTGGCCAGCCTCACCTGCGTCTCCCATGGAGGTGAAGATGCTCTCCGTGACCGTCATGATGGTGTCGGTGGCCTGGTCGTAGCGGCCGATGGGCTCGCCACGCGAGGCGTAGTGCCGGACGTGCTGCAGAAGGTCCCCCAGGGCCTGGCTGACCACGCCGGCCGCCGCGCCCACCTGCTTCAGCAGCTCCCCGTCGGCGGTGGCCGACAGGCAGGCCTGGACGCAGCCCTCCACCGAGCGGTCCACCAGCTTCCCAGCCTCGATCAGCTGCTCCTGGCACACCGGGGAGCTGATGGTGGGGCTGACCACCTGGAGGAGGACGAGGAGGAGAGGAGAGGGAGAGGGAGAGGGAAGGTATAGAGGACATAACCAGTGAGAGAGGGAAGGGGAGAGAGAGAGAGGAGAACAAGTGCGCCTGTTTACTGCAGTTCAGGAGAGAAGAGCTTACATCTAATTATCCATGTATCGCTGTAACATCACGACTGCCAACAACATATATCCCATTAAAACACGGAAACTGAACTGATTTGCAACTCAACAGCATCCACTTCAGCACATCACCCATGGGCAGGCACCAAGCCTGAGGTTAAGTCCAATAAAAGTAAAAAGATCCAATTAACTAGGCCTGAATGTTCCCCTCAGTGCTGTCACTGAACCCTCCAGGGTGACCAGGACGCTTTGGCCTGAGTGTGTCTGACGTGTTACCTTGGCACAGGCGACCAGCTGGGAGGTGGACAGGGCACACTGGGTGGCTGCGGCGATGACTCGGTTCTGGAGCACCGTGTCGTCGGCCACCTGGGCCACGTTCTTCGCCTTCAGGACCATCATGGCGGCCGCGTTGGCCACAGCCTTGGCCAGGTTCATTAGAATATCCTGGATCACACACACAAATGTTATCCACAGCTACCATCTCTACATGCTTTTTACTTTGTTGTTCTCACCCAGTTTTTCATGCAACGTAGAGCGTACGTGTTCTACATGGCTGTGGTACTGCATCGTTTTGTTCACAGTGACGAGAGTTAGGTGGCGGTTCTTTACCTGGAACCTCTCGTCTGTCTCATTCTCTCCAATTTGCCGCAGCAAGTCCCCGCTGGCCTGGCCTATACTTCCTGCCGCTGTCAGCACCGTCTGCCGAGGCTGAGGGACGACACACAAAAACAAATGCATTTAGAATGACACACGCGTACTACAGGTCCTATGGAACCTTGCCATACCACCGACAGACACATAAAAAGTAACAACCTACTTAAAACCAAGTGTTGGCCTTCAAACGGTCCTCCCTCAAACTAAATAAGTCCCTCTGCACAGGAACACAAACAGCAACTCCTGTATTTCTAAAACAGCGTTGGAATAATTGCTCCATAAAAATAAAAACTCCCCAAAAAACTGAGCAAGCTACTCCCCGGTGGGGAGAACAGAATGATCTGGAAACGCAGGTGGATGTGTAGGATCCATTAGTCATCTAGACAGTTATGAATGATTCAAAACACGGTAGCCGTCCCCCACCGATTGGGGTTCTGTTGTATCCCGACTCCACAAAACAAGTGGAACATTGGCATCTCGGTCCAAAAGGCTGCCTTTGTTCAGACAGGCAGGCAGGAAAGAATAATACAGGGAGGACAATGAAAGACTGACACCAAACGACTCTCGTCTCCCTGTCAACCGCAGAAGAATATGAATCTAATCACGACGTCAAGCTGGATGGGCCTGGCTGTGGGAGAGACGCCACATCATTACGAGCTGCCCAGATTGAATTATTTCAGGAGGCCCAAGAGGACGGCGTGCCAAGTCTACAGCTGTAAACAAACACTCCTAATTACTCAGTAGCGAGGCTAACACCAATCTAGCCCGTTCAGATACTCATATCCCAAAATTAAATGTTAACGATTTTTTCAATCTATGAACTCGAGCCTCCCCTTCCCCCCTCACCTCCCCGGAGGCGGGCTCCACGGCCAGCAGCAGGTCGGACACGGCACCGGCCAGCGTCCTTGCGGCCCTCATCAGATCGGGGCCTCCGCCGACGTCGTCATTGACGAGCGCAGCCAGCAGCTTGACGCCCTTGGACATCTCCGTCAGGTTGGAGGAGATGGTGGTGATGGCACAGCCCACGGCCGTGTAGTCTGTGTCCGTAGGGTCACCTGGGCCAGGGGGGACAAGGAGGGGAGGGGAGGGAGGGGAGGCAGGGAGAACGTTCAGCCATAACTTGGTGCTTTGTTCCACCTCCTGGTTAACCATAAAAAGGTTAGACCCATTACTGATCAGTCACAACATCAATTTGCAAATGTCTCCCTCATATGTGCCGCTGACATCACATCACACAGTTCAGTTTGTTAGAAAAAAAGGACCACAGGGGTCTACTGGACATGAAAGAAGTCTTGTCTGCACAGTAAAACACATGGTTGGCAGGACAATAACCAATGAGTATGGAGTGCCAGTTTGGCCTACTCCACATCAGGATGAAGAACAATTCCACCCTCAGACGTGCAATACAATCTGCAGCTAATGACAAACAGATCCCGGGAAAGCTTGAACCTCAGAATTGGTAATTGGGCAAATAATTTCCACCAGCGAGAAATAACCCCACAAGAGCTTGTAAAAACATTGGCTAAGAGCTCAGGCTTCAAACTAAATTATCCCAAAACTACATGAGTTTTAACTTGATGTCAAGGTACAGTGTGGAAGTGCCACGTAAAACAATCACATAAATGGATTCCTAACCGCTACAATAAGTAACCCTACAGTACTGTATATTCCACCTAGCATGCACGTGTGTTTAAGCGCTGTTGTGCAGGTTGTTCTGAGGTGACTCACCAGCCGTGAGGTTGACAACAGAGGCGGTTCCTGCAGTAATGGCGTCCACCTGGGAGTGGATCTCGTGTTTGGACTCGTCCACCTTGTTCTGAATCCACATCTTAGAAGCCTGGACCAGGAGAAGGGCACAGGTAAGACAAAGATGTGAGAACAATGTGTGTGTGTGTGTGTGTGTGAGAATGCAGTGCGTGTGTTGTGCTGTACCATGTCCTGGCCTAGTGGTGGCAGGTCATCCACCTCTCCCAGGTCAGCCTGAGCCTGCTGCACAGCCTGCATACTGGTGTTGATGGTCCCCATAAGAGCCTGCTGGGCTGAGCTCTACACACACACACACACACACACAGCCACACACACACACACAGCCACACACACAGCCACACACACAGCCACACACACAGCCACACACACAGCCACACACAGATCTAGATCAACGCGTGGCTGACAAACATATAGTCCACGTGCGTTCAGAAAGGTGTAGACCAAATGTGTTTCATTGTGCGTGGGTGTCTGTGTGAGGAGGGGAAAAGTGTTGTGCCCTCACCAGTGGGGGCATGTGCCCCCTGTGCATCTGGCCCATGGTGATCTGCTGCTGGGCGGAAGGCATGGAGCCCACGCTGAGGGATTCTGTGCCGATGGAGCCAGAGCGGATCACCCCCGGCAGGGCCACTGAGCCGTGCTCGGCCCGGCCCACGCGGTTAAACTGCTGCTGGAGGATGGTGGACCTGGGACACAGATCAACACAAGACGCACACACACACACACACACACACAATCACACACACATCGGATGCTTAGTATGTGCTATACCTGCTAACATGTATGATTTAGTACACCATCTGTCATCCTGCGCATGTAACACAATTATAGTAATTGAAGGGGCAGCTGTGGATCCGTCATCATCAAATGACATAATGGTGGTTCATAGTCTGTGTAGCTGTGTGTCTACCTCCCTGCCATGCTCAGTGTGGGAGGTAGACACACACACTAAGGTTCTGAGGTTCTAAGGTTAACCTCACACACTAAGGTTCTGAGGTTCTAAGGTTAACCTCACACACTAAGGTTCTGAGGTTCTAAGGTTAACCTCACACACTAAGGTTCTGAGGTTCTAAGGTTAACCTCCCACACTAAGGTTCTGAGGTTAACCTCTCACACTAAGGTTCTGAGGTTGTAAGGTTAACCCTGCACACTAGGGTTCTGAGGTTCTATGGTTAACCTCACACACTAAGGTTCTGAGGTTCTAAGGTTAACCTCACACACTAAGGTTCTGAGGTTCTAAGGTTAACCTCTCACACTAAGGTTCTGAGGTTAACCTCCCACACTAAGGTTCTGAGGTTGTAAGGTTAACCCTGCACACTAGGGTTCTGAGGTTCTATGGTTAACCTCACACACTAAGGTTCTGAGGTTCTAAGGTTAACCTCACACACTAAAGGTTCTGAGGTTCTAAGGTTAACCTCACACACTAACCTTAGAACAGCAGACACATGACACTGCCCGTTTCTTTCTTCCGGGAGACTAGCCTTTTTTTGCTGATCCATGACTGAAACCTTCTAGATTGAGTTTCCTGTGTGTGTGGTGTGTGTGTGTTTGTGTGCGTAGTATTAATGCCCTTGACTTGCCCTGGGCCCTTCCACACTGGCCCAGATAGAACAACAATCCTGGCCAATAGTCTCTCGGAACAGGAAAAGAAATATCAATTGAGAGCTAGACAGGAAAACAGCTTCCATTACTTAACCAGCGCTCCATCTAGATAAAGGGCCTAATAAACATGTAATTACTGATTGTCCTGATAAAGATTTTGTTTATCTGGCGTGGCATAACTTCCTTTGTTGGACGCTGTCCCGGGTATAATTTTGTGTGAAGAGGAAGTGTTCCCTGTAGACTGCAGTGATTCAGTGTTTAATATGATATAGGACTGGGGACTGGGTTGGAGTTTATCATTGCTGTTGTGTTGTTCCAGGGTTAGGGATTGGCTCACATACTTCTTTGGGGAAACGGATTCCTCCAGCATGGTCGACTCCTCATCTCCTTCTAAACCAAAGCGGTCCTTACTTTGCTTCTGCAGCGAGAAAATATAACAACCAATGAGGAAAAAAATATTGCATTTATGGTTTTACAATCTAAAGGAGGCTCGACACCTAAATGTGATTCTACACGAGTCTAGGACCTTACCTTCTTCAGGATGATGTCGATGTATCCAGCGATGAGCTGAGAGATCTGCTCTCCTTCTGTGGTCTGAACAGAGTAGTAGCTTTCCTGGTACTCCCCGAAATCCTATAATGGTCCAACACACAGTCATACTAGTGGCGAGCACCACAGCAGTGCTACCTGCCTCCGATCAGAGGACTGACTTTAAAAAACATCCATAAAGCCTTTGTGACTGGATTCAACACAAGAGTAGGGGATTAGTCTTAATCTAAAGGACAAGATAGCAGGTTACGTTGGCCTAATAATGTTTTGAATTGAGTCCAGCTAAGGAGACTAAAGTACATATTATGCTAAAAAAAATTGCGGTGCAATTGAAGACATTCTGGTACTGGAATAGTACAATTATCGGTAACACTGTCCTAGGGAACAACACGGGAAGGGATCACAAAAAGATCAGAAACAAACCGAAAGTGTACGACTATGTTGCTACAAATAGAAATATGTGAGACCGGAAATACGGAAGCCTATCCATCTGACTAAAATGTATGAATATATTCCAAAGCAGTCTAAATTCAACCTCTCACTCCACCCCACCCAACACGCACACACACAAAAAAGCACTGCTTTTAAATTCAAAGTTGCTCACACAACCCGCATACAGAAAAGGGAGGATTAATCCAATTGAGTGGTGGAAAAGACTACATGTCTACCAGGAAAGATCTACAAGATTAAGACTCTCATGCTTATTGACTCCCAGTTCGAAGACAAAAGAGAGCCATTGACTGAGAAGACAAAGGAGCCGTTTGGTAAATCAAGTGGACAACGGCAGGAATAGACAGATGGCCCAGCTGTGATTGTTTATGACCGCTGCAGAAAGCACTTTCATCAACCTAGTCATCGCCACCCAGTTGAGCTTCTAAACACATAGGAGATGGATGCAACCGAGTCTTGAAAAGGGGTGGTGGCCCAGCGGATGTTTAACGTGTGTAGGCCGTGTGCACTACACCGTAGGGGGCATGCTCTTTTGGGTGTGCTTGCGTGTGTTTTGTTTGGAGCAGAAGCCACGCGTGTAATGGATTTGGTGTCGTTCATTTTAATCACAGGTGACATGAGTGTGAATGCGTGTGTTGGTTGGTTGGTTTTAAGCCCAAATGACATCGGCTGAGCGGTCTTACCAGGGTGAAGCTCTTGGGCGAAGCGGCCCACCTCTTCACGGTGGTAAGGGGCCACTCCTGGACCACGTCTTTGGTCTTCTCTTCCACCCGCATCACAGACTCTTTGGTGATGCCCAGCAGACGCGGCACCAGCTTATTCTTACTCTTCATCTTTTCCTGCAAAGTCAATTTGATGAATTATGATTAGCTAGCGACATGGGGTTATCGGAGAACAATGGAAGGAGGGCGTTGAACGAAAAGAAATAAGGAAAAACGATATCTATATTTACATCATATTCATGGTCGGATGAGAGTGCTTCATGTGTTAATGCGTCACACATTGTTGAACCCTTTTTTATCACGTACAAAAATGTAAACCTCCACCCTCACTCATTATTCCATCTTCATCTTCCCCGCCGCTCAGTGAGTTAGGAAACTGAGCAGAGTGAGAAATGATTGAAGGAGACACGGTGACAGAGGTGAGGTGTGTTAAAGCTCTGCTTCGTGCTGCCAGGTCTACTGGGTCTGCAGGGCCGCGGCAGGGTGAAGGCTGGGGGTCATCTCTATTTCCCAGCAGGGGTTGGCAGCTGTCACGAGGCCAAGACCTACCTGGCAGACGACCAGCAAGTGACTGTTAACTCCCCTGGCCCAGGTTTGCCTCTTCTATCACTCTCCTCCTCCTTCTCCTCCTTCTCCTCCGCCCCCTCCCCCCCCTCACTCTGAAATAATCATCACACCACACTCCACTGCACAAGCACAGTTGGGTTCCTTCCAGAAACTCGCTGAACTTCCCATAGATGAGGTGACAGAGGGAGGGAGGCAGCCAGCCAGTGCAACAGTGTGCGTGCATGCTGAAATACTTGTTAGGTTATCTACCCATTAATTAAAAGAGGTAGCATTATCAAACTTTTTGGGACTTTCCAAAGTGTTCCATAGTTGAAAGGGAATGATTATTTTATAAAATTTCTTGGGATCCTGTATTTTCATACCACACCAGTTATCAATATTATTAACACCAGTAATTAAATGTACAAAACCGCAATATTTCCTTAAATGATATAAATTCAGTTTCATACATGGGGCTAATTATACCACTAAAGCACGAGGAGGTTTAGCATGTTTTTCATCTGCCATTTGAAGGATGTGGTCGGCAACACAAAAGCAAGAGGAAAAAAACACGTGCTTTTCGGTGGTGGCCAGATGAGCATATTTCTGACATCTGGTAGGCTTTAATGTAATGCTCAGGTGGAATTGAATTCTTTTCATGGGCCCTGCTGTCCACTGAAGTGAAAGGGCATTCCTCTTATATGAGACGAGGCCAATATGAGGGTGGTACTGTACATAAGCAAGCAACATGGTTCTTGCTTGTGTACAGTACTTGCTTGTGTAGGAATGCCCTTTCACTTGGTTGGGGGCTGTAGCAGGTTTGTTTCCACCCTACTAGAGGTTCAGAACTGCGCTTCAGAATCGGGCTTCACGTACCTTCACCAGGAAGAAGGAAACCCCGTATGTGCGAAGGGACCGGGCCAGTTTCACATACTTCACTTTGGCCTCGATCTCTGTCATCTCGCCACAGTTCTTGTGGTCCTGCACGTTTATTGAATATTTTCAAATGTTAGCTGTTTGATTTGAAAGTTAAGATAACTCACTGTGGGAAGACAAACAACTATATTTTTGTTTTTTTATTGTATACACTTTAATACACACCTGGAATATTTTCTTCTCCGATCCCCTCTGCTTGATGTATTCTTTTGGGAGAAACTCTTTCAGGCTGAAAATGACGGTATTGGTTGAGAGCTAATGCATTTTATACACCATTACTTTTGTTTGTTTTGGTGGCTTCAAGGTAGAAACAGAGCTTTTCAGTAAAAGGATTTGTAACAGGAATACAAAATGTGTTTGCCATTATATTATATTTAATATCATATGATGGCCCTTACAGCTTGCCTATACATAGCCTGCATAAATCACCAAGAGTGATTGTGAAGTAATTTCCCCACAGGAGACATGCTTACTCGAGAAATCCAGGTTTGTGTTTGTGCTCTATGTGGGGTCCGAACTGGATCTGGGCCTGAATCCCGGCAAACTCGCAGGCCTTGTGGAACGACACGGGGTGGGATCCATTCAGAATGTCGTCACGGGCCTAGAGGAAGAAAAACACACAAGTAAAGAGTCTGACCAAGCCTTTGATGATGATGCACCAGGCTACCATCAATGTGGATTTAGGATTTCCTGAAACGTTTAGATTTCAGTTTTTTAAACCCCCGTAAAAGAAAATAAATAAAAAAGGTAAACACAGCAACCGGGGGCGGTTTAGCGTGGCCTCTCTAATCTGCCTATCTTAGCTGTGATCTCATAATGAGGCAGTTGAGCTCATTGACGGCTGGAAGAAAAGGGTCGACACAGGGAGCCTGCCGTCTCATCGACCTGGTAATTGAAGCGGGCCTCTGTCTGAACTCCCCATCTAAGACGGCCTCTTAAGAGAGCGGGACAGGGCCGTTAATTGTGGTGCTGCCTTTTGTCCAGCTGTGGACGGGTAAAGGTCAGGGGTGTGTGTGTGTTAGCATGCGTGTGTGCGTGAGAGTAAGTAAGTATGTGTGTATGTGTGTGTATGTGTGTATGTGTGTGTGTGTGTGTGTGTGTGTGTGTGTGTGTGTGTGTGTGTGTGTGTGTCTGTGTGTGATTGGGAGAAAGAGGGAGTGAATGTGCTGGTTTGTCTACGTGTGCATGTATGTGAGCGTGCGTGTACATGTGGCGAGGGTGTTATCAGTATGAACAACATGGGGGCAGACAATGAGGCAGCAGGGCCGGGAGAGTCACCTCATTACTGGCAGCTGCAGTTGTCCTCCTATATCATTTCCCTGCCTGTAGACTCACCCAGACAGGGGCACACAGAACGCCTGTCTCTCCTGCTCTTCAGAAATGAACAGTAACTATCAGCTATTAAATTCAACCAGCAACCTTATAAATTCGTATTGTTGTTGCTAATTGGCAATTTATTCTGACAGTCATAGTGCATTAACAACTGAAACATGGAAAGATGGGTGATTTGGCAGTCGTGCATAGATGGAAAAATGCAGGACAGGACAAAATGGCCACCACAACAAAGATGATCAAGGTGGCCACATTGGTTCAATCCATTGTAAACCCACGTGATGCACCTTGGGGTAGGGTTGACCTGTCTCAATTTAGGCACTGATTATTTCCTACCAAAAGTGTGACTTGTTAATCAGTTGTTCAGTACCTTCATTAACAAGAGAGAAGCTTCCGGACAAACCGCACTAATGCTGACTGATTAATGAATAACGTTCGCTCGTAGTGTTGAGAATCATTAAATGTGTTTGGGAGCAGAAGACTACAGTATGGAAATCACCACATCTCTGTCTGAGAAGAATTGCAACGCATTAACGCTGCATATTATGAGAAAAAAGCTTTGGATGTGGGAAAAGTAGACAAGACGGAGAAATTGAGGGGTGGACGGGGTGAGAGAGTGAAATGAGTGAGAGGTGGACGGTAGAGTGATAAAGGAGTGAAGGAGAGCGACGGTTGAGAGACCTGGACGTAGAGCAGGTTGAGCTGGACGGGGTCTCTGGAGTCCACGTTCTGGTCGGAGTAGAAGAACTTGCGTCTGAGCAGCAGGGTTTCAGCCTCGTCCACTCCCTGCTCACGGAAGGTCCGACTATGGTCCAGCCAGTTCACTGAGAACACCACACACACAATATTAAAACTGCAGTTAGGGTGCTTAATCACGGGAAGCACATCCAAACATTCTTTGATTCTACCAGATAATTAATGTCCCATTCAAGCTTTGCAACGGGGTCAGTGAAAGGGTTAGCTTCACATTTCATAAACCATAACATCAAAATCCATTCTGGAATTCCCCCCCAGTGGTGTGTGATCATGTCAGCCAGGCAGTAAACCTGCACATTGTATTGACGAATGGCTTAATATCCTAAGCCCGTTGAAGACCTGGCCTGTCCATTGCATTCACCACATTAAGATGGCAGCATGGCACACAGGCCTCAGTCACAACACACAGGAAATGTACACTTTGTGCAGGAAATGACAAACTGCCATTTTGTGGAGGAAACAGGAGCTGTTTTTCCAGAAATCTGCTGTATAATGATGAAGGGACATCCCCCGAGTGAAATCGCCAACTCACGGTCGTCGTCTGTGTGAAGCTTGGCTTTGAGTTTCTCCATTTTCCTTTCATCTCGTAGCAGTGTTCGATCCTTCTTCAGGGTGCCCATCCCATCCTCCTTTTTCTCTTCCACCACCTCCTGGATCAAAGAGTACTCCTCGTAGTTGGTGATGCCTACGGAACAAACACAGGTCTGGTGAGACACCCATTTCAATCACTTTCCCATTCATTTATGTGTATTAACAAGCCAGGCTGGTGACATGGGAAAACATTGGATATATTAAGCAAAGGGGCATCTTAGAAATGTAAGATACTGTAAGAGATATTAAGAGCATGCTCTACCTATTCTACTGCATATGGTTACGAGCAGCTCTCCCACGGTTTTGGAGTCATCCACCATGATGGTTTTCACAGCCCCATCCAGCATCTTGATTTTCTGTGGCCTCTGTTTCTTCTTGTACTCAAGAATGTCCTGAAACAAAAGAAAGGGGGAGAGAGAAAGAAGGGGGGGGGGGGGGGGGAAGACAATCAGAGCGAAAGCGAGACAGAGTAGAGAGTGTCTGAGGAGTGACGTTTAGCCTGCAGCCAGCAACGAGAGAAGGATGAGAGGAAGGCAGAGAAGCTGTCGCTGTTTAACCGCCGCAAATTCCCCACCGCTCCCTCTCCTCACGGCGACAACACAAGGAGTGTCTCCAAATGCGTCGTGAGTCGACAATGAGCCTGACACCCGGGGGGTTTTGTGCATTCTCCCGTGGGGGAAGGCGTCTTTCGAAAAAGGACAACATGTCGAAAGGAAACTCGGGTATCATCTCTGTCTGTTCAAGCTACTGTAACTGAACCGACTGCCATAGCGGTACACATCTGATGAGGGCGTGTTTGTCAGCCGTTCTCGAAACCTTGACTTCAATCAAATGTCAGACGTGTGGAAAGTGTGTGTTGTGCACAGGAGGCATGACAGAACTGCCACTCGGGCCAACAGCATTCGCACTCTCTCCTTCCATGGTCACAAGTAAAAACGGTAGCTCTGCCAGGCATTGCTGCGTCCCGAGGTCTCTGATCACTCACCCCATTCCGGAGCATGTAGTAGTCCAGGGTTCTCCCTGACTCCAGCCAGATCCCTTTCCTGGGGTCTTCATCGGAGAGGAATAGACCGTAGTCAGAGGCTGGAAATGGCAAATGAAAACACATTTTAGAGATCAAGAAAAGTGAAAATGTCGTTCAGAGAGAGGACAGAGACAGAGAGAGGACAGAGACAGGAGGAGACAGAGAGAGGAGGAGACAGAGGGTACAAGCAAGAGAGAAGAGGAGCCTTTGGAGGCGCGATGTGGAGATTAGGGAAACCAGTGTGTGTGTGTGTGTGTGTGTGTGTGTGTGTGTGTGTGTGTGTGTGTGGTCTCCTCTCGACTGCAGTCAGATGTGGTTGTGTACTGTATGGTTGGTCAAGGTCCTACCTTGTCCGGTCTGGGCTTCTGGAACCCTCTCTCTGATCATCCTGCAGGCGTCATAGACAGCCGTGGAGGGCTCAAACTGCATGGTCTTCACCACGTTGCACTGGCGTACACAGATCTTCAGCGACAGGGCCACCATGTTGGCGGGCGGAGCGGGTGCTACTACACCTGTGAACAGAGGGAGACAGCAAAGCCCTTAACAGAAGCCAGAAAGGGAGTCAGGTGGCTGAGCGGTTAGGGAATTGGGTTAGTAATCCGAAGGTTGCTGGTTCAATTCCAGGCTGGGAAAATGACGTTGTGTTCCTGGGCAAGGCACTTCACCCTACTTGCCTGGGGGAGAATGTCCCTGTACTTACTGTAAGTCGCTCTGGATAAGAGCGTCTGCTAAATGACTAAATGTAAATGTAAGCCAAGTCTTCACAGTCTAGGAGGGAATGAAAGCATCCCCTCAGGATTATGTCACGCATGCAACAGTAACTGAAAAAAGGGGTGTCTTTCACATGGTTCTCAAGAAGCCTTTGCCCTGTAAAACTGGCTGACCTTATGAGAACACAAGGCTTCTCACTGTGTCAAGGGGTCAAAAGGTCACCAGAGGCCATGGTGGAAACAGTCAGCCCCACATGACCCCTCACACCCCCGCTGCCCTTTGGCACTCATGAGGGGACACAGAATGTGCCTCCTCAGTGAGATGTGTACACATGGGAGGTAACCATCTCTGTCCAAAAGGCCAAAGGAAGTGAACCATGCAATTACATTAAATGTAATTACATTTTAACTCAGCTGATGGACATACAGTAAACACACTGGCCTATCAGTTTATGATAGCGTCATAGCATTAGCAAGCAATGATACATGGATTACATTGTGGTTATATTTGGCAGTAACCATATTAGTCAGATGGTTGTTGCTGATTATAAAGGGTGCTCCTTTCAAAAGCGCAATATGGAGCACAACTGTTGGTTATAGTTGAGCTTTGATTCTCCCTCCCCCTCCCCCTCCCCCCACAATCCTACTTCATACAAAACACCCCCTCTTTATTAAACAGTCAAACCTCTTCGCAGTCCAAATGTTTGAGATTGAAGGCAGGACAAACATTGACCTTTTGTTTGGCTATTGCTCTAAATTGCGCAGGTAAACGTAGAGTTTCCATTACATAGGAGGAAGGGCCACATAAAGTCCAGGAATTGGATTAGAGAAAGAGGAAGGACAGTGGAGGAGGGATAGCGAACTAACAAGTGATTTGTTGAGAAGATAACCTGCATAGCATAGCCGACACTACCCCATTGGCCAGTTAACAGCCCGGCCCCAAAGGAATCTCCAGAAGTATTGGTTTAGCTAAAGCTGACAAAACAAACTCAATCCACACAAACTCCCACAGACAATGTCACACACCAACACACACAGCAAATTTGTTTAACTGCGGGCCAAACAGCTATATCTTGTTTTCATATAGGTTTGAATCAATGCCATCTTGTTAGGTGTTTACACCAGTCACTTACAGCCTCCACAATGGGAGACTTGGAGGTCTGATCGTTTTTGCAGACGGCTTCTGCTTGGATATTGTCTTTCAATGTCTTCCTCTGAAAGTTAACCGATCCTTTTCATTACTAGCATCCCATTCTCTCATTCATTGATTGAAAAGCCCAACATGCATCATGCTGTGGAATTGACATTGATTTCTTTGCTAAATCCCATGTGTTTATTCAGAACGATTATATTAGCTGCATCTCATATCTTCAATAATCCTCTCGGCAAACAAAACAGTATCACCCGTCATTTACACAAACAAAGAACTTTCCAATCCTCTCCATCTTAAGAGAGTCGATGAGCTTAAATTGGCTTACAGCATTCAGTGGCATAGCCTCATGCTGGTCTCACACAGGCCTATTTTATGCATGCCAGTCCCATCTCATTCTATGGTGTCTCCATGGTCCAGTGAGAGGGACATGCAACGTGATGTGAGAGCAGTGTCATCACAGACACTGTGGCAATGTGAGAGTTGCTGACTATGCTGTCATTCTGACCTAACCCAGTGCAAGTTCAAACCACTACACCATAAAGCACTTTGGAGCGAGTTTGTGTGTATGTGTGTGTGTGTGCATGCGCCGTGAGTGTGTATTCAATTACCCTCTCAGAATGAGAGCTGGAGTAATTTTCCAAATGAACTGATAGGCCTCCATAATAGGGTATGGAGTCAACCAAAAAGCTTTTCAAATGACTTCCAATCACTATCACAAAACTAGAAGCCATCACAATTGAGAATTGAGCTCAGTTTCCTCCAAATGAACTCAGCAGTGAGGGTCTTTGAATCACTGACAATGACATAGACAAGTTGGCTTAAGTGCGCCATCCTGTCCAGCCACCCAATCCATTTTCTCCTGAAGATAGGAGGATTTGCAGAGATCTAATACGATTTAAAAGAACCCAGAACACAAATACTTGAGTGATACCAACTCCTTAGATGGCCAGCTTAATCCAGCGTGGGAACAAGAACAATTTGGGAAATCCAGGTTTGTAGAGTTGAGTTTCTGAAAGAAGCTAAGCTAAGGATTTTTTTGTTTTGTTTAGGGGTCATTCCAAGGATTCTACTTAGCATCTGCAGGCTCTGGGTAATGAGTAGTTTCAGCATGTCTTCGAGACGTCTAAGCCCCCGGGTTGCCTTCTAGGTGACCCCATATCGGTGTCTGTCTGGCTAGTGTAGGTGACATCAGCCCTAAATACACCTGTCATTTTTCCAGCCTTGTCCTCCAGCCTCTATCGATTTAATTAAGGCCAGTCAATGAGGGCTGCAGCTGACCAGCCAGTCCGCCAACCCCGCTCCTCTCAACCAAGGTCACCCCCAGCCATGCCCCGACAGAAAGAGGACATCAGGACACGAACACAAGCACGCACTGTAGACCTCTTTCCCTTCGCCAAACACACGCCGCTGAAGACGAGCAGAGACATGTACAGTAGCATGAATACAGCGCAAGGTCATCGAAGCACATCGATAGTAACCTCTACCTCAGTTACACCTCCTCTCCCCTCCGTCTGTCCGTGTCAATGCTTCGGGCGCCGGTCTCGCATGACATAGAGCAGCTCAGGAATGGATATGGCTGTGTAGGATACACCCAACGTGCTGCCTGAGGTAGCCTATTACTTCATCATCTGCTGCTGGACAACTTGGAATGATTTGTAGTAGCCCTGGCACAGATATTACAAGGTGAATGTCCTGGTCTATCTTTAAGCATTTCAATGTTGCGATTCAATGTATTCTCCATTGCCACACGCCCGTAGGTGCATAAAACTGCATCCTACATACATGTCTATAACATGCAACTTAAAGATCAAATACTATGCAGAGAATGGCATACTATTAAATTCTGACTGAAGATGAAATCTGACCCATTTGCTTCATTATGCAGACATGAAGGGGGGGGGGGGGGGAGAATACACAGGGCTCAAAGAGAAAAGGGTCTCAATAGATCAATGGAGAGCAAGGGTTTCTGGGAATCCCCGGGCCTGGTTACTGTAATGGCCTCCAATTCAAGGGCACGCCATGTAGGCAGCGCTAGAGGGGGGGGGTGTCGGAGGAGATTCAATACAAAGAAAACACACATCTGTGTGGCCACAAACACAGTCCAGCACAATCTCATTGTGTGACAGCACCTGGCTCTCCCACTATACACATGGCCTCAGGTAACGAAATGAAGTTGGTAGAAATAGAATCCCATTGGCCCCAAATTGGATTTGGTCTGCTAGCTACACCATTTAAAATGACATATTTAGCATGAAGAAAATGAAAATCAACCATCAATACATACAACGTTGTTATGGGGATGTACAGGTAAGGGAAACAAAAAACACCTGGTAAAACGACTCCAACGCTCAACTTGGAGCAGGCTTTGAAGCTGTATCAGCTTCCTAAATATGATTCTAATCAACACAGGAGGCAGCTCTAATGTATTCCCAGAGCATGTAGCGCATTAAGATCCATCCATTTTACATGCTCTGGTGCTGAATAACAAAGAGGAAGCGCCCCTTTGTCAGTCTTGTCTTCACCACGCCGAGTCCCTGCAGGAGTTATTAGCGGCAAATACGTAGGCAGTGTTAGTAGGGTGGCGATAAAGTGGATCGCAAAGCTTGATCAATTGTGGACGCATTTCAGGTGTGATGCAGAGGGGGAACGAAACGGTTTGCGAACACACCGATCCAAACAGACGACGGTCTGATTGGGGGTTCTCTCACTCAAGCTGTTCTGTTCTGTAATTCTTTAGTAATGGATAAACACAAGGCAGTTTAAGGAGAACAGTGATTGAGAGTCAATCTGCCATCTCTTGGAGCACGTCTTCAACGTCAGGTACACTTCAGCTAGTAAGACTACCCTGCTCTGGTAGGGGCGTGGCCCAGGGTTGGAGAGACCGTTGGGGATGAAACCATCTGCTCGGTGTATCCTCCCTGGTAGAGACAGCTTGGAGCCTCCAGCAGTCTGGCCCATGTGCAGTGAATTTGTCTACGCGTCTATGTAAATGGATTGCACGGAGTACATAGGCACCACCACACATCTTGTGAAACACGCACACACACCACTCTTCCGCTGAGGTGGAGTGTGTGGCCTCCTAGCCTGCTCCCTGGTTTCCACGGCGACTTATCAGTTTCACATGTGTCTCATTAGAAGGGCATCTGGATTCTCTCCATTGGCCCCTTCGACACACACGGTCAAACACAGTCATACACGCACACACAATCACCACACACACACACACACAATCAAAGACAAAGCCTTTACCACATGAGTTGACTTTCCCCCTCCAAGAGGCAGTGTAAAGAACAAAGCCTGCTGGAGCAGTTAGTCACCTGGTGGCCCTCGAGTTGGGCGACATACTGCATTCCTCCTGTTCTCCCGTGTGACACTGAGACTAATGTGGTGTGTGTGTATGTGTGAGAGACTATCCATGTGTGTGTAATCAACACTGAAACTGTATGTGTGGTGGGTGTGTGTATGAGTAACAGTATGTGTGTGTTCCATCACAGGCAGACGGTGAGGGCCAGGAGGTCCGTCTCAGCAGACAGCAGCACTAACACAGGGGTAGGGTTTCAAACAGAAAGGAGGCACAGACAGGCCTCGCCGGAGGGGAGAGAGGGGAGCCCACAGACAGACACTCGGTACAGTTTCAGCTAACCTCTTTTCTTTCTCTCAAGATCATGAGGAATGAGCCTGGGCTTTCACATCAGCACTAGGCTGAGTCTACACTGTGCTAACCCTCTCACAGTCTTCGTCCATTCTTAACCATCAGAAAGGGGGAGGAGGAGAAAGAAAAAATAAGAAAAAAACTGGCCTCCAAAGCTGTTATTCGGCCCTTTGGTTTACTGGTAAAGTATTGATTGGTTTCATGAGTGTGTATCAGTGATAAACATGGGTCTAAGTGTGACAGGCATTCTTACAACGGTGTGCTAGCTAAAGCTTACGTCTCAAACAGCTGCGTTCACTGAGGGGTTGCCATGGCTACAGAGTCTGGATGAGCTGGCTAATATCCGCCCTGACCAGAGAGAGCGGGAAGGTAATGGCCATGCACACTCATCCTCAGGGTTAGGTGTAGCTCAGTGGTAGGGCATTGGTGGCAGAGCATTTCACGGTAGATCATAAAGATACAAGTTTAAATCCCCCCCCCCCCCCCCCCCTCTGTACGTGACTTTGGATAAAAGCGTCTGCTAGGCCTAAATGGAGGATGACGCATCATCATTACATTATTCAACCCCCTTCACGTGTCCTACCTTAGAAAAACACAGTTATATCGCCACAGCACTGCATATGACTTCTTTCTGTGCTTTACCTGCCATTAGTGGCAGGGTTCAGAGATTAAACTGCCCACATCTGATGCACATTCACCATAGAAGTGATGTGGCAAAAAGAAGTCTCTGTACTCTGAGCCTGTAGTGTAACGTACACCGTGCTAGCTTCAAGTGACACGTACACCGTGCTAGCTTCGAGTGACACATTCTCTCCGAAAGCAAAATCAGCCCCCAACTGTGAGGTCACTCACACCCTCACACTTCAAAACAAATCCCCCACACACAAACACGCCCCATGAATCCAGTGTCATGCATGCATTTCTCACACAGGGACTCTACATCTTCCAACAACGAGAGATTGATTTCTGGAACATTCTTTCAGGGTGAAGAAAAAAAAATAACGGTCACAACACAACACACACTACCCGGATCCAGAAAGGATCGGTCTCTGCAACTGTTTGGTTCCCAGCAGACATTTCAGCTGCACTATCCGCAGCTGTCCTGAGCTTCTGAAACATGCTGCACAAGCAGCCCAAGCTACAAACATTTGAAGCCCTGTTACACAGACGTCCTGGTTCACCCCTGCCAGCCCTTCTACACACTTCCACTTCATCCCAAAGCTCACTAGGGGAACCAGCGACACAAATGCGTAGTGAGCCAACTTCAGTGAGTTATAACTTCAGGGGCTGGTGTTGTGCGGTGTAAACAATATCCCCATATGGCAAATATCAATCTTTCCCTGAAAGACACAGCTTGGATTCTCCTTCAGACAACGTGATTTCACAGAGCTTCGCCACACAACATGTGGGCAGAGGAATGTTCGGTTGGAAGGTAGAGAAGGAAAAAGATGAATACATTTATTTTAATCTCAGAAAAGGGCACTGTTGAAGACAAATGGATGTAGGTGGAATATATACAGCATGGTTTGAAATCCATCAAAAAAGCAAGGAAACCTCTAGTACATTTTTTTGGAATGTGTGCCGGTACAAGGAATTTCAGTAATCATTTCCAATCTGTAACATGACATTTGCACTAATATGTCTTTATACAAAAAAGCACACAGTCTGTGAATTGTTGGATAGTGACATCCTTGTCCCATCAGCAGACCTAATCCTCTTGGTTGTGTGGTTAACATCAGGAAGAGATGGGAAATCAATACAGCTTGTCAGGTACTTAAGGACACAATCCTGAAGCTCCTGGCTGACTTCGGCCTTCAGAGTTGGAGCTGGCTGAGGTGAGAACACAGAGGACATTGGAAGCTCATTCTATGGCATGACAGTGCAGTGACGGGGCAATCCACTGGTTGTGAGGCTGGCAATGGGACACACACACATACACACACACCTTGCCTGCGATGGTATCAAGGCCTAGAACTCAGTTGACTCATCGCTCCGGTACCAGCCAGCTGCTGGGGACCTGGCACCATGGCCAGCAAGCCGACCAGCTGTAACAGCTTACTAGGAAGATGGCTGTCAAGAGCGAGTGTGCGGGTGAACGATGCCTGTCACATGCCACTCGAGCTATTCAGCTCACCATGGGGCCCATTACCAGGCATGAGAACATTGCTAAACATAATCGCTATACTATCCATCACTGCACTGGTGGATGTTTTAAAATGAGCAGCACAACCATTTCTGTCAGAAAGGGTGTCTAGTTCCTTTCAATCTCCCCTAAATAATTACAAAACCATCAAATTGGCAGATGTGCAAAGCCAACAGTATGACATCACCCTCAATAACCAAGAGTGGCGCACAGCTCTTTTTGGAAAGACTTAATAGCCAGCCACATCATGTAAATCTCCAAACAATCCTAGCTACAGTGCTAAAAACGTACAAAATGACCAGTAGATTTTGATGTATCAAGCAGAGTAGAGTGGTTAAATAAGGCTGGGATGCTGACTCAACATTTCCACACCAACAACTTCCATTCAAGTAAAAATGTAATTGCTGCCCTAAAACATGTTTTCAGCCACTGAAAGTTAAACAGCGGCAAACACTTGTCAACAGCAGAAGCTAGGCAGCAGAAGCTAGGCAGCAGAAGCTAGGCAATTTATGACTTTCTGGTCGTTGAATGACGTTAACTTTGCATTCTCAGAAACATAAACCACCACCACCATAGTCTGAACACGAGTTTCAGAATGTTCTTGATTTCATTGCTGTAATAACTGAAAAATAACCATATTATCTTGACAGGGGGGGGGGGGGGGGGGGGGTAACCTGGTCCTAACCAGACTCTCGTACATTTCATTTGTACAGAGAGTCTGGCCTCGCTCCATTGACAAGCGTTGACTTCCTTGTAGGCGGGTACTCTGGGCAGATCCAATAGTTTTAAACTTCAACAGAGCCAATCTGATCTGCCATAACCAATCGCTAGCGTTCGCCTTAGCCAATTCCTTCACCACTACTGTAACAGAGCTAGCTGCCGTAGCTGTAAAATCAAAACTTTTCGCGAACCCCGTGGGGAGGAGGGCCACAACATCATGGCCACCAACAAAACTCAGCAAAACTTGTTCTTGCTCCGGCTTTAGCTGTTGGATATTCGGCAGCGTTGCCACATGCCGCATCTTTCTCCGCCGGCATTACGGAACTACAACACAAACTAGCACACGACATCAACGTCATCGTTCTCAGCCACTCCCTCTGTTCGCTGATTGGCCGGTTGAAAATCAACCTGAAAAATCTGACTTGTGTACCGAATGGACAGACCTAGTACAGAAGCAAAATCCAAATTGAGTGGAAGTAAATAGGATGGCAGAGCCAGGCTGGGGGTGGGGGGGGGGGGGGTGGTGGTATTGTCACACAAATCACCATTTTCTTTGAGGGACAACAATTGATGTTTCCCTTGGGTAAAGCCATGGTTCACTGATGACAGACTTGTGAGACGTGTACTGGCTCAGGTCCTGTAGAAGAGATTCCTGGCAGTAGCTTAAACCCCCACGCTTCACAGACCAATACCATCCTCAATCAGGAAGGTGGGGGGGGGGGATTGAAATTACCATCCTTAGCCATTCTAATCTCGCTGGCATTGTTTGGCAAAAAACGACAGTCCTCTTTAGCAGTGCTTAAAAGCCCACACACTCCATTGATCTAGTTGGCAGGAGTTGGCAGAAGGCACATGCAAACCACTATTTGTTTAAGTAGGGAAAAAGTCTTCACACAGAGCGATTGGAGAGTGCTGCACACAATGGAAAGAAAGTATCTCATGTAGTTAATCTTTGTATTGTTCAGCCTGAATCTTAAAGATCATGCATTGCTCTTCAATCAAGCATATCTGTGTGAAATGCAAACCTCCTGCAGAGTTCAAGTACTTTAATTACTCCTCACTGGGGATATCAGCCTGACCATATGCTTATACTAAAAAGAGAAAGGCACCGTAGAATATTTACCAACTAGCTGAAACATAATTAAAATGGATTAAATACTTAAACGGTGATGTATTTCATTAAGAGGGCACTCAAGTTAAATTATGACGTTGCAATGAAATATAGCATATGTAATTATTTATAATGATGAAGTTTGCCTCTTTTCAATTTGAATCCTTAAAACTAATGGCCAGGTAAGAAGCGAAACAAACATACTCTAAAGCTCGCCTTAGCATTAGTTGTTTCACTTTCAGCTTCATAGAGCATGATGCTCCACACAATATTTACTCACAGATTATGAAGTGAAGCCCTCGACCGATCACCATCTTAGTACCAGACTTGGCAGAGTCAAAGTTGAACTTTGATTACTTATATGGACATAAGTGAAGTCTAGCAGGAATTATGGCTGTGTATGATGGGCACTTATCAGTATCCACCCACTCCATAACATACACCCCACAGTTTATTTACCTGCCTCTTTTTTTCCCCACTAGAAATGTCCTCTCAGTGATAAATAACCCAGTAATTCAAAGAGTCTAAAAATAAAGGCAACTGATGGGAGTAGGTAATGTTTTCTTAATGTAAAAATGGCATATCATTGCTTTTCTAAAACAATACTGGTGTTTTTCTTCCAGCACAGAAGATCTGTCATTATAATAATGCTTCAATCAAAGGGAAATGTGTGGAAATGGTAAAGTCCAGGCCGAACCAATCAATCATAAATGTGGGCAAAATAACAGGACATTAGACATTTTGTTGGAAGAACAGAAGGCCAGTTAAAAAACGGCCATTGGGATTAAAAGCACCAATAGGACACACTTCATTGGGCAAACAAGTGTCAGCCATATACTCTAGTTTCCCATCACTGTCAGACTACTTGGCTAAGCACCCTCACAGCTAACATAGTAGATGGTTCTATTAGATGTCCACAGAAAGTGAAAGTACAGATTAATTTATGCAGCAGATTCTCTTCAGTTTGCACCGTATTTTGTTTAAGGAGACGTACATGATAAGTACATTTACATTTAGTCATTTTACATTTACATTTTACATTTGCGTCAAGTACATGCGTCAACATGGCAGAGTAACTGGTTTACAATGGGAACTACAAAAGTAAACTTTTCCAGATGTGCTTCGACGATGAGGGGCTGGGTACCATACAATCATGGTTAATTGCTCTGTGTCAGCATAAAAATACCACACAGAACCGCAGGTGCATGTAACACAACAGACAACACACACTGCACATGACACACACACACCACACACTACTCTGTATTGTATGGGGCATCTGGACAGGAAGCTGTTGGTTCAATTACCGCAGCTCCCCGGTACGGACAGGATATCTCACACAAGAGAGAAGCTCTCTGCAGCCACAGAGCCAGCACCACTCAGCACCAATGGAGAGCATGATGGGGTGTGTGAGAATGTGTGGGAACGAACAGACAGAGGAGGAGCAATAGAAAAGAGAGCGAGAGCAGGAGAGAGAGAGCGCGCGAGAGAGAGAGAGAGGACATATAGGGAGAAAAAGAAAAAGAAAGAGTGAAGGAGAAAGAGATAAGAGAGAATACGAGCTGGGCACTGGGGTGCACTGAATACAATACAGAAAAAAGGGAGACAAAACAAGCAGCGAATTCCAGAAAACAGAGCAATAAGATGAAGATACAGCTAAAGAGATGCTCCAATGTTGTCCCCTGCCTTATTTAGAAGCAGTGAGATGAACCTGCGTAGAAAAAGGATGGTGCCTGCCTCCCTCTCTGCATGTCTGCCTGTGTCTTAACTCTTTCCAGCCTCACTATTTCATGCTCCACTTCCGCACGTCTCCCCGGCAACCAATGTTTGGCTTGATTCCCTGCCGTGGCAACTCTTGACTATGTAAACGTGACACTGGTTATGGGCCCCTGACTGCGAGCACATTCATTGGATTAAGGCAACTTGGGAGTTAAAAATGAATAAAACACATTTGGATGGCTTCTCCCCAATTAATGACAACAACAAAAAACAACAATGTGAGAGAATCCACTTGCTAGTAAGTACTGAGTGTGGGGCGTTTGGGAAGGGATTGATAACACTTTGTTGTCAAATCTCTGACATTTAGTCTTACCTTAATGCCGACGATAATGCAGCCTCTGTCAGACGTCTGCAGATATTTACAACTAAAAAAAGAGAGCAGAGAGAGACACTCATGAGATTCCCTCACAGACATATTCAATATTAAAAGGTTTAGATGAAACAGTCTACAACACAGTACATGACAGGTGAGCCGGTCCCATATGCATGGCGACGGCTTCAGCAAATTAGAGCATTGTTATTCTACAGAGATCCTGTTCTACGGGAAAATGGGTATTTATAGGTTCTAATATATCCAGGACACCATATGTCACACTTTAATAGTCAGTGCGTCACAATTAAGATATACCTGAGGCAAAAGTATTTTTGTACTGACATACCAATTCATTAGAATCTGAGCTAGGATTACAAGGCAGTGACTTTAGCGTGGCAACAGCATGATAACAATATGTTTAACAGTTCTTTGGATGTTTTTCTTAGTGTCTCTTGACACCCAATAGCTTTCCAAGGACCTCATATTTCTACAGGATCATTCTGACAGCAAATTTCAATCACAGGTGCCAAGCCTCATATGGGGAGAAATAGTCTATTTTGTCTGAGCATGAGCTAATGGAACCAGCTGCAGAGCCCTTCAGAGGCGGACCTGTGACTGATAGAGGATGACTGAAAGGCACACTCAAGGTGGAACATCACCGTGAAACATCATTGGACACAAGCGCTCCCTCACTTTTCCCCTTACCTTGATACACCGCTTATAAAAATGGTAAAAATGGTCCTTCCAACAGGGTGTATCTATTGTAAGTTAACACACTTTCAGTGGTGTGTCATTTTAAGACAAATGAGACATAGGAAAATAAGATTCTGGTAATTTCCCTAAACCTATGCAGACAGCCTTTGCATGGCAAAACTACCAAACAATGCAACTCAAGACGGAGGGGTCAAACCAAACTGGTCCATTCAGGTGAAAGCCAACACAGGTCAATCTATCTAATTGGGAGTAATGGATATCTGCCAGGCATTTGATCCCCTGCTTACACATCAGTTCTGGGCCACAGCTCAGCTTTTAGCTCACTAGCTAGCACCAACAACTTAAACACTGTGAGGTAGAACCCCACTGTATTGGCAGCAAGGAGGTATAGGCCTCAGATTTCAGACTGCTGGTAACTGATATACCCTAATTTTTCAAATTTAACTGAGACAGAGAAAAGTTCAATCAAGAGGTTTTCATCTCTTCACTTTTACACTAACAGCCTTATTGTAAAAATAAAACCTGTGCATGTGACAACACAGCGAGGGTGAGGACATAACATATTTGCAACGATGGATGTAAGGTGTTTGCCTACATCACAAGCTTCACCAACTGACTGCACATATTACAAAAGAACCAGAAGAAATTCAGGTAACCTAAAATATCTAACAGGAACTCCAGGCAGCGCCCCTAAACTACACAGGAATTCCTGAAAAGGGACAAAATGATGTGATGATGAACCAAGCTTATTTTTTATTTTTTTACTAGCCTTAAGCAAAAACTACATTTGAGCAGCAACAAGACTAACAAAGCACACTGAGGTAGAACCCTTATCATGAGCCACATAAAAAGAGGCATCTGCATTCTTGTACTTCGGTTTTCTAAGCCCCCAAGGAACTGCATTGGGGAAAAATACTAAAAGCCTTACAGTTTTAGGAGGCTCCACAGACTATCCCATAGGTATAGCTGCTAATACTTGGGAAAGGCATTTCATCCCCTGGGGTCTCCAGAGGTGGGGCACAGGGGCATATCACCACCAGTAATCTGAAGGAGTAGCATACACCACATGAGACTCCATTGTTCAATCCACCAACTTCTCCCACTCTTTCTCCATACAAGGTAAACATGGCAGGACCACTCAGACAACGTGGTGCCATAGAAACCTACTAACGCAAGCTAAAAATTTGGTTTTAATAAAGCTGCACTCTATGGCATCTCCCCCACAAAATCATATTCCCTTAACATGATTAAGAGGGTGTGAGAGAAACAGCAGAGGTCAATTAAGTCACCTCACCTAGTTCATGATTAAACCACCCCCTTCATGACAAAACACTAATCCAATCTTTTTAGCAGCTGCCCAAACAATGGGAGTGGCCCTATGCTAGGTGTTAAACAGAAATCGGATTCATCTTAAGTCATTCCAAATGGGTTTATGTAGTAAGACGGTGTTTTGGTGTTTGGCATGCTCATGCTGCAGTATCTCCACATACTCAACAGAGAGGACGCTCCCCATGATGTCTTGGAACTTAAATATAGGTGCCACATTCCAGCCACAATGTATTTAGGTTCTGGAACCCATCCATTTGTGGTGGGTGCAGGATTCCCTAATTAACATAGGCTGTATGATACACTGATATGGCATTAAGATTGGTTGGTTTTTCTAGCTCTACCGTAACAATCTACTCCTGCTGTTTTGTTCTTGGGGGTACTGTAGCACTGGAAACAACAAGGGCAATCTAATCATGTTATTCTCTTGGAATCAGCAGAAGTTCTGAACCTGGCTTTGTTTGTTGAAACAACCCCAGCCTGATCTTCTAATGAGAGTAAGGCACAGTGACATAAAACACTCTTAACCTGCCTCACTGCAGCACAGGTCTGTGGACAAACTTCTATTGAATGGTTCTGGCCTTGTGACAGTGTGTCTCCTTACAAAAGCAGGTTTATTTAGTCAAAGCTCTCTAACGACATTATTTGAATGTACAGGCAGCTTTGTATTCATCACATGTATTCATTGAAAATGAAGGAAACGCCAACATCATCCTCGCTTAAAATGTGTGGTCAGGTTAGTGTCACTAAATCATTTGGAACATCCCAGATCCGCTTTGATACCTCACTGACAGAGAGGCCCGCTAATTGTCTGGTGTCTTCTGCAACCCTCCCATGGATCATTGAAGCACCAGCTATGCAATTAGCTAAGTGGGTCCTTTGGATGTGGGTTCAGTAAATGTAGTGACGACATGGTGAAGAGTCTGTATGCCTACTGGCCCACCTGCCTTGCACTGTGCTGTGCTGTGGTGAACATCAGTGTTTCTCCTATAAATCGTGCAGGTTTGGCAGCATCAAGCCAATGAATGTAGTTTAAGTCACCCTGTCCTTGGGATCACTTTGTTTTAGCTCTTGAATATACCGAACTATGGAAGCAAATCAGTGAAATAATGTTTTGAATTTGAAAAGGCATTGATTCTTAATATTTAAATTTCAACATTCGGCGGTGTTTACATTTCAATATTAAGTATTCAATGCTTTTTAAAATTAAAAACATATGTAACTGATTTGCATCCATACCGAATGGACAAATATTTGAATGCTACATGCTGAGCCATCAAGCGCCTCGTCAGTCTAGGGTTTTCGGTGTACCACCAGGCCTAAAAAGAATTATATGGGAAACTCTGTACCCGTTCTGCATTTTGATTCCGAAACAGCATCAGAGACAATTCGGTATAAGAGGAATAAGTACTGTAAAAGACAAAAGCCTTTTCCAACTCCTATTTGAGCAGGGGCATATCGACCACCGCCTGCTGGCCAGGGGCTACGGGGCTTCACTGCTGAGAACAGCTTCTTATACTCTCCACGGACACAAACTACCGTCTCTTCCATAGGGGTACGGAACAAGCGATCGATGAACAAAGAATCCCGCTGAGACCAACATCCTGAAAGCACTCCTGTTCTGAGAGTGTTCTCTCCACTGAGATAATCAAGCAGATAAGGAATCGCACACTGAGCTGGTTCTCTAAATCATACTGCCTAAATCTTTTAAAACGACAGCTTTTGTAAAAGGTATGCAACACCTATGGCATTTAAATCTTCCTAATGTAATCCAATACTGTGAACTGTTATTGTCAAGGCACACTGATAGAACATGTAGTAAGTTCAAAATCAGAATCAGCTTTATTTCGCCAAGTAAGTTTGCACAAACAAGGAATTTACTATGGCAGGAAGGCCCAAATCAGGTATGTTTATAGGCTGGATCAGTCCTAAAAATCTGTGATACCCGTCCAATTCAAATAATCCCATTATCACAGTTCAGAATAGATATAGAGAAGAAGGAAACACACAAAACAGGCTTTCTTATTTATCAACACTGTACATCTGAGCAGGGACACACGTCCATCAACAACCTGCATCAAGAAACATTATGATACACTGACGTTTAAGCAGTCCAGTAGTTTTCTTGATTCATATGTTCAAGGCTGTGGGCACACATTAAAGACCGTGGACGAGACAGACGGACTATGATCTCATCACTGATTAGATGCAAGTCATTAGGGTATCACCTCTTCTTCAAGAAAGCGACCCTTATGCCAAAAGGTGAACGAGTACTCGGATGCCTACAGCATGAGTAAACGCCTATTGAGTTGCTCCCTTTCTCTTGCAGTCAGCTCTTCTTTCATTGTGTTTTTTTTTAGCGAGGGTTCAAGACATCTGCGGTGCAGCTGTTGCTCGCCCTCCCCGTCAGAGGTGAGAGGGTCAGGAGGTCAGGAGCCCTGTGTAGACAGCATTTAATCCTGGCTATGGCCAATCGCTGGAAATCAAACACCACACACACAGACTACATACAGGCCCGTCTCCAGTCTCACTGCTTTACAAGGCAGCCATCCCTCCCCCCCTCTAGAGACAAGCAAGATTCTAAATGATTAGGCCTACTCTCCCAGTAAGGAGGGGCATAGCCAGTAATTCAATTAGGCAGGCCCTCAGCCCTTCTCCCAATGCCATGAATGGAATCAAGCACATCCATCCAACTGGGGACTAGGAGGAGGAACAGCAACTGTGTTTACATTCGTGGTTTACATTAAACCTGTGCCCTGAGTGCATATACGTTTGTACTCCCACTCAAGAACTGTTTTCCCACAGAAGCAGATGCAGAGGTCACATGGCTGTGTTTCCTTGTGCTGTCAGGTAGCCTGACAACCATATACAGGAGAGAGGCGAACCTGACAGGGTTTATTGAGTGCCTCTGCACGGCTGTCATCAACAAAGCCATGAGAAGCGAGACTGAAGCGGCACCTGAGGAACAGGCGCGTAAACCCAGTCCAAATAAAGTAGAGGATTAGGGGACCTCAGTCCGTTGAATTAGGAAGAGGAGACACTCATTCTGCTAAGTGCAAATAATTCATTATTTGTGAAAGATTTTAATTCCATATTCGATTACACTTTGCCTAAATTATATCAAGAAATCGAGAACTTCTTTTGCATCGTGTCCTCACACATTCAGAATACAAATTGGGATCTAATAAGATTACTCATTAGGATGCTGCCATTTTAAAGTGCGGCCGAGAGCTCTCTGGACCGCATGACTGTGGCTGGGATGGACAGGCGGTCTTCAGAGAAAAGAGAGAAAGCTGGAGGCCAGAGAGAAGGTCTGGGATAAACTGTCGCTGTCACTGCAGGTATGGCGGGCATGCGGCAGACCGGTCTTAAATGACACTCTACGGTCCAGGCTCGCTCCCGATGGCACTCTGCCATTTTGGTAAGGGTAGAGCAGGGCACTGTTTCCCCCTTACAGCCACCCCACCCCTCTCTCATTCTCCTGCTCCCTTCCATCCGTCAAAGCGGCAGGGGCCTCCCATGAGGCTTACTGTATTCAGGACGGAGGAAACTCAGTCTGGCGCTTAGGGACCTTGGTGGTGGAGATACCAGCTGCCCGGCATTAATGACATAGCAAAGCAGCTTGAGCTAACCCTGGTCAAAACTAGGGAATTCCACTTGCTTACTAGATGGCATTGCCGTGTCCAATAGATAACATACCCATGTTCCAACCAATGGGAGAGAACCCAATTCGCTTAAAACATTCAACTGTTTTGAGCTTTGTCTCGAACGAGCGGAACCATCTCTTCCACCTCAGCCCCAACTGAAAATTGAGACTAGGCTAGTCGACAAGTGTTACATCCCCCACCCCCAGAGAAGGCCTGGTGTCAGAAATCACCCTCACGAGCAATCCCTCTAATCTTTGTTACAAATCAGCAGTGGAGATCGGAGAGATCTTTAATCCTCTAGCTGAGTGGATATCTGCGTGCAGGCATTGAACGCCTGCTGTCTCGTCCTACCGCATCCAGAAAAAAGTACTACAAAAATGACAAATCAAGGTATATGGAATACAAGGCTGCATAATAATAACTGGAAAATAAAACAGACCTGCTGTCCTTGTAACCTGTGGGAGACTGGAGATTACCTTGCCTAAAGGCAGGTAAACTGACCTGCAGGAAACAAATAGGCCTTTGGCACTAGGGAGAGGCACAAGGACATTGAAATAAGAGAACAACATGACAAGCTGGCTCAGAGGGCTGTGCCTGACCATTGTGGAAGAACAATATAGCTGCGAGCAGCTTGGTTCGATGCTTTCTGCTTCGCAGAGGCTATGTCCCTTGGATGTCAGTCCTATTGTGTGGCGCAGGCAGCAGCCTCTCCCACTCTCATTCAGAGACATTAAATACCCTGCCCTATTTTGTGGTGCACAGACAAGATGGTAATAGAACACACAGACAGACATACTGTACACGCACAATCCTCACATGTCCTGTTGCAGTGTGAGATGTTAGATCACAACCCATTTCCCCCCCAAAAGAACTGACAGCTTGAGCTGGTTTATAAAGCCATCTTGATTGCATCAATGATTTTTCAATGCTTTACGAGTGGGACCGTTTCACTTGAAACAGGAGAGCTTACAAAATGCCACAAGTATCACCAATTAAAATGACTAGTGCACACAGTGCCCGTGATGCAGTCGGTGAGTAAGATGTCATGACACACACATGAAATGGGCACATTGCCCGTGATACAGCCGATGAGTAAAATGGCACTGGAAGATTTCAGAAATAATTGATAGTGCAGTGCCCGTGATATAATCTCCACATCATCTAGTCACTTCTGCACATCATAAAAGCTATTTCTCATTATCCGATCCACTGGCAGCGACTAAATTCGTGCAGGTCCACATATTCGCTCCTCGTAAGCGGCTGAGCGAGCGGAGGTGGGATTAGCACATACTTGCATATCCTTTCTTGTTGCGCTAGAGTGTTATGCTAGCTAGTTTTGTTTTGACTGGCAACATGTCTGATGTTGCTCGTCCACAAATGCCCTTGTTTAAACTAGCATGGCAAATGAAGCTCATTCTGATTCTGCATCTATTTATTTATAATAAACGCATCAAATATGGTCCGCTTCTCTTGCTAGGCGACCCGTTCGCCTGACTCCAGTGGCGAAAATCTGCTATCAATTTTGGGGGGGACGATTATATGACATTTTCTCAAGAGCAATTCCTGAGGGGGACACCAAAATTACTGCTGTAACACATAGCCTACATTGTATTATGTTAAATGTATACTATTAAAATGTCCTTATGTTTACAGTGATTTATTGGGGGGGACAAATCCAATTTTTCCCAGGATGGGGGGGGTCACCTGATTCAAATGAATGGTCGTTATCCAAGCCTGATAACGACCATTCATTTGAATCAGGTATGTTGGAGCAGGGAAACATCTAAAACATGCAGGGCAGGGGGTCCCGAGGACCAGGATTGAGAACCACTGGGCTAGACGATAACGATTTAGGTCAAACTTACAATAACCTATTTGGGATAGAGATGCTATACTGGAATTTAAATGGGAACGATGGTCATGATTTTCTCTGTTGGGACTTGCGATATTGCACAAACACTAAGAACTGGATCTTCAAAACAGATGGCTGCTTCAAAGCACTTGGATTGTGCGAAGAGATCAGACAAACTTGATCTGGGTTTAGCTCTCCTCTGTACCATGTCCATTTCTATTGTGAGGTGACATGTGCTCACAGAATTCCAAACAAAGTCCATGTTTCAGGAGTAGGGTAAACTGGTTTGAGATTTGAATCTGAAAATATTGTAGTGTAGGAACGACTCTTAAAGCTGCAGAGTTCTGAATGTGTTTTTGACAGGATCGCTGGGGGTCAGATGGTTGGGGATCAGATGGCTGAGTGGTTAGGGAATCAAGCTATTAATCAGAACGTTGCCGGTTCGATTCCCGGCCGTGAAAAATGACGTTCTGTCCTTGAGCAAGGCACTTCCCCCGTACTTGCCTCGGGGGAATGTCCCTGTACTTACTATAAGTCGCTCTGGATAAGAGTGTCTGCTAAATGACTAAATGTTGGCCTGTTAATGATGTATGAACAGGTACTGCGCGAGTGACCTGCCACTGAAACTGGACTAGCATTTCAGCTCTGCTGCAGTGTGCACACAAAAACACAAGAGGAGAGGTGCTTGATTTCATACGTGATGTGAAATATGTCATTTTCCCCCATGCAGTGCAAGAAAATGACCATCTACGCTACTGGAGGTCAATAGGCACAGTCACTTTTGGACAGATTCCTGTCTGATGTTTACAGGGGGTCATAGAAGGTGGTCAACACCAAGACCACAGGAAAGAACCACATATCTGTACTCTTAAGTAAGCCAATTGTCACTTTTGCTGTACATGGGGCAACATGCTTACAGCCAACCAGCCAGGGAGAGGACCGCATTTTAAGGATGGTCAGACGCATGGTGACGATGCGTAAATGTCATAGATGCGGTGCGAACATTCTGCCCGGCTTCTGCCCCCCTCATCCATCCATTTACCAGATGTGAGATGATTTACGGTCTGCCAAAGCAACCTGTGTCATTCCTTCCTTGTGACGGTGCTGCAGCTGAGGTGTTGACACGCTAGCCGTGGGGCTGAGGAGGAAGAGAGCCTACCAAGTGAACCGGAGAGAGGACGCCGGAGAGAGGGAGAGAGACGGGGGGTGCTACCGTTTCCCGCTAGGTCAGCAGACTAGGGCTGATTCCAGCAGGGTTTATCTTTCAGCAGGAATACCACCTTCACACCAGAAGGAGGGGGAGAGGAGAGGGGAAGGGGGGAGAGGGAGCGGTGCATACTCTTGACAAAACACTATAAAGAGTAAATGCATGGCGGTTAATACTGGGATTACCAAAATCCTGAACAGACAACAGTAGAGATGTCTCAGAAGGGATGAACTATTCTTATGATCCCATTCACCCAGTTTACTGGCTGATATTCTGTACTGCATGGCATATCTGATTTGTAATGGGAAAACACTTGTCTACATTGATTGCCAAGGAGGAGCTTCAAATAATGTAAACGTATTCATGTAATAGCCAGTGAAGAGCAGTGATAGGAATGCCCAGAGTAGTACACGATACACTCATGGCAATTTACCTGAATGTCCACACTAAGGGTGAGTGAAAGGCTTGGCAGTACTGCGAGCCGCCATCCCATTAGAGAATCTGTTGTTGTTAACCTCAGGGAATGTGGGCCAATTGAAGCCAACGCCAGCTCGACACCTGAAACAGGCAATAGAATCTGGACTTGGGAGCTCACAATGTTGCTCATTCTTTAAAGACTGGCCCAGGCTGCCCAGCAGAACAATGCCAAAGAGGCTACCAGCACCAGGTTTCTATGTCGATACAGTGCAACAGTCAGATCCCCGGCCTGGCTAATTGGAAATTGTCTAAGCTTCACAGTATAAGGCAAATACATTCTGTGAAGCTCCAGTAAGACAGAGACACTATTTATCACGTTAAAAAGGGGAAGCTCCCCTGAGTCTGCCCTGAGGGTGTGTACATCACTGGAGAGGACTAGCAACCCAAGACAGGACAAGGCTAGCTTTATTCCTCAGTCCAAGAGACAAATGCCTGAGACCATCTTAAGAGAGGGGAGCAACAATGCACTGTTTGTCTCAGCAACCAGAGAACAAAAGCTCTTCAGAAATATCAAATAGGAAAAAAGTGCACAGAAATAGAGATTAAAAGTTTATAGAACAATCACATTTCAATCAGGAAAAGCAGAAATACAGACATTGGATTATCACAATTAAATTCAAACTGGGTCCAGAAGTGATTAGGCCATTTGAAAGCCAGGGCCAAGGCAAATAAGTAAACCCTTGAAGCATAAAAATCACAAGCTTTTCATTAGTCTCTTACAGAAGACACTAACTATGTATTCAGCAGAGCCACAGCCAAAACTGTAGAGTAAGGGTTAAGAGTCCAGTCCTGATTTTTGGTCATTGTTTAGCCTTGTGTCCACTTCTGATATTTACAAAATGGCATTTTATCAGGGTACCCAATACACAGCACTGTCTGAGAATCAAACAACACAGCCAATACAGATGTTAATTAATGTAAATCCTTACCTATATAACTTGTGCAAATTGGAGCCTTCACCCAACTGAGCATTCACAGTCCTTTCAATAAACATAAGCCTTGTTAATGACTGTATTTTCCACAGTCAACTGGTTTAGTTTCCTTGGACACCATTAACCCCATCGCAAACCAGCTATTCCAATGAAAAATGAGCTCCCTGCCACCTTCCATTTGAGACAAGTGTATTAGTAATGAACCAGGGGGGCACTTGAGCTATACTATTCACAAGTACTAAACATGAAACCATGATTTAATCTCCTCAGAAACAATTAATAAAAATCCTATACTGTTTATGATGAAATGGGATGGATTTTGCAAGGAACATTATTATTCGCCCTAACATTATTTCCGTTAAGAGAAACTGGTAAGGCAGTGCAACTGAAATGTCCATATGTAGCCTACGTGGGCCTTTATGTCATTTTACACAAGTCAATGAAAAACGAGACAAACCACAAGGTTCTTAACATGGAACACCTCATTAAAACGGCCTCTCTTGAATGAATACCCTTCTAAGATCCAGGTGACATTGCAAGGCATTGACCCATCCCTGAATACGTCAATATCCTCATCTTGCACCATTATTGTGGCCGATGACAGCAGCAACAGGCCCACTGGACTGGTTCAGTTTAACGTGGAGTTTAACGTTAACCGTTATATCTACTTAGTTGCGTTAGCGACCACTGGCCCCTAGCATGCCACACAAATAAAAGGCTATTTCCATCCATTTGATTAACGTTGAGCTGTCCACATGTAATGCAATCCAGCTGCCACACTCATGACGCAGTCTTTAAGAAACTTTTTTAGCCAGGAGAGCTAAAGCAGAGCACAGAGGGTCTGAGGACTCTTTCGCCTAGCCTCTTTCTGTCCCCATTTTCAAAGCTGGGAGGCCTGGCTGCACTCCCATTCACTCTTCCTTCACTAATAAACAAAGAATGGATTCCCTTATATAGCCCTATTGAAAGAGCACAGAGGCGACATCAGAAATGCTCATGCAAGGAATGTCATATAGTTACTTTATTTTTTTTTGAGTCATGGAGGTTTGGGCCAAAGGCATAAGAGGCATTGGCACTGAGATTGTGTAATGGTGGTACATTAATAGGCACTTAAAGAGCTATTTGTGGAAGAGTGCATTGACTAGATGGTGCACAGTCAAGTTGGCCATGTTTGACTGGGCTGGAAAGGACATAGGTTACATTAGAACATAGAAACAATTTTCATATAGGGCCATTAAGAAAAACGATCTTCCCACAGTGTGCTTAAAATGCACGAGCCCATTAAGGGGCCTGAGGTTGTTACAGTCAAACAGAACTGCCTGCTCTCAAGTCCTGTTTAAAATATAACAAGACCATTGTGCTACAGAAGTCCCTTAATTTCTAACAAATAGAAAACAATGGGCATCGTGATTTGATTATACAGCCAGACCGGTTACAGTGTACGTCCTTTTCAAAAACCAACTAAGGTACATGAAGGTTCCATGTTCCCATGATGGATAATGGTCACAGAAACAACTACATGCCTCGGTGCTTTGTTAACTTTATGCCTTCAGGTCCGTATAGACTTCGAGCAAACATTGACACCCTTCTGCAAAGTGCAAATTCCTCCACCGTAGTCTGTACAGACCATCAAACACTGGTTAAGAGGCCATGTGTATCCAGCAGGGATCAAATGCCAGTATCCTGACTCACCAAAGTCAGAGCCTCGACCATTAGAATAATTTGACATTTCCGAGGTCTTGTGGAGGTGCTCAAGCCAGGATAACTTATCATGAGGGTGACTTAAAACTGGGGAAATGTGCCAGTCAGCTTTGAGAAACAACAACAACAACCGATTTAAATGTCATTCTAGACCTACAGACACCTTACACAAACTGTAGCCTAGCCCACTGAACCCTCGTCCAAAGCCGTAAGAAAGTGTGAACTTCCAATCTCAGCTGTCTTAACCTACCCCACCCATGAGGTTGGAAACATTTGAACACCTGTGATGGGACTGAAACCCTGAGCCTCAACCAAGCTAGCAGCTCAACATTTGCTGAAACAATCTATCCTTATGGGAAAACCAAGAATAGAACCTCCTAAAGCAAGACTGGGGAAAAGGCAGAGCAGAGGGGAGGAACACATTTCCAACACTTAAATGCTTGTGAACTCAACAATACATGCTACGCTTCCAGGGGAATTCCAACACAGGAGGTAATTTCCAGTGTGGTTACTATTCAAGTGTCAGAAATAATCCTTGATGTGTTATGAATGTTGAAATTGCACCAACAAATAAACGCAGGGCTCTGTTCTGGGCCATCAGCAAACTGTTCATAATGAAGTCAACCCGACACGAACCCCACTTGACACACAAACTGAGAGACGTTCGTTAGTCAGACATACATCATGCACAAGGCTAAACAAGGTCATAGGGTCAAAAGGAAATGACAAAAGGCCATCAAAAGAGTCAGATAGTATGGTCCACAGAACACATGTGGCTTCATGAGTGTCGCGCAAGTCCACATTGCGATAGCAATGTGGTGGTCACATACAAGTGGTGGGCACCTGATTACGGTCATTTTTGTCCCGGTGACTAAGCGGCATGAGTCTAGGGAGTGAACCATGCCAACAGGGCATTCTGCCAGAGCCACAGTCCAGCAATAGCAAAGGTGCTCAGCTGCAACCTCAAACACATTGCTGGGCAGATCCTCTTTCAGCTGGGATGAGATGACAGTTAAGTTGGCCTGGGCCGAACCCCTAAAATTAAGAGGGGGGGTAGGTGTACTGTGTCAATCTGGATTTGGCCCAGAGGCCATTGAACCATCTTAGGGATACAGTTTGATGGGAAGGTATCATATCCTATGTCTGATTTTGCCATATAAACATTTTCAATGGGCTAATATTACAACAAGTATATTAGGCAAGACCTTCTAAAGTATTGTGGTGAGCCCTTTCCCTTAAATAAAAACATAACAGTCCAGCAGTATGTCAAAAGACAAGCCTGTCTGATGATTTAATCAGGGTCAGTATCGCACACATTGCTTTCTAATGTTTGCAGAGATCTAATACATGAAAAAGGGCAGTCAACATAAACCAATCAAATTTAAAATATTTTTGTATTCTAATCTAACAAGAAAACAGAACTATAGCTTTGTAAACAACACACAGTGCAAGTAATTAGCTTATACTGACACACTTGAAATATTTATAGCCAAAGTGCTTTCCTACATCCGTTCCTAGAAGATACTTAGAAGCTGGTAAATCGAGAACTAGGTCTAAAAGTAATTCAAGTCATTTTATCTGTCTGAAAGATAAAAACAGACACTGTCCTATCAAGACCTAAATACTGATTGGCACGAACCCTTGGATTTAGACTCTAGATAGTGGGGTTGCATGTTTTCGAATATCAAGTTTGGATCTCAGAGACTACTGAAAGAAGATTTAAAAACAGATACCATATTAAACATTATTGTTTAATATCTCAACGATTGTTTAGAATATAGTTGACCAATTCAAGATTAGATTTCTGATTAGGGAGACTTCTTATACGGGAGTCAGGTTAGAAAATCGGGCTAGTAATCAGAAGGTTGCTGGTTCGATTTCTGGTTGTGTCAAATGATGTTGTGTCCTTGGGCAAGGCACTTCACCCTACTTGCCTCGGGGGAATGTCCCTGTACTTACTGCAAGTCGCTCTGGATAAGAGCATCTGCTAAATGACTAAATGTAAATGTTTACAGTCCTGTAGCAAGATAATGCTTCAGGTCAGGCAAACCATTTAATGCTGGTCTAAGGGCATCTTTTAAAATTGCAGATTCTTTCAGAACAGAAGATATGGACATGGGGAAGGCATCAATTTCAGTGTACAGTATACAAATACAATGATGGAATCAGAGAAGTGAGATATATCTGGCAGGGAGCCATATGTTGATTTGCTATGCAAATGAGAAGTAATGTATGCAAGTTAAAGGTTGGTGGGCTAGACAGTATATTCACTTACTTTCCATTGAAAACAAAAAATGTACATTAGCATCTTGATAGTATACTGTAGTATTTCATCAGTTGTTGTTGGCAGCTTCTTGGGATGGCTACGGCTGTGACTCTGAATGCCGCGTGTGTTGCCTGCTGCTAATTTTAACTGCTCATATGAGAATGTGGGTGGGACAGAAGCAAACTGGGTCTGGGTCTCCTTCTCTCGGTCTTGGTCCAAACTAAGGGTTAAGCACTGGCAGGCACGACGACAGCTTTGAACTTCAAAGGAGACTGGCCACAGTCCTGGAATCTTGTGATTTGACTCTTCTGTTAAAGGTTCCTCATGCCAAGACTGGGTCACAATGGAGTGTGAAATTCAGAGATCTTGTCGTTAACGTGCTCTATGACAGCCAGGTCTGAGTCTGCGGCTCCTATATGACTGCATGTGTTTAGCATCTTTCAACACTAGCCCTGAAAGGTGCATTTGCTGCATTACAAGTAACTGCTGTGACTCATGTGAACCACCACCTACAATGGTGATTCATTCTTAAGATACACCACTACTGCCATCACTTAAAATGGCTCCAAACATCAACTCATTCTTCACACATCCTCATCTACCCAGGCACCAATTGCATCGTGTTCCCCTTCCCTTCCAGATCTCATCTCGAACCCCTTTAGCCTGAGTGAATCCACCCCTGAACAGAGCCACCGACCTGGGCTAGGGAATGAGCGTCCACTCCCCTCCCTTGGTCTAAAACGTTTATACGGCACATCCTGTGATTATGCCGCCGACCGGGTCAGCAGCCTTGACCGCTCATTACTTCCTCTCTGGTCTGCGGTGACAGCAGAGGCCTCACTCAGAGCAGAATACAGACGGGATCGATACATTAGCAGAGCCCTGGTGATTAACTCCTCCACGACCAGATGCTGCTAGCGTCAGAGGTCTTTAAGTGCCATAAACACATGGCCGACAATCAGCGCTTCTCTTGTCTTCTCTGAGACACATTGTACAGTGGGCCTGTGGTAGT
Organism: Osmerus mordax; assembly: GCF_038355195.1. Taxonomy (NCBI): domain Eukaryota; kingdom Metazoa; phylum Chordata; class Actinopteri; order Osmeriformes; family Osmeridae; genus Osmerus; species Osmerus mordax. Next base: position 13,413,697 of record NC_090062.1, on the reverse strand, counting down.
GTCATGTGAAATACTAACCACAAGCCCTGAACCAAACTACACGTCAATCAACTCAATACATGGACAGTCATTAGGATAGAATCAGCACAAAACCTATATTACGCTATATTATCATAGAAAAGAGCATGGCTAAAAAGTTGTTATACACCCCACTATATACTCATTCTGATCATTTAGGTACCCAACAATAGGGTGTATACTTAACTATATAAATTGCATTCATGGGCACCTAAAAGACAGTTCTCTTCTCACTAAAAGCAGTTTCATAAAAGGCTCAATTGTGATTATAAATACTGCCTCTATTCATGTCACTGATGGCAACACTGATAATTAAACAAGTGAACCATTGAAACAGAGAGCATATTTGTCAATCACACTGCTTGGAGAGATTGAAGCTTAGACATGCTAATAATGGACTGGATGAATGCACACATTTCAAAGGTCACAGCATTTGCAAAATACGAGAGAAAGAAACCTTTTGATTAATGCTTTTGGTTCATGCATGTTCGATCTTTGGTCAGTATGGAGAATGAACTAGATGGACAGGGCTGCACACCGAGTATTCCTAATTCCTAATCATCTGTCAATCAACTTTGAAAGAATGAGAGACCATTCTCCCAGCCCAAACACGTCCCTCCAATAATACCAGTGAGAGGAGTATAAACAAAAAGGATGGCAGACCCAAAATACGAGTAATATCAGCAGATGCAACAAAACCAATCTGGAATGTGTCACAACAGAGCACTCCATCTTCCCCCAAGGAATTACATACAGAGTGCATCATACAAGGCCATGTGTCTTTTGTGACACACCAAGGACTAAGCAGGAGGATTTACTTTGGCTCATAAAACTGCCAAAAAACCTCACTTGCACAGCAAACATGTCAAGCATCCCTGTCGCAGTCTCGAATGACCATGTCAGCCTCTTAACAAGCACTGAACACATCGTTTAACCTACAACAGTGCAGTCCATCACATATGACAGTGAATATATACTGTAAATTAACCAACAGCCTGTGTGATGAAATGTTTTGGATATACCATTTGCTTATTTGATAGATATGTAGTTTAAATATGTCCTGGCACAACCACAATCAATAAGATTCTCTAATAGGCTGCTCTATGCAAGGGGTGTGGCACCCGCATGTACTGCAAGTGAACACAGCATCGTTGTATCACGCTGTAGTCTAGTATCAGAGATCGGAACAATGAGCTTCCGAATAAAAAACAATGCAACATATATATTTTCCAGTATTGGTAAAACATATATCATGGTCTTCTCATATTGTCATGGGACATTCTGTATTATTGAAACACGTGTAACAACAGTAGGCTAGGCTAACGGAAAATATGAAACTGACAGACTTTTAAAAGCAGTCTAAACTAGCCTGTATATTTACTGGTTTTACGGTTGCTTTCAAGCAGAGCACCTGTTCGTAAACAATCTATGGCTATTCCTTTATGCATTTTTACAAACAAAGTTGATGCCACAACCATACACCAAAGCCGAAACGGTTTATTGTCGGCCACTAGACTACGAGGAAAACTTCCCAAATCTGTACATACCCAGCCGTCAAATAATTCTATTTATCTCTGACAAAGTTTAGGAAAACTGTCAAGGTGCCTGGTGTCGTACAGAACAGCGGTGGGACAGAGTTTGGGTTTAGCCTAATGGCGGCTTAATTTTGTTACCTCAAGCTCCATTCAGCACGCAATAACCGCCTGATTACACCTGATGCAGGCTTCAATTTGTATAAGAAAAGTGAGAAGTACAACTGTAACGCTGAATTACTTTGTAGCCAAATGGTAGACGCACCTACGCCAATATATCACAGCCTGTTTTACAACATGCCCAATTTGGGAATCTTATAACACTGCTCGATAGCAGAAAAAAAAACATATCCCCACACATCAAACGCAATCTAACATTGTGCCAACCTAGGAAACTCTAATAAGTGATCAAATGGCCTACTAAATGTATCAACCTTTCAAAAATGCTCTGCGCAGGCTATGAAATGTAATTTTAAAAGTCGTTCAAGTTATCTGTACCAAACAATATAAATGAATGAAAGACTGGAAGAAAATGCATTATTTCAACACAAACAAGCCATCACCCGACTGAGTAGACACCCGACTACGATTAGAACAAATAACTAAATAATTTTCTTCAAACATTCCCCTGCTGGATCCATTCATCAGACAGGCAAGCTTCGATGTAACCTTGCCTGCAGTAATGCAATGCCTAAGTTGCATGCACAATTTATATTCAAGCCTGGTCAGAGCAGGTCAAATTTCGACGACTATTGGCAAAGAATGAATAGGAAAATAATTCTGTAAAATGCGCAATCATACCTGCGAATCTTCTACAGTTTCATTGCAAGAAGCCAGCCTTCAGATGCACATAACCAACACTCCTGTCTCTCTAGAGAGAAAAAACCTCGTTGTGGAAATCTCCAAATGGCTAAATAGTAGGCAGAAGCGTTTGAACCCCGGCGTTCGCCAAATACTTATGTACGAAGGAAGAGCAACGTCGTGGGAATTGTATGGGTAGAACAACATAAAGTAAATATATAACAATATTAAACGTTGTTTTTGCATCAGTGTGGAAACTTACTTAATTTAAAGCCATCTGGACATCGTCAGCTACGCCAGGGAAACAGAGTCGCAAGATTCGAGGTTTGTCTCCGGTATGAAGCCGGCTGAGCCTAGAATAAAAACGCGCGTCTCAACCAATACATGAAGGGGAGGGGGGATTTGTAACCCTTCGCTCTTAAAGAGGAAACGCGTCATATCCGAGGGACTTTAAGTGCGTTGTAGTCCATTTAGTTATTACAAAATAATGGGGCTACAATCAGATGAACCTATCATTATACTTACTATTGTTATCTGTGTCAAACAGATGAGTGAATGTAAAAATCGGAGACGCAAAAAACTGTTGAGTCACAAGTGAGCTGTAGAAAGGGAACAAGCTAATTTTGAGTGATTTAACTGATACTGTTGGTCATCTTTCATCTAATATGTTACTAAGCAACACGTTTTTCAACGAAAGGTATTTTCTATTGCTCTGTCCCTAATTGATTACATGCATACTTGTGGTCTGTGCGTAGGTTATAATACTAAAGGCTAATGATGAAAATAAACCAACAACATTTTCTTTAAAGATTTTACATACATTTTTGTTTCACTCTGACACATTTCCATGTTCTGTGATTTTCTTTGAACAAGTAGCCACAGGCAGTGAACATGCTCTCAAGTTGGCTACATAAGTCTGTCAGCACCACATGAAAGACTGACTTAAGGCAAAACCTGTATCTTATCACTCTTATAAGATAACTTCATATTGTACATTATAAAAAAATCCGAATGGATCAAAATAACTTTGTGTGAGCCTCTCTGTGGCTAATACAGATTTTTAAACCTTTTTTCAGCTTTATTGGACAGAGACAGGAAGTATAGGGGAGAGAGAAGGAAACAGGCATGCAGAAATGGCTCATGCCAGACTCAAACCCTGGGGGCTGCCTCAGTCTATATGGTACACAGCCTACCCGGTGAGGCACTGTGGTGCCCTAAGATATAATTTTGACTGCCTAAAAGACTACTGTTGAGAGTAATTTGCACTGTAATGAGCTATTTGTTATACTGATACAAAGATTCTATAATCTGAAATTATTAAGATGTTTTAAGATTTGAGTAGATGAAAATAGTCAAAATTATGCAAATTCTCTTCTTTCTCCATACATAATCCATACTCAGATGTACCTATTTTATGATTGTAACTGCATATTGTTTTCACACACCAGATCAGCATTTCTCATTACAGGTGTGCACCATGACTGTTAAAATTATTCAGAAAAATAACGCCATCTGAAATATGTAAATGCTGCCACCTTGTGGTTGAATATGAGAAACGTTTCACTAGCAGCATTGAGAAAATAAAGAGGCATTTTTATGAATAATACCATTTTATAAACATGTGTTCAGTTGCATAGTTTAATACAATACATATAAGTTAATTAATATTCCAAACATTCATTTTCAGACAAAAAAACAAAACAATGGTCATGACTTGTTGAAAAATATATATTGTCTCATGATTAAGGTAACTGCTCTACTTATTCAGTCTCCATCTCTTTGGGGCTTGGTTTTTGGATGGCAGACTCCATGCCTGGAAGGATGGTTCTCCTCCTGGCGGCAGTCTCTATTTGCTGCACCCGCTCCACATCCCAGGGATGGCTGACAAAACTTAGCACTTCCCCGTTCTCCACACTGCCCGCCCTGCCCACCCGCCCTGTTCGGTGAATGTAGTCAGTGTGGGACTCGGGAAAGTCATAGTTGACCACCAGTCGGACCCTCTGTGTGTCCAGGCCACGAGAGGCAATGTCTGTGCAGATCAACACATCCACCTGACCTTTCTGAAAGGACCGGAAGATCCCAGCCCTCACTGCTGCGGGCATCTCCCCCTGCAGACGGACATGGCGCACTCCCATTTCCTCAAGGGAGTAGCCAAGCCAGTTGACAGTGGCTGACTTGTTGCAGAAAACAAGCACCCCATGCTTCTCCGGCTCTGTCTGCTTCAGGGCTTGGTGGAGCTCTAACAGCTTATCAGCTCCCTTCACCTTCAAGAAGGTCTGCTTGACATGGGGCATTAAGTAATGCAACATCTTGCTCTTGATGGTCACTATGCTGCCTAGATCAGTCACCTGGCTGAGGACATCACCCACACCCCCAGGGAAGGTGGCTCCAACCACCACCAGCTGGGATTTGGGGTTGGGTCCACGGGTCTCAGAAGGCTCACTGGCTACCTGAGTGTGGACCAGGATGCTCTCCAGCATGCCTGCAAAACTGGGGTCAAACATGGTGTCAGCTTCGTCCACTACAAAGACTCTCAGTTCACTCAGATCCAAGTAGCGCCTCCGTAAGGCTTTGACCATAGCTCCGGGGGTGGCCACCAATACATCCGGAGGACCCTTATCAAAGGCTAGCTTGATGTCACCCACTCCCTTCCCTCCTCCCACAGTCTTTACTAGCAAGCCCAATGGGGTACACAAGGTCTTGGCAACAGCTGATACCTGGTCAGCTAGTTCCCTCGCAGGCACAAGAACCACTGAACGAATCTTGGGTGCAGTGTCAATGTAATCCTCTGACTCCTTTTCACTCTGGAGTTTATGAACAATAGGCAGCAGGTAACTCAGTGTTTTTCCACTTCCTGTCTCTGCAGCGCACAAAATGTTGTGACCTTTTAGGATTTTGGGGATGGTCTGAAGTTGCACTGTGGTGGGGTGCGTTATGTTCATGGTGCTCAAAACCTCCAACAACTCTGAAGAGAGACAAAGGTTTTGAAATGTCACAGATTTCTTCTTTTTCTCGGTTTCCTCCAACTGGCACTCACTGACGAAGGACGGGACATGCTGGGTGTTGTTAACGGTGAAATAGTCACCGAATGATTTGTTATGTTTCCATCCTTTGGATGACAGTACAGGCTCCTCAAACTTGCCAAGGGTATAACTTGCCGACTGGTTCAGCTGAGGATTCTTGCTCTGTATTAACAGCTTGCCGGGTTTAGTTGTGGCGATTTTGTTCTTGCCCCTCATCTGCTTCACGCCTTCGACCTGTTTCTGCATATACCTAGGAATACGAATGACCACCGACTCTTTGGTGGTTGCTGTTTGACAAGCACGGTATAAAATGATGGTTCCATTAACATGAAACCGGAACATGTTCTTTGATGAGTAAATGTTGTTAGATAAGTATGATCTGGACAATAAATAGCCGATCTTCGCTGACTGCATTTCGATAATGGAATAAACTTCAGCTATCTAGCTAGAAAAAAAGTCCGGAAAACACGTCTACCTCAATTCTGCCAGTGAAATGTTTTGCTGTCGTGCATCACGGAATAATTATCTAATCTTTTTATTTTGTGTGCCTATTGGGATAAGTACTGCATTGCTTTAAGATGATAAGACAACATAGCTAACATACATGTGTTTGTGGCGATTGACGATGACGTCAAGTCGTCGCGAGCGATGACTCACGAAGAGCACCATCCCGGTGTTGTGCCATCCGATGCACGACTCTCTGGAGAGGCACCCCCATCCGCGGGAGCGAGCGCAAACCACTCGGAATCCAAAAGTGAAGGATTTCGTCTTGATATCGCAACCAAACGGAGAGGAGACAGCTGTCTCACATTATACTTTCTTTGTTATAAAATTCAAGAGAAGAATGTCGGTTATCTGTGTAAATAACAGATGTTATTCTCAACACAAAATCCTTTGAACCTATACATAAGAAAAGCCATGTGAAATACTTTCAACCTGCTAAACAAAATACATTTTCTTTGGTAATCATATCTGGGGTTTATTTCCTGTGTTGGATGACGAATTTTGAGGATTTTGTGTTGAGAATAACATCTGTTATTTACACAGATAACCGACATTCTACTTTTGAATTATATAACAAAGAAAGTATAATGTGAGACACCTGTCTCCCCTCCGTTTGGTTGCGATATCAAGACGAAATCCTTCACTTTTTGATTCCGAGTGGTTCACGCGCTCTCGCGAGGGGGTGCCTCTCATGAAAGCCGTGCATAAAACGGCGGATGCAGAATTTATCTCCAGAAAAACAACACAAAAAACAACACAAAACTATTAAAAACCAAGATAATTTGGGTTCATATACAACTTTACTGATGTGTCATTACAACCTGTATATATAGGTACTGCTTTGTACAGCATGACTTATTTTATGTAACATAATTATAATAGTCATGCACAAAAAATGATGGAAAAAGTAGTGAAAAATGGATCAAAATGATTATCTGATGTCTAGCTAGAATGAACTTCTGTGAAGTCTCTTTTGAGATGCCGTCCAAAGCTATGACTTCACATTCCTATGACCATTCCTAACTCCTCTCACCCCTGTGCATTATATAATCCTAATATTGGCCAATGGATAGTCTGGCTATTGTCATGAATCAGCAGAAGAAGTCTGACCCCTGTTCTCAATAATGCTGTATGCTAAATGGGTCACCATTGGTAAGAGCAGTGTCATCGACACAATTGTCAGTCCATGTCCATGTGACACCAAATTCTGGCCAAGTCCCCAGGGGATGACAGCCAAAGGACCCCAAGTTCAATGTACTGTTGAAGTGTTCAATGTAAAATATTGGCCACAGGCAAGGTACACCTCTGTATTTGATTAGATTAGATTGCTTCCAGCTAAAGCCACATCTTTTAATGTGCTGTTCTCTTTGTAAATGCTCCCATGGAATAATCAGAACATTGGGTCATGCATTTCTGAGAGAACATCATCCTAGGAACCTCTCTGTGGTGCAGTCACCCCCACCCTACTGCACCCCACCCCACCTTAGACCACCACACCACCCTACACCAAAGTGGATTCAAAGGCAGGGGAGGGGGAAATACCCATGTAAGCTTCCAGCAACAGTCACTTTTAGTCCAAGATAGCTTCTGCCATGTGTTCACTGAGCTGTCACATGTATTGATCCTTCATCAGGCACAGTTCCCATGTGATGAATGAATTGGCTAAGCGATTGATTTCCTGTTGGCTTTAGAACATCACAGATATGCTTTCAGTAATAGGGTGTTGTTGTCACATGTAGGTTTATGTAGCCTTGGTAACTTCTGTTTAATTTCCTCCTCATTGGAGACCTTTAGGGCTATTTCTATTAACAGCCAGTAGAGTGCAGCATATAGCAGGCCAGGAACACCACAACGTTTAGAACCCTTGTTCAACGAAGACTCTACAATCTTGGCATAAAGAGTAGATTATTGTATTATGTTCATAAAACCACTACTTTAATGTTGGAAATACCATAAATGCAGACATTGTTTGCAAAATCAAGAGGGGATTCATTCTGTTGCATACATAGTTTTGATGTAGTTAATTTGGATACATTAACTAATTATCTCTTATTAAGGTATTTGATCAGTTGATCAGTGTTCTGTTCATTAGTTTGTTTTTGCTGCATTTCATTTTGCAAATTTTTTTCATTGCAACTTAAACCTCAATCCTTGAAAGAGTGACACCTTTCAAACAGGACCAGTGCGGGGGTAGAGATTGTTTTGCCTCACAACTTTCTTTACAAGAACTAACCACATCTACACCCTCCCACACAATCTGTGGATAATGTTCTTTATCTTCTTCCTTTAAAGGTCATCAGAGAAAATAAGAGATACCTGAATTGAACAGCAATTGGTCTGAAGACAGTGATGTAGAGAAACAAGAGCAATATTGACATATTCCAATGTTTAAGAGGGACACAATGTTATCATACTGCCATAATACTTTCATGGCAGTTTTTTATACGTTTGTTTTAAATGTTATAACATGTAACTGTTTTACATTCACATCTGTCTTGTTCATCTATATTGGTCTGGCTTCAAAGTTATGTAAATAAAACAAATGTGAAATATATGAATATACATGAAGGAATTAAAAGGGGAGTTATTAATGCTAATGATGAATAATTATCAATAATTTGATTCATCTCACAGTTTGTTGGTCGATAACTGCCATTTTCTAACTAAAATTCTTAATAATTATGTACAATATTTGTCAAAATAATCCATCTGCATCAAGAAAGATAGAGAAGTATTCTGTTTAGTATAGGTAGCCGACAAACATCGACAAAAGTCACATTTCCTGCTGGTAATAATCCCTTTGTTTAAAAAATATATTGGTTCTAATATAATGTTTTGCATCTGTTATTGACTGTTAATGAAAGTTAGATGTAAGAGCTTGTGTTTGGAAATGAAGACCACAGGAAATGTGATATTGATGCTTTTGCATGCATTTGTGAACTTCGTGTCTGTACGCCCACATGCTTCTTCTTTCACTCTGCTGTGTGTTCCCTGTCACCATTACATGATAAGATGGTTCTGTCTGCTGTGTAGGCAATTTTATGTCATAAGGATAAATACATTTTCGTACAGAAGTACATCTGTGTTTTCAAGTTTTGGCCATCACAATTTTGTGAAGACAGTATCACAAGAAAAGTTTAAAATTTACACTGCTCCTAATTCATTTAGTCAAATTAGCATTTGTTTTTGTTTGTCTACATACTTTCACCTTCATCCATACAGTTTGTGTTTGTGTGACTCACACATCGACAACGTAATACTTCATTGTAGAACTTCTGTAAAGAACATAGAGTAGAAAGAAAAATATGTTTTCTTTTAGCAATATCTAATAGTATGCCCAGCTAAGATCCACATATGCTTGTATTGTTGGAATAGTTCCCTTCAAGTACATTGCTTGAAGGGAACTATTTCAACTGCTTCTTACATACGACCTGCAAACCCATGGCTGTACTCTGTTCTTCTCACAGATTTCCTCTGTATAAGAACTCACAGCTTTCCACTTTGTAATTTGCAAGACTGCATAGCTCCAGACTGACCTCTAAGTGACCAGAAGAGGATCAAGAGGTTAAGAGTGTATCGTGTCATTATAGTTTCCAATCTGGCCTTGGCTTGTCTCCTCAAAATATAATCTTAAGAGAGGTGAGACATAGCTGGTATAGTCAAATTGTCGATGGTTTGCAGACAAACAAAATAAAAATGAAATGAGAAATTATTGGAAAATATATACATAACACAAGGACCAAAAGTGTTGCTAGACAAGACCGTAACCCGGTCGCCAATTCCAGATTTTACTGACATGACCCACATGATACTTTAAAAAGGGATCATTCTGGAGTCAATATTGCACATCGGATGTACATTCATTAAAACAAGGATTTAAGAGGTTAGTTTGTAGAGTTATACCAGGCACCCATGGTTTGATTTTCCTCCACTAGCTACTAATGGCGCACACATTTCGTATCTTTTTTATCAATCCTAATAACCGATTTCAGTCATTTGGTAGTACATTATTGTCAAACTGTTGCTCCTACCAGCAAAGCAAGCATAGTTCGGGCAACTGGCAGGTTGTTATAACTTAATACTTGAAATACAATCAAAATAGACATCCAGCATTTTAGGATAAATACATTAAACTACACCCGTAGCAAGATATTTAAAGACAGATACGTGTGTGCGTGAGGTGTGCGCGTGTGTGTGTATGTTCTGTTGTCTGTCTATCGAGTTTGCTGACGTCACTGCTGGAACTGCCCTGTCACGCGCTGTTAGTAGAAGTTGGGATAGAAGCTCCGGTAGAGAGAGAGGGGCAATTTTACCGACAACCTTGTCCCTGTCTTGTTGACACCAAACATCTATATATCAATTTCGCGCTTGTGTGGTTTAAAGAACACGTGCGTAGTAGGACAGACTATTACGTGTGGGAATAGATGCGTCGGGGAGTGAGCACATTTTGGATTTGTATTCGAGGAAAACTAGTCCAACGTTCGCTAGTCTCTAGAATTTTATGAGCTAAACAAAAAGTTTGGCTTTCCATTTAGTAAATGTTGTGACAGAGCCCACGGAAGAGTTTTGCGCTAGCCGTCGAGTGACGGATCAACCCGAGCTGTCAAACCCGAGCTGTCAACCCCGATGACTACTGCAAACTGCACCGGTAATGAGGAGTTGGACTTCAGACTGATGTTCGGAGAGGACGGGCAACAGCAGTCGCTAGGCCCCGCAGGTCAGTGTGTTCCCCTTGTTCAAAATAGTAGGGCAAGTAGCTAAACTCACTAGGCACAGTTTTCTACAACTACTACCTACAGAACTTGTAGCTAGCCTACAGTAGGCTACAACTGCCACATGCAACTATTGGTTGCAACACGCTACCAGTTGCGTAGCCTACATCTGAACAAATACTTGTATTTATTTACCATAGAAAATGTTTATAATAAGTCGTGATACACATAGGCCTACTCACATTTAGCAGTAAACAACATCGCAACAGCAGTCAGTTTGTACCGTCATGCATGGCCACAGATTGTTTTATCAATAAACTGGCGCGTTTTGCCTAATAATCGCGCGGTATAAATTAGGCTATACAGTAATATCCCCAAAAACATCTGAAGGCAAGTATTGTAGTACTACAACAGTACATGTTATCTATTATGGTGTTACTCAAAATACATAAACTGAACTATAAGCCCCTTTAAATCGACATTTAATACGACAGGAGTGAAAACATTTCTGCCAGAATATTATGCCCGAGAATCGTTTTCTTTTTTCATTTGTTTTTAGAATGCAGGGAAGTGTAACATAAAATAGACATCAAAAAGTCTAAAACCTGTTGGAGCAGTTTAACATCTGTATGTACATTATGCTATTTTATAGAATTTATAATCAATCAGTAAAAATAATTTGGACTTAAATTAGGTGGATCTGGTGAATTCCCCTCTGGCCGACACGATAGAACAAAATCTCTTCTCAGTGCTTGGTCAAATCTTACTTTGACCTTCTTATGAATAGAACGTATTCAATCTGACAACCATTTTCAACGCAGTGACAAACCAAACGTACGTTTTATTAATAGATAACTAATAAATATGTCACCTTGCAGACACAGTAATTGGCTGCAGTATGACCTTAACAGGACCCAATATATGCCTGCCATCATCGGTATATTAATGTGTGAAAAACAGCCTGACCAAGTGGGAATTTGAATTCTGGTGATGCAAAATACCAAGAGCTGAAATTCGTAGGGATAGACTAGGCTACTATTTTGATTATTTGAAAGTAATGATTTTTTCGGCGTGAAATAGCTTAGTAATTACTCTATATTGTACAATAACTGTATCCATATATCACTCTTTTTATTGCTTTTAATTTAGGCTAAAGCTTTGAGAAGGACCCAACGTGACTGCTGCTACTAGCATATGGTCTGAGCTTGAGCCTTGGTATTTACTACTGTATGCTAGTCAGAACTTGCATCTCATTTCTCTGCTGGGTATCTGGTACTTTCTAAAGTTGGTGTAGTCTACGCAGGACTAGGTGACATTTGTTTAACAACAACTTTCTCTGAAACTAGTGGTGGAACTAAATATATTGAATCAATTACATGTGTAGTCCTTCAGCTGCAATCAATGCAGAGTTAAGGGTGTTCTTTTCATGGAGCTCTGGCAAAATCACAAACCAATGTTGGCAAAAAAGCTCTAACCAACCAACTCCAAACACATTTTCCCCAGATTAAACATACCTTTAATTTGGAGAGAGAAGTGAAGGGGAAAAAGTGACGTTGGAATAGGCATAAGAATAAAAGTGCCACTGTGCAAGCGGGTTTAATCTGGTTGGACTGAATGGTTTGGCCTGTGCCTATACACATGAATAACTGGCGTGTAAGGCAGCATCTTACAGCCAGAGTTACAGTTGCAGTATCACTCCAAAGCCAAATTGGTTCCTCTCTCTTCTGCCCAGCCTCAAGTCATGGCTCATTGTGCAAGAATATCTGGCAGCCTCCTGTATTATCTTAGTTTTTAGTTAGCACTGGGTGATTACTGATTTTTATTTTCATAACCTAAATCATATGTCAACAAACAGTTTTATCCCTATTCAACCCAACCCACTGAAGAATATATTCCACAGTAGTAGGCTATGCTGTCATCATATCATTGGATAGCTGATATTGTACTGAGTATTTCAAAGATATTGTGTGAGCATTCCTTGGCAGTGACAAATGTTTGTCTCTCACCACTCATGCTTTAAGTCATCCTGAGTTAAGACATGCTATGTTTGTTGAGGTAGGCCTAGACTGTTGTAAAAGTTTTTGTAAGACCTGTTGAGAAAGCACCTGTGCCTATGATGACCCACCCCATTCCTACCCATACTTCTCTGGTGTACTATGGTGAAAGCATACCTGGCTACAACTATGTTGTACAATGTTGGACTCTCTTTTTTGACAAAATGCATGTTTCATGGAATAGTATACATACCTTGTTTAAATAAAATGGTTACATTGGATATCATGTCTGATAGATGCCTTGGCCTCATCGCTAATATTTCAGTGTAGTCAGGTGGCTGAGCGGTGAGGGAATCGGGCTAGTAATCCGAAGGTTGCCAGTTCGATTCCCGGTCATGCCAACTGACGTTGTGTCCTTGGGCAAGGCACTTCACCCTACTTGCCTCGGGGGAATGTCCCTGTACTTACTGTAAGTCGCTCTGGATAAGAGCGTCTGCTAAATGACTAAATGTAATGTAATGTAAGTGTATGACAGTCGTATTGTTAAGCCAGATGCATGAGAGTTGGCAACTGTGACATATACTGTAGGCCTACAGTAGAATTTATTGACAGCATACAGAGTATTATACTGTAATGTATAAACACGCAACACCCTTTAAAAGACTACAATACAAATAGATCTTCCTGGCAAACTGGCATGGTGATGTGGCACAGAAGGTGGCAGAATTAGAGGCTTGGGGGTCAGTGCGCTGAGAGGAGAAATGGCCTCATTGGGTGGAAGGCTAGAGGTAGTGTAAGGGGGAGAAGTGCCCTCTCTGGGTTGTAGAGGATCAGGGCTCCAGTAGAGGTCTCTGGCTCTGTGCCCAGACATGCCATGTGGGGTTCAGATGGCAGTGGAATGAAAGAAGGGGCGGTAGTGGGGGTGGGGGTATGTGGATGGCTTTCTCGCTCCTGCAAGGAGAACTGGAACGGGAAAGAGTTATCTCACTCTCCTTGTCTTTTCCTTTTTCTACCCTATTTTTGTCACCCTCTGTCTCTCTCTCTCTGTCTCCCCCCTCTCTCTTTTTCTCTGCCGGTCGCTTTCTCTCACCTCCTGGGGCCTGTCTGGCTGCTCCTAGTCTGTCATCATAGCAGACCTGAGCTGTGCAGGCCTCGACAGGGACCACCGAACCACAGCTCTTTCTCTCTCTTTCTCTCACTCCTTTCTCAGGCTATGAGAGACCACCGTTAACTGTGAGTGACTGATCTAGCCTAATGAAGTCTCCAGATGCCAGCTTAGCATCTCCACTTAGCTAGAATCAGGTTTGATTTGGCTCGGGGGGGGGGGGGGAGCAAGGATGACATCTTGGCATCCTGTAACGGAATGCTGTTTGAGAGTTTGATGTTGAAACTTAGTATTATTGAGTCATAGATAAAAGTCAGTGATGAAATCATCCATGTGACAATTCAGTCAGAGAAAGCTACTCTTTGGCGGTTCTAGCTGTTGCTCAGTGTCTGGACTCCTGACTCGGGCTGTCTTGGCCGTGGGAAAGACTGAAATTACATCGCTCTCATGGTGGACTATTTTGAGCTCCCAGAGAGAGTGGCAGAAGGCAGGCGGCAGGTTTCAGAGCGCCGTTAGAGCAGGAGTCCACGAGCAGCGTCTGAAGCTGTCCAGTCTGAGCACCGCTTTACCGTCTAACGGGAGTCAGCAGCGGAAGAATGCTGTGTGCCACGTCACCAGGTGAGTGGCTGTTAGCTCCCAAACACCGCCCAGGTGTATGTGTGTCTATGCGAACGATCAGAGCAGGCTACATAGTCCATCCTGTAGTGTGTCTGAGTGAAACAAAATAAGAAGTAGAGTTGGCGAATAAAGAAATGTCTTGTGTACACTAACATTTACCATTTGTTTGTTGAAAATCATATTTAGAAATTGAAAAGGCAGTACTTCAGCCAAAGCTAATGTGCACAATGGAGTCATTAGTACAGGGCATTGCCCAGAAGCTCTGTCAGTGAGTAATTCCCTGTACTGAACCCCATATGTTTCACACAGTGGCAGTTCTAGACATGTGTCTTCAGTAAAACTCAATTTGAAAGGGTAGTGGGAGGCCATAGCAGTACAGTAGTTGCGCCCGTGACACAAGTCCTTACCTGGGTCAGTCCGCGTGGCCGAGAATCAAGATGAGCCCACCTCAGAGGTCTACACGTGGGGCTAGCTCACCATGTGTGTGCCCCCTAACCCCGAGGGGTCCATCTCCCCAGAGTGATGAGAGAGACGTTTGTTTCCCGGGGCGAGGCACGAGCAGCAATGTGTGGCATCTGTCTAGTTTAAATATAGTTTAACTCGAGCCACCGCTGGTTGCACTGCATCAACAGGCTACAGGAACGTTGCACCAGAGAGAAAGTCGTTGAACTCTTGCATTTAGGCTTTTCTTTTTTGGTCCTCACTGCCCCCTCCTCCCCTCCAACCTCTCCATGTTGTGTTGAGAGGCGGGGCCCGTTGCACCGAGGGTAGTATCCCACTTTATTTTAGGCTGTGCCTCCAAGCTCAATATCTATTAGGCTAATGCTCAATATTGGCACCTCTAGCCTGTGCAAGTCATTTGTGTTCTAAAACTACCCAGCCCCACTGTGATAACAGTCATGGTGCTTCTTAGATCTTTGTTGATAGGCTAAGTTTGTTGATCCTATCCCGGGTCTTGTCTTATCATGATTGGCTTGTCTCAGGAAACTGATGTAAAACACTTCAAATTCCATACAGTGGGTAAGTTTAGGCTGAATTATTTTGTTTGTTTGACTTTGTTACTCTAGCCTTTAAGATGAAAGAATATGACTATCTGATAACCGGGGAGTAACAGTTTGTTGTAGTTTGGGGAAATCCATGGCACTCCACAAAGCCAGGCTTGCGCGTACGTTATGATCTTCTTGCAAAAGCTGCCAGACATAAAGATGTGATACAGAGATGCCACATTGTGTGTATATATGTGCGTTTAGACTTCAGGCATTTAGCAGGGGCCTGTAAAGTATATTGAAGAGGCCCCAGTGAGCAAAACAGAGGTCTCCTTAAGCTGCTCACAGCCAGAGTCAGGGCTACAGCCTCGGCCTATATCTACCCAGGGACACACTACTTCCTTCCTATTCACAAGGTCCCTAAGGCACCCCCTCCCCATCTCTCGCTGCCTTCCCCCCTCTCTGCTTGCCATGGTTGCACAATTCACTCAGAGGCCCTGCACTGCTGTTACAGAAGTGTAATTAACTTGAGAGAGGGTGGTAGAGGAGGGGGGGGGGAGCGGGCATCAGTAGCAGTGGCTGCTGGGAAGGGAAATGAAGATATAGTGAGCCTGGTTAAGACACTCCAGTTTGGATGGAGTTGGTGCTGTGGAAGAAGTGAGGACATGTTGAGAGTTAATTCTTTAAATGCTAGTAGTGTAGTTGTTGGTACTATTTTGAATCCAAACAGTCATTTCAGTAGTATTTTTTTAATAAAAAGGAAATTGTTGAAAACATAATTGCTGAGCTAAACAGATCTTCTG
The DNA here is from genome assembly GCF_038355195.1 of Osmerus mordax. NCBI lineage: Eukaryota > Metazoa > Chordata > Actinopteri > Osmeriformes > Osmeridae > Osmerus > Osmerus mordax. The sequence continues at coordinate 13,397,601 of NC_090062.1, read as the reverse complement.
AGCCTCTTATTTTGCTTCTCACTGTATTTGTCAGTTGGATAATAGACCTATTCAGTTGCTCTGCACTTTCCCAGACTCACAGTTTGCAAATGTCAATGTCAATTTCTCTCCCGCTCTCTCTCTCTCTCTCTCTCTCTCTCTCTCTCTCTCTCTCTCTCTCTCTCTCTCTCTCTCTCTCTCTCTCTCTCTCTCTCTCTCTCTCTCTCTCTCACACACACAGACACATACTCAAATGCACACAGGACTCTCTCCCTCTCTCTTTTTTTCTCTTTCTATTTCTAACTCTCTCTCTCCCTCTTTCTGGTTCGTTGTCTGGTTCAGGCACATGCACAGTCAGCCCTGACAGATTGTTTAAATGTCACCCCTGCGAGCAGTAGCCTCTGATGTTATCTTCTCTAGGTTACTGCAGGCCTCTGGACCAGCCTGTGCTCACCACTATGCACCACACAGGGCAATCATTTAATGTGCTGTGGCAGTGCGTTCATCCTGACTTCTGAAAGAATAACGTAGTATTTCGCAACTGTCTATCAATCTTTCTCACTGCTTTGCTTAATACAAAATTTAAAAAACAAGTAAGAACACTTTTTTTTTTGTGCGGTTCATTTAAAATTCTAGGATAATAGCTTGTGCACATGATAGTTGGCGTGTGACTAGAGGGCACTGGTCATGTATTTTAGACCATATGTTAATTTGGGCCGAGCCAGCCTCTGTGGGGTGCAGCTTGGGTGTGGTGAAGCAGAGCAGGGCAAGATAAAGACATATGAGCATAACGGGAAGATGTATGTTAACAATTTAATTAGCGACTTTTGTTACATTTTCTACGCTGTCAAAGATATCCGTGGCATCAAAATATATTGTATAAATATTTAGCTTACTCTCCACACACCCCACCCTTTTGGTCATAGCTACACACACACACACACGCACACACACAAACACACTTGTTCAACAGTAGGTCTGGCCTCAACCCCCTCTTCAGGCTGCAGGGCCACAGGTGTAGGCCAGCCCTGGGAGTATGTGTGTGAGTCTGTGTGCGTCACAGAGTGTTTAGAAGAGGAGGCAGCCAGCCAGAAGCTGTTCTTGGAAAGAACAGGAGGAAGGAATTAAATTGGTTATAAAGCTACCCTCAGTGCTCTTAACGATGGGATGCATCAGAACCAATTTCCCAAATGTAGATTTGAATTTTTGCTGGCACAGATGATAATGATTGGGTTAGCCAACTTCCTTAAAAAGCGATAAGTCACAAAAGTATTATTGGGGTGAGAGGGCCCTCATTGAGGTAGCCAGGAGCACTTGAACAGGGGAAACTTGCCTGCTGAAATCCTGGAGCGGGGGGGGGGGGTGAAAGCAGAGCCGTTTCTAATCAACCTGCCTCTCTAACAAAGGGAACCCAGGCTTAAGTTACCCCAGCTCACACACACACACACACACACCCTACAGTACCCTGTATAGTATTAATGAAGGAAACGTCATTGACAAAAAAAACAAAAAGGTAACGACAGGACTCTGTGACACGGTTCTTCAAGTCCAGAGCAGAAAAGTAGGATGAGTAGAAAACGGAGTGGGAGGGGTGACAGGGCCTGCTATGTAGTGTCCCCTGCTATGGAGTGTCCCCCCTCCCCAGCCCCCCCCACCCTCTTTGTGTGTGACGTGGGTTGGATCCAGGATTTGGTCCGTGTCACAGAGCCAGCAACCGCAGACTGGGGCAGCCTCCTCCAGTTGCCGTGAGGGCAGGACGCAGCACACCTCCGTGCCAGTGACCAGTGTCTCCACCGGGGCGATTTCCAGCTATTATTAGCTTAGGAACAGCAAAGCCGCTTAGAGCTCTTTATTTAACCGGATCGGCAGTCTGATGTGTGGGCACTTCACTCGTGTATGACGCACTGTGTTGCCAGGTGGAGCAGGGGGCTTCTTGGCATTGCTGTCTGTGACCCCCATTCACTAGCCTGGTACTGTATGAGGCCCAGCTGAACCCTACCGAAATTGGAGGATCTTGGGCCAGCTACCTATTCCCTGCCCATAGTTGGGGTTCAGATTTAGCCCGGGCAACATCTTACTGTGTGTCTGTTCCACATGACCCCTTCCTTTGTCTTTCCCCTCAACCCGCTTTACTGAAATGCCTCTCTCTGCCTTTCCTCTGAAAGCAGGTGGTTGTGGTCTGGCTCTGACAGGGTGCTTTCCCACTCAGCCTCCAGCTGATGAAGCCCCTCACCAGGTATTAGGTGGCGGGCTAATCTTGGCCCATTGGGGGGGGTGGGGGTAGGGGGGTTAGCCAAGGGGAACTATCCACCCCCTTCCCGCCACCCAGTCGGACCCCCCCACCACATGCCCTTTCCCACATCCCCTCCCTCCCCCCAGCACCAGAGTGAAGAGGCCTGGGCATCGGCAGAGGGAGTTTGCATTCGTCATCTAAGGAGCTGGAAGGGTCTAGACAGAGACCACGTGGGTTACCACCACCATGCCATAAAACATTCTTCAAAGGACCTCTCAGACTGGCCAGAGGAGCTTTTACACATTCTCGAGCGCACAGGAAAAGTGCACACTCATCGTTTATTCATACGCAGACATTTCGATGATTGCTCAAAGTATGTAGCATTTCATTGACAGGCTGTCGTGGCGGTTGAGTGATGTGACTCTACTCAAAAATGCTGAATTAAGTTGAAGTTGAATCCGTAAAATATTGGATCAGTAGCTGTTTGACTAGACTCATTCCATCTGTATGCGGCCAGTGTCTGTAGGCACTCTGACTCCTCGGTCGAGAGGAGGGCTCATTTTTAATTGAGAAGTTGTAGACTCTCTCTGGCCTGTTATTGTCGTACCCTCTCTTTCTCTCTCTCTCTCTCTCTATCACCCCCCTCTCTCTCTCTCTCTCTCTCTCCCCCCCCCTCTCTCTCTCTCCCCTTCTCTCATTCTTGCTCTCTATATCTGTGTCTCCCCCCTATTCTTTTCTTTCATCAAGCGAACCATACTAATGAACTGGCAGCCTGCAGTGGTGTATTCATTGATGGCTGTCCCGCCTCACTGATTTAGAGACGCATGAGGATGAGGAGGAGATACTCTGCTAAACAACCCGTGCATGTGTTTCATGCTGGCTCCCTGAGAGCGCGTCTTTAATAATTGAGGAACAGTTACATAGTGCTTTTGCTAATTATCCGCTATTGAAAATGCCTTTTATCTCTGGACTACGAACTGGATGCAAACGCAGTTATGCATGAAACCTACAGTACCTCAGAGTTCTTGGGCCACATAAACTCACAGTGTCACCTAGTTGCACAGTAGCTGTTGTTGGAAGCTACTAGAATATACTATGCCTATGGAACCGAACTGCAGTAAAAATACTTAACAGTAGTGATTATAAACATTTCTGTGATCATCAGTATGTTAAAACTGTTGCATGTTAAGCTTATTTCCTACTCTCTGGGAAATCTGTGACTATGCAGTCTGTCAGTGTATCCACCCTCCATGTGTTGCACATAGTGTGTGTTTGTGTGTGTGTGTGTTTTGTCCTTCCGTTGAGGACTGGGTGGGGCAGTCCTGATCCAATGCAGAAGGCCATTCTCTCTCTCTCTCTCTCTCTCTCTCTCTCTCTCTCTCTCTCTCTCTCTCTCTCTGTCACTGTGGCTCTGTCTTTTTTATCTCTGTCTCTCTCTATTTCTCTCTCTCTGTTGTCCTTCCCTCCCTTGTCAGTCAGACGCTGTCGTCAGAGGATATGGAGCCGGGCCTTGTGACAGGCAGGACCAGAGTGCAGTGGCTATAAATAAAGAGACTGCTGCTGGGGCAGGGACAGAGAGGAGGGAGAGATGGAGGAAGGGATGGAGGGAGATGGGAGGAGCCGAGATGGAGAGTTGAAGAGAGATAGATAACTTCCAATCTCAATCTTTAGAACTGGCACACAAACACTTACTTGCAACTAGTCTCTAGTAGGCAAGAAGGAGAATTTATATTGTTTGCGGAACAGCAAACATTTGAGGAACTCTGACGTACTGAGGTCTGTTTTGAAATCGCAGGGTGGTTTCACCACCCGATCCTTTACATCTAGGCCCAAGTTCAGCCTTGATGGCTTGGGTTGTGGGAATTGTAAATAACGAGATGAAGGCTTGCATTGGCCATAAAGCTTTGGTAATTTACAACGTGTTATCTGTGTTTATGGCTCAGTGTTATGTATTGATCAGGGGTTCATAAAACGTATACCTCAGGCCCAACAGAATGAGAGGGAAGAGCAGTGCTTGTGTCAGCTGACCAGCTGCATTTAGGTGCCACGCTGGCCCATGTTTCCCCAGTGGGTGCTTTGCAGTGGAATCTCATCAATAAACTCTAATAGAGTGCTGGCTTTACAGACATGGGCCCACGTCGGTTTGGCGTCAGTGTGTGTGTGTGTGTTGGGGTGTGTATGTGTGTGTTTGTTGGACAGGCCAGGCTGCGTGCCGGCTAACCGGTGGTATTAATAGGCAGCCGGCGCAGCCGTGATGACAGCCATGAGCATGCAGCACTGTGCGAATTGGTTTCCGGTGTAAGCTGACTGGTCATCAGTTCTCCCTCTTGGAATGGTGCCCCGTAAGCCTGACCGTCCACCAGCATGCTAGAGCACACCCCCCCCCCCCCCGCCCCCTCCACCCTCCAGCCCGCCCATCTCCATCCTCCTATGCTCTATATCTGGAACGTAGATATCATTGGGACCCTAAATGATGTATTGTTTTAGAGGGCAATCCTCCTGTGACAGGTGAACTGCAAACAGAGTTCAACAAGTTCAAAACAAAGCAGCATCAGTAAAAGCAGCAATAAAAGTGATTTGTAGCTGCCATTGGTAATGGATGGCCTTGGCCTGTTATATTATCATCCTCACCGGTGCTTATAAAATCGCTCCACAAACAGTGCTCATAATATTGTGTTGTGCAAGTATTGGCATACTCCTATCAGATTAGTCGATTACTTTTCATCATACTTTACTCAACCTAGGGCCATAGCGGGCCTGACCTGTGTTTGCTAGTTTTGGGTAACGTATTGTGTTCTGAGAGGTATCTTTGCTTGTTTCTGGAACTGTGGAAGTCTGGGCTACGCACTTTTAGTTCTACAATAAAGCTCCCCCTGTGCTGGTATTATAAAGCATTTAGCCTAGGTCTAAGCATGGACTGAAACGCTCTACAGAAGTTATAACCTTAGTCATTGACCTTTTTCTTCATTTTTTTTTCTTCTCTGTTTAGATCTGGAGCCTGATGACAACACATCATTCTACATCCTCAATGTGGGCCAGCATGTAGTCCCACTGCCAGGCATGCAGTCTCACTCCCAGGTCATCAGCACCTCGCCCCACCTGCAGTCCCACAAGGCCTATGAGCCCATCTATGAGGCCCATCACCAGGGCTCCAAGTACAGCCCATCCCCTGGGGGGCCTCCCAAGGCCTTCGAATGCCCCAGCATCCAGATCACGTCCATCTCCCCCAGCTGCCAGCAGGAGATGGACGCCAACGAGGAGGAGCTGCGGGCCAATGGTCCTGACAGGGACTACCACGACAGACCCCAGTCCAGGGACCACCTGTACCTGCCCCTGGACCACTCGTACAGGGACTCCTCCCTCAGCCCCAGCCCCTGCAGCAGCCTGTCCTCCAGGAGCTGGTTCTCAGACGCCTCCTCCTGCGAGTCCTTCTCCCACGTCTACGACGACGTGGACTCGGAGCTCAACGAGGCCGCCGCCCGCTTCACCCTGGGCTCGCCGCTGACCTCCCCCGGCTGCCCCTCTCCCCACACGGGTGGCAACCTGGAGGAGGGCCCCTGGCAGCACCACAACCCCGCCTTCATCCACTCCCATTCCCTCACCCTGTCCCCGCGCCAGTCGCCGTGCCACTCGCCGCGCACAAGTGTGACCGACGAGAACTGGCTGAGCCCGCGGCCGCCGTCCCGGCCCTCCTCCCGGCCCACCTCGCCCTGTGGGAAGAGACGCCACTCCAGTGCGGACATCTGTTACCAGGGCTCCCTGTCCCCTCACCACTCCCCCACGCCCACACCGGGCCCCTCACCCCGGGGCAGCGTGACAGAGGACACCTGGGTGGGAAGCCCCTCCATGGGCATGTCCCCCTTCCAGTGCTGCCCCTCCGAGGCAGACATCCCCTCCAAGACCAGGAAGACCTCCCAGGACAGAACGGTCTCGCAGCCTGGGAAGGGGGACTTGGTGATGGACGAGCAGGGCAACATGTCGCCCCTGCTGGACTCCCCCTCGGACGACACCATGCACAGCCTGAAGAAGGACGGCCCTGGGGAACAGTTCCTGTCGGTGCCCTCCCACTTCACATGGAACAAACCCAAACCAGGCCACACACCCATCTTTAGGTGCGTACCCAGCATGAAACATGCTGTCACCTTCTTTATCATCGCCTGGCATGGAAACATGTTATCGTACTGTTACTCAGAATTAGGCCAAGGCTATGATCGGAAGATTAAGACATTGATAGGTATCTTTATTAGCTCAGGGGAAAGTCTTCACAATGCTTCAGGGACTACATGTTACAGACTACCTCAATAAATATATATTTGCTAGTATTTGAGGTTACGTATCACATATTTTAGCAACTGATTTCTGTATTAGGTAACACGTTATATCACTCTGTAGATTGGAAATCAGTGAGAGCATAGGACTTTGAGACAGAGAACTATGAAGCTAAAGTGGACAAGGGTGTAGCAGAAGGCAACTGGTGTCTGGGGCCAAGCACATGGGCACACACGGCACTACACAACCACACACACGCAGAACCACAAAATTACAGGGCAATAGGCCCCACCAAACTTCTCTTGATCCTCATGACGCACTTTCTCAGACCAGCGGTGATGAGGGAAGACTGACTAAAAGAGGGCAGAGAGAGAGAGAGAGAGAGAGACAGAGAGAGACAGAGAGAGACAGAGAGAGACAGAGAGAGACAGAGAGAGAGAGAGAGAGAGAGAGAGAGAGAGAGAGAGAGAGAGAGAGTCTGCTTTCCGGCCTTCCCAATGTGTGCAGCAGATGAACGCCCGGCCTTGTTTGTGTGCACTGGCCCCTAACTCTATAAATCAGCACAGGGGCACATGTCTCTGAAGGGGGCCACCATGCGCCTGCTCTCTCTTGCCCCCTCAGCGCTACCCCCACCCCATCCAACCTCCCGACCCCGCAGCCCTCCCACTGATGCTCATCACACACAAACACAGCCCGGATCACACACAGTCTGGCTGCCCATTCAAAAAAAAAAAACACTCACAGACACCCCAGCAACCTCCAGACAGCCCTCCGCATCCAGGAAGTCAGGAGAAGTCAAATGATTGGTTGTTGGAATCGTCTATTGATTTAAATCGGTTATTGGTTGTTTTTTGCTATGGGAAAGAAATGCCGTGTTCATTCTTTTGTGTGTGTGATCATCGAGAGTCTGTTCCACTGCGAGTGTGTTGAGAAAGGTTCTGGAAGCGCCTCTAGAGAAGCCATATGTGTGTGTGTCTGAGTCTGTCTGAACGAATGAGGTGTGTTGAACAGATGGCCCAGGCGTTTGTTGGGTGGGTTTCTCTGGCGCGGTGGTGGAGCAGGCTGGATTTTGATGGGGGGTCTCTGGCTGGGTTTGGGGTTGTGCCCCTCCCTCAACCTCACCAAGGCTTACAAGAACTTTGTTTGTGTGGCGGGGCGACGGCAGTGGGACGTGACTGGGGTGGGAGCCCGCTGTACAAAGCGGACACCCGAGAAAGGTTACGCTATTTCAGGCCACGGGCGCTGCTTCGCCACCCGGTTCAGGTTTCCTCCGGCCCCCTCTCCTGTTACCGTGGCAGCGGTGCAAACATACACTTCCTGAGTTATGTCATGTCCGAGAAGGGGAGGAGACAGGAGGCTGACACGCTCTTTGTTGTGTTGACCTCACCTGACTGGACCTTATTATTGGTCGAAAGATAAGGGGAAAGGATAAGAGCGCAGATCAAGAGAAAAAATAGAATAACTGCTTTTGTTTGAGCATTTCTTACTCTTGCTCTATCTATCTATCCACGGGAGGTAATTGAATTGTCAAATGTGTTGACTGCCGAATAGACAGCAACACAATACCCCTCACTGACTGAAATGTCAGAGACTCAAACTTTTCTGTAGGCTAGATAGTTCTTTTTCTTTCAGGTCCAAAGAAAGCAAGCTGCACATTTTTCTCCTTTGGCCTGACGGGTGCTGTCCACAGCTAGCCAGCACTTGATGAAGACTTGGAGAGCCCGAAAAGAAAAAAGAACGAGTCACTTTTGCCTGCAGAACTTTTTAAACATTCCCCCCCCCCCGTAGGTTGTTTTTTTCATGTCGGAGATCTGCCATGTGAGAGAGCGGGCCTGTTTGACATAATTGCATGGCACATCCTGCCTGCTGAAAATGCCCACATTTACATGAAGGCACAAAGAAGCCATGGTGCTGAGCTGAAGGAGTTGGGCTGCCACGCCAAGGTCCGCCTGCCAGTGAGGCAGCACATCCTGGCACAAGCCTTCCAGTGACAGAACACGCTTACTCATAGGTCGTAGCACAAACGCACGCGCTCCCGCGCAAGCCAGTTTCATTTCTTCTCATGCATACTGCATTGTGCTGTAACAGAGGAAACTGTCTTCCCTCTAACTGTTAACCTCCACACCTGGATGGCACAGATACAGTGCTATGGAGCTACCCCTCCACATTTGTTGTTCGTCGGGGCTTTCGGGCTCTGCAGTAGGTCTAGCGTAAGCGGGTCGTATTATCTCCAGGTTCTAGCTGAACTGAGCCGTCTCCCAAAGCTACCCGCTCATCAGAGGAAGCTTGTCCGTGTGGAGGGACATGGGGTTGTTTAATTTTGAGTGCAGCTGTTCAAATATGATTGTGGCCTACATAGATAAAAACACACAGAGGGGAAAAACACACAGCAACAGGCCCTGTGACCCACTCCAGATCCAAGCTGTGGAACACGCCAACCCTCGCTCCATCTTTTAGAAGAAGAAAAAAAGATTAAAAAATATATTTTTTTCTAAAATGATTCATTAGTTGGGTCGTGTAAGCCCCTTCACTTGCACAGCTATGGTTTTATGGTGTTTTTTCAATTTGGTGGGAATTCCCATGATTCACTGTGTGTTCGGGGTGAATATGCTAGCCCCCATCTAACCCCTGTAGTGTTCAGAATGTGTCAGACCAAATGCTAGTCCTTCACAAAACAGTTTCTAAAGGTTATGATTCAGTTGGAACCCCTGCCTCCCTCCCGCCTCTGTATACTGTAACATGTGTGTCACTGTTTCTCCATGTTACCGCTCATGTACCACTGTGCTTCTGTCTTTCGTTTCTGGTTCCATTCAATCAAATTTGCTTCGTATTATTCTGCTCTTTATTTTCACATAACCGGAGGTGCACAGAGTGGTTATTCATGCACCGTGGTATCTTGTTGATTGAGAGTCATTCTTATCATACTGTGTATGTGTGTTTTTCCCAGGACCTCCTCCCTGCCCCCTCTCGACTGGCCCCTGCCCAGCCAGTTTGGCCAGTATGAGCTGAAGATCGATGTGCACCCCAAAACCCACCACCGGGCCCACTACGAGACCGAGGGCAGCAGGGGAGCCGTCAAGGCCGCCTCCGGAGGTCACCCCGTCGTCAAGGTGAGACGCTTAGCCTATGGGCTTAGCCCATAGTGATGGTACAGTCACTTACCACACAAACACCAGGGGATGGGACCACACCGTATACACCGTAGGCCAAAAAGCAGCTTATATTCCCCTATACTGTAGGCCATGGGCCATTTGTTGTGGCTGTCTGATAACATGAGCTGATATTACATAGGTAGGCCTGTCCCCTAAGCACCTATCACTGTCCCAGCACCTTTACGCAGTAGTCACGTAACCGTGACGTCGCAGAGACAACCATAAATCAGGGAGTAGAACTTGAGAAGCTGGCCAGTGTGAGAGAGAGGGAAGGATGATCCGCAAGAAGTGACCTGTCTCACCTCGACTACCAAACCTCTTCCCCGTGGTGGACAGCTGTGGGTTGTTGAATACGGGCTGTTGCCAAGTCGACCTGAGTCGTCGATTTATCTTTTAACAACCCGCTCCCAGAAGGAGTGAAGCTAGCTTACACCTGCGCTTAGGCTCCTTTTACCTGTTGCGTGTCAGTATTGTCATGCCATCACCCCAGCCTCTCCCCTTCCCCTCTCACCAACTCCAATCTCACACGGCGAGGAAGACTGTTAGAACAGGCACACAATCTGCAGCGGTGTCACCACAGCTCAATTAGTTCCTTTGTTATATGATAGCCAGCGCCACGTTGCCTGGACCCTCTTCAGTGGGCCACCAGCCAGCCAGCAAATCAACCATCCAGCCAGCCAGTAAGTCAACCATCCAGCCATCCAGTAAGTCAACCATCCAGCCAGCCAGTAAGTCAACCATCCAGCCAGCCAGTAAGTCAACCATCCTGCCAGCCAGTAAGTCAACCATCCAGCCAGCCAGTAAGTCAACCATCCAGCCAGCCAGTAAGTCAACCATCCAGCCAGCCAGTAAGTCAACCTTCCAGCCAGCCAGTAAGTCAACCATCCAGCCAGCCAGTAAGTCAACCATCCAGCCAGCCAGTAAGTCAACCATCCAGCCAGCCAGTAAGTCAACCATCCAGCCAGCCAGTAAGTCAACCTTCCAGCCAGCCAGTAAGTCAACCATCCAGCCAGCCATCCAGCCAGCAAGTCAACCATGCAGCCAGCCAACCAGCCAGCAAGGGACCTAGTGAGCCAGCCAGTGATCCAGCCAGCCAACCACCCATCAAGGGACCTAGTGAGCCATCCAGTGATCCAGCCAGCCAACCACCCATCAAGGGACCTAGTGAGCCATCCAGTGATCCAGCCAGCCAACCACCCATCAAGGGACCTAGTAAGCCAGCCAGTGATCCAGCCAGCCAACCACCCATCAAGGGACCGAGTAAGCCAGCCAGTGATCCAGCCCGCCAGTCAACTATTTATCGAGATACACAGGGAGCCAGGAACCCAGTGAGCCATCAAGGGGCTAAATATTTCATGGCTACGGTGTCAGGGTCCCATTGTGTGGGGAGAAGGAAGCTGGCACCACTGCTGGCCGTGGCCACTGTTGCATAACCCAACAATGGCTGACCTTATAGGCCACGAGAGTCCGTCTGTCAACCCCCCCTGGATGAGCTCCTGGTGGATTTAACCTGAAAATTGATTGAAATGTTCTGATAGTCCATGGCACCACGGTGTTCGCCCCTTAGAAACCACTGAAATGGTCTTAATGAATGGATTCCTCTCCCCCCATCCGTTCCTATGGTTGCCTGATGTCTTGGATGGATGAATTGACCCCGCTGACCCGTGGCGGTAATTGTAGAGTGTGTTCATCAGGTCTAGTTATGCAGACAGAGTCCTGCTTCTCTGCCACTCTGAGATAATGGTTAACCACCTCTTCTAGAGACCCTGATTCCCCCTACACCATGTGTGAGGATGCATAATTTAGCCGTAACATTTTTGAATCTAGGCATTTGGCCGCATTTGCCCTTATTGCTAGCTCAGGACGAAAGCATTTGGCTATAGGATTACTTTGATTAGTTTGTTGATTTGTGTTTGTATTTTGTCAACTGGGCTGGGATACTACAGTGTAGGGCCATATCTTACTTTACCTCTGGGGTTTGTCTCAGAATGCTTTCATGTCAACCTAAAGTTCTGTTTTCACGTGAGGATGATATCATCTCGGTCAGGCAGGTTTACTGGACTCTTTGTTTACTAAACAAATGTCCTTATTAGACTGTTGACAGTTTTTCTACGCACCTTGTAAAGAGAGCCTCACCAGAAATGTCAACAGTTTGTGCTGAAGGCATGACTGTTGTTCCAGTAACACTCGATGAAGCTCATTCTAAACTTTCTCAAATAATTATTATTGCTGCATAGACACCTCTGTCACCAGGGGCCGAGCGCTAACGACAGTAGCATGTTCAGCCGCATGATGCTCGTCGCGGCTCGGGCGTGTGTCGTTTGCTAATCCTGGGAGGTTGGACCCCGGCGCCCCTCGAGTGCATGTGACAGCAGCACCTGCTCTCCACGGGTGCTCCGGTCCTCCCGTGGGCTCGCCCTCCGGTGCGCTGATGTCATCAAATGATGCCGCAGCGGCCATCTGGACACGGTGTGGGCTTCCTTTTGTCACCGCCGAGGCACCCAGATCAAGGCGCCGCCGAGATGCTACGTCAACAAACACAGGATCACACCGGGAAAGGAAAGAGGGGCCGGGTGCCTGTGTGACTTAGCCCCAGGGACGAGAAGGACGATGTGTGTTTGTGTACAGTGTGTGTGTGTGTGTGTGTGTCGTATGTGTGTGTCTACAGGTGTTTTTGTTGAGAAAAAGTAGAAGAGAGAGACGCACTCATACATCATTCCATGCCATCTGCTTTGTGTCAGGGCGAGTCGTGTTACTCGCACTGGCCCCTTTTTCCCCTGCGCTGCTGAGCTTCCACTACCTATCACCCCCATTCCTGCTTTCTAGACAGGATTGTGTTTACACGAGAACAGCCGGGGCTGTGTCTGCAGCGTTCTCGTGATCGCTGGAGAACATGGATGAGCAGCTTGTCGTGGTGCGGGTTGTGTTGGAAAGCCTTCAGGCAGGACCTGAACAACGAGTCGTGAGGCGCGCGGGGTCCCTCCCAGCTAGGAGCCTCTGTCAAAGCTGTTATCGTGCACGCTTCTCCACAATCGTGCCCCGACTTGTCGAACATCCAACCGCAAAGGAAAAAGAATGGTGTCTGAGTCACTGTGCTTCACCGGCGTAGGCTAGACTAGCGTACGCCACCAACCATGCTGTTCGTCTACTTTTGGGGGAGGTGTAGCATACTGTTTAGGGTTCACTGCGTCCGAAGTGAGTTATTATAGCTCTGTCCTGGGGATTATAACGACCAGGACTCTTAACCACAAAGGTCATCAGGCCATCGGCCTAAGCACCGTTGTTTGCGTGAGAAGAACAGTAGCCAACGTTTATTTTATCGCCCGGTCCCTCCCTACTCCCCCAGAAGGACATCTACTACACGTCCAAGTTAATGAGTAAGGCAGAGCCTCCTATGATACCTCATGCATGTCCTGAAGAAACGAGGGCCTTTGTATCGCACGGGTTTCTCTGAGTCATTACAGAGACGTACAGTAGCCATATACACAAAACATGAAACAATGTGACAGTGTTTACGAAAGGCAATTTGGAGCACTTTGATTCACACAGCTGGGATCTGGGAGGAATGCTGCTTATTCCTGTGTCAACCTATTGCCCTGGCTATGCTAACTAGCGTGCCAGCTAGCCTTTGCACGCCCTCCCCTTAGGGACCAGTCTGACTACGGGCAGACCATAATCGGCACACCTGTTGCTAGGAGACGTGCAAATCTAAAGCCTCTCTGGCTGAGGTATCTTGTGCGCATTTAACCGGCTTAATTGTGTTCAGGCTCTACCACAAAGGGAAGCAGCCCCCTGGTATTACCTGGTAGACTGTGGAAACAAACAGGTGTGCACGTGCACACACACACAAACACTCATATACACACACAGACACATCTATATAAGCACACACACATATAAACACAGAGACATGCATGGCGGGCCAATGAATGTATTATGAAGTACAACTGAAAATAGCAAAGATTTTATAAAGATAAATATTTGACGACGACCATTTAACATCTTGAACTGGAAGCCACCTTAATAAGTCTAAATGAGGCCATGGTGTCTGATGACTGGGATTTGAAATTGTAGACGTCCACTTCGGTCCAAGAGCGCATTCAATTTCCCCCATGGCCACACAAAGATTTTGACCCCAATATCACCATGATCCCCCGTCTCTCTCTCTCTCTCTCTCTCTCTCTCTCTCTCTCTCTCTCTCTCTCTCTCTCTCTCTCTCTCTCTCCCCGCCCCCCCCCCCCCCCCCCAGGGTTTCTGTACGTGACCTGTGCTTTGTCCAGTGACAAAACGTTTGCCCCTCGTCACTTCTCTCCCTCAGTCTGTTTTGTCTCTTTGTTCCACGGCTGTTGTTGTTGTTGGGGACTGCTGCTTTGTTGACTGTTTCAATAGTCGACGCGTAGTGAAGAAACATGCAACTCTCTGCAGTTTGAACTGTGTGAACCAGGACTGTTGTCCAGCCCGGAGGTGTGTTACACAGTAAACAAGATATGGACGGGTCTCGCGCCAACTGCATGTATTCATACGTAGCGGGGGCATGGTAAGACGGCTGTGTCTCAAGAAGAAGGAGGGAGGAATGAAGAGAGGAAAAGAGAGAGGGGCGAGGTGGGATGAGAAGAAGGGGTAAAGAGTGACTGAGCTCCCAGAGCAGGCCTGCAGAGCCATATACAGGCCGAGCATACAGTAAACGGTGTGTGTGTGTGTGTATTGACCTTGTTTAAACAAACGACCGACCAGCCCCCTGGCTCTCTGTGCCCCGGTGTGCTGGGTAAACAGCAGGCCTGTATGTGAGAAAAACCGTGTGTGTGTGTCTGACTGTGGGCCCCCGGCCGTGTCACAGCAGGTCCATCGCCAGACGACATGGACCAGGGGCCCTCAATGACCTTGACAGCCATTGCTCCCACTTTTACTTCTCACTCACTCTCCCTCCCTCCCTCACACAAACACATGCAGGCATGCTCAGCCCTTCAGGGCTGTAGTTTACATCAACAGGAGCATGTGTAAAACCCACACTCTCAATCACCCCTCTCCTCTCTTCTCTTCCCTCATCCTCTCCTCTCTCTCTCTCTCTCTCTCTCTCTCTCTCTCTCTCTCTCTCTCTCTCTCTCTCTCTCTCTCTCTCTCTTCTCTCTCTCTCTCTCTCTTTCTCTCCCTCTTTTTCCCCCTCCCTCTGTCTCTCACACTTTCACTCACATTCACAGTCACACACAGGCATGCACGCACACACACACACACTGCCTTCGGGCTGTAGTTTACTCCAGTGTGAGCGTGCGTAGATCCACACCAACACACAAGCTCACGTATACACAAGCACAGACCCTTGCCATGGCAACTGCAAAGAAACACGGCGAAACAACTTGGCGCGTCTGTGAGAAAGTGTCGTGTTACCGGAGAGGGCTGGGGCTGAGGGGGGTGACGAGGAGCACGGTAGAGATGCGGCCCTCTTTCCCTCAATACACTCCTGTTTGGGCTTAGGGAAGGAGGGGGGGGGGGGGGGGGTGGGGGTATATTTGGTGGTGCCCAGCATAGCTAAGCCTAACCCAGCCCAGCATAGCCCAGAATCACATCCCTCAAATACTTGTTGTGTTTTCCCTTTCATTTGAATATGAATGTCAAACATTTCAGAGGCTGTTGCTCCATGTGGCTGTCACTCTGGGGCCCCAGCCAGAATCTTCCACCCACTATTACAGGATCAGTGGAACAGATGCCGTACCAAATAGAGGCCCGATTTATTTCAATCTTAATATGTAATGGTATCCAGCGGTTTTATTTTAGGGAAGAGTTAGCCTAGCCTATTCCAGCCACGGCAGCAGAGGAACATGTGACAGGTATTAATATCAGCAGGTTTAATATATCTACTGATCCATCAGGCCTTATTGACCAGCTGGTGGGGGAGGATTTTAGAGAGGTTAAGGAAGTGCAGAGACCACCCTCCAGAGGTATTTCACACTGGGCATCGATTCAACAGTGGCGGCTGTGGCGATAGGAATGTAAAACAAGCTCACAGGATCAGAATGAGTGAGTGTGTGTTTGTGTGTGTGTGTCTGTGTGTTTTTGCTTATGCGTATAGATGTGTGTGAGGGTTAGGGTGAGTGATTCAGCGAGTCGGTAAGCAAGTGAGTGTGCGTACAGTACGTGTATTTGTACAGAGTGGGGCTGGAAGTGCATGGCAGCTCCAGTGAGCTCTCATGTTAACACCACAGAGTGGACGGACACCACGGTGCTCGTGTGCCTTTGGATTTTCGAGATTTTCTTCGCTTGAAATATTTTCGCCATAATGTTGAACTGAAGGGAAACCGCAAAGAAAATAGTTGTTTTGGAAGTGGCTTTAAATGTCACGGGTCACGTAATTAGCCACGGCTTTTATGTTTCTGTTTGACTTGTGCTGTTGATTCACTGGGAGTGCTGAAGTGAGCCTTTCTCTCAAGGCCTATAATCAGTTTTGCCTGGCTTATTATTTGACTTGGATAAGCCCCAGTCTGCGGAGTGCGGGCCTGACAACACTGTGGCTCCACACCAAGCCTGGGCCTCACCAAGAGCCTCCACAGAGGCTCCAAGGGCCTACCTCCGGCTCAGAGGCTGTTAAGGCCCTCATAGGTCGTACTCTAGCAACGCTAGTTAAAGGGACGATGGAGCGTTGACTTAATTTGGTGAATTGGTTTAATTGATTTCTTATTAGGTTGATGAAGGCATTCTCCACCCCTCTCTCTCTCTCTCTTGCTTTTACACAGCGACGTACAAAAATGGCATAGAGTATCCAACAATCCAGTACTGGAAGCACACAGTTGTAACAGCATTTCAGAGGTTAGTGCCAAGGAGCGCTCTGTGCTTAACTAGACACAGCAACAATGACATAATCCCATTTACGATATTTCTACTACAATAATTCTCAAAGACAAAAATTGAACAACATAGTTCTGGTAATCCACATGGCCCGTCACCCCCACACACACACTTCACACACACGCAGACTGTCTGCCCTAACTTTAACAGTTCATCCACATGACCATAAAGCACTTAAGGCTGCTGGCCTTATGACATGTAGTGATAATCATCAAGTTAGATAAGAGGCTTCTCTCTCTCTCTCTCTCTCTCTCTCTCTCTCTCTCTCTCTCTCTCTCTCTCTCTCTCTCTCTCTCTCTCTCTCTCTCTCTCTCTCTCTCTCTCTCTCTCTGTTTTCTGTCTCTCTCTCTCTCTCTCATAGTCTGAGGTGGCATGTCAGTGTGTCAGAGTTCTGGTTGTGCTTACAGTGTGTTTGAGCCACTGCAGGAGGACACAGCGTGACCTGCCTTCCCCTCTCAATGCAGTCCCCTAAGCCTCTTAGCCCAGTATGGGTGGACAGGGACTCACCGTGACTCCTAGAAGGCAGACCTCAGGCACACACGCACACATGTACACTTCTTCAGCTGGTTTCTTCTAGGAATGGCAGCCTAAGAAGAGCTTTCACTGGCCTGTGATGTGTCAAAAGTGACTAAGCCTGTCTGCATCCGGCTGCGATGTTAACGATTAGACTCATGACAGCATATGCTGTTTACCCAACTGCCATGTGCCTCGTTCTGCTGCATGATACCAGCCTTAGCAGAGCCTGCTCCTCACGTTCAAATGATTGACAAAATGTTCATCTTTAAAGTCCATGGAAATACTTTAAAAACATTTTTTTTTTTAAGATGGTCATTGGCAGCACAACCTGAAGCCCAATTTGCACTGAACTGCCTGCCATATATTCCCTTTTCCCAAGTGAAGAATGATTCCAAGCAACATATCAAAGGGCTGTTGAGCCTTCTAGGGTGGTGGCGTGTGTGCTGGTGCCTATATAAATAGGCTAGGTGTAGCCAGAGCAGAGAGTGACCTACGTGAACCAATCAGGGCTGTGGGCCACACCACGTCCTGCTGGGTCTGTTTGTGTTTCCCCAAGAACACTCTGAAGATTAATGAGCCTAGCCAGCCTGACCCAGCTCCTCCTCCCCTGCCCCCGGCACCCAGCTCTCGTTCCCCAGTCAGGGCAGCCCCGGGGCCAGGCTGGGGGTCAGGGCTCACCCAGAGAGAGTGGATCCTGGGAGAGGGAGAATCTCAGCGTGTAAACAAGGCTCCAGAGCAGTACGGTCTTTCTAGCTGCTAACTGACCTCATAGCCTCCAACCCTCCAAGGCCTGAACACTGGGGCCTTTATGGAGGCCATCTCTGCCTGGCTGATGGCCCCTCCCACATCCCCAGGGACCCCTCCTCTCTTCCAGCCCGTGTAGACGCAGCATGTTGGTTCCACTGCTCTGTTTGACCCCAGCGGTTCCCCATACATCTGTTCCAACCCTATATGGGATCATCCAGGTTCAGGCGGAACGCAGAGACCAGAACAGTCGGGGTGAATTGAGTCAAGCTGACAGAACACAGATAGACGTGGTTGCCATGAACACTCCTCCCTGCTGCACACCACAGAGCGCCTTTCAGTAAGCCGGAGCTGGAAAGTGAAACACTCAATCACACACCCTGAAACACAAACCAACCTGGACCAATAATTGGTTTCAGAGAAAGTCAATATTTTTTTTAAACCAAGTAAGTGTGGTGTTTCCTGGTTTGGGTGTTTTCCTCAGGTGCACATGTTGCCAGGCCTAATTTCAGAGAGTTGGTAACGATGAGTGCTCTCCAACACTCTCCCATGCAAGCTCTCTCCCTCTCGCTCTCTCTCTCTCTCTCTCTCTCTCTCTCTCTCTCTCTCTCTCTCTCTCTCTCTCTCTCTCTCTCTCTCTCTCTCCCTCTCGCTCTCTCTCTCTCTCTCTCTCTCTCTCTCTCTCTCTCTCTCTCTCTCTCTCTGTGAGTAGTCTCTTTTCCCTCAACATTAATGCTGGTGTGTGACGCAAGCCTGGGGAGAGGGGAGGGGGGTTCACACCAACTGTGGTCGAGGCTGGCCAGGCGTCTTAGGTGCCAATGAAAGGACTGTTTCTGCTTTCTTCTCATGGGGCTGCCCTCGTTCTCTAAATTAACGGTGGCATCGGTGAGTGTGTGTGTGTGACTGTGTGTATGTGTGAGTGTGTGTGTGTGTGGAGGGGGAGCGCAGGGGTTGCCATCTTGCCGTCACAGACCTTTGCCAAGCACAACATTCCAACAGTGGTGGATTGTGTAGGACTAGGTTTTATTTTCTCCCAAAAGGAAACCCTCCCCCTCCACCACCTTCATCCTTCTTTCAACCAACCCCTCACCTGCCTGATGACCATGTCAGCCTGTGAGCCGGGCCAGGCCAGGCCGGCCCACACCTCTGCTGGATCCGGAGGCGTTGGCATTTTTAGCCGCCAGGTTTTGTACTGGAGCCCAGAACCACAGCTTCACCAATAAAAGGTGCATTTAAAGACATGGTAGACCTCTTAGACTGGGGTGAGGATCATGTCAGCTACTTTTATTTTCATGTGCTCTATTCACGCCAGTTTGTATTTTTTTTTATGATGCTGTGGCACATTGAGTCTGACGATCTTCTTTCACGTCAGCTCTTGTTCACTCCTTTCTTTCCACCTCTGTGTCTCAAACACGCTAGTTTGGCTCGTAACACGCTCGTGTCTCAAACACGCTCGTGTCTCAAACACGCTCGTGTCTCAAACACGCTCGTGTGCTCTCTCACGCTCGTGTGCTTTCTCACGCTAGTGTCTCAAACACGCTCGTGTCTCAAACACGCTCGTGTCTCAAACACGCTCGTGTCTCAAACACGCTCGTGTCTCAAACACGCTCGTGTCTCAAACACGCTCGTGTCTCAAACACGCTCGTGTGCTCTCTCACGCTCGTGTGCTCTCTCACGCTCGTGTCTCAAACACGTGTCCTTCTCTTTCTGGTCGCCATGACTTGTTATTCGCTTCGCTTTGGAAAGGAAGAGGCTATAAGGTCAGAGATTATGGTCTGCATAAGCAAGCTAATTGTGCAGATGTGGGTATCCTTGTTAACCTAAGAACAGCAGCAGGGGAAAATATGAGAGGGTATTAGTGGAGAACATGAGTGGACCTGGTTGGAGGCCAGAGTTCCAGATGAATCTCCAGCAGCACTGCCAGAACCTGCCGACTGGCCCGGACCTGAGCTTCTAAACTCTTGAAGCCTGACATTTAGATTCCCTCCAAAAATGTTACAGTTGGAAATTCTGAAATGTTCCTCTATTTTTCTTTCCCTATCTCTCTCTCACTCTTTCTCTTTCTGTCTCTCTGTATTGTCTCAGCTGGTTGGCTACAGCGAGAAGCCTGTCAACCTGCAGATGTTCATCGGGACAGCGGACGACCGCTACCTAAGACCGCACGCCTTTTACCAGGTGCACCGGATCACAGGGAAAACAGTTGCCACCGCCAGCCAGGAAATCATCCTCTCCAGCACAAAAGTTCTTGAAATTCCTCTCCTACCAGAAAACAATATGTTGGCCAGGTAGGTGTCACATCCACTCCAGACATAAATTACCCAGCTGTGAGCGTACTGCCATGGAAGCCCCTCCAGAATAAAAATAACTAAATGTATTATACAGGGTCATAATGTCCTCCATTGGGGATTTTATTGATTTTTAATTCAAACCAACAGGAGACTAAGCTCAGCAGGAAAATGTGAGGATTTCCCACAGAGGAGAATACGTTCATTTCCATATTTATGAGTCTGCTTCGCCTAAAGTTTATATTTCTCCGGTTTTATTTCATATGAATTCAAAGGGAAGGATTTTCTGGGACTTTTCACATTTACCACGACAATAAATCATATTTACAACATTCGTAATTTGCCACTGATATTTCTTCACAAGAGTCAAGTTACTTCGTAGGTCTGTTTTTACAACTGTCAGCCCTTTGCTAATTTCCCATTTCTCCAATGTTAGCCAGTGGAGTGTGGGGTGCCAGCATCTCCTAACTCTCCCTGCTCTATGTTCTTGCAGTATTGACTGTGCTGGAATACTGAAGCTCCGGAACTCTGACATTGAGCTCCGCAAGGGGGAAACAGACATCGGGCGGAAGAACACTCGTGTTCGGGTGGTGTTCCGCGTGCACATCCCCCAGCCCAACGGGAAGGTGCTGTCTCTGCAGGCTTCCTCCGTCCCTGTCGAGTGCTGTGAGTTTTTGCATCCGGGCCTCACGCATACACACACATACACGCACGCACACTCACATTCTGACG
This sequence comes from Osmerus mordax, assembly GCF_038355195.1. NCBI lineage: Eukaryota > Metazoa > Chordata > Actinopteri > Osmeriformes > Osmeridae > Osmerus > Osmerus mordax. Next base: position 13,376,851 of record NC_090062.1, on the reverse strand, counting down.
AGACTGCATGCTGATCTACTCTGCCACCACAGCTCAGCGCTCAGCCCAGGAGCTTCCCCAGGTGGAGAAGTCCAACTTGACCAGCTGCCTTGTCAGTGGGGGAGAGGAGATGGTCATCACCGGCTCCAACTTCTTCCCAGAGTCAAAGGTCATCTTCCTGGAGAAAGGCCCCGGTAAGAGACATGCCTACACAGTACCTAACTCTGCTCAACTGTTTATGAGTCACAGTTCCGCTCAGAGGAATAGTGCAGAATAAGCTATTCTTTGCCTCCAAAAACACATTAAACAGTGGGCACTAGGGCTAGCCTACTTATTGTTTTGCCACAGCATTAGTATTGTTGAGTGGAGAATAAAGAGTGGAATGACCTATTTGTGTGTGAAGCTGAATTATACCTTCAGTAGCTCAATCACTTCTGGCCTCACAGAGCCAAACACGTTTGGACACCTGATTTACTGGGGGTATAGTAGTGTGAGGCATGTAGAAGCACCTGGGACGAGGCTCCCCCGGCCACAAGTCTGCAGGCCTGGGGACCTTTCCACGTGCCTACCCCACCTATTACCACAGTCCCACTCTGATTAACTGATAGAACATCCCTTTACTGACTCATGAGGAGAGTTGTGAAGTGTGGAACATTATTAGCATATGTGAACCTCCAGGAAACAATACAATACCGGTGGCCGTCAATTTAGATTTCTGTCAAGAAACAGACACACACACACACACAGAGACAATCACACACACACATATCCTTGCAGGGACAGATTTATGGTGAAGGGAAATGCGGTGTGTCAGGTGTGAAGAGAGATCACCCGCAGGGTAGACCGTAGGCTAGCATCTGGTGCTGTCTCTTCTGACGCTCAGGTCATCACACTCTCCTGCCCCTCCCAACCGCTTAGGACACACTGCAGCTGCTCTTTCTCTGGTCGATTCGCCCCGTAGCCTGGCTTGAAATGTACACATAGATGTAGACGTAGATATTACAGAGTGGTGGCGCAATGCACGCAATCATAAATACTTAGGTTAGACGATTACATGTTTCACATCGGGCTGCATTGCGGTCTATAATTTGGTGTCCTTTTGATAAACGTGGATCCATCTTTCTCTTCCTTCCTTCTCGCTCTTTCGCTTTTCCGTCGCCAATAATGAAAACAAGTGGAGGCGAGTTCCAGGATGGAAACTCTGAATGGGTGGCACTTACCGAACCAGTCCCTGCCTGCCCGGGGCAACTGCAGGACGGGGGAGAAACTGAATCAAGTCAGCACAGGGAGGATATGCAGGGGTGTTGTTACTGTACCATCCTGAGAAGGCATGCTCTGAGCGCTCGGATGAAGAAAGCATGGAAGGAAGAAAGGGAGGACTGGGAGGAATGTCTCTGAAGTCGTTTTGAGGTGCTTTTAGGCAAAGCGTGGAAGGAGAAGGTAGCGTTGCGGAGGCCTTTCCGTCGAGTCTTTTGTATCTTTTCAGGGGCAAATGGAAACCACAGCAGGGTTAACAAAGGGCTGGAGTTGGGCAAACCTGTGTCGAAGGGGAGGAGCGTTGCATGGAGAGAGAGAGAGATAATAATGATTTGGTTCGTCCAAATGATCCTCTTCATCATCGCTAATCCATCTGCTCACGGCATAAACATGCTGGAGCAGAGAGAGCAGAACCATGGAAGAAAATAGGAAGAAAGGAGTTAATGACAGAGAGTTTTCCATCTTCTCTCCCAAACGGAGGACAACAGTTGAATCGCGTCATGCAGGAAACACAGACTTATTGTGGGTTGTCAATAGGCAAGGGTTTAGGGTGGGAGTGCAGAGAGTTTTGGGGGGCTTTGAGTTGATGAGCAAGAGGCCTGACAAGGATAACATCTCTGTGAAGAATAAATAATATGTGATCCCCTTGCCGACTTTAAATCCCCTATTCTAAACATGAAAGTTAATTAGATTGATAGGCTATACAAGCCTTGGTCTTGAGTCTCTCCAGGGTCCCTTTTGCAAGTAGTCAACAAACTACTCAGGGCCCTGGAGAACAGTTGGTCCAGGTGAGTCAGGCTGAGGTAAAGAGACTGTTTGCAGTCCCCAGTTCAGTATCCACTCCCTAGCTCAGAAAAGCATGCCTTCTCACAGTTAAACACCACAACATCCATACTGGCTCCCATCCCTTCATGATGCACTCGTTGTATTTACGTCTTCAGGTGAGAAAGGGAAACTCAGGGTGGCGATGAAGGGATATTAAAGTAGCATTATTCTGAGAGGGGAAAAGTAGTTGTCATCTCAGAAACGAAACAGGTTCCTGACAAGAGTACTTTTAATAGAGTCTTGATGAGGGTGGAGGTTTACACAAGGTAAACACTGCCTGAATAAAGTAACATCTAATATTCCAATAATTATGTGTTTTTGCCTCTGAGACAAAACATCTAAAAGCTCAGTTATTACAACTCAACGGATTTTTCCTCTCTGTTTTTGGGATTATTGCAACACAATAGGTGTAGTATTATTTCAGTAAAAAAAAAAATGGTCAGGCGGGGTGTGGGACAACATTCCTGTTTGAGCTTGTTTTCTGACTGCAGCGCATGTGGGGCCCTCTCGCTCCCACCTGTTTAATGTCAACATGAGCCGCAGAAATACATTGTGCTGAAGTCGGTCCGAGAGGCGCCCAAGGTCACTCACTGATTACTGAAAAGCTGCCTGGCTCTATGCGAGCGAGAACCTCACTGAGCACTTCAGAGGGAGCTAATCCACAACAGGATTACTGGTATATGGACTCCTGTTATACTCCCGTTATACTCCCTAACCGCTCAGGAGTCAGGTGGCTGAGCGGTTAGGGAATCGGGCTAGTAATCCGAAGGTTGCCAGTTCGATTCCCGGTCATGCCAACTGACGTTGTGTCCTTGGGCAAGGCACTTCACCCTACTTGCCTCGGGGGAATGTCCCTGTACTTACTGTAAATCGCTCTGGATAAGAGCGTCTGCTAAAATGACTAAATGTAAATGTAATGTTATAACACTAACCTTAAACCCAGTCACATCTTAAAGCCACATGAGGGTGAAAGCAGGCACAGTGACTAAATGGCGATCGTAAGGATGTGCACGGTAAGAGATGTGGCAAGTCTTATCTGCGTGTGGAGCCTCGAGGGATCTCTGGGGCTGGAGCAGGTGTGGGCCGGCTGTGTGTGGAGATGGGGGAAGCCCTCACGGCCCAGTGGAAAGGCAGCTCACACAGGTGCAGAGATGTAATCATGGCTATCACGTCACGTGAGCAGCAGACAAACACAGAGGCGTATTTACAAATGAAAGGGAGGCGGTTGCAGTTGTTGTGCCGTAGAACAAAAGGGGGATGATTGCACAAGGAGCTGCAGCGGCTGGATTACTGTATGATGGGACAGCAGTGGCGAGGATGGGGATTTCTGTCTCGGGGCCAGTGTTTCCCCAGAATGTTATTCTCCCGACTGCTTTCTGAAGGGCTGCCTTAAGATGTCTGGCCAGATAATTAGGTCTGTTGTAGGAGAACTGGAAAATTATGGGATGTTTCCTTGCCAGAAACCTGGCAGGCATTCTAAAATAAATAATAAAATAATTGTTATTCCACTCGTCTCCTCATAATTCTTACCAGGCAAGACAAACAGCAGGATATTTAGAGTTTAATTTCTATTTAATAACTGTAAAAATATTCTCCCCAGGGTTGCTGGGCTCATAAAAATGACATCATAGGATGTCTCAGGTCCCCTCAGAACAAAAGGATATCCTATGCTTTCGGAAGCTTCTGTGGTTCCTGAGTCCTGTCCGTTTGAATCGAGCGCACACTCCAACATGATCATTAGATAAAATAGACCCCAGAGAAAACTACTCTAGATGAAGGAAATAGCTCAACAGAGTAGTAGACCAGACTGAAAGATGTGGCTGGATTATAAAATCATTGAACGTCCTCCTAATGACGTGTGGCTCATGTGGAGGTGTACATATTGAGCTCCACGATGTACTCTGTCCGGTTTTTCCCTTTCAGCTTCAGCTGCTCTGTGATCCATCAGTTTCATGGCCCAGAGAGAGGTCTGCATTTCCCACAGAGGAGAAGCCCCTGTCCCTTTATGCTTTTCTAAGAGACTTATTTAACATGTATACGGAATTATTATTCTGTGTACTGCAGTTTATATCCCCCCAGATGGACGCTGATGCGAAGTCCAAGAGCTGACAATTCAATTTAGGGAGGAACTGATGAGCTCCTCTGTGTCACAGTCATCTGCTCGATCCATTTGTCTGTTTTTGTGGAGGAGGCCTGTCTCCAATAGAAGTCCTCATGGGCGCCTCGGTGCACTCATCATGCCAAAAGCAGAGAAAGACCTTTTCTGGCTCGCCTGCATCCAAGCATAGATCCAATGATGTCCGCTTTGGTCTTTGGCTTCAGTGTATCGGTAAAGTGTGTTTTACTCATCTGACACGTCTCATCTCTGCTCTTCTAGATGGAAGACCACAGTGGGAAGTTGAGGCCAAGATCATTCGTGAAAAAAGTCAAGGAGTAAGTTTTTCTCTATATTTTTCTCTCTCCTCCTAGCAGTGCTGAAGGAATACTGTGGTGTGCTATACTATCTGCTGCATACACGGCCTGTATTGACGTTGTGTTCATACACGGCCTGTATTGACGGTGTGTTCAACCTGTCTGTGATTCTGCCAGTCCAGCATCGTGGTGGAGGTCCCACCCTACCACAGCAAGACGGTGACCTCGTCCGTGCAGGTGCAGTTCTACGTGTGCAACGGGAAGCGCAAGCGGAGCCAATCGCATCGCTTCACCTTTCTGTCAGGTGAACACCGTGCACGCAGAGCTTCAAGGCTTCATGTCCTGGCCTCTTTCCTATAGGACTACAAATCTACTACCATTTACCCAATCACAGAGCAGAAGTTTCCAGGAGCGCAGTGATAAAGGTCCATTTGTAAACTCTGGCTCTCTGACTTCTCCGCTCCCTTCCCAGGGTGGTTAGAGCGAGTGGAGACAGAGGCAGACGCGGAAAGCAGCGCACGCCATGCTGTCGTCTGATTGGCTATGCTAACCACGTTTTAGCTCTCCCCTTCCAGTTTGCATGGCTGTGGTTTAAAATGGGCACCTTGACGAACAGTTACACCCGCACCTGCCAGCTGTTCATGTTAAGCAACTGTAAACTTTGTAATCAAGCCCTTTTTCTGGCGTGGATTCATCTAAGTTTTCGGTATGCAAATGCACGCTGTCCAGGAAACTTTGACCGCATTCAGGCCAAGGATTGTGGTTTCCTTAAACAGTCTCTGTTCAGAACTAAATATTTTTGACATTTGGATCCCAAAGTTTCCCTAATGGTTTTTGATTACGCCTAGTTTCTTCCTCGTTATGTGATATTGTTATTGTTTTCACAAAGAGTCAAACCGAAAACAGCGTTGGCGGAATATAATGACACGTGAGCATTTTTGTCCCCGGTCTCCAGCCCTGAGATATACCGCATGAGTATGTATATAGGATGTGTGTGCACGCATGTTTCTGTGTAAATGTATGTATGTGGCCTCAGCCCCTCCACCCACCAGCCTTTCTCCGTTTGCAGCGCGCCCACTCATCAAGCACTTCCTGTTTTCCCCGCTCACAGACCAGGACAGCCAATCAGAGCGCTGCACAGGAAGCACACTGCTAGCGTAGCTAGGACGCTGACACTACTATTGTGACACCGCATTCTTAATTGTGGCAAACAGCCAGGATGCCGATCAGTGTCTCCGCCCCCGCAACGTGGGATGTCGGGGCACCGCCTAATTCTTCTCCCTTTCTCAGAGGGGAAATGTGAGCTAAAGTAGTAGAGTGGATGTCTGGAGTCAGTTGGCTGAGCGGTTAGGGAATCGGGCTAGTAATCTGAAGGTTGCCAGTTTGATTCCCGGCCGTGCAAAATGACGTTGTGTCGTTGGGCAAGGCACTTCACCCTACTTGCCTCGGGGGAATGTCCCTGTACTTACTGTAAGTCGCTCTGGATAAGAGCGTCTGCTAAATGACTAAATGTAAATGTAATGTCTCTGTTCAGTACGGATAGGTGTGAAGCTCTGGGGCATTAGCGCCAATGATACTTTGTAACATAAAAGACTATGGGGACAACTGACCAATGACGGGAAAATAAACCGTGTTTTTACCTCTTCGCTGAACTTTAAACAAAGAAGCGATGGGAGTTAGGCTCGGCGCTGCGGCGCTGGATACTGGTTTGTCTTGGTGGTTGTGAGTCGGGCTGGAGGGCTTTCTGCTTTTCCTCATGCAGCCCTGCGTATGGTGGCACTGAAACAGCAACATATGCTCCCCTCGACTGTGCTGGCCCGATAAAAATAAAACCCTTGTCACAAGGCAGCAGATTGGGAAATAGGTTACCAGGCACCGTGTGGGTGGGAGCTGATATAAGGAATGCCCCGGTTTTATTACAAGGATATTTCGTTTACATTCCTTTTACCGACTCTGCTTTGAATACTTGAAATTAGACAGTATCTTGACTTTGTCAAGTCTTGGACTGATTATTGAACTGTTGTCAGATTGACATTAACAGGAAATTATTAGAACATTGTAATTTGTTCAGTCAGAATGTGGAAAACCTATTACTGATTACTATCTTGTTTCATGGAAATCAGTTGTTCATGTTGATCATTATGCACACATTCATTCACAATGACACATCTAGACGATTGTATGATAAAAAACGAATTAACCCCGCCCCTCTCTCTGTCTTCATCTTTATTTCCCCCTCCAGTCCTGGTAAAGCAGGAGCTCAGAGAAGATATGGACGCCCCTGCTGTGCCCCCCATGTCCATGTCCATGCCCCATCCTGCCAGCCTTGTCCGCACCCAGCTGCCTTCCCCTGAGCAGGGACACCCGCCGGACAGCCTTCTGTCCAGCTCCCCTCGCGGCCTGGCCCCAGGCCCCGGCCCCAACCTGCTCCCCCTGCAGTCCTCCTGCCCCCCCATGGGCTCCCCATCCTTCCAGCACCTGCCCCACCTCCAGGGCCGCAGCCTCCACACGCCTCCAGACTGTCACATGACATTTCACCCCGGCTCCTCCGCCCCTCCCCCCAGGGCCGCCTACCAGCCTATGCACAGCCACGTCCACGGGCACGGGCACAACATGCCCTACAACGGTCAACCCAGTCTTCCCATGAACACCGGGGCCCCCCAGGGCTACGAGAGGATGCCTTTCCAACAGGACCCTCCCCCCCCTCACCCAATGGGGCTGAGTATGGTGTACCATCCCCCTCCCTCCTCCAATTCCCCCACCGCCCCCAGCCCAAACCCCAACAGCACACCAAGCCAGCCTCTGACCCACTCGTCCCCTCACCTGCACACACTGGGCTACCACTGCCCCAACCCGGCCCAGGTTCCCTCCCCCAGCCACCCCCTGGGACAGCCCTCCCCTCAGCTGCAGCGCGCCATGGGTTACCACCCCGTTGGGAAGAGGTCCGCCTCCTGCCCCACCCCATCCAGCGCCCCACCCAGAATGGTGCCCTCGCCCCACTCCGGCCCATCCTCCCCCCAGCTCCACCAGCTGCCATACCAGTCACCCACCTCGCCCTCCCCCACGGGCAGCCCCCTGGGGCCGCTGCAGCGCTCGGGCCAGCCCTCCCCCCAGGCCAGCAGCCCGGTCATGGCCAGCCTGTCTCCAGTAGGGCCCCTGGGGCACCCCCCCCTGGCCTCCCAGGGCCCCTTTCCTTCTCCGGAGGAGGAGGAGAACCTGAACATCAAGCAAGAGCCAGAAGAGAGGGAGCCCACGTTCCGCTCCATAGGGCTGCAGGACATCACTCTGGATGATGGTGAGACACCGCCTCTGCGTCTCTGCGTCTCTGCTTGTCTGCTCTCCTCTCACTCTTTTTTTCCTGTGTTGGTTCTCTTGGAGGTAAATATAGAGCGCCATATACCATTAATCTATATTTCTGGATAAAAGGTTGAAGGGAACACATGTGATACGGCCTGATGATAAGCTAATTTGAGGTAAACCTATACTCCACCATACTTGCTGTATTCCCCAGGGTAAAATGATCACTCATTAAAGTGATTGTATTTCAGCCACCATTTGAAGAGGCAGTTGTGTACACAGGGTTATACAGTGTATATCCATGCGGTCGTATTGAATATCATAGCACAATAGGCTAATGACTACCGCATTAGTGGCCTCATCACAAATAGCGTTATCTCCAGAGTTAGGAGATTAATTACACGTTGTCTTTGGCTCCTTAGGATGAAGAGCATATTACATCAGCAGGGCCACTCCGAAAGCACTGTCATGTTTGGACCACAGAGACCACAGTTGTTAGCTGCAGTAATTACAGTGTGTGCGCGGTGCGTGTGGTTGTGTGTGAGAGAGACAGAAGGAGAGAGAGTGTTTTCTCTGTTGACGTGAGTCTGTGTACAGACAAAGCCTTTGCCTTGCTAATTAGGAAGCCCGAGGTCTTGTTGACTAAAGCACCGTCACAAGCTGACCTAAGGAGGGTAGTCACACACATCGGGGCTTCTCTAGACGAGAATCCTCCCTCAGCAAGTAGCACACCCCAGAAAAATCTCAATTCCTCATTTTCAGTCTAGTTTCTACTCTGCCATGCAAAGCCATTCCTACATTTGCAAAATCCAGGTCGCGTAATCAAATGAGCAGGCAATAGCACTTGGTTAATGAACAGCCTGGAGTGGCTGCATCAGGAGGTGCAATATTGTGCTCCAGCAAGGGTCACGCTAATTAACACAGCCCATTATCAATAAGCCATGTGTGAAAGGCCAACTGTCGGGGAGTACACAAGTGTAATGCAAATGCATACGCTCTCACGCACACAGTTATGCACACGCTATCAAAAATGTTTCTTTCTACTTTCTGTTTCAGTATCGATCACGTATCCACTCACACATTTTCTCTAATCGTCCTCCCCCCTTTTTTTTCACACACATACACACTTGCATCCACACACACCCTTGCGCACACACACACACACTTTCAAAAGTTGCTCTCTCGCTGCCTCGGTCTCCCCCCGAGACGCAGCTCGGGAAAACAACGAGAAAAAGTGTTTGAGAAAGTTCTGACTGACACAGATCAGCCGGGATTAGGAGCTCCCCCAGAGCGAGGGTTATAAATAGCTTCCGTGTCACTCTGGCTCTGTAGGCCATGTTATGAAGCATTTCAGAGTCCCCTAACAGAGTTTTATCGGGTCAGAGCGGCACCTTAAATAGACCAGACTACAGCTCAGCACACTTGTCTGGAAAGCTCATCTACATATCATCATTGTAGCCCTATTAATGATTCATGGACTGTATTCCCATCAGTGTGGATGTGCTGAGCCTACCTGGGTTAAAGAGTCTTAAGGGTCTGTCGTGAAAGGCGTCTTGGTTGAGCGCCATTCCTTAGCATGGTCGCCGTTCTGTCGTGTCACCCACAAAGACCCCTGTCGGCGTGAGCATATGCCACGTCACTGGGAGAAAGAGCTGCGACGAGGTAGCAGATGGCCTCGCTGACGTGGTCCCCGGACCACGCGGGAGGTGTGCACGCACGCTCGCTCACACGGGCCCGGGTGCGGGTGTAAGAGTGCACGTGCAGCCCAGGGAGGTTCACAGACTGACATATGGATCAACGAGTTTAGGATCCCATCCGACTGTTTGAGGTCTTATCTAAGACTGTGCAGTAGATTGTAATTGGCTTTACCGTGCTGTACGCTACTTACGCTTTCCTTACCATGAAGGAATTAATTAAGTCTGGTCTATGGCATTGTGTGCTCACAGAGTCTAACCCTTGGTCCTGTAGGAGGAGCAGGGGTAGTAGCCTATTAATAGTGCAGTGTGGTACAGTAAAGTACAGCATGGTTAGGCCTGTTGCACTCCTCTCATCCCGTCCTCTCCACTCTCTTCTCCTCTCCTCCCCTGTCTTCTCTCTCCTCTCCTCCCCTGTCTTCTCTCTCCTCTCCTCCCCTGTCTTCTCTCTCCTCTCTCCTCTCCTCCCCTGTCCTCTCCTCTATCTTCTCCTCTTTCCTCTCCTCCCCTCCCCTGTCCTCTCCTCTCTCTTCTCCTCTTTCCTCTCCTCCCCTCCCCTGTCCTCTCCTCACACTGCGGGCCTGTGAGAGCGAACACTCCTGTGAGGGTGATTAGGGCCGTCATGGCGACAGACTCTGCAGCACTCGTGGTGCCGACCCGTGTGTTTATCTAATTAATCAGCCCAACTCGCCCTGTGTTTGCAGCGTGGGCCCACGTCGCGGCCTGCGTCTTTTGTTTGCTCTCCTGCCTGGGCGCACAGCTGCCTCCTGGTGTGAGCACGGCATTGTGGGTTAATAATAGGCAGGGCCTGCTGCTCCCACTCTACGCCAGAGAAGACTCTGCAACCTCTCTGCACTGAACGCACACACACACACACATATGTACCGGGGGAGGTATAAATATAAACATTCAAGTTCACCCAACATGCATTTATGCATACAAAATAGCCGACCTAAGTGCATCACCTCAAGTAAGTGATGGCACGGCACGTTGTAAATGACACACGCAGTTGTCACGGACATGTTTTCTCCCTCCGAGGCAGCGCTCTGTGCTCCCGTAACCCAGAGCATTGCCACATACCTTCCCACCGGCCCATCCTGTGCACCCAGACAAACACACAGCAGTCTAAATTTAAAACAAGGCTCTAATCTTGGGTCTGTAACTATGGCTCCCAAGAGAAGCACAGTTGTCAGTCGATGACTACAGAGTCACATCAGCCCCCCCTACTCTTCTGAAACCCTTTACTCTGCTTCAGTAACACAGGGGCATTTCATAATGCAATAAACTAAATATAGCCTTACTAGACACTACACACTTTGAATGTACACTTAGATTGTGTTTGGTTGAGAGCTGGTCAGATGAGGACAAGCAAAGGGTCTCCCTGAGTCGCACGTTGACTGTCTTCAACCAGCGAACGTGAGAAAGTTCTCCTCCGTGTCTCGGTTCCACTGCGGCTAGTCCCGTGACAGGGCCGAGGGCCGGGACTGAGGCTGAGATTGCATTCAGCCTGGAGTAGGAAATGAATAAAAACCCTCTCATTCATCTGAAGGAAAGTTCAAAGAAAAAAAAGAAACATTACAGCAGTAGGAAAACACAAGCCTCCACCAAATGTCGCTTGTTAAATACAATCACAAACATTCAGCCTGTCCCCCCTACTCCCCCCACCCCTCCCGAAAAACAAGGGGAAACAGGCTTTACGTCTGTCGTCTTTCCATACAATTAAGGACTTATGGAGAGTAATTCCGCGGCCTAGGCAGAGCCTGGCGCTCTGGCGTTGAGGTCGTGTGTTTCTGCAGCTTTTTCTTTCACGATGCTGGCCAGGCGGGAAAACCCAGCAATCTCGCCACGGTGATGAGGCCAACATGTTGATGAGGCCAACATGTTGATGAGGCCAACATGTTGATTCTCTTCTCAGGAAATGGAACAAGAACAATGTTTCATTCGTTTTATTTTTAAGGGAACACCCCTCCAAACGGTTTTGAATTGGAATCCGCTGTTTACACGCACTCTTTCGCCAACAGCTATGATGAAAGCCCCTGTGTTGTTGCACTGCTACTGGAGCTGTGCTCCACTGTCAGGGTGGATATCTGGTTTCCGATAGAGAGTGTTTCCACAGACCTGCTGGAAAAGGAACTGAACTGTACCACATGACACACAACCACCTTCATAACAAACTTGTGGAGGTTTGGTATGGAGTGACCTGGGGAACAGAGATGACGTGTATGTCAGGCTTCCAGAGAGACACTGTGTCTTGTCCCGGTCACGTGGGCCACCTTGACATGCTACACACATCCATGTGAGTCATCCTAGCCCACTGTGCTCCCAGCAGCCTCCATGCAGGCCCGATGGGACCAGGCTCCCACTGGACCTCAGCGGACCACGGCCTCCGCTGACGTCACCTTTGAGAATCCCTCCGGAAAGCAACGGGGTTTGCTGTTGACTTGAAGATGAGGCTGAGCTGCTGCACAGGGCTCCCAGACGTTGTAGTGAGGTTAAGCCGACCCGTCTGGATGACCCTTCAGGCTCCTGGTGGCTTCCTCTCCCTAAGCCCGTTCTTGCGGTTGCCTCTCGGCTGCCTGTGAGCAGCCGTCCGTGGCCAGGATCAGAGGCCGGGGCTCTGTTGAGTCACTCACAGGCTCAACCAACGGAACCCTCCTGTGATTCACAGAGTGACTTAGTCAAAACGGAAAACGCAGGCTCTGTGTTAAAGAACGGTCTACTGTGTGTTTTCAGACGTGAAGAAGCCAGAAAAAGGTTGTCAGAGAGGTAAGAAATAGAACCTGAGGTGTTACCCCCCCCCCCCCCCCCCCCAAACAAGGCTGAACTTTCAGGCAGTTTCCACAAGCAACCCTTTGGATTGTGGATTCATCCCTTTGACTGAACGAGTGTCTTCCCCACTGGGCTGTTAGTGTCACGCATGTCGTTACACGGCCCAAGTGGAAACAAGTGTTCTGCTGACGTTCCCCCTTTCAGACAAATCAGAGTCTTGCCTGTCACTGTGCACAAGGGCTTTCCACTGTAGCATATTTTCTTCATTCGCCGAACAATTGCTTCAGTCTTTGTGTTATTTTCTTAAGCCGGGGCTACGCTCGAAGTAAATTTTCTCTTACGTGCTCACTTCAGTGTCAGGGAATTGTATTTCATAACCTGTCAAGAAGGGTGATAATGAGGCATTTTCCATGCTCACTGACAACCTGTTTGTCTCCCCAAAAATGAACATGTGAATGTTCCCCTTCTGTTTCATATTAGGAATAATTATCACATCTCTTTTCAGACAGAGAGTTTAGACACGTCGACACAGAGATTCTTGTCGACTTTTAGATTCGATGATGTTATGCTGATCTGGAAATGACGAATCGGGGCCAGAATGGGCACTCCATTCAGATTTGGCTGGGGGCTGTTTTAACTGTGATTAATATGACTTCTCCCCTTTTAGACCCAGCTGTGACATGTCTTTAGACTCTGACTGATGTCCTCTTCCCGTCAGACAGGGGCGAGGGTGCTTGGCTCAGGAGGTCCAACTCCTGACCATAATCATCCTAGGTCACCTAGCTGGGAGGGAAGGCGTTAGCTCTTAAATACAGAGAGGCAGTTTGAATGTGATTAAGACCAAATCTCTAGACACAAATCACGCTGTCGTGAGTTATACCCCCCCCCCCCCCCCCCCCCAAAAAAAAAGAGAGAACCACAGAGCCAAGGTAGAGAGACTACTAGGCCGACTGGTGGTGGTGCTGTGCGAAGACATTCATTCTGTTCAGGGTTCTACAGACGTTCACCTGTAGAGGATGTCCCTACTCGGGAGGGACTGGGACCCACCAATACGAAAGCACGCCCGGGGTGAATCACCGGGTTTCTGCTGTGGAGTCATGAGAAGATGACTCGATGTGAGATCTCGAAGAACAATAGTTGTAAGGCCAAGCACAGATCAAAGATAAGCTTTCCTGTTCTTCAGATGACTAAGACAAGTGTACGGTAAATCAATGTCTCAGGGTTTTAGAATGAGTTCAAAAATGACGCATTTCAATTGACTTTTGAATCTTGTCCGGCTCTCCTCTACCAAGGTACTGTGAATGGTTTTACTTGGTGGCGGGTGAATGCTTAGGGTTGCCTCAACAAGACACGCTAAAGCACAGGCTACACCATTCATGCTAATGTAGATGATCCTGACGGCCGGTTACCAAGGTTTCACTGGTACCTGTGACATCATGCACTGACCTCACTGCAGACCAATATCTTCTGGCCATGGGGTCATCTGCAGAGGAGTGGCATATGTAGGTGTATTTGTGCACACCCGTGCGTTGCCTGTGGATGCGTGAGCTGGCTTGTCGGAGAATCAATCGGAATTTCCGTATGCGATGAAGTCTGCTCTGTTTCAGATGGACCCGTCTAAATGTTCTTACTTAACAACATTGGTAGAAATATTTATTGCAATCTAAATGCACCGTTATAATTAGTTTTGACGAGCCAGTAATGAATAAATGCACAAGCTCCCTCGTAAAAGGTTGTTATAAGTACCAGTAATTCATACAGTTGTATTTGATGCATTTTTATTTAGGGAATTTAATGTAGCTGCTTGTGTATGCAGGTGTGGTTGTGTGTGTGTGTGTGCGCCTGGTGTGTGTGCGCATGGTGTGTGTGCGCATGGTGTGTGTGTGTGTGTGTCTGTGTGCTGGTGCTCTAGCTGATGACAGAGGAAGAAGCGCCCACGCTAACAGGATGATGTGAGAAAGTGGCCAAGCACAAAGGCCTCTGTCACATAAGCAGCTCACGTAAACAAATACAACACCTTCCATTTCTGTCATGGAACAGATAACCCTCTCAGTTCATGAGAAACTCAGGCAAATAGAATGAAACCAAATCTCCTGTCACCAAAAAAAGCATTTGTTTAATTAATGAATGAATTGATCTTATATAGTGCTTTCTACTACTTAAAGTACTCAAAGGTCGCTTTACAGAGCTTAGAGCTTGTTTAGAAGCTATTCACATCTGGATCAGTAAGCATAAAGTGGGTAAGGCGTGGTAGAGTCGTAGATTTATGGTTGCATTAGGCATTAGTGATGCAGAGCAATAAGTGGTCATATAGTCACACATCTGAGGGAATTTCTTTATTTAAAAGCGTACAAGGCGAGGGTTTTTTAATTCTCTTGGGTACCCCCTTATTGGAACTGCAATCATAAATCAATCAACAGTATATTTGTAACAATAATTAGGCTAAAACAGAGACAAGAACTTCCATGAAAGTCTTTTCCCTTCTAAAAAGTGTTTCCACCTTTTTGTTTTATTTTATTCCAAATCATGTCTCGTAATTTACAAAGTGATGATGTTGTACTCATCATCACCAGTACAGTGAGTTTTAATCTACTTTCACAAACGGTTGATTGATGGGCTGAAGCCCTGCTCGTCCTGACCTGTCTGGGCCCTGGTTTAGGGAACGAGTGATTTCACAACAGGGTTGCACAACTGCATTGTAGGGAGAAAAGAATTCCCCATAGCCATGTTGGTGTGTGCTGTTGCCATGTATGGACAGGCCTGTCCGTCTGTCAATCTCCCCAACTCTGTTCCTGTGTCATAGGTGGTCTCCAAGGTTAGAATCTGAACCAGTTTGGTGAATCCACACTTTTCCACAATCATATATCTGACGTGTCAATGCGTTGATCAACTATTTTACAGGAAATTATGCAAAGCTTCCCATCGCGACTGCTCGTGGAAAATATTTCGTCAAATGAAATAACATTCCACTTGCACTCTTTCTCTTTCTCACTATGTAATTATCTCTCTCTCTCTCCCTCCTCTCTTTCTCTCTCTCTCTCTCTCTCTCTCTCCCTCCCCTGTCTCTCTCTCCCTCCTCTCTCTCTCCCCCCCTCTCTCTCTCTCCATCCTCTCTCTCTCTCCCCCCCCTCTCTCTCTCTCTCTCCTCTCTCTCTCTCTCTCTCTCTCTCTCTCTCTCTCTCCATCCTCTCTCTCTCTCTCTCTCTCCATCTGCCGTATTTCCTTACCCAGGTGAAGCTATGGAGTGTACCCTGCAGTTTATAGGTTGGAAGTTGATTTACGTTTTGGCTGTGGATTTTACTGGCACCCCGTGGGGCAGCCCACTGAGACACCGGGGCTGGTGTGAGCAGAAAATGTCCGGCGTACCAATAACACAATCAGGCCTCTGTTGGAGGCCCTTGAAAAACAGACCTGAGAGGCGGGCGAGATCCTACTGTTATTTATGAAATATCAGGGGCCTCACAGGACTGGCAGAGGAATGACTTTAATGCACATGAGTGGCTCTCCAGGGCAGAGAACATGTGCTTTAACAATGGGTTGGTTTTATTCAACTCCTTTTGCTACAACCACAAACCCCAATGACGAACAAGAGGAAACATACTCCACAGCCAATAAATGCCTAATGAAATAATGGACAGCTTGCTCTCGCCCATTAAATAAATGGAGGATGGTTTTTATACCCGTGACGCATTTTGGTCATACTCTGGAGGCCGTGAAAGGTTGAGTTTAACATACACACAAGCTGGGGAATTGGTTTTCTCTCCGTCTTTGTGTTAATCACCGGTGATTATTTCATTCCAACGTCTAACCTTTGAGTGATAGGCTTGGTATGATTGAGTTTTTCCCCTCCTCAACTGCCCTTGACTGCTTTGCCTTTTTTAACCGTTGAATCACCTGTTGAGCAGTGCAGTGTCGCCCTCTGCTGGCTAGAAAGAGTTTAATCCACCACGAGCAGTGACCCACTTCTGGTACACGTTCACAATAACTATAATTAGCCAATGAAGTGTTTACCGATGTTATGACCCGTGCGCTTACCCAGCGTCTTGTGTTCTTGTGTTGCAGTGAATGAGATCATCGGCCGGGACATGTCCCAGACTCCAGGTGCACACGCTCAGTCAGCAGCACACAACCATTCATAGCCCAGACTACTGCCAGGCCTCCACACGCCCTGCTACTCCCAGTCCCAGCTCCCAGTCCCCAGCTCCAGCCCCCAGCCCCCACATCCCAGCCCCCAGCTCCAGCTCCCAGCCCCCAACTCCAGCCTCCAGCCCCAACTCCAGCCCCAACTCCAGCCCCAACTCCAGCCCCCAGCTCCATCCACAGCCCTGCTCCCTGCCCCTGCCTCCCCAGGACAGGGCAAGGCAGGCCAGAGAGAGACTCTGTGCTGAGAGGCCTCCTCTACACCTCCTGGACCTGCCCGGACACTCCTAATCAACCCCCCTAGTATTGCAACACACACTACTCCTTGTGCACAAGTACACCACAGGCCAACACGCGCGCATGACTCTCACACCCACAGGCATGACACATCTCCCAGGCACAGTTGCACCCGTGTTGAGGCTAACAGTGCACACGTGCGGGTTGCAGGGCTGAAAGCCCGCTCTGCAGGTCGCGTCCAGCAGTGCAAGTGCCCCAGTCAGGTGAGGCAGGGACGCGGCGAGACATTGCTCGCCCGCTCTCCACAGGTTACTCTTCAGGCCCAGTGAGAAGATCTTTGGTTCAGAAACTGGCCCCCTCCACTCAAGCAGGTTCTATGCAGCGGAACAGATCTGATTGGCTCATGCCAACGTGGCTGCCTCCAATGACAGTGACGTTCACACCGTGCGCTAGAAACTGCATCTTGCTTTTTTTTCTATTGGCCCGGGTGTCAGTCGGGACAGGATAGTAGGGTGAAGCAGCCTGTTCACAAAGCGATGTGTGTTCTCATCCTGCCACCAGCATAGGCCCTCGTGTGTGTTCCCTCTGAAGCTCAGTTGGGCTGGAGAGTGTTCTCCTCTCCTGCCCCCTGGTCTCAGGTCTGGAGGTACATGTGTGTGCGTGCGTGTGTGTGCGTGCGTGTGTGTGTGATTTACCCGTTTCCACGATGCTGGACAGGATCTGTAATATGCAACATTCCACACTTCTAGTGTACTTCCAGCCTTGTAGATATCTGTACATTATTGCTCCCCCCCCTTCCTCCTTTTCAGGTTGAACAAATGCCTTATTAACACATAGCAGCTTTGAATAACAGCAAGAGCTTTTGTTTGTTTTGCACAGCTGACGTTCTCGCTGAATGAGGTTGACTCTTGCATTGTAGTAATATAGATTTATGAGTGGGTCGGTGGAAGTGATTTCAAACGAATGTGAAACATAACTTTTGGAAATGGGTGGCTAGATCACTCGTCTGTGTGCGCTTGAGCAGGACAGGTGGTGTTACGGCTGAACGACGGCGTCTGAATGATCCACAGAGGCAGATTTGCCGAGTTCCTCTGCGCTCTGTCACGCAATAAGTCACCTGATCTCCAGGGATCCCCTGTGTGCCTTCCACTCAGTAACAACCACCATACCTGGCTGCTATGGCAGCTTGGTCCATGTTCTATTGGATCTATGATAACTGTGCACATTGGAACTGTAGAAAAATATATTTTATATATAGGCCTTTATATATATATAGTCCACTGTATTTGTGTAAAGTCAGGACCCCACACTCCAAACAACAAAGTCCAGGATAGTTCTAAGGACACTGCCGAATGAGGGTGGTTCTGCCACCAGCTCCGTGACAATCACTGGTCAGTGTCTTCACTTGGGTCAGTCCTTCATCCAGTCACCTACAACCTGGTGTATAATATTTGTGATTCTCTTTTCTAATAAACTGAAAAGGTCCCCTTTGGGAGATATGCACAGTGGAATGGATGGAATTCTCACAGCAATAACAACAACTATAAATGCATATTACAGTACAATTTGAGTATTATAGAAACATTTTCCAAAGAATCGGTAAAGACTGAGTATTTCAAGGTCTTTTAGAGGATGTGGAGCCTAATTCTGAATGATAGAGGGATGGGTGGATGGATGGATGGCACAGAAAAGAGAAATACGTTTTTGGGTTAAATTGGCCTGCAAAAAAAAAGAAAAAAAAAGATAGATGACCACTCTATGAAAAATGTCTTTGGCTGTTTGCCTTAATGAGTTGTCTTTGACTGGCGCTTTTGCATGTTTTTTGTTGTTTTTTTCTGAGGGGGGCGTTTAGGAAAGTTTTGTCAGTCATGCCCAGGTGGAAACAAGACTAATCCTGCTATGCACTAAAACCCTGCGTGATGCCTTTAAAAACCCCAAAAATATAAAACAGAAAAAAGAAAACCTTGATGCCTGTAGTTGTAGACGGCTTAGATGCTTTGATCGAATGCTCTAGATAAGCACACCAGATTTATTCTTTCTGTATAAAAAGTCAGTCAATTTGTCTTGTAAAGGACACAGTGCAAGCGTCTTAATAGTATAGTGTGTGCTTGTGTGTATGTGTGTTTGTACCCAATAAATTGTACATAAGCAAGTCCTAACTGGCTTTCAACGACAAAAAAGCACACAGTTGCATTAGGCTATGCAAACCACAACATGACGATGGGACATTTGGCATCAAATACAAATGACGGATTTGTAATGTGTTTGTTTTCCCTCTCATGAACTTTGTCACTTGTTGAACGGTTTCAAATAGATGTCACGACTTTGTAAACTGTAGCAATGCCTTAACTCATGTTCGAATACCAATTGTTGGTTGTCTGTACGCTCTTCCGTGTTGATTTAGGAAGAACCTTTGGGTAATTTTTGGACAGGACGTTAGCTGGGTGGCTGGTTATGGGGCTGGGAAGACCCTGCTAATACTGACCCAGATGTCCTCTTCTGTCAAACCAAAGACCGATCAATTATGTTCCCATTTTACATACAGGTACAGCGACACAGAAGTAGAACTCTATTTTTGATACTTTGAAATGGATGTCATTCCTAAAGGTTGGGGACATATATATATCTATAAATATATATAAAATAATGTTTTGTAAAATAAAGGGAAATACAGGTTTAGCTGATGTTTACAGAGCCTTGTCATTTCGTGTACATTTTGTATTTTAACATTTTGTAATTTCTAAGACTGCAGTGCTTTTTGAAATTATTCAAAGGTAATACCTTGCCTCCTAGGATCTTTAGTAGTGTATGAATAAAAAGAAAAATATCCAACCATTGCTTGGTGAGTCTGTTTCTAACAACAAAAAATACTTAATGACAAAGGTGGTTTGCTAAAGATAAGAGTATAATAGTATAATAATTGCCATCTTAGCAAATGAGTCATCAGCTGTAGTTGGTCTGTAGTCTGATAAAACATGTTCCATCAAACCTCTAAATATTTACACTTTTAAAAGATTATTATTTGAATAATATCACTTTATTGGCAGACACTCCACAACATTTCTAGCATACACAACGCAAAAGAGGCAATCTCAAACTGAGACAACATCAAGATCCATTTATTGTTTCCAGTTGTACGGCATACACAAGATAGATCTAAGCTTATCCAGTTGTACAGTATACACAGGTTAAGTTCATACAAGTCTCATACTCGCTTGATAGAAACCAAAACGCTCTGCCTCCCGAGATATGCCTAGCTGCGATCAGGCTAGTATTGCACTCTGGGTTTCCAGAAGGCACAGCAAAAATGAGAAACAAAAGGAACTAGTGTCTTTGGAAGTCCAGTCGCAGGAAGAAAAAAAAAAACTGATGTAGCTTACGCACAGTTTGCCGGTCCAAAACAAGGGAGAATTGATGGAGCATGTTGCCATGTCCATAAAAATAGTCTGGCAAAAATTCCAGAAATATAGCAAAGAGATCCACTGTCTATAAAGGTAAGATAACATGCCTAAAAGTACAGACCTGCAGCTGACGTTCTTTCACATTTAAATAACAAATCAAAATTTTGCTAATGAGGTTGAATTAAACTTACAATCAATTTCTCATGCTAGCCTATAGTATTTTCTAAGACAGAGACCTTCGGAGACTCAACTCTTAACCAAACACATAAAAGAACTACAGTGCTTTGACAGTCTAAATAGAATGGCATTATGCCATACATAAATGCTCTTTATAGCAAAACAAAAATAATTGGAAGTTACAAGTAGTGAGTCAAAAGACATTTGTCACAGTGGCTTGAGCTAGCCTACTCTACATGCAAGAAACAGCCATGTCATACAAAAGCTTCTGGTTCCCTTTTGCTATCCGGTACAGTATAATAGGTTTGAGACAGTCTATATGGCTTTTATTATTAGTTACACTGCACAGCCCAGCATCAGAAGGTAGGTCAAACATGCATGATACACACAGACATGCATGCAAACAAGGTTCTGCAGACAGACATAACACAATGGGAGACACTGTTTTCAATGTGGAAGTCCTGGATGGTGGTGAGCAGTAAGCATGTAAAACATCGGGTCACTATGTGTTGATGTGAGAGTAGTCACATTGGTGGTGCTGGAGTAGGGGCCAATCACATTATCGCACAGGCGTGACCAGTAAGGATGCATCTTAAATATGTGCCGTATCGTGCGGTACTGTGGAAAGAGCTATGTCTGTCAGTAGTTGTGGATGGAGGGATGGAGAGAGAGAAAAAGGGGGGGGGGGGGGTCAGTGGTAGCCACCCTCTCTCCTCGGGGCCGGTCATTCGCAATATGCCAGGCGGACGGGGTGACCAGAGAGGGGGTGGTTGGAGCGCTCTGTCACGGCCCTTCTGGCCGATTCCTCGCTGGGGAATGTGACCAGGGCCTCGCCGCTGCGCTGGCCACTGAGGTTATACAACACGAGGACGGCGTCTGACTGAAGCTGTGCACAGAAAGAACATGCATACACAGGACAGAGGTGTTAGACCGTGTTCCCTGGTTATTACATCTTTCCGACACCAGGGGGCGACAGTTAGGCAAGGGAAATATGAGGTCCTGAGCTGATCAAAGCAGGTGAAGGACTAGAACAGAGGGAAGGAAGTCAGGATTACCAGAATCTCTCCACAGTTCAATAATATTCATTTACAGACCAATATGATAGTTTGTAGTTTGCCAAGCTTCCCTTCATCGCCACCCTGAGATACAAAATGTTGTTAATAAACCCCCCCAGAAATACAGTCCACCCGTAAGCACGCGAAGACTGAGAAGGTAGAAGCATCAGAGTCCTGTACCACGTCACCATGACAACCGGCATGTTATAAGTACAGAAGGAGAAAGAAAGTTCAGAGCACACGGATTGATTTGAGGTTAAACAGATGTCCAGGGTTAGAGATCTGAGCAGGCAGGCAAACATTGGAGGGGCATGCTAGGGGTTAGGGTTCACTGAGGGGGGGGAGGGGGGGGGGGGGAGTGTGAGGGTCTTACCTTGGGGGTGTCCCTACAGACAGAGCCACTCTTTGGGCTGGATCAGACTCCTGGCCTGATCGCTCATCTGAACCATGCTGTTGTAGTCATCAGGAGCATACTACAGCATAAGTGGATTTACAGTCAGAATGGGCCCTTAAAACACTTTACACACACACACACACACACACACACACCTCTCACAGTCCCCAACATTACCAAGAACTGACAGTCATACATGCCACTTGCGGTGCATGTATAGAAAGAAATACTGAGACTGTTTCTCCCCCACACCCTACCGAGCGTGCTCACTGAGGACCCAACACAGTGAGGTGAGCCAGAACCCAGGGGCCAGAACCCAGACCCCAGGGGCCAGAACCCAGACCCCAGGGGCCAGAACCCAGACCCCAGGGGCCACACTATCTGGGGGTCATGACGCTGGTTCAGCCAAGAGTCAGGAAGATTCACGCACACTTCTCACTGAGACCAAGTTGCCCTTGATATCTCACCAGCAGGGCGCGAGTGCTGGGAACTTAACAACCATCTACCATAGCCCCAAGAAACCACTCCCTTTCATACACCTGAGATTACTCATAACCTGCTGCACCTTCTCTACAGTAGGTAGAATTACCTCCAACATCAGCTTAAAATACAAATAAAACACACCCAAGCCCTTCCATAACACAGCACCCCAGGCTAGAAGACCCACTCAACCCAGTGCTGGGAGAATTCATACCGTCCTCTGAAGACTCCGCCTACTGAGGGTGGCAGCCAGTGAGGGAGATGGAGAGAAGGAGAGAGCACAAGTGCACACGTCCCTTCATTGGATTTGTCTGAACTGTGGTGGTGTTGTAATAAAAGCACACAGGGACTAGGGAAGATATTTAGTGACTGCGTCAAGGCCTTGTGGTGGACCCTGCTGAGAGGGCTCTGATGAAATGGGGCTAAGATATCCAGATCCCATACAGAAGGCTTCTATGATCTATCTGGAAATACTTTAGTGACACAGTCAGATATTAGACTGAGAACTGCAAAATCCTTCATGTGCAGGAATTCAAGTTCTGCTTTTACTTTGATCAGAAAGTTGGTAGGAGTAAGGTGGAAATCTAACTGCCACACGTCCAGACTCCCACAGACTCAGACACGGGAACAGATCCAGACAGGCTGCTGGGCTCCGTGGTGCGGAGTGGGAGATTGGGGCACAGGAGGTTCTGGTTGTTGTGTTTTTGGCGGAGGGTACTGACCTGGTAGCCTTGGAAGAAGCTGAGGATGTCTTTGACGCCAGCGTTGTAGGGGAGGCCTTGCATCCTGACCAGGGCGCCGTGCTGGGGCATCATGGAAGAGGCGTGGGGCTGCCCCGCCAGGGACGCTGCTACCGACCCCGGGGGCGCCGCAAAGTAGCCCACTGTGGAGGGGGACACTGGCGGGCTGGCAAAGGGAGGGAGAAGGAAGCATTTATTAGTAGTCGGTCGTTTATCAACTGTGCAACAAGTGCTGCTTTCTACTTTGTTTGCTGTGTAGTCCATGTACTAACCTGGGATAGTAGGCTGTGTAGTTCATGTTCATGTTCATGTAGAGATGGGGATGGGGTGGGTAGTAGGCCAGGGTGGGTGTGGGGTTGTGTGTGGGAGGCTGGGGAGTTCTGGGGGTAGCCAGCAGGGGGGGCTGGTAGAGGGCGGCCTCAGAGAGCATGGCGGCCTGGGCAGGGAAGGCAGCGTAGGCTGGGGGAGACAGACCTTGAAGAGGGGAACGGGGGGGGGGGGGGGGGGGGGGGGGGCATCAGTCACGGAGCAGTAAACACATCAGACAAAGCTTAACGATGTCGCATAGCTACATGGCAGCATATCAGAAGCTAGGCAAACACAGATGAACTTAAGCCTACGCCAGCCAATGTGTTCAATCACGTCGCAATGGCATACAGCCCAACATGCCCATGAGGATGTTTTCACTACATGCATGGGTTTGTGTGGCCTGGGTTGTGTTCAGAGCTGTTCTGTCTCTGTCCTTAGGGCTCTGTGTCCCGCAGTACAAACACACCGAGGATGGCAGGTACTAGAGGTATGTATTTACCCACAAACAGGCATCCAGGGCCACCCCACCCTCTCCCCCCACATGGGACACGTTGACACAAAACCCAAGTGTGTGACCTTGTGGGCAGTGGCAGACGGGGGGGGATTCCAGGTATTGTAAACTTCACTAACCTTAAAACCTAATTAACCTCCACAGGGCCGGCAGAGGAGGAAAAATAACTTTTTAAACACCGCTCTACAGCTCATTGAACAAAAGAACAGACGATAACCCTAGCCTCAGCTCAAAAACATTTTCTTCATTTGAGAGCACCAACAGCAGGCTGTGTACTATGGGTGATAAGCAGGGAGCTAATCTCCATAACCCAAGTACAGATAGAAGACTAAAAAAGAACAAAGTCCACTAATGGCCCCACCCAGTAAAGAGTACACCTGCTGGACTCAACTCTGGGGTTGAACCAGGAGAACTGTGTCACTTCTCACACTTCATCCATGTTAAACGAAACGTAAATCAAACCTATATGAAAGTCATGACACATCTTAGAACCTTGCCATTTACTTTATCTGCCTTGGTAACATCCTCTCGAAATTCTCCAAGGATATATTAGCATGAAGCACTAGGCTTGAATGAACTGACTTGGGCTGGTGTTGGTGTGGTGTACACCAAGTGAGGGGCTAATGGGGACCTACAGGGCAGCTTGCAGGGTGGAGGGGAGAGGCCACTGCGGTTTAGGGTTCCTCCCATCAGGACGAAGCTCATCTCCTCGGTGGAGCACTGGAACACCTCCACGTAGCGGTCTTTCATCATCTTCTTGTGGCACTTCTGGGCCACCATGAAGGCTCGATCGGATGACTTCATCTGAATGAAGGCGTCACCGGAGGGACGACCCTGGAGGGGGAGAGAGAGGGTATGTGGTGTGTTAGCGAAGCGTTCTGGTGCTACAGGACCGTTTTTAGGAGGTTGAATATTGAGTCCAGGCTTCCGTAACCCAGGATGGAGAACTGTCTGTGTCTGTGTGTGTGTGTGTGTGTACCTGCTGGTTGAGGACCATATGCACTCCGTGGGGTTTTATGTCGACGGTGTGCTCTCCCATGAACTCCAGGATGTCCTCGATGGCGGCCGTGTAAGGCAGGCCTCGGAGGCGGACGCAGTCGCGCGTGCTGCCTGTGGTCATGAATGGGGGCGTGGCCAGGACAGGCATGGGCACCATAGGAGGCTGGGGCAGCGTGGAGATCAGGGGGGCTGACATGTAGCGGTTCAGCACCTAAAACACATGCGGAAGCATTCTTGTAATCGAGTTCACTTTGGCGAGTGAGTGAAGGAAGGGCAGGGATGGACGTGTCGGTCCGGCCCGGGGGGGGGGTTCTAACCTGCTGCACCTCGGCGGCTGTGCTTCGGAACAGCTCGATATATCTCTTGCCCAGGATCTGCTTGTGCTTCTTCAGGGCGTTCTGGGCGTACTCCTCGCAGGAGAAGAGCACAAAGGCGTCGCCCGTTGGCCGCCCGTCAGGGTACTTGACAAAGAGCAGGCCCTCGGTGGAGTCTGTCACGGGGCTCTCGGGCCCCAGGAAGGCCAGCACATCCTGGGGCGTGGCAGTGAAGGGCAGGCCACGCATGCGGATGATCACCTGGTTCTCCTTGGAGAGGAACTGGGCCACCTCGTTCGACGTGCCTGTCGGGAATACGGACAGGAGAGAAAGACTGAATAAAACTATTACGTAGCGCACGCTAGAATTTAGGAACTGCAGCCTATTCAGAAATACTTCATTCCTACATTCTTCCTCTCCTAAGACAACAGCGGTGTTAAAGAGATATGAACCAGGTGAAAAGGCCAGTCGAAGTGTTTCATCAGCAAAAATGACATTGTTTATTCAGAAGTATCGATCTCCAGTTGTCCGGGTAAAGTCCACAGACACGGACGTAGAGGAAGTGTATCTGCTCTGACTCAGAGACCCTTGTCCCCACACCCTACCCCCCACCCCGTCCTAGCCCCTTGTACTCGGTGCTCTGTGGTCCTGAGGCCCAGCCTTTGTCTCTTCACACCCCCTTTGTGTGGGACCCGAGCTGGGCCTTACACTGGCTGACGGCCCCCTGTCCCTCCCGGGAGTGTGCTCTGGGCAGGAGTGAACAGGTGAGCTGCTGTTGGCCAAGGGGTAACGTTTCCTCCAGCTACTGAGTATTAGGGAGGTGGGGGGGGTGGGGGGGGGGGGCAAAGTGTGGGGAGGAGTGTGGGGCTCAAAGAAATCCTTTCATTCCCCCAGGATAAGCCAGCGGAGCTGAGGGGAAGGGGGCAGAGGAGTCTCTTTCACATACTGGGATGGGGGGGTTTGTCCGGGATGCAGGAGGGAGACTGTTATTGAGAGACAGAAGTGCAACAGGGAAGTTTTCAACATCAGGGTTCATAAGGAGAGAGAGAGAGAGAGAGAGAGAGAGAGAGAATGTCTGAAATCTGACCTCCAGCGATCTTGAGGAATTCCTCCCCCGTGGCTTTGTACACCTGTATGATGAGAGGAACCCTGTACAGATTAACTCACAACAGGCTTTTGTATGTATGCATGTTTGTTTGTGGCTATCATAGCATTTCCCCTTCTAGAACAGTGTCATGTTGTTGTACTGGGAGGAGTTGAAAGAACTGGCTGCAGTATGGTGGTGGTGTTCCGCTGGTGCTGACCTCAATGTAGCGGCTGCCCATGTGGTGCTTGTGGCGCTCCAGAGCCAGGTCTCTGTGCTCGGGGTTGATGAAGCGGACCAGGGCCTCGCCATTCCTCCGGCCCTGTGTGTTCAGACAGAGAGCCACGCCACCTCTACACACACACACACACACACACAGTCAATCCCCCTTTTTCTCCTAACTGAAATTCGACCAGTAACACAGCGGTCACTGAGCGTTCGTAAGGAGCGGGGTACACCTACTTGGCGATGTTGAGACCTTTGAAGAAGCGGGCGATGTCCTGGTCAGAAGACTGCCACGGGAGGCCCCTGGCTCGGATCACGGTCTCACTGTCCACCGGCTCCGTCTTACTGCTAGAGACAGGGCAGACAAGAGTCCCGGTCATCACTAGCACTGGGTTGTTGAGCTCGACTCCAATACGAATCCTCTCTCACAGTAAATGCCAGGCGTTGTCGGGCCAACAGGCACTGGGAGCCAGAGAAGGATTTGCGAAGGGCTATTGAATAGCCAGGTAAGCACTTGATGGCAAAGTTGGACAGGTTTAATTACACGCTTTGCGTTTCCTTGTTGCTGTAATCAATGCTGAGAGCTTGGGTTTGAGCAATGCAGGGGACAGGCAGTGAGGCACAAACGGCAACTAAAAGAAGGGTTTAGCTGATAGGTGTGGCGACACAGCACATAATTGTAGAGCAAGACAGGTTTCAGTTGATGAGCTGAGTACATAGGACTTCATGTTGAGCTTTATACATACCAGGCTCCGGATTCAAACTTGTACTTCACGCTTTCAAAGCAGGAGAATGTGTGGCCTACAAGGACATGAAAAATATGGAGAAAAAAAAAGATACATGTCTAACTTAAATCACATTTGAATTTCTTCTGGAGAAGCACCTTGTGGAATTTGTGAGGAATATACTACATAATTAATACAGATGGAAGATTTGTTGTTTTCAAGGATTCAGGCAGAACAGCTTCTTCAGATTTGTGCCGGCATTCCTCCTGGTTATGTGGGTGGGCTGGTACAGGGTGGATTGCTAACAGAGGACTGAAGTGATGGGGTACTTACTGTAGGGTTCTGCCAGTATGTGAAGGATGAGCAGGACCATGCTCCTCACTTCCCTCAACCCCATCAACTGGTCTGTCACCGGAGGGATGCACACATCTACACACACTCCATTAAGGAACTAGACATTCATAGTAGCCTTAGCAACAATCACTGAACTTGTATATTGAATACCCCGCTCAACCTTAAAGGTAAGTTTAGTCAAAACATGACAGGATACATTCTAGCATGGAAGGCAGGGTGTGGTCCTGGACAGGGCCGGCGTTGGGACAGCATTTGTGAAACTCTTTCCTCACGTCCACAAATGAGTAGAAACATTCTGGGAGAATGAGGTTCTGTAGAAAATCCAAAAAAAGAATCTGAAACAGCTGACTGAAAGAAAACAATAGAAAAACGAGAGCAGAAGAAAAAAGAAAAGATGGACGGGAAAAAAGAAGACGGCATAGCTGACTGTTGATTTTGCGGATATCTGGCATTCCTCGGCAGATTATGACATGTTGGTACTTAGTCAGTGAGCGAAGCTACGCTGCACTAGCTTTAAACTGAGGAGGCATACAGCCACCTTGTGCACACCTGTTGCTAAAGGTCAAAGGTACAAACGAGGCCAAAATACAGGCAGCGCAGAAGAAAACAAGTCAAAACGTACATAACAAATAACATTATAGCCATTGTTTACTTCAGTAATGGACATAATATTGACTGAGGAGAGAGACATGTTTACATGTCAACCAGACATGTAAACAGAGCATGACAAAGCATACCTTTTTGGAAGCCTCGGGGTGCAAGGCCTGTCGTATTACCAGGGATCCGTCGACACAAAGCGTGTAGGAGGTCCTTCCCAGAGCCTTCACCTCAGCTGAGACTGACTGTTGGAACTGCAAGGATAGGAAAGAAAGAAAAAGGACTATTAAACCATATTGGTCCAGTTTAGCACCAACAGTGAATATAAGCTGTGGCTTCATAGAGTGTGAGATGGCTGCTTTTGTTCTAGGCCAAGTGCTAAGTAAACCACTTGTTCTCAGACAAACATGAGAGCACCAAAGTCACCTCCGGCAATCTGTACATCGGCCATGATCACAACTACAATACCTGATGGATGGCCTTTAGGGAAAATTCACATCTACAACATATATGTGAGGCTATGAAAAGGTGACTAAGTGTGTGCGTTTGGGGGCTAGTTAGACTGGTTCTGTGTTTGCATTGTGTTGAAGCAGACAAGAAAGATCACTGTGGTAATCACCTGGATCAAGAATTTCACTTAGCAGAATAACCAACAGTCACCACGCCCACGGAGCGGAACGTGGAGAGAGGGTGAAAGAAAACAACCACCCCAGCCAGACCAACCTGCCTGCCTGCCCCCCCCCCAGCCAGACCAACCTGCCTGCCCCGCCCCCCCCCCCCCCCCCCCCCACCAGACCAACCTGCCTGCCCCCCCCTCCCCTCCCCCCGCCAGACCAACCTGCCTGGCCCACTTTCCATAAACACTCCAATCACCAGAGCAGCTCCCACATCCACACGTGTTTAGTCAAAACTGTCTACTGGGCCATTACCCTTGTTGGGTAAACCCAGAAGTGTCTTTCAACAACATAATCGACATCTCTGTAATAAACGTATAGCCCATTTCAGTGATGTACGAGTTATACACTGAAAAACATCTTCACAACATTTGCCTGGGTGTAGTTTTAATAAAGTAAAACCTAATTCAAATGAGTCATAAAAAACTAGCATTCCACAACATGTTCACAAATGCCACTAAAATAACATTTTCCCTGCAATGATGGACTGTGGTTATCTGTCTGATGGGACTGATTAATCGCTGGGTAATTTCACCTTGCCAGTGGCCATTTTGGGGGATATATATCTCATATAGGGGGGCATGTTGGAGCCTGCTGTCTATATACACACACAGGGCTATTACCTGCCCAAACAGCTGCTGACTCAGGAACTAACTACCTAGGAGGAGGAGACAGAATTTCACAAAGTTTCACTCATTTTGTCTAGGTTATAGGGTTCAACTTGACTAACAGCTACTGGCAATAAGCGCACCAATTCACAAACCAACCCTGGTACTTAAACTCATTACTATTACCATTGGAGGTCTTGGGTTACAATTCTAAGGATGTGACAGTTGGATTGTCATAGTGATCAGGATCTAGGAAGTTACTGATTGACACGGCAGTCCTGCCATGTGGAGTGAAGAGGCCACACCCCTTTGTGGCCAGCTCCACTTGTCCCATGCTGTGATGTCATCGAGGTCAGAGCAGATAAACATAGGCCGATTGGCAGTCTAAGGACAGAAAGATATCCTTCTCAAGCACTGAAAGAAGAAAGCCATCCTGCTGCTCAACCCAACAGTACAGAATGTCCCCCAGTTAACTGACGCCTGAAAATGTGTTTTCAAAGTCTACCAGGGGAAGAATCCCTATGAACTCTCAATAAGTCTTAACTTACAAAATCACAAGTGAAAAAACGACTCCCTGTTTTCTCTAGGTTGACAAAGTGAAAGCCAGGTGTGAAATAAAGCAGCGTGCTGTGTCACTGCGGAATGAAAAGAACTTTGGAATCCAACCGTTAACATTAGTGAACCTGGCCAGGCTGCATTCCGAAAAAAGCACCTGTTCATAGCGAAGTGCAAAACCACTTTTACAGCCTACTTTGTGTCTCATTTCCCTGTCCCAGGTACACTTCTGGGATGCAAGGCTTCTAGAGTGCAGTATACAGTGTAGGCATAGTTAAGAGTTTGTGAGCAAGGAGAGACGTTAACACATGGCTGTGGTAACAAACACAGGCCCACCTTGGTCAACAAAAAACTGAAAATGACAGGTGGCACACCCTCCCATTCAGTCTCTCTCTCCTGGCTGCCAAACTCCACCATTAGTCAAACAAGTCCTAGGGACCAGGTTAGCTAATGATAGCAAGTACATATAGAGCGAAAGGCCAACATTCCCGTACAGGCTGTAAAAGTACCGGCAAGTCTGCCATGAAGAAAGGGCCCTTGTTGATAATCTCTTCTATGTGATACTTAATTCAGTACGATTTGGCAGGTGTTTGGCATTGGTATTATCAAGGCAGTGGCTCACTATACAAAGAAGGGTGTATGACATTATGACCTTTGAACGTGGCACTATCCACGCTTGCTCTGCCTTGTTTGCACGGTGAGGTGAGGCCAGGCGGTATGGCTCACCATGATAAGGCAACAGGCAGTGCCAGTGCCAAACATCTCAGGTCCATTTAAAGTATTGCCCAGCCTAAGGTGCAGATAGCATGGTTTCCACAGGCCAGAACAACTATTGGGCTGGGTCAGGGGCAGGTAGGGGGCTGGGTCAGGCAGGGGCAGGGTCAGGCAGGGGCAGGTAGGGGGCTGGGTCAGGGCTCAATCTGCCACACAGGCTTTTACGGCTGCAGCTTCCCACTCCCTGGTACTGTGCTGCAGCAGGTGCTCAGTATTAGATAAGAGATAAATATGCCACCAGCAATAAACTCATCTTTCCTCTATCTCGCTTCTATCTCACTCTTTAACAGTATGGACGCTTGTACTGCAAAAGCCAGGGCACACATCAGGCTAGAGTTAGCTTAGTCTCTGGGAAATACACGTAGAACACAACTATCACCTCAACATCTGTAGTTAGGAATTAAAGACAAGTCAGTCAGATAGAAACAAAACTTTAAAAATCACTGCTGAAATTACCCCTTAACTACAAGCCACCTTCCTTAATAAATCATTTAAGAAAACAAGCTGGCGTCCTTGGAGGCTGTGGTCTACAGGCCTATGAAATTCAGAGTTGTATTCCCCATTGAACTCTTTTCTTCTTCTCTGCCCACATATAGTTTCAATGAATCAAACTAGCTTGACTACTACACTATCTGTCTTCTCATTCCTCATGAAGCCGAAATCAATATGGAGCAAATACCAAACTAAACCTGACCAATGGCAAGAGAAAGTGGCCCTACCAGACAGACGAAAGCAAGTAAAAATTGATTGGTCTGGTTAATATTTGAAAGCTCCACACACAGAATAGACTGCATACAAATTAGAATTCTAGCAAAATCACAATCAGTGACTTCAAACATGCGGCCTTCGGAACGGACAGCCAGTCAACTGCCTCAAAAACAACTACTTCTAGTTGTTGTTCAGGATCCATTATCTCAGTGGACCTGCATGTACTTGTAGGCAAATAGCACAGTTAAAGCATTGGTCCTAATCTAAACCTTAATCACTAGGAGACCACAATAATAACACAGGGGGGGAGGTGTACGGACTGCACACAAATACTCTCGTCAAAGCAGTTGAAAAACACGTTTGGCAACATAGACCTTTGTCAAAACATACCAGCGGAGGCAAACAAGGAACCTGAAAGCAAATTCACATCCTGGTCATAGATGTGGTTTGAGAAAGAGGCTACTGTAGGTGTTCGACCAATGGTTGGTCTGTGCCTCTCTATTCCCTGTCCCTCCCCATCCTCAGTCCTGTCCAGAAGGGTGGTGCGTTCCCAGGTAAACATTCTGTCCTCCAGATGCCTACTCCACATACACACACCAGTCTGAGACAAGACTAGACCTGCAGGTCCCTGTCCTCCACCCCCCCTTCCCTACCCCTCAGCCTCGGGCGCTGGCCAGCCAAGCTCCTAAAACCAGCCTCTCTAACTGTCAGGGAATTTAACTGTAGGCCAAACCACAGCAGGCTCAGAAACACAAACCAAGCTTAATACTTCAAAAAGGTCATCGCAACAGAAATTTGACACGCCTTGAATTAACATACAGCTTCACAGTCAAACTTGTCACGTCCTGTCTCGCTCCAGGCAAAAATGTATGATGGAATTTGAAAGCTGTCAGTTCAGCCCAGTTGCTGAGTTAAATGGGCCATTATAGCATTTCAGATTAAAGCGTTGTTCAAGACGATAGCCAAGCAATACAAAGTCAAATTTTAATAAGACTGCGGTTAGAAGATGCACTAGGCCTCAAACCGAATGAACTGTGTTGTTCAACTTTAAGGAAGGATGAGACAATTATCTCCACCTGCAATTATCCCAAATCACTCTCACCTGTTGCAGAACTTTATCCAGCGTTTCGGCCTTGCAGATTTCATCCAAATCTAATCCAGTCTCTTCTATGCACTGGTCTGTCAGTTCCAAACTGTCTGGCTTCACAAGCCTTCTTTGAAGCTTTCCAACCTGTAAACAGAATTAGTGTATCATGGCATGGCATGTAGCGTGATGACAACGCTACGTTATTTAGGCCTTCCCCTCTTAGCATGACCAACCAACATTTATTAACTCACAGCTTTGTCATGTTGACAGTTGACAATGTAGTTGCAAAGCAGTTCATTGTCAAGTTAACACAGGGTTGCTTATGTCGACGTGCTAACATGTAACCAAAAAGGCATGCTTTTATCGATCAGGTATCTTTAACTTAGCATTTGTGCATATCGACATGGCCTAATGTTGTAGTTAGACAGTCTGCTTTAATTAGAACCATTACGTTAGCAAAATGATCATGGCAAAGCACACCTTGTTGATTTCAGTGTCAACTGTCAAACTAAACATAAGACTATTCCGCTAGAGATAGCCACAAAACATAGGAAAGCTTACAACAGGTCAGAAAGGTTCGTACCTTTTTCTCATGTAGATCCACAATTTGCCACACCAAGAGAATTATTTCCCTCTCATCGGAACCCAGTTTACCCCCATTTGCACCAGCTGTTGCCCCAAAGAACACCACCAGAGTATCACTGTGCGAAGCCATCAGGAACCACAAGGGTAAAAACTACAATTAAAGCAAAGATCAAATAAAATAACAATAGGGTTCACCTTTCTCCAAGTGATAAGAGGAGCAAACAAAAGATCTGGAAATTCAATTGAAGTAAACGGAGAGAGGAAAGAAGATTATTTTCGGAGAGGACACGAGAGAGATTGCGGCCAAACACTATACCTGTTCAAGTACTTGAGTGTGTTCTATCCTGAGATACTGGTTTAACTGGTAAAAGAAGGGTGGAAAAAAATCCGGGTTTCTTTCACACGAACTCCATGACAAGCCCTGAAGGTTTTTTTTTCTCTCTGTATTTTTTTAGTTACCTGTGTATGGTTCAGCCTATAACTTGAGTCAATTTCCCTTGGGAGTTGGTCTATTGGCTGCTTTGCAAAGGTGAGGGGGTGGACTTAACAAAGGCATACCATATAACCTAATGTGATTGGACAGTAAAGTTAAAGGAAGTAGATGCCCAGAAACCCATCGTTGTCGTTGCCGAAACGCAGAACCCTCTCCGTCACAGCGTGGTCGTTTCTTTAGATGTGCGATACCGAAGAAATGGTATGCCTTAAACAGTGGGCGGTATTTGCATCGACAGTGTCTTGAAGCAAGAAAACTATAATTCAAGTTTACAAACTTATAAACACACGAACGCGCAGCCGCGCTTACTCAAAATGTACTTTTCTTTTTCAACACACACACGCAGTATCTTCACTCAGGGGCAATATCTGTTGAAACACAGTTTCGAAATGGTATTTAACCATGAGAGTTAGTTGTCTTTGGCATTCTTCCCAGGATTCACTGTTTTGTTGATCTCTGGGCCCCTCCCTGCTGCAGGTAACTATGGACTGGAGACAGGAGAGGGGCTTTTGTCTGATCTGTCCCATGTCCTCTATTGTGCCCCTTCAAGCCCCACCTTTGAGTGTCCTATTGTTAAGGTGAAAAGAAAAGAGGTTCCCATTCCCAACCTTTGTCTTTTATATTATTATTTAAAAAAATAAACATGTAGAATCTGCATTTAAAGAAGAAAATCAGTGATACAATGTTTGGAATTTTAAAAGGTATTCAATACTTAATATTGAAATTTGAACACCACCGAATTTATTGGTTTTGAAAAAGAAAAAAATAATTTCGAAAAAAAGTTTGTAAAAAAAATAGAAACGGTTTTGTGTCATGTTGTGTTTGGAAAAAAGTTTCGAAAAAAAGTTTCACCAAAAAAAGTTTATAAAAAAAGTTAGTTTTAACATTCCCAAAGGTTGAAAATACACACATATAGTTTAGAAAGGTTGAAAAAATATTTGTGAACAAAAGATTAAAAACAAGTTTGCATCATTGATGAGTACTTAATGAGGGCTCTACTATGCTATATTCTACTTTGCTCTGCTTTGCTGTTTTAGGCTTCTCTGTTCTCGTCTACCCTCTCCTTCTCTCTCCTCTCCTGTGACAGATTCCTTTCCATGGATTTAACATCAAAACTTTTACTCCATGTAATTTTCCACGATTGCTTACAGACAGCTGCATGCTGACTCACTAAAATCAAGTAAACACTCCTCAGTGTGAAACCAGTGGAAATTACTATAGAAAAGTGGACCTTAATTTCAGGGCCTACAGGAATCATTTTCACATGGTTCTACCTGAAACCACTGTTAATTTTGTGAAGGATCAGACAAGCCATACACATCATCAAACTAGTGAGTGGAGGTGGAAAGGATGCTGGATATTAAACAAATGCCCTAACATAAAAGTCAAGCTTACATTATGTGGACATGAACTATTCAGGAGCAGGTGAGAACAAGCTAATTTTTCTGTAATTGTGTTGTGTTGACAAAAAATCTGCAGCCCTGCTCTGTCCCTAACAGTTATTAGAGAACACTCAGAGCACAACTGCTCTGCCACTGCATGTCTGTGTGTGTTTGTGTGTTGAGTGACAGCAGGACATGTTGAATAGAGTCAGGCTTACCGGAACATTATGAAACAGCCCCCCCCCCCCCCCCCCCCCCCCCCCCAGACCCCTGTCTCTAACTTTGCATCAGTCTGGCAACCCTGTGTTAACAGTGAGTTGAATTGTCATAATTTATCTGAGATATTTCTTGTGAGGAAGACTGTGTTCTTGAGTCATAATTTAAGGAGAATGTAAACGTTTAGGTGGTTGATGGACAGGTGTGATGCAACAGGTTTCCAATAATCTTTTTGTGAATGTTTTGAAAATCACCTGTTTGTTTGGGAAAATATACATAAACACTGCCACCTAATGGACTGTAGACTACACTGGACCAGATAGTGATCAGTTACTTTTCCATGTGCTTTTTGTAGATTTACCAACTTTAGACTCATTGTTCTCAATCATTTCTATTTTGGAGTAACTAGCAAGCATTATTTACATAATTGGGCAAGTAAATGTAGAATTTTATCTATCCCATTATTGCATTTTGATGGTAAATCCCCCAACCTTAAATATTTTTTCATCAAGGGGCAACATGACGCTTTAAAGGAGTTTTGTTACCCTCAAAATACAATTGCATTGCATACAATAAGAAATACGTGAAGCTGACCCATATGAAACCAGTATGGGGTTTTGACGTGATTTCCATATGACTGTGACAGAGGATAGTTAGTACACAATTCCCCTTTTAATGAGTTAAAGGGAACACAAGCAGCTTTTGATGTTGCAATATGTATGCTACAGACAGTTTGAGGAAGTTGAAACCATGACTGACTCTGTCATAAAATTGTGGCTATACAGGGGAATCTAACTTTTACCTGTGTTGAGTTATAAATGTAAGAAACTTGACATTAATATTCACGTTTTAGAAATACATATTTGTAGCTCCATGAATCCAAGCTGTGCTTGGAATAATATATTAAACCAGGAGGAGTTCAGAAATAGAGATTCAAGAAAAACCACTAGAAAACAGATGCTGTACACTTAACTAAAATGTAAATTATAATCACAAAATGTAAATTAACCACACTACTCACAAATCTACAAACAGGATGTTATTTTGACCAAAAATATTAGACATAGAGATACTGTAAATTAACATTTAAAACAACACTTGAAAAAACAACACTTGTTAAAATGAAAAAGAGATACTTACACTTAAGTACAACACACAGTTACCAAAACTTTAACTGCTTTCAGAAAACATGCATGTTTACTAAGATCATGCTAACAAAGACGCATAGTAACACAAACAAAAATGTTAGAAAAATAACTAAATTATTTATTTGACATACTACACACCTTAACCCAAACATGAAACTGAAAAAGGAAATCTCAGGATGAACCCTTTTCTTGAATATTTAGAGAGGAATTCATTTGCTCCCTTGGCTGTATTTCGATTTGGGAGCTGTTGGTGTGAGAGCCCAGCTGCCTCTTACTCATGTAGGACAGCTCTTTAGTCATCTCACCTGGAGATGTGCTGGAAATGTGTTGGAACAGCTTCTGGATACCTGTCTCCCTTAGCGAGCCACGGAACGAGCGTGCCGCAAAAACGTACAGCATCGGGTTGACCGTGCTGCTGATGAAGACCAGGGCTCCAGCGATGAAGGTCATGGTCTCCGAGGCTCCCTCCAGGTGCTCTGCCACCTCAGGGTGGGGGTCCTTGACAACCAGGTAAATGAGCGAGAGAATGTTCACCACGTGATGGGGGGTCCAGCAGAGAGTGAACACCACCACCACGCTGGCAATGAGACACGTGGACTTCCGCTTCGACTTGAAGGTCATCTGGGCGATGCGGCTGCAGAGGCAGCTGTAGCAGATCACCAGTATGCAGAGAGGCATCATGTAACCCACCAGGGTCTCCAGCAGCAGAAACACAGCCTCCTGACCACCAGAGGTGTACTCCCTGTATAGGCACTGCTCTTCCCCAGAGTCCCCGTCCAGCACCTGGGTGAGTATGACGGGTATACTTAACAAGAAGGCAGCCGCCCAGATGACCAACAGGAACTTATCCAGTGCCTCTTTTCTTCTCCAAACAGCAGATGCGAACGGGTATCGAATGGCTGCAAAACGCTCCACACTCATGAGGGTAATGAGGAACACGCTGCTGTACATGCAGGCGTTGATAACGTAGACCATGGCCTTACAAGAGGCCTGCCCAAAGACCCAGGAGAAAGCCAGGGAGTATATCCACAGGGGCAGGGTGATGAGCACCAGCAGGTCAGCAACAGCCAGATGGAGGATGAGCACCACGGTGTGGGAGCGCTGCTTGACGTGCCTCACAATGGTCCAGATGACCAGCAGGTTCCCCGGAGCCCCCACCAGGAAGGACAAGCCCAGGATTACACAGGCTACGGTGGTCCTTCCGCCATTCTCCTCAGGGGCCGAGGCTTCGGACGATAGGCTATTGGAGAGGTTCATGCTGCTTGCGTGCCGACAGTGATCTTAGACAGAAAACAAATTGCTGCACAAGCAGTCCTTTACTTCCCTTTAACACGAAAGACAAACAGGAAAGCAATAAATCTCTGGAACATCTGAGACGGTGTTGAATCATCATGGTCTCTGTCACACGGTGCTATTAGAAGGTGTGCCCTTTTTTTGTAAACAACTACAATATTTTAAGAAATGAGTATACATCAAACACATTTATTTTGTATGCTGTTCTTGGTTAAATATCTTGTTACATATTGCCTTTGAAAATGAAAAGTATACATAAAGACTGAACAGAACAATTGTGCGGCTAATAAACAATCGTTTTAGTGTATGAATGTGCATTAAGGAGTCAGGTGGCTAAGCGGTTAGGGAATCGGACTAGTAATCTGAAGGTTGCCGGTTCGATTCTGGCCGTAAAAATGACGTTGTGTCCTTGGGCAAGGCACTTCACCCTACTTGCCTCGGGGGAATGTCCCTTTATTTACTGTTAGTCGCTCTAGATTAGAGCGTCTACTAAATTTAAAACAATTTACTGTAATGCCCGTGCTTGGGCAAATAAGTCGAGTTGGACACAACGTCAACAACACCAATTTTTTTAGCCACCTAGGCTGTTGTTCCGGCCCCAGCCTATTACACTAACTGACACAGATATCCAACTTTGGCTTGAGAATTATTGCAGGGAGAACCGAGAGACCCGAACAAACATGACCTCTTGTTTTAACCCCTTCAAACCCTGCAAGGTTTCACACAAAGAACGTGGAACTTAAACACATTCACACCCAACCAAATAGAAGCCCTTATCCCAGGTGACTACATTACTATGATTCAAAGCTTCAAGCATTGATTAAATAAAAAAGATTTTAGTGAAAATGTTGTTCATATTTATAACAAAATGACAAATATATATATTTTCAAAACTACAAAATATGAAATCATTTGATCCACAGGTCACACCAGAAATGAATAAAATGGACTCAATTTGCAGGTTTACAGCAAACTTGTTTTATGCAATCACGCACACTTCCATGTTAAAGTTGTACTTTCCAATTTGACATTAAACTAAACCATCAAGACATTGAATTCTACAGCATCCCAAATGGCTTGTTCCAATCCAAGGGCGTGGTTGCCCTTTTTTACTTCTGATACCAAACTGCCAGTTTCTCTTTTTGGGGTGTGTGAGGCCATTTCCTGGACATTTCCTGGACATTTCACATGTAACCAGTTGAGACAGAAATTGAATGGGTGGAAAAAAATCCGGGTTTCTTTCACACGAACTTGAGTCAATTTATTATATATATAATACAAGTATTTTGGGCGGGCCAGTGGAAAGGTCAGTGGGCCTATAGTTTTTCCTAGGAAAAAAATTTATGATGATAATAATGAATATGAACAATGTTAATACATTGTGATAACATTGAGAGCAGAACGTTTGTCCTCCCTACCAACTTGGTTGGCGTTGCCTTCTCAGCGTGAGAAAATACAAGGTGTTGCGCAGAGAGTGTGAAATTGTTGAAATGCGTGTCTCACGGCCAATGCTTAAGAGTTGGCAGCCCTGCAGATTAAAGAAGAGCCGAGTGCAGGGCTCTTAAGTTTTATTTTATTATTTTATTAACCTTTCGAAACTTTTTTTAGAAAATGTTTGTTTTGTTGCCTTCTGCCTTGCTCGATGGTAAGTTAGTAGACAAGCTAACGTTTGTTGTGCGTGGAAATGAAAAAAAGGCGCACAATGACAATAAATAATATTGATCCTGTCATCAAATAAAGATTAAAACTCAAGTAACCCATTCATATGTAATCCCATTTCTGGGACTTTTATTTTGACAGCTGTGTGGATGACGTTGCTTAGAAACTCAGACGTCTGGAGCTAGCTAGCTAGCCAGCTAGTTTACAGTCTGATGACTTGTTTCGCTGAAATAAAACGAAGATGTCAACATAGCGAAGCATTGCTTTTGTAATTTAATAGCACTACGCTGGACTAAACTATCAACTTAAAACAGTAAGAAAGGTTTAGAGACATATTTGGGTGCCTAGAAAATAGTTCACCTTTGTTGTAAGCTTGGTGTATTTACAGTAGCTACTAGTAGCTAGCTACCCTACTGTAGCTAACTAACGCGTTAGCAATGTCTGGCTGCTTGAGCTGTTAGCGAGTGTTGTGAAATGTAATTTGTAGACATAGTTATATATTTAGCAATATACCCTGCGAGTCGATAGTATTTTCTAGCTCGATAAATTGGCCAGCTGACCGTTGGACACGTTTTAGAAATTCGTCGTATAAAATGCGTTAGTTATTCTTTAGGTGTTAGCTCTAGCTACAGTACTGTAACGTTGACAATTGAAAACTAGCTACTGTACACGTTAGCCAACACAAGCTAGCTAGTTAGCTATTCGTCTGTACTAATAGGCGAACTGTCTGTCTTGATCAGTCAGTATATAAGGTACTTTAGGACCGAAGTACTATTTATTTTAAATGATTTGAACAATGGCTATGGTTGCATTGCGGTTGTACAGTAACTGGTTTTGAATGTAACGTCAATTGCGACTGTAGCTATTTAAACAATGTGGCACCAGTGTTAGCTAGTCAAACAAACTAAATATACTTGGGGATCACGTCCACTTGGAAGGAGACAACCGTTTTGTTTCAAAGATGCTTATTTATATTTGGGCTGTACATAACTGGCTTTTCTAGTGCATGTGAAATGCTAAGTTTGTTTGGTTTCTGCTCTTTCAGGACGTCCGGCTAGACAAAGCTGGGGTGTTTTGGTAACTGGTATCTAGCCAATTTGCCTCCCAAGTCTGGTGAAAGAGAAGGCAAACCTCAACCATGCCTCTGCTGTTTTTGGAGAGGTTTCCTTGGCCCAGTCTGCAAACCTACACAGCGCTGAGTGTGGCCCTACTGGCTGGTAGCATTTTCAGCGCCTACACCACTGTGACAGATCCTGGGTATGAGGTCTCAGATGTGGATGAGCCTCCACCCATTCCCTCTGGTGTAGACATTGAAGACCTTAGTGGTGATACTGGGGACAAAGACTTGGCATCCACCGTTCTGGGGTACCTTGTGGCTGACAGTCTGTTTGTATGGGTGAGTTTTAGGCTACTCAAGACAGTTGGATATGGTTAAAAATCAGATGTCAGTTTGTTCAAGAATGGAAATGTGCTCATACACTCTATATCCTCAGGTGTTGGTCAACACAGCTTGCTGCTCTCTGATGCTGATCGCTAAGATGATCCAGTGTATTGTGTTTGGGCCCCTCCGGGTCAGCGAGAAACAGGTGACTGATCATGGATGTCTGCTATGTTCATGGATGATGCACTATGTTGTTGATGTTGTCTAAACATCGTTTTGTTAGTAGACTGTTTGTTTTCCCTAAGTGTACACCTTTACTGAATAGAGCCTTTCCCCCTTCTTACGGACTCTTTCTCTTCCCCTCAGCACCTGAAGGACAAGTTCTGGAACTTTATCTTCTACAAGTTCATCTTCATCTTTGGGGTGCTGAACGTGCAAACGGTGGAGGAGGTGGTCATGTGGTGTCTGTGGTTCTCTGCCCTGGTCTTCCTCCACCTCATGGTCCAACTCTGCAAGGACCGCTTTGAATATGTACGTCTCACCCTCTGGCGCCGGGGGCATATGCTTTTAGAGGGATAGGAAAAGCTTTCCACAATTGAGATGGTTTGTGCGGTTGCAATGAAAAGGCATGCCAACTAAAGCATTTGAAATGGATATTTGTATCACATGCTACTGCTATATTTAATGAAGCACAGCAAAGTCA
Source organism: Osmerus mordax (assembly GCF_038355195.1). Taxonomy (NCBI): domain Eukaryota; kingdom Metazoa; phylum Chordata; class Actinopteri; order Osmeriformes; family Osmeridae; genus Osmerus; species Osmerus mordax. The sequence goes on along the minus strand of NC_090062.1, from coordinate 13,335,610 downwards.
TATGAGGGAACGATTTTTGTACCGTGTTTTTCATTTTAGCCAGTGGAGTGGTTATAAGGGGGACGTTCACTAGGAAGGGTGACCTTATTTACTTGTTTTCAGTGTAAACATAGAAGCAGCTAGCCTAGGCCTACTTTTTGGATGGCACAGCCATGACGTGTTGAACCATAACATAAGTCAATGAGTGACTACCACAGTATCTTTTTCAGCACTATTAATAGTGCTTGCAGCATGCAGGACTTCACTTAGTCTAATGTTTCAGAATACAATTATAGACCTTGAGAAAAATAGATTTAGTTTAGCCCATTTGCTTGATATTTCGATGCTAGTCAAAACTGGACCATTGTACTTTCCAATGTTATCTGCTGTCGATGTCTGCTGTTGATGTCATGTGCTGACCTTTTATTACATAACCAGGCTGGAGTCTACTACTTTAGTTATCTGTTAATGTGTGTAAATGTGATAGCGCTGTGTGTATATAACCCAGCTGAATTGTATTAAAGGTACTCCTCAGTGGAAATACCACGCAAATGTCATCATAGTGCTAAACTGGCTAAAGTGTTTTTTTGTCAAGTTTGTGCTTAGCAGTGCTCATGGGCTGCGTCTGTCAGATGTTTTCATGTCAGACTATATGACTTAATGTTGATTTGTGTTCCCTCCCTTACACTAACCCCCCCCCCCCCCCCCCCCCCTTCCCCTGCAGCTGTCCTTCTCCCCCACCACTCCTATGAACAGCCATGTCCGTGTCCTGGCCCTGCTGGTGTCTCTGCTGCTGGGCTGCTGTGGCCTGGCTGTTGTGTGTGGCCTGCTGGGAGCGGTCCATGGGATGCACACCCTCTCCTTCATGGCTGCCGAAGTGAGATACCTTTCCCCCACCCCTTCTAAAGTCATTGTACACAAGAGAAAGGGTTGTGTTGTGTTGAGAAAGGGTTTATGTATTTACTACTCGTTTATTCTACTCTGACTCATTTCTAAATCTAACCCTGTTTCAAACCCCTCCACTACAGTGTCTATTGGTGACTGTACGAACAGGGCATGTCATCATGCGGTAAGTGTTTGCTATCTACCTTTGTACTCGACATAGCAACCCTGATTACACGACATATGCAGATTTAGAATGACCTACCTCTGAGCCAGCAGTTTGTTTTTCCTCTGTTGCCATGGGAACCAGCTGAAAGGCTGCTTTGTGCTAACGAGTGATCAGGGGGTGATTACCTCAAGCTCTATTTGGAAAAGGGACTTGTTCATTACTTACCAAGACATTATTGTACATGTACATTTTAGCCATGTCGATAAGCACCTATGCGTTAGTATTTTTGTGTTTTTTCCAGGTATTCTATTCACTTGTGGGATCTGAACCACCCTGGGACTTGGGAGAGCAAGGGCACCTACGTGTACTACACAGACTTCATCATGGAGCTGACTATGCTGTCCCTGGACCTAATGCACCACATCCACATGCTGGTAAGAGAGGATAAGCAGAGCGCCCCCTGTAGGCCTTATTGCAGTACTATAACTAAATGAGAGTGTGCTAGAAAGAAAAGCTGGTAGACTTTGACTCTCCAGTAACAGAGTTATCACTTCCAGGTCATGAGGGTCTCAGTAGCCTCTGAAGAAAGCTGGCTAAATTAGCTGCAGTAATGATTAACACAAGGAGAGCTGAATTTGTTATTTTGTTCCTGTTTGATCTCTCCTCTTTATCATCTCAGCTGTTTGGGAACATCTGGCTGTCCATGGCCAGTCTAGTCATCTTCATGCAGCTGCGCTATCTCTTCCACGAGGTCCAGCGACGCATCCGCCGCCACAAGAACTACCTGCGCGTCATCGACAACATGGAGGCGAGGTCTGCCAGCTCACAATAACAAGGCGTTCATGATTCTTTCTCTTCAACATTTTGGGATGTATTCACCGGAGAACATGGCCTTGCTAAGGAGCCAGGGTTTAGGGTTTTCCTTGAATGATTTTGAGTTTTCTAAATGGGATATCTGCCATGCATCCATACAGGTTTGCAGTGGCCACAGCAGAGGAGCTCACTGCCAACAACGATGACTGTGCCATCTGCTGGGATGCCATGCAGACTGCACGCAAACTGCCCTGTGGCCATCTCTTCCACAAGTAAGAGCAATCTACCCTGGCCTGGTTCCTTACTCCGGATGCCAATCTTCCACAAAGGGATGCTTTGTGGACTGACCGGCAAAGGGAATATCTGTCGTATATTGATGTCCTTGTTTGTCTCAGCTCCTGCCTCCGCTCCTGGCTGGAGCAGGACACCTCGTGCCCTACTTGTCGGATGTCCCTGAACATCAACGGAGATGGGGGCCAGGCACGGGCCCAGCAGCACCCAGGGGGGCCCCTGGAGGATAACATGGGCCCCGGAGGGCCTGCTGCAGATGCCCGGCCACACATCAACCATCACAACCATTTCTTCCACTTCGATGGTGAGGCCCAGTAGGGTTGAGAGTGACTACATCCAGACTCCTAGGCCTGCATAGGTAAAACCAAGGTTGTGTTGTTTTGTGACCGTGTGTCTTCCTCTTCCAGGATCCCGCATTGCCAGTTGGCTGCCCAGTTTTTCAGTTGAGGTGATGCACACCACCAACCTCCTGGGCATCGCTCAGGCCAACAACTCTCAGCTGAATGCCATGGTGAGTTAGCGGTGTCACGGTTTCATCCCTTAAACCTAGATGTTCGTGTCCTTCAAAATCTGACCTTTGGCGTTCAGAGTGATTGTGATTTTACTCCTCTTCATTTTCAGTTGAAGAAAGGTTTTGACAATGTCTGTATGCTGTTGTGGGTTTCATTTGTTGGCTTGCTAAGGATTTATCTGGACGCTGGGTAATGTAGTGTTTCGTTCTCCTCCCTCTTCCGCAGGCCCACCAGATCCAGGAGATGTTTCCCCAGGTGCCCTACCACCTGGTGCTGCAGGACCTGCAGCTGACCCGCTCTGTGGAGGTCACCACTGACAACATCTTGGAGGGACGCATCCAGGTGCCGTTCCCTACACAGGTGAGCACAGAGGCTGTTTGGGCCTCAGTTGATCTGAAACAGCTGTGACGATGGTGAGCATCAAGAAGGATTTGCTGAAAGAGCTTTGGTTATTTCTCCGATTGGAGGTTGATTAAACGTGGTTGTTTGGGCCTCAGCCTTCAGAGCGAGCCGCACTGCAGGGTGGCCCTGCATCAGAAGAGCCAGCTGGGGCCAGTGGAGGGGAGCATGCCAGGCCCAGCGAGCTAGACAACCTTGAGGTCAGAGGCAGCCGCTTCTCTAAGTCGGCCGAGGAGAGACAGAAGATGTTAATGCAGAGGAAGGATGAACTCTTGCAGCAAGCACGCAGGTACAAAATCAAAGTTACAACCAAACTTTCAAAATAAAGGTACCCCCTTTTCAGTACGTCTTTCACAACCGTCTCTTTCTTTTGGAAATGTCCCATGACTTGTTCTTGCAACCACAGTGGGAGCGACTGCATTCAGTAAGACCCACTTGTACGTTCCCTTGTAGGAGATACCTGAGTAAGAGCCCAGAGGAAGAAGAGGAGAACCCGCCCAGACTGGAGGATGACGGGCCTGACTCCAACCTGCTCAGGCACAGGACCCTGGCAGCCGCAGCAGCAGAGAGACGCAACGAAAACCACCAGGACCCGGCACCCTGAGACCCAGCTCACGTGCCCACGCGCTCAGACCAGCCTCCAGACCCCTCCAGAGTGACCACCACACTCATTTTAAGAGGCCCTGAAAGAGCTAGTCCCACATTCAAAATGATCCACGGAAATACCTACACAAACGTGATTTGAAACCAGTGTTCTGAGCATGGCTGCAGCGGGGGTGGGCTGCTTTAGACTGCCTTTAGAAAGACGAGACCTGCCAGAAAATTAGGAATGGCCTGTGTGTCTGAGCTTTCATAAGTGTCTACATGGGCGTGTGTGTGTGTGTGTGTGTGTGTGTGTGTGTGTGTGTGTGTGTGTGTGTGTGTGTGTGTGTGTGTGTGTGGGCGGGCGTGCGTGCGTGCGTGTGTGTGTGTGTGTGTGTGTGTGGGGGGGCATGGAGAAGTATATGAGTATAGAGGCTGTGGAGCAATTTCAACACCGCCCCCTTCATTTCATTGTTGCACATTGCAACCATCCGCTTCAGTTTTAACTGTACATCAGAGTCTTGGGACTGACTGGCTGTGGAGAAGATTAATTACATAGTTGAAGAAACTGAACTGGTATTTGTTGTTGTTATTTTAAGAAATCATTTTCAACTGTGAATTAAGAATAGCCTAGGTGATGGTGATGACAAGGAGGATGAAAACATACATTGTACACTTTTAGTTCTTGGCTTTGACCAAGCGAATGTCACTTTAGTGTTGCGGCCTCTTTGTAAAAAATAAATAAAAATGAATGTACTGAACTACATAATGCTGGAGTGAAGGAATGTTCTGACCAAGGAGAACATGTCCTAGTGTGTTAAGTATCATATCTGCCTGTGCAAACTATCTGGACAGACGGCAGGCTTCAAACCCACTCGACCCCTACGCACACTCAGAGCAGAAAGGGGGATCCACCATTGGGTGTGTTATCTGTATCATGTTATCAGACTACATTTAGTCTCCACTTTTCAGATCAAACAGTATTTACTGAGCACCGTGAGAAGTGTTTAGCTCATGACAATGTAAACTCATACAAATTCAGTAGTTTGTAGGGCCCTCCTACACTCCATACATAACCTGGTTTATTATCAGAAAAATGTGCAAATCCTTTATGTTGTTTGATTTCCCTTGTACAGAATGCAAAATTCCCCTTTTTGAGTTACTTTGCATGTGTTGTGGGGAAGGGTGTTTGTTTTATTCCATGTTATCCCAAAGAGCATCCCATGGACTTCCACAACTAGCAGATATTTTGTGACATGCATCTTTAGTTTTATTTTCTTTCATTTAGTGTTTAATAATATGTGGAAGTCCTTATTGTGAATTCAGATAACTTGTTTGTTGACAAGAGAAAGTTATAACTAAAACACAATGTTTGTTTGATTTGAACTATTCAGCTATTTGTATTATCATATCCATTGCATATTTTCCTATTCACAGCTTATTTTTGTAACCATTGCATATGTAATCGAATCAAAACTGAAATACTTTTTGGACTAAGCTTGCTTGTCTTTCTGTGCCTAAATCGCGAACCGTTCAAATATGGATTAATTCTGTAAATAATGTAGTTTTTGTAAAATATGTAGTATTAATACATTGAGACTAAATAAACAGCTTCTCTGCAGCTTTAACGATAATAATTGTCCTGGTCTTGAATCCCCAATGTCGCCAAATGTACCTATTATGGAATTCATTTTGTAATCCCCAATTTAGACCAGAAGGGGCGCCAGTTACTTTAGCTCCATTGAAAAACATTTGCATCGCGATACTCCGTCATCTGTACATCACTGTTATTTAAATAGTGCGTTGAAACGTGGGAGGGAGTAGGCGGAAGATTATTTATCAGTAGCCTACAGTTTCTCTCGACATATCTGTACCTGCAGACCAGCTGTGTAAGTCCATCTTGTGGTTCATATCACTGTTACACACCTTAAATTACTGATGCCTTTATTCATATTTAGGATGTTAATAACAACGTCTGATTTTGCTTCCGATTTGTTTAAAGCTTAAGGATGGCGAAGAGCACAACTATGCTGTCGTGGACCTTTCCTAGAAAGCTTTTGTGGATGAGCACAGTCAACTTCTTGTTGTCTGGATGTTTAGTGTCTGGACAGAATCTGACAGAAAAAGCGCATGACTTGATGTCAAAATCTCGCCTCATTGATGGGTAAGCTGACCATAAACTGAACGTTACTCTGCTCAATGTATCAGTGCATATGAACATGTTATTAAAAGATATTAAGCAAAGTACCAAATAGCGCACTTTATTTTTTCTAACTGTTTCAATACGTTTTACTGAAAATATCAGCACAAAAAAGTTAAGTCATACAATTTATATATATTTACATTTAGTCATTTTATTTTATTTTATATATACCAAGGACAATAGGACAAGGCCTATTTTATTGTAATAATAGATTTGATTTGACAAAAAACTATGTAAAATATAATTAGTTTACAATCCCATGCTTAACAATGTATTTAATCTCTGTGTGTTTAGGTGTGGGCCATAAGATCTGTAAAATTAAAATAAAAATGGGACCCAAATAGATAGTCTCTTATATAAATTGGATACCAACCAGATTTTTCATCTTCTCCCCGCATCTTGTGGCTCAGTCATAACGACCTCCCTCTCCGCCTGAGGATACTATATGACAACAAACTAAGTCAAATTGACCTCCTGAACGTCCACAAAGTGGCCACAGACATTGGGCGACTCACAGCCGGTCACGTGGGTGGTCAGGTAAGGCATCACCTCTGTCTGTGACTTCTTGTATCTCATAGCTTTGTTGATGCGCTATGGTGGCTTCACGTCTTGTGTGATCTTGTGCCTTGGTCTTGTCAGATGTTCGCCGCCTATGTGTTGTGTAAAGCCCAGGGGATGGATGCGGTGAGGCTCACCCTGGAGCAGATAGACGTGATCCAACGGATGTGCACCGAGTACCCTGCACTGGAGCTGATCACATCAGCCAAAGGTACCGCAGAAAAGTGCAGCACTGGCTGCCGCAGCCTTAGGCATGAAGATTAACAATGAGATTACCTGTTTTGTGGCTGCAGGACTGAGAGACTCTACCAAGATTGCCTGTCTGATCAGTATTGAGGGAGGCCACTCCATAGACAGCAGCCTGCCTGCCCTGCGCATGTACTACCAGCTAGGGGTTCGCTCCATGGCCCTCACACACACTTGCAACACACCGTGGTGAGGAGCCCCACACAAATAAGGCCTTTGACAAAACATTGTACGTTTTAATATCACCTTAATTACTTTCCTGAGCTTGACTGTTTTTGTCTGACTTTGTTAACCATGGTCTTCTTCTAAAGATGCATACTTCAAACACATAACTCATGCACACTCAGGCAAAGGCTAAAGTAATTAAAAGATTCTCCCAAAGTATTTTGATTCATGTCTGATACAAACTCATACCTTTGTGTCACGACTCGGGGTGTTGAGTATTTTTTCTCACTTTAGGGCTGAGTCGTCCTCCATCATTTATGATGTCTATCAAAGAGTGAATGACAGTCTAACGCACTTTGGTAAGGTAAGGTAATTTTACCGTATTTTAAAGAATTTATCTGTGGCCTGGCAGCATCTACATTTAGTCATTTAGCAGACGCTCTTATCCAGAGCAACTTACAATAAGTACAGGGACATTCCCCCGAGGCAAGTAGGGTGAAGTGCCTTGCCCAAGGACACAACGTCAGTTGGCATGACCGGGAATCGAACTGGCGACCTTCGGATTACTAGCCCGATTCCCTCACCGCTCAGCCACCTGACTCCCTGTTTGATTCCTATTTTATTACATCCAAGGACATGTTAGTGAGATGGTGTGTGTGTGTATGTTTGTGTATGTTCTGGTATGTATGTGTATGGCTGTTTGTGTGTATGTCTGTCTGTGACCCACCTGGGAACTGTCCTTCCCAGGCGGTGGTGGAGGAAATGAATCGTCTGGGCATGATGATAGACCTGTCGCACAGTTCCTGGGCCACAGCCAAGGCTGCCCTGCAGTTCTCCAAAGCCCCTGTCATCTTCAGCCACTCTTCGGCCCATGCCGTGTGCAACCACAGCCGCAATGTACCTGACGAGCTTCTCCGTTTACTGGTGAAACCCCCCCGGGACCTCTGCTTTCTTCTTCACCTCTCTCCGTCTTCCTTATCCTCTTGTGTTGCGTCTCTCACTCTCTTTCACCTAGAGCCTTCCTCTTGTGTTCCAGAAAAATAATGCAGGCCTGATCATGGTGAACCTTCACACTGAGTTTGTAGCCTGCAGTGAAAAAGCAACTCTCTCCATTGTAGCAGGTAAAAGAGACTGATAATATTGTCATCAATAGTTTTTATTTGTAAAAAATCAAAATCAAAATGAAGCTTGCCGATGTCAGTGCCTTTTAAAAGGATGCTCTGTCTCAATTTAAGTCAATGCGTGCTTACTTCAAATTTTGTTAAATGTACAGTACATATTCCAATCTCTCAATTACACCAGTCGTTCTGTGTTTGTTTTTTAAGACCACTTTGACCACATTAAGAAAGTGATTGGAGTTGCTTCAATCGGAATAGGTAGTGACTTTGATGGTGCACCAACGTAAGTGAGAAAATGACTCCTCACTTGAATAATTAAGCTCACTTTTTGCCAATATTGCGCTCTAGTTTTAGTGCTGTTTCATTAATTCCAAAAATGGTTCCATGTGAAGCTTTCCTGTTGGTTTGGAAGACGTGTCCAAGTACCCTGCCCTGATACATGAACTACTGCGTAGGAATTGGACAGAATTAGAGCTGATTGGGGTCCTTCGGAACAATTTTCTGCGAGTCTTCGAAGCAGTGGAAAAGGTGAGCTCTTTTAAAGACTAATAAATGAATCTATGATTTGGCTACATTTGACTATCCAGATAATTGATTTCCCTTAACAAGTGTCCCTCTCTCCCCCAGGTACGTGATGAGATGAGAGACACCCGCCCCAGTGAGGTCCAAATCTCCCTGTCGGAAGTCCAAAACCCTTGCCGTGTGGTCCTGAGACCCCCACAGCCAGGGATCCTATATGTACAGACGTCCTCCTCCCATAGCCAGTTAAGATCATGGAACTGTCCAACATGGTTCTGCACCACAATAATGCTCTTCCTCAGTATATTGGACTGATCTGATTAACAATACCACATCAATAAGCACTACGCACCTTGTTCATGTGATGTCAGTGTGTGTGTCATTGAAGACACAACACATTTGGGCTTTTGAGTTGGACTGCAATTATGTGTGACTTACATGATACAAATGTTTGAACTTACATTCAACGTACATTGCATTATAGTGACAAAAGCATGAAACCTTGATTTGATCATTTATCATTCTTATTTACTTTACATTTATTTGTATGTTAATTTTAAATGTGCCAACATTTGATTACGTGAGGAGACTGAGTGTGACCTTGCTATGAAGCATTCTTTTTTTTAGCTTTATAGCAAGCAAAAGTATCTTTTAAAAATATTTTCAATATTTTGTTGCACTTGCCATGACATTATTTGAATCGCATATTTTTCTACATCATTCTATTTTCCTGTAATGTAATTCACTTTGTGTTTACAATCTCTTACATCATAGATTTGTTTCCATATGGAAATACAAATTTCATTAAGTCTGAAAGTTTTATAGACTCCTTTCATACAAAATTGTTCAGTTATTCTTCTTGCCTGTTATTCTTGGCCCAGTTCATATGCCAGATAACCAGAATGACTACTATAAGTACAATTCTTCAATTCTTCATTTGCAGATTTAAAAACGTTTCTCTTTTCAACAATACAAATAGCTCTCCAGTAAAAAAACAAACATACTGAAAATGATAAACCCCTTGAATGTGATCAATGGCATTCACATTTACAAAGTATTTTCTGCTGAATGTATCCCAACTGTAACTCTCATTATCTACAATCTGAATCTCTTACTTCATAGGGGAAGGTTGAGAAAATAAATAAGAAAATAAATAAAAGTTATTTTCCACAATTGCAACATTAAGAAAGGAATCATTTGACACTCTACTTAAATATGGTCGTATGGATCACCAAGAAAAAGGTCTGTGGTCTGTCAAGCTATCACTGATTAGAAAGTCCATGATATTAAAAAAACATCAGTTTTTTAGCCAAAGGTGGACAAAATATTGTCTCATTTACTTAAATTAGGAAGACCTTTTTTACTTTTTGTTGTCCACAACCCACAATGGATTGTCACAATGTCTGTCATTCCTTAGAATATTTCTAAGAAAGATAACAAGGGTGGGTGGAAAACAGCAGGAGATAGAGGATGGAATGTTTTCCTGTTTGGGCAGTGTAATGACCCTCAAATTGGCCTTTGTCATATCAGGTCAAGAGTAGATAGTGATGACCTCTCGTCCTCCCCCTCTCACCAGCAGCACTCGCTCTAGCCCCTCGGTCAGCACTTCTAGGAACTCCATGTCTGAGGTGCAGGTTCAGGAAACACAAATGTGACCAAATGATTGCTCACAACTGCTTTGCATGCTCACGCTAGCAGAAAGCGTAGGTTTAGAAATGAGCTCAGCAAGACTTTTAATATGGCCTTGCAAGGCATAAGATAAGTAGAGGGTAAATAATTATTCTATAGTCTTCATTAAACAGTAAGCATAGATTTTAGGCACACCAAGAACCAGGTTATTTAAGCAGGTTTGACATGATATATTTGAAAAGAGTTCAACCTGGGTAAGACCCATTCATTCAAAGACACATAGTTACTGGGTGGTTTAGTTCATACTGAAGTCCTGTTTGGAAGAAGTGCTGTTAGGTTCTGAAATAAATATAAGACTTTCAATGGAACCTCTTCAACTTTGGATTGATGTAGTTTAACAATATTTGGGCTGTGTAACAATATATCTGATGACAAATGAGACAGTACTCTTTAAACAGCTCTTGCTTTTATCAATACCAACACTTAAAGCCATGTGGTGGATTCTAGTGCTAAGTGTGGCCTGTGCGTAGCAGACGACACCCATGTAGTAGCCTGTGTGCAGTTAAAGGATACAGTTTTCATCCCCATCTGTGTTCCGTGGAGGCCCAGGCATGTTAAGCAGAACCAGGCGAGCGTCATGAGATCTGTTTACGATCACTTCATTAAGCTTCACAGCTGTGTGCATTCGGCGGACGTTGGACTGGTCTCTGCGATGCACACATACACGCACAGGAATACATAAATACACTGAACACATAATTGAAGGCATGACACCAAATATGGAGAGGTGCCGGAGCACAGCTGTGACACGTACGGTTTGAGACTAATGAGTTCTCGGAAGTTCTCTGGGGCATTGTTCCTGTTCCTCCTCTCAGCTTCACATTTCTCCCTGGTCCAGGTCATCTGAATTTTATCTGGAATGGGCTCCACCACTTCCTCCTCCTCGTCCGAGTACAAACTGCCCATACGCACCAGGGAGTGTCTGTCCTTCACCAGCTGAGCCTGTAGTGTGCAATTCATGGATCAATATAGGTCAACATAGGTTTAACCATTCACTCAGTGTCTCAGTAGTTATGGCTGTGAAACATGACGGCACCACCAGGTGTGTGAAGTATGTGTACATACCTCTCTATCTCTCTCTGCACTGGACAATCTCATCTGTCTCAGCATTTGGGACCTCTGCTCCATCATTAGCGTGCGCTCGTACGTGTATGCCGAGATGTCACTGTCATGCTGACCACAACCAAAATTGGGTTTTGTTAGCATGTCTGCCAAGAGTAACATGTACTGGTTCTGCCCGATGAATACCCGACGTGGGGCAAAGTTATCGGTCCTTTGAATGGGTCCTCACCATCTCCACCACCTCCACCTCTGCCTCGATCCTCAGCTGGTAAAGAAAGGTTGCCAGGTCCTTCTTCATCTGGATGCTGTTGTCCTCCATCTGAGCCACGGTGAAGATGCGCATCTTGCATTTCTTCCAAACCTGAACATGCATTTATGATGTGGTTTTTAGTGCTGTAGGGTGATTCTTTAAGTCCTGTATGGTGAGAACTGTTCCAGAGGGTTCCGAGGGGACAGGAAGTTCCTTACCTTGTGCTGTTTGAGCAGAAAAGGCAGCAGCATGAGCATGCCTCCGTCATGGACAATCCACCACACGTCAATGGTCCCATCGGTGAAGCGCTCGTGATTGCTGGGGTAGAAGGACACATTCTTGGGCACCATGAGGGCCAGGTGGGCAGCTGTGGTGCAACGGACTGTGTCTGCGCATGGCAGGGGGGAGGATGCACGGAGGGACAAGGACAACCGTAACCGACTCATTAGGTACACAGACAAAGAAAGTTTAGAAAATATGGTTATGGAGAAGTTGCATTTGTATATCTTCAAATGGGAGTCAGGTGGCTGAGCGGTGAGGGAATCGGGCTAGTAATCCGAAGGTTGCCAGTTTGATTCCCGGTCATGCCAACTGACGTTGTGTCCTTGGGCAAGGCACTTCACCCTACTTGCCTCGGGGGAATGTCCCTGTACTTACTGTAAGTCGCTCTGGATAAGAGCGTCTGATAAATGACTAAATGTAAATGTAAATGCAAAGTGAGACATGTAGAACACCAAAGTCTTGTTGTCATTTAAGCACCAATTGGAAAAGGGAAACACTCTTGGCGATAGAGCATGCAGTGCATGGCTGAGTGACTACGGTCAGGGTCTTACTAATGAAGGTCTTCCAGGCACGTGGGTCCTCGCTCTGCCTCCACCCATAGGGCCAGCCCATCACCACCGTGTTGTGTTTCATGCCCCCCAAGCCACAGGACTGGATCAGGTGGGTGATGCCCTCTCTCACTTTGGACGCCACCACCACCTGGCAGAAGCCCTTGACTCTCTCGATCTCCATCATGTTCTTGATGGCCTGCTCCGAGGCCTGCGTCTCCCCGTAGCTGTCCAGGAAGTTGCCCTGGATGACGGAGCCCACGATGGTCAGGCCTTTGCCTGCCTTCAGCTGGGAGGCGAAAGTAAGCAAGCGAGGGTACTTCACGTGAAGGTCCTCATCCAGCTTTAGCAGGACAAGCACCTGGGGCCTGTAGTAGAGAGGGGAGATAAGCTACTTGGGGACCTGCCAGAGAATAACGAGAATCCAACACCACGTGCAAACTCCATCATGACTGACTGAGAGAAACAGCTGTGCAGAATGCATTGAGGGGTGATTTCAAAAGAACAAAAGGAGGGGGAGAGCTCACCTCCAGTTTTTAGTATGCGGGGGTCCTGCTTCTAGCCGCAAAAGGGCATAGCGCGCTCCACTTAGAGACAAGCCTCTGATCCCATCTCCCCACTCTTTCTCAGCTCTGTTAGAAGGAGAGAGAGAGAGAGGTAATCATTCTTTACCATTTCCCCCTGTGTCGAGGCAGACTTGTTTGGAGATGGGAGTAAGGTGTTGAGTGTGGTAAGAGTGTTGAGTGTGGTTGAGGCACCAGACATACCCCTGGTATTCGATGTACTTGTAGATCATGCCAGCGATGCCCATGGCCACAATTGCATAGTACCAGGAAGAGATAAACATCAGCCCCAGACACATGCTCATGCCTAGGAAAGACAGAGCCCTGGGGGGGGGAACAGATGTCTAAAAAGCCTAGCACACAAGCACAAATACATACCAGCTGGAATCCAACACACAGTCAGTCAGCCCATCTATAATACATATGCTGGCTGGAACACTATTACCGGTAGTGATGCACGAAAGGAACGTCATCTGTCAATACTTCCCTTTTAAAGTGCTAGGCCATTCAAATGAAACTGTCACCACAGTATTAAAATGTGTGCCCAACTTTCCCACGCACATGCAAATGGGCCCTAAATAATTTGTGTTTCCCAATCTGTAACAAAAAGCACATGACTACTTGGCACTCACCAGTGGTAATATTTAAACCTTGGCCTCCAGTTGGGTGTCCTGAGCAGGGTTTGAACTGCGCAGGCTAAGTTCACGAACAGATAGCACATCAAGAAGAACCTGTTGGAACATAAACAGTATTTGTATCCAACTTTGCGTAATATAAAATGTTTTATCTTTCCTGACAAAGTATTCTGAAGAGAGAAGGCTTGCCACGAGAAAGCATTTTATTGTATTTACTACCTAGGAACTTGCTACTGCTTTGGATTTACATTTCGATGCACACTGCATACTGTAACATTTCCCAAAGTGACCTGACTTCTACACACATATCAAGTGAGAGTACTGAGGGCTGTAGACAGAGCTGTGAAATGTTTGTCTGAAAGTCAAGGATTTAAATAGAGTATTCTGGGAGGTCTAACTCCTTCAAGCATGTCTGTGAAATGGAATGGAACAGTTCTCTAAAGAGAATGTGGTTTAGATTAGCGACAAAAATGTTAAATGCTTTGTTTTCCTCCCAAGCACATGTCAATTTAATCTTAATGTGTGTGAAGTTGTCTGTGGAGAGAGAGTGTGTGTGTGCTCAACTCACATGGAGAGGATTGGTGCCACCATGTCTAGGGAGGCAATGAGGATGCCCAACTCAGCGATGAGCCCGGTCAGTAACAAAGCCCACGTGGGCTCCCCATTGGCCTTCCCATGCCCAAATACCTGCACAACCAATCAGATTACCAGTCAATCACAATCAACCAATCAGATCTGTTTCGCAAACTATGATCTACTCAGGTCTATATCCATCTCCAGTGGATGGTGCTGCTGATGAACTTGTGTGACTGACAGGTGTAGCAGCCTACCCTGAGAAAGGGGATGATGTTGTCCTTGGCGATGGCCTGTAATAGGCGTGGGGCACCTGTCAAGGACTGTAGCCCCGCCCCCACGGTGGAAAAGAAAGAACCAATGACTATGACCCAGGGGGAGGGCCAGGAGAGCGTGCCCACCACCAGGGTCTTATTGACCGCGTCGCCAAACCTGCAGGACACAACAGGACACACACACTTCTTAGTGTGGCACTGACTATATACATCGAAAAACTATGCCATTCTGATCCTGGCTCTTTTGCTGCATTTTCTATATGCACAATTTGTATGTTTTGGATAAAATAATCTGCCAAATAAAATGATTGATTCAATAAAATGCAAATGTCATGTAATGTTAAGTATGTAAGAGATTCCTGGTAAGCTCCAAGAATTCTTTGTAAAGAAGATCACGCCACATGATTTGATGTTGTTTACTTTGGTGGAGAGCTACAGTAACAAGAGCACACACAGTCAAATGTGCAATGTGTGTAAAAGGCATGAGGTTCTCTCACTTGTCTCTCAGTACCACTCCTTCAATGCAGGCCCCAAACAGAACCACTGAGCTGAAATCTGAATACATGAAGTTAAGGGAGAAAAACATGGGTCTCATCTATTTTGGTGGTAGTTGTCAATGAATTCTCCCAGAGGCAAGTAGGGTGAAGTGCCTTGCCCAAGGACACAATGTCATTTTGCACGTCCGGGAATCGAACGACTCCCTAACCGCTCAGCCATCTGACCCCCTAACCCTAACCTATTGAGTGAAGGATACAAACTAGGGAAGTGGTTGTTATGGCTAAGATTGTTCCTACAGGAATTGACTTCTGAGCATCCTTGAGATCTCCCGATCTGTTAGAGCCTGCCATGATACCTGCAAGTATTCATAAAAAATGATTCAGTATCTCCATTGCAATTACTGTGTGGGCGGTTATCATGATTCTTGGAAGTTTGGTTGCCAGGTATGGATTGACAGGTTTACCTGTAGCTGAGGGAAAGAAGATTCCAACCAGGAGGGTGAAGGATGTAGCGATGTCTGCAGACACGTAAAGGCCGAAGCTCTCCATGGCACCATGTGCATCCACTGAGGGCAGACCTGCCTTCTCTAGAATCTGCCCTTTCTCCAGGTAGTCTCCCCACATGTTATCTGTACACACACATGCACACACACAGAGTTTTTACAGAAAGGCTAGGAAAACCAACATACGGATGATGATTCTCTTTGCAGGCCAAAGTGTGGATGTTAGCTAGGCCACCTCTAATGATGCCACTGGCCATGCCAGGAATGCCCTGGATCTCCGTCACGTTGTTGAGGCTGAAGTAGTCATCACACTGAGAGCTGCTCATGTTTCCCTGCCCGCAAAAGCTCCTCCACAGCTGAGTGGGCTCAGTCTCGTTGCCCACCAGAACAGTCTTGGCACACACGTCAAACAGATCTCTGACCAACGTCCTGTTGCCCAACATACAGATCCTGGACCCAAAAACTACATTTTAACATGATGAAGTTTCAGCATTTTCATAATAAATCTAATAATATAATAATTATACCATAGGATGATAACAAATATTAAAATACATTAAATTGATCAATACGCCCAGTTTTTGGCATTCAAGTACATTGCCACGAAGGGCGAGAAATTACAGAAAATACAAAAATAGCGTTTGTTTCCTCTTGACAAAGAACAAAACAATCAGTCTTCTAACTTCCTGTTCAGACAAGAATAGTTAACCTTCTGTCCTCCCCTATTCACAGACTCACGGGAATTCTGGGGGGTGGAAGATGGATTTAATTGCCCCTGCATAGATGGACACGATAGAGATGATGACGCAAGCCAGGAAGAGCGAGGCCAGCTTGTTGACATATTTGACCCCAACGAACACCACCACTCCCATGAGGCAGAGGCAGATGGTGCCGTACACCCTCATGTTGTTGAGCATGGCACTGTCACCCCCATGAGGGTCGGTGGCATGGAAGATGGCCGCCTGAGGGACAAGGTATTTCTGAGGAGAAAAAACAACAACAATGAAAGGATTTTCATTGACGGCATACAGCCAAATGTTTGGCCGCTTCCTTTGACCAAGTAATATCAAAGGAAATAAAATATGTAAAATAAGGATTTATTTTCTATGTTTTTAAGTTAAGAGATGGGTACCACACAAAACTCACCAGGAAGATCTCGATGGCTCCCAGTATATACATGGCAGCTGCAAAGGTGGTTCCCAGGTAAAAACACAACCCAACAGCGCCCCCAAACTCTGGACCCAGGGATCGCGAGATCATGAAGTACGCCCCTCCAGCTATCCCACCCCGATCAGGACAGAAAAGAGTCACTATGGTTACCAGGACTGAAATTAATTACAAAGAGTGCCTTTGACAAAATATTTCCACAAAGCTTACCTGGCACAACCCCATTTGTGGCTATAGCACTCATAGATATTGCGGTGAGCATTGTCTGCAAACAGATATGTAGATGTAAATTTCAAGCCATAAATTAGCAACAATATATCATCAGTGGTTGCCTGGGCTTGTTGTACATTTAACTACTTCACAGGAAAATTCCAATCATTTAGAATTGTGCCTGTGTGTGCCAGTGCTGACATGTTGATTGCAGCCACAGGGCAGTGACCCAATTTCATGAGGTTGTTTAGCATGGCAACAAGAACTGAGTGTGTAACTGAGTGTGTAACTGTGTGTGTATGTGTTTGTGTGTACTAACGCAGGAGCAGCACATAAAGACGATGAGGAAAGACTGGACAATGCCAGCCGTCCCAACGATCCAGGTCAGCCGAAGGAAAAGGATGACACCGAAGATATTCTGTAGGCAGGGCAGGTACACACCCATCAGGGTGCCCATGTTGGGGGACTGCAAACATACAGAGAAAGGATATGGAAATGCTACAGTGGGACAGGACGTTGACAAACACTCCAAACACCCCCCACTGGAAACATCTTATTGATTATGTATTGATGTGGTGTATGGTGTAGGTCAGTGCCTTTTGTTTTCAGCTTGGTGTTATACTGGCCAAATTTGTGGTCACCATCCACCATCAGCCCAAAATAGAGATACACTAAAACAGAAGTAGATGTATGGAGGATGAGAGGAAAAAAATACTATCAAAAAAGAAAGAAAAAAAGAGAGATGGAGAGAAGGAAAGTAATAAAAGAGAAAGATGAAATTAAATAACAGAGTTAGATACATAGAAATTGCGCCCTCCATTGAATGAGTGTGACCTCTGACCTTAGGTGCCTTGTTGCGAGCTGTGCCGGCGCTCTCAGCATCCTCGTGCTCCTTGGCCCCCTGGGTGATGCTGGTGTAGCTGACCAGGCGGCTGAGGAGTGAAGACACCTTAGGACGGATGTCCAGCTCCTCCTGCATATGGGGAACACACAGGTGAATTAATATTCCATTAGGTGATTTAAAAAAGAACAGCTCTTTATATGACGTGATGCTGTTCATAGTGGGGAAAGCAGACCTGTGTAGCGACGATGAATACCACTGGATTCCATATAGTATAGAGCATAACAACAGTCTAACACCTTTACATCCTGACCCATGTCTCTCAACACATATAACGGGGTTTATGAAGATAAAGTCACACTTCTTTATTTTGTCAAAGTTAATTAAGATTTTAAGCTGCTTACTGACCTCAAACAACGCCAGGTTCCTGTCATAAAAATCATTCTTCTTGGTTGCAGATTCTGCACTGTTGAGGAACGGGCTGTCCTCCTTATGATTCCCAAGTCCTGAGAAGGAAGAGATTGAGTTGAGGAGGAGTAGAGGCAGAGGATGGCAAGATGGATATCGTCTCTAAACTCCATCTAGTTTAGCTCTCTTTTTGGTTCCTATCTCTGAAATACGATAGGATGTTGAGCTTGATCTTTTGGCTTCAGATTTATTCTGGCAAAGTTTAAGTTTAGTAAACACGTCGCAAAACAAAAACTGAGAAAATGTGTGTTGTAATCTGTACAGTTCCCAATATTAATATATTGTACAGTATTAATCCAGTATTAATGAATGACAGATTTGAAAATAAACTTAAAACTGAGCAAAACAGAAAAAAAGGTAAGCAGAAGATCACAACTCATTCCTGTCTCACTCAGTGTCTGTTTCCAGGCAGGCAAGCAAAGACAAGGTCAACGTCCTGGGGCTATAACTGCACGCAGAGTAGTTAAATGAGCTCTCAGACAAGGATCTGAAAATTACAAGAGCCTGCCAATTTCTCTTCAATAAAATGTCCATGCAGCCCAGATTGAACCAAACACACCTACCGGTAGTCTGTGCCTCAAATAAATAAATAAATCACCCACTTTTTAAACAATGGCTCTGCATAAAACTAATTTCAATATGCCCAATGCTCTTCCCTGTCTCCTACCAGAATGGACTCCATCCCTGTTATCCTGCAGTTCTCTCACCTGTGTCCTGTGCCCCATTGCCAGTGGTGGTGCTGGGGGTGAGCATGCTTCCACACACTGCGCAGGCAGCTACACAATCTGTGCTCTGGCTCGGAGTATGGTCCTAGCCAGGCATCATCGCAGACACCCAGTTACCCAGGGCAAACTCTCACTGTGGGGCCCGATCCAGGGCAAGCATGCGTGCAGGTCACACACACGCACACACACCCACACCCACACACACACACACACACACACA
Source organism: Osmerus mordax (assembly GCF_038355195.1). NCBI lineage: Eukaryota > Metazoa > Chordata > Actinopteri > Osmeriformes > Osmeridae > Osmerus > Osmerus mordax. The sequence goes on along the minus strand of NC_090062.1, from coordinate 13,316,666 downwards.
CACACACACACATACACACATGCATGCTTGTGTAAGGGGCGTTAGCTCAACACATGCAAGTTTGCACAATAATTGGAGCACATGCATACATGCACACACAAGCACATATATTAAGGGTTTATTTGAGCATTTGCCAGAACTTATTCAAAGCAAGTTGAATTAATCAGAGTTCAAACTTGTCCATCACTATAATAACTGAGGCATGGCAATGCTTGTCTTGTTTTTCTCATGTTGACAACTTTGCCAACACCACCCGCGAAATGAATAAAACAACATTGTTCAATTAACTGCGTATCTTAAACACAAACCTACATTTTATTGATGTTCTTGTCTGGAGAAATCATTCCACTCCACCACCACAGTATTGTGTAATTTTGCACAGCTGTAAAATATCATCATGAACACTGACATCTAGTGTCAGTTTGATGTCAGTGCTATGAAAACATACCAGGTCAGAAATGTCACAGCTTCAGTTTTCAGCAACAACAGGATGTTCAAGGGCTTCTCATTGTTAAAAAAACAAACATCTGGGTTTATTCATTATTCTTCCCAAAATTGCCTTGAGACCATTGCAAAAATTGAGAATGAGGGTGTCTGGGTATGGGTGAGTGGTGGTGGGGGGGTCGTCTTTGTTAATGTCATCATCAGGTTGGAAGTCTAATGAAAGGGATTAAAGATTAACCTGGCTGTTGTGAGCACAAAGGCTCCCGTCGCGCAACTAAGACTGGCTCAGAGTCTTTATGACAGCAAGTCCCGACAAGTCAGCTGTGCCTCAGCTGAAATACCTGGCAGCTACAAGATCAAAGAGTGGCAAAAAAAAAACTCCATTCCTGTAGTGCTGAGATGCCTGGTGCAGACATCTGAAGAACTTGTCACTAATGTTAAAGTCAGTTTAACTTGTAAATAAAATAATATCTATCTGCAATCCTTCATATGTTGACTACCGTACAATAAAGTTGGACAAATGTTATTGTCTGAAGCCTGAATAAGAAGTCACTTTGAGTTTCCATTTTTAGTTTGATGTAGAAACTCTGAGTAAGACTATTTGCCTTGGTCTGCATTCATCAAACACAGTTAAAAACCTTGCACATTTGGCATCCAATCTATCCAATGTGGTTCTCTTAAACAAAGGATATCTAAAGCAAATATGCCGTTTGACCCTAATGTGAGTGCGAGCTAGTGTTTAGCCCATCTGTTCTATTTCCACTTCTTCCTTGTGTTAAAGTACTACCAAAATAGTTTACAAAAAGAAAGCATTAATAGGAGAAGGGGTCCTTCCCGCTTGTTCTGAGTGTTTAACGCCTGGAAATCACCTCACTTGTTGTCCTACTGTTGAAAATTCCTTATTACGAAAGGTCAGAGACCTTCACACCCTATGGATGTCCTCACAGTCATGCTACCCTTAGGTTAAGTTCATTACACCCCAGTGACCTAAAGTCTGATTGTCAAACACATATCTTCCCACATGTCCACATGGTCCATCTGACCAAGGAACATCAAAAGAAAACGTGAGCCCTGATTTGTGCTGATTGACATCCACACTTTTAGATGGTTCACCATTTCGACAACCAATAACTCCTAAACTTTAATATCAGCAAGCGCCTAATCTGATTAGCTGTGGAAAACAATTTCTCACTCTTTAGCTTCTTAGGTTTGAAAGCCTCTTTGCTAAAGTTCTCCTTTAATGAACATTTAATACTTAATTAAGGGATGGAGGAGTCACACAGCTTAGGCCTCTTTCTGGTGTGTGTGTGTGTGTGTGTGTATGTGTGTGTGTGTGGAAGGGGGGGTTGTCCATGTGTCGGTTCATTACTGTGCGTGTGAGTCATGATGGTACAGTACAGGCCTGCGAGAGTGTGTGTGCAATTATTTGTGTTTTTGGAGATTGTGTTTTTGGGTTGGCATTCAGGACTCTGATGATGAACTCACAGAGGCATATGTGATCAAGAAGAACCTGCTGAGGCCACAACTAAACTACTTCCTTCACAGCAACATTGCCTGGGCATTCTTCCATGTTTGCTCAGCTCTCCAAAGCCAGCAGGCTTCCACTTCACTCTGCTTGCAACCAAACCTAATGATGATACCATGCAGGTAGGCAACTCATTTACGTTAACTTAATAGACCTTTAGGGAAAGAAGTATAATGATAATTTGACATGACATTTTCTGCTTAGCCATAAATAATAAAAATTTAGTGTTATTTGAACAAAAAAAGAGAAGTCAAAGATGTCTGTAAGTATGCCTCTGGAAAGTAGACATTGGAGAAAGATGACATGTGACTGGTTGTATTAGATATACTCGTTAACTTTTGTCTTGAATCAAATCAACTGCTTTTTACAACTAATGGGCCAATTAAGTATAAATACATCAGAAACTCTATGGTGCACATGCTTATCACTTATCCTGTCTCTGGAGGGGTTGGTCGTGTTCAAAGCACAGCTGTTGGCAACAGTGGTAGTAATTTTGTATGCAGTGTCACACTTTTCCTTCCAATGAGACGAAAGAGAAACCAATTAAAGTAGGTTGTGTCTAGTGGTCGAGGAAGAACAGTGAATGAAATACACTTTCCCATCAGTTCATCGGGTGTCATGTATCTCCTCCAGAATATTTCACAATCTCATTATTTCACTTGAAAGACAATGTTCAGACAGACTTCCTGATTCTTGGTTTTAATATTATTACACCCTGTCCTCCCTTTCGTGCCAAGAAGAAAAACACTTGTTCCACAGCATTCGAAAACAACAGGCCATCATTAGCTAAAATGGGTCGTTTTTCAGTGAGAAGCCCCCTCTGAACAGAGCAAAGGAATGTTGGCCTGCTGTGTCGAGGCACTATGTGGTACTGTAGCTTTGATGTGCGCTAACGATGGAAGCTGCTAGCGAGGGGTGGTAAAGTGGTGTGGGGGCAAAAAATAACTGTGCAGCCCTAAGAGCAGAGCAAGGCGAAACCAACAAGTTCATGCAAGATTCCAACATGACAAAAATGGTGGAAAAGTAAGCATAATGTAACATCTGTGATCAACAAAACTGAATAACTTGAATGAGATGAAAAACCAAATGCTGACCCAAGTTATTTAGCCAGTTTGGGTGGTTTAGTGCTGGCTCGTTCTCCAATCAGATAACTGAATGCACTGAGAAGAGAAGAGTGATCTTTGCCAGTTCAGAGAATTTCACAACACCCCACATTAAGGGCCGCCAACTCCCACTCTATAATAGCTCCATGTTGTTGTCACAAGTTTCCATAGGACCAAGTCTTAGCTAACCCCAACTAGCAGTGGTAAATTAGTTCAAACTTGCGACTTTGTTGCTCAGCAAGATACATTTGGACTATAAGTCAGTTCACACCATCCTTTGTATGTGGGCATGGGTGAGGTCAGGTCATTACAGTTGTTGCCTGAATACGTCATTGCCACTTAATCAAAACAGAAATTCAATATCTCCCCCATGGGATAGGGATTCTGCTTTTGGGTGGCTGAGTCAACACGCAACAGGCCTTAAACATATCAACAACCCAAAGCAGCTGAGCTATCTTCTGACAGCCTGCAGGCTAAGCCCATTTCTCTTGGGTGTACCCCTCTTATACTGTCCTTTTCTGTCTTAGGTACCAAATTAACTGTCCAGCTGTCCAGGATCACATCCCTCACACACACACACACACACACACACACACACACACACACACACACTCACACACACACACACACACACACACACACACACACACACACACACACACACCAGACAGCTGATTGTTTGTGGTGTGTGTGTGCACCTGTCTGTGTGTGTGTATGTCAGATCTCTCTCAACACCTGCACATTTCTTTCCAGCCAGTGTTTATCTCCACACAGGGCTTATGAGCTATCAGGGGCACATGGAACACAATGGCAGGAACGGGCACCACATTCTCCTCAGAAGGCCTGAGAATTAAAAACAAACCAGCAGTCTACTGCTGATACATCACTTTAGGTCATGTACAGTACTGTTCAGTGTATTCTATAAATATAATTTACCATGTATACTGCAGTTTGGGATTTCAACGATGTAAAAAATCATTCATTTGATAATAATTTTCACACATATGAACACACAAGTATACAGATTGACACACAATCATATATAGGTGAAAAGGCCCTGCTAAAGGGTGGATGTTCCGACTGACTGGCTGCTGTTGCTAACCCTCTATTGGAGCACCACTCTTGTACAATGGCCGCAGTGTGCAATCCAGTCCAGTCCAGAACACAGTCACAGTCTGGAACAGACTTAGCACTGTGACAGTCTCTCTCTCTCCTTCTCTCCACTCCCTTTCCAGACTCCAAACCAGACCCACCACTCCCCTGATGAAATCACCCATTACAGACTCTTTCCCCTCAGCAGCCACCTTTCCCATTCTGCCTCTTTCCTCCACATAAGCAGCACCCAACCCCAGAGTAATAACATATCCCTTGTAGTTCAGTATCCCTCTATATATATATATCACTTCCCCTCTCTCTCTCTCTCTCTCTCTCTCTCTCTCTCTCTCTCTCTCTCTCTCTCTCTCTCTCTCTCTCTCTCTCTCTCTCTCTCTCTCTCGTTGTGTACACAAAGCCAGTGGAAGTGCTGTCATCATCCTTCCCTCCTTCAGGAAGCTTCATCCCCATGCCCCAGAGTGAGAGCCAACAAGAGAGGACATACGTTGCACAGAACAACCACGCAGAGAGACAGAAGGAGCAAAACATGCCTGGAGAACTTTCCGGGTCATTTCAGGCCATATGCTGTTCACTTCACTGGTGAAAACCCCCTCAAAGAGCTATGACAGTAACACATGGTGAAGGACTTTTTCAGGAGGAGCTGGAGCTTTTCACCATGTGAGCATCAGAGGACCCGAGGCCATCCGAAAGCATGACCTCCATGCATTCCAGGCATACAGGCAGACAACTAGGTTAAGATGTCCTATGATTCCTGTGTGGGTTGTCTGTCCTCCAGAGCCCTCTTTCCCCCGCTCCTGCCCTAACACACACATTTATCCCATTGAAAGGAACAAGACAAGCTCTAAAATTGTGGCTTGGACTATTGGATACTTGGAAACAACAGCAAAGACCAAGTATTCCGTCTAGAACACTGTGAACCAGCACGACCCCACGGCTTGTTGCTGGGCTGGTTCTGGACTCAGTTCAGGACAGTAGTGGATGAAGGGTGTGCTTAGCCAGGGTCTGTGTACCCAGCCTCTCACCCACTCGTCTCCTGAGCCTGTGGTTGTGCGTGGGTGCTTAGTTTACAGGCTGCTCCCTTGTGTGTCTTTTATTAAAGGTCTCCTTTCAATCTCACACAACAGACTCGCGCCTGGCTGGTTCCCATGTCAGCTTTTATATAATCCTGCCCCAGGGCTACAAACTCCTCACTCCTCGCCTGTATTCCACTCCTCCCTTGCTAATACTTAGGAGGGGGAACCCTTTGCTTTCTCCCTTGATGCAGTGGCAGAATGGGAACGAGGGGGTGGGACCCTCTGAGACAGAGAGAGAGACAGGAGAAGCGGTTGCCGGCTGGTTTTACAGCCTATTGTTCTGATTCTTGTGTGAAAAGGAGAGCATGACGGGCGCAAAGAGCCCTCCATCTTTTGTGTCTTTTTCGTCTTACGACAGAGCGAGCTGTTGCTCAGCCTTCCCACTGCTCCCTCCCAACCACAACCCCACCCTCACACTCCCCTCCGCTTGTTTTCCCTTTGTCACTGAGAGGGTGGGCGCTGGTGACAGGTTAGTCATCTTTCTGAGATTCTCCGGTAGCCAGTCAAGAAACACACTTTAAACCACTACAGCAGTTCCTCAGTGCTCCAGGACACTCCAAAAGGGAGTTGTCAAAAACAGTCCTGACTGCTGGGAAACATGCCGGTTTGGAGGATTGCCATGGTTACCATAAAACGAGCCGGTCCACTCAGAACAACTTAAACATTCCCACGCCTTATAGGGTCAGAACAATATATTTACTTTCCCTAAAGAGTTGTTATGTTTTTAACGAGTTTACTGACACTGTGTTTCTCTTTCATTACAAAGTTGAGGAATAGTTGTTTATAAGTTGAGAGACTTACCGTCAGAACTAACAGTATCTAGGTTTCCTGGGTAGCTCTGCCCTGTGTCTCTATAATCCACCCAGTTTATTCCCTCCAGACTGTCATAGTTGGACTGAGCGCTGTCCTCAACCGGCACCACTGTAAAATGGGGCATGTTTTCATCCGCTAGCCCCGGCTGCCTGCGCTATCTCCAGTCAAGTTTCAGCTGGTCGTTAGCGCTTCACAGCCTCAGCCTGCTCAACTCCTAAATGCATTCCTCTACACTGCGCTCACTTCCTCTAGCGGTCATTACCATAGTCCCACCCACGGGCCGGCCTCCAGGGCCTGTAGCATGAACTGAAAGGGGCTGTGGGGACAAGGCAGTCAGTCAGACAGGGAGAGGAGAGGAGATGCCTGGGTCCCAGTGTCCTCCTGGGTGAGTTATCATCAACACTGATGCGAACACATGACAGAGGGCAGAGGAAGGGGTACAGTAACAGTGAGCCCCTGATCCTCTGTGTGAGTCCTACTGAGAACTGATCCTGCCTGGTCAGAACAACATCTCATCAGAGTCTAGACAGGCAGCTCTCTGTTTGTGGGCCTTCCTCAGAGAACATGCACACCGCAACGTGGCAGTTTGGAAAATAATCAAGTCATGTGAGTAAGGGTGGGAGAGAGATACTGGAGAGAGAGAGAGAGAGAGAGAGAGAGAGAGAGAGAGAGAGAGAGAGAGAGAGAGAGAGAGGAGTAGAAAGAGGGAACAAGGTCATAAAAGGCCCAGTTAAGCATACGCAGAAGAAAGGAACGCATAGTAAACCCACCCAATGTTCCCTCCGCCTACTAACAACTGCAGTTTGATGTAATCTCAGACTCTGACCTCGAGGACACAAGGAATCAGGGCAACCCGATATGATTCTGATCCAATAATGATTTTGCAATGTCACAGGCACGTTTATTGTCAAGTACATTTTCAACTCTTTACCTGCCTTGTAGTTTAAATATGGACATAAACCACATTCACAAGGGAATATCAAATCCACCTGAGATGAACTAAACAATTGTTTCTAGTTTTTTATATTAATGTTGTATTCACCACAAGCACCCAAGTCAAAGTATCAGTACTATTAACTGCAGCAGGAATGCATAAACCATGCTCTTTCATGTTTGGGACATCTCCCCAGTATCTTGACAGAACTTCATAACATATTTCTACTTCTGAACTATCTCTGACACTATGATAACATGAAACTGACAGCACGATGTTGTGCAAAGTAGTTGGGGTTTTGTTGAACAACAGCTGTTTAAGAAATCAGGGAGATAAACTTTACATAGCTTACTTTTTCATTTTCCAGAAACAGAAACTCCAAGTCCTGAAAAGCCAAGGATCAAAGAGTTTACCCAAGACAGACCTGTAATTAGTGAGGTCCTACCGAAAGTGGTTTAAGGTCATTGGCTGCTCTCCTTGAACTTGAGGAAAGAAAACTATATAATTTCAATGAAATGTTCACGTGTACCAAACACTGTATGGTCTGAAAAGTTAGGGCCCTTTCTGACACTATTTTTGGACTGTGTAGAAACAGGTTCAGGGTTTAGTAATTCAAACAGGACTGGCACATATTTCACTCAGACCTGCCTAGTTACGGTGATGAAAACATGAGCGATCTAACCACTCTATATACAACTCAGCAGAACAGTGTTCGCTTGGTCCAAATATATTTAGCTAAGTAACTCTTATACTCTCAGAGAGTTACATAGATAATCCTTTTAATGATACATCCTTAACTTATAACACTCGTGTACAGTTCTAGTAAAAAAAACAAAAACCACAGCATCATCACAAACTAGTGTTTGACAGTTTGACAGTGTACTAAGGTCCTTTTGTTCCATGACGGGCTTGCGTTTACTGGGCAAGATTGCTAGTGTACTTGTCATGGGGATGCCAGTAGCCATATAAAGCCTGCTCCCGGCATCCCTGCCCAGTGCTGTGTGTCGTAACTAAGAGTCAATGAGTTTCAGACAGGGCCTAGACGCACTCATCTCTCCCACTCACTGTGACTCAGTCAGGGGGAAAGACAGGCAGGGAGCAACGATGGCTTCCTGGAAACTGGAGGCCAGCTGGGTCAGCTAGGCCAGCTTGTACGCAGACATTTACAGTAAGAGACTTTGAGCTGTTAGACCTTTTTGTGTTCCACACAATCCCTTTTGTGAAGAAATTCTTTGGGATGGTTGATTACATTGGGATGGGTAGAGTGAAAGGCTACTGTGTATGGTGTGCTCCAGAGCATGATCAACTAAGGTCAGAGGCTACCATAGCTTATGTTAAGTAAACAGAATCTGCCAAAAGTGTGTGTGTACAAAAGTGATTGATTATGGTGCAGAATTCAAATGTACTTAAGGTGAATTGCCTGACATTCTAGGGCATATGATTCCCTAAGCTTTATGGATATCTTTTATTAAAAAAATAGTTTTTCAGTAAACAAATTGAAGTAGAAGTTCCTTAACAATGACTTTACCCTACATCTTTGACACACTAGACTCACAATCAGTGAGTTTCAAACCCCCTTACCTGGGAAATGACCTATTCTTTATGTATACACAACATGAGCAAATTGCGCACGGTTCAGCCTTCGTTTTTTTTTTTTTTTACATTTCCAAGTACACAGAAAGTCCTCTAGATGGCAGCATCCACATGTCTGACAAATGTGCTTTTCAAGATCTATTTAGGTTTAGGATCTTAAAAGGTTAGACATGGAGCCTATGCATCCAACTCTCATTTGCAGCCTGGTTAGTGCAATATCTTATTTTGAAAGAATGGTTATTTTTTTCAGTGGAAAACATGGTCCTAATTTGTATCACCCATCTGCTGAAGATATTAGACTCAATAGTATAAATGTGCCTTCTAAAATTGATAAAATGTGAGCTACTTAGTAATTTAAAGAAGGTATCATTTTGTTCCCACAGTAATTTGCTAATGGGCTTTACTTTGCCAGTCTATGCTCTTCACATTTGATGTTGTAAGAGATGTTAAAGAGGGAATTTCTGAATGAATGGGATTAAAACGCACCAGAAATTCAAATCGTTTGTGAAAGCCAAGCATCCCCTGTCTGTCTGCCAAATACATTGATTAGGATTTTCTAATACTGCGCCTGAGGAGGCTCAAGTCGATCCAATTACCTTTGGCTGCCGTCATTAACTTGAAGGACCCTCCAGCCCTTCTCCATTGTCTCCAGCATTAAGATCAGGATGAGAAACAATGGTCGCTCCATCGCTAGGCGATCCAAATGAGGGAATGCTGCCTGTATGGTAATAACCCTCATCTACAGTTGCTCCACCTCAATGCACAGTGGTTGACAGAGTGTTTCTCTACAGTCTCAGCTTGTCATGGCTGCTGGCTGAGTGAGTGGGCCTCGATCCCAGGCAAGACTACGTTTTAAAACCTTAAACCTGTCAGTTACGGTAAAGTCTGTTTTAGACCTTTGAGAAAATAGATTTTGACATTTAGTGTGTGATTGGATTGGCTGAAAAAAGCTAGTGCCAATTTGTTTTCAGTTGTACCACATGAACACTGTTGAGTCATCTGCTCCGTCAAGGAGCCAAAACAAGCCTTGAGATCTGGGTTCCACCTGCTGAATGTGACAGTTGTAAGTGGATGAAAAACAATAAGCTGTGCTTTCTTGGAATATCCATGTTTATGAGAGCACTAAATATTCCTCCAAGATGTTGTAATGAAAAGGATTTGGACGTCATACCGAAGTTGGAGTGATCATGGTACAAGAGGGTGAGTCCTGAAAAGGAGCTACAATTTAAACACCATGACAGGTGAACATAATCAAATAATTTTCCATTTAAGGTTGCTCTGTACAAAACGTAAGGTCAATTTATAGGTCAGTTTTAATTCAGTATATGATAAAATGATCTTGAACCCCCGAAACAGACCAACTACAGTAGGTTAATGTATTCACACAGAAAATCAACAGTTAATCTTAGTTACACATCCGCTTTTCATCCTGTTTCAACTCAAAAAACCAATGTTCCATTTCCATCCCATCACAGTAACACTTCACCATGAAACTTGTTTGGAGCCTGAGTTACCGGGTTTTGCCACAACATGGTTATCGGGAAAGGAAGGGTCACATCTGCGGTGAGAACAGTTTATTTTCCACCGAAGGGTTAGATCTTTTCTCTCACCGGGTACTTTGTTATTCTTTACCATCTCCTGTTTTTGTTCAGTGTATGGCTTGTTTTGTTGATTACATATGATTGTATGTACTTTCCTTATGATGTAGCCTTCTCTTACCGTATTGACGGTTTTCCTGTAGGTCTATGTGTGATTGACAAGTCAAGCCTAACAATGCTGCATGATCCAAAACCACAAACCCACACACAAGCACACACTCACACAACACTACACTTACACACCCTAGCACACACACACACACGCACAGAGAACTGCCTCCCAGGAAATCCGCCGCAGATGGATAGGATAACATCAAGTCTACTTCCCCCTGTGACAGAGAGCAGAGAGTGGAAGGACTAGGAACCAACCCAAACAGGATTAGAGGCGAGGAGATGGAGATCTAGCCCTGAGTCAGGGACACAAACACTCTCCAGGGGAGCTGTTTGTGTTCGTCCTGTCCTGCTCTGTCTCAAGGAGCGACCTATAGATCGCCATCAGGCCGCGGGTCGGGCTGCTCGCAGCAGCGGCACCACTCTGCACAGCCATGTCCGGCTCTGTCGCCTCGCCTGTTTGTGGCACGTTGGCAACAATCCCACGGATGTTGTCACATGGCTACATGTGGGAAACCTTGGAGACCTGTTCCTGCTCTAGGTTCACAGTGTTCCAGTTGTTATTAAATAACATTTAATCCAATTCAATGCAATTCAATAAAATCAATTAAATGCAATGTAATATAATTCAATGACATTCAATTCAGTTCAATTCAATGTACTTTATTAATCCATGAAAATCACATGGAAAAAGTGTTCAGGTAAGTAATATATTGAGTAATAAAAACAGATAACATCTCCCAAAATGTGATATACACAGTAGCAGCAAATAACAAATAAATGAAGCAACTGACTCTGCTTTGGAATATACTATAATGTCTGTATAAATCTAGTAATGAATTTTGAAGTTCAGTGTGAGAGACCACACCACAACCCCCACCTGCCACCACGTTTACGCACCTGACTGCCTTTTCAATAACACACCTGATACTCATCTGCCAAGCCAATGTAGAACTCATACTAGGAATACAATGTTGCTGTACCAGTCACTCCCAAATCCCTACTTATGCCCAATCAAGACCCCAGGACATCCACTACATCCTTCTGCCTGGATCACTCTACAAATGACTCACCTCATTCATTCATGCTTCTTCTTCCTACAAGTAAAACAAAAAAACACCCAGTTGTTGTTGTGGTGTTTGAACTTGTGTATTCCCATAAAAAAGCTGACAGTGTACAATGCTGTTGCAAACAAATAACAGAGATTTATAACATGTATTACATAATATCTTTTCACCCCTATAAATCTGCAAGGAGTGATAAGATGGAACATTGTGACTGACTCCCTATCTATTTGAACATTCCTTCAAATATTATCTTTATTATCTATATTGTTTTCCTTAGTGATAGATAGCCTGTTCTTTTGGGCTCTGAATGTTCTTATTAATTACTGGATGTAGTGTGGAACGTCCTTTGTTTATATCAAGTCCATGACACTGATAATACTGTTATCTAGGGCAAGACATATTCCCACAATAAATAGAAGGCTTTATTAGTTCAAAATACTCTTGAGAACTTGAAATTATCTTGTTCTTTCATCAACAAAATGCAACAAGAATATACATGTGGGTTTCCTTCTTTTAATAATTTACTGTTTTGTTTGTTGACAGGATAATGTGTGACCAGATCCCAAATCCCAGATCTGACTCACAGCATGGAATTGTGTGCAATGACATGTTGTGTACGTCAGTGAGAAATAAGGGGAGAATGTTAAGACATTTCCTGTTGACACTATGGTAGAACGTTTAGCACTGTCACTGACTTTGAAGACGGAGCACTACCTTCACTCACACGTACGTCAAATTAATTCTAGTTCTTCACTTCAATCCCTTAAGCCAAGGGTTGTGCACTGTCTATAGGACGCTTCTCCAAGAAGTGAGTTTGCCACAAAGCCATGGCAACCACTTGACCTCTGAAAGATGTCAACAAGGCTAATCAGCAGACAAAACAAGTGGCCATAGTGCGAACAAACAACAGCTGCGACGGAAATATGTTTCATGCATGCTTTTAAACAAATTCTTCAAGTGACTGAAACACTACAGTACACTTCACTGCCAAATGTTCAATCTTGACAAGTAACAATATATTGTGTTTGGTAAAATAGATGTAGTATCTATTCTCACAACATTATTAGAACATTTGAATGAAGACCTGACTGAGTTTTTTTTAATATGAAGATAATATCTTCATCAATTCATAACTTGACAATCTAAACACAATGTTTCTGAAATATACCCTCAAATCCTGCCTTTAAGTTTGTGTTGGAATGTGAAGAGTTAAATAAAAAAATCCCCTGTCACTCATCGGAATTTTGCTGCCTCCGTTGTTGGGAGGAAAATGCTATGCAGCTTTGTGATTGGTGGTCCAGCTATGAATTTACGGAGGGACGATTAATAGTAATTCAATTAAAGACTAGTTTCCATTGACAGTAAAATTGGCCAATCATATCTTCCATGTCAATGGATGGGCTTTGTTATCGCTAACTTTCCGCCCGCTGTGGGAAGTTCCGCCCGCTGTGGGAAACGTGATCACAAGCTAACTACTAGCTAACTTTAGCTTGTTCGTTCACTTCACAATCGAAGCAGCGAGTAACGTCCCCGCTAGTAAGTAGGACATTGTTTCACATTTGTTATATGCGCCGTTTTCAAGGTTAACTTTTAATGAGTTAATCGGCAAAGGAAGACCTACACCAGAACTTAAATTTGTTCAGAAAACCAAAGCTTTTGAGAGGAATTTCAATTCCAGCAATTATATGCGGTACCGGTGGATGACAGGATCAAAGGAGCAAAAGCTTTACTGTTGGGGATTGGGATTGTTTGCTGTTTGGCGCGGAGAGTGGGACCTGGGCCAAAGATGGATTTTCTGATTTAGGAAGTTTATCCAATTTCAAGTAAAGATCATCAAAGGTAGGCTATGTCATTTTAAACTTTTCGACCGCCGTGCCAACTGATTTTATTCTGGCGGCCGCTGCCACTGTTTTGTAGCCCTAGCCTAGCCTATGTTTACATTTATTCATTTAGCAGATGCTTTTATCCAAAGCGACTTCCAAGAGACTGACCGGTCAATCTGTAGGCTAAATGTACCAACACAACGTCATTATGCACAATTACCGTAAATAGTGCCGCAAGGGCTGGCTCAAATAGTGCGTAATGACCAACACAATGTCATGTAGGCCTAATGCTGTGTGCGCGCTGTATCGTGTTTTATTCTGATGAGTAATTGGGGTCAGAGGGCCAAGGTTTAAGAGTCACGGTTCGCTACTGGAAGATATAGATACTGGAGCCCCATTAGGCAGAGAGTACACAGTCATATGTATGTACAGTAAAATGCATCAGTTCATGTGTTTTGCCTCATCGCCCACGTGGCTTTTTCTCAGCCAATATTTGAACTGTAAGCCACCTGTTTTAGTCTGCATCAGAATTATGAGTGACATTTGACCTATCAGACTGTAATTTAAAAACAAGTGTTCTGTATTCTCTGCCATACCAGTGAATATCTATAATCTATATTAAACTGATGAAATACTAAGATTCTTGTGAGTACGAGGCAAATAATTTGGTCTCCACTCACAGTAAATGTTTATATCAGTACACAAGGCTCGGGCCTTAATTGGAGTACTTTTCCATGAGACCTTTCCAGTTCAACAGTAGGTCCAAAAGATTTAGAGGCCATTGCATGTCCTTGAAATGAACATCACACCAGCTAATTTTTACATGAAAACAGACCATAACAAAAAAAGATTTATAGTTAACCTACAGTGAAAAAATCAGTCTACAATAAATGAAAAACAGTTACATAGTCAAACAATTTAAAAGGGTATGCAGACAATATCATGAAGATGGTAGATAGTTAACTAATTATTTTGCAGACATGTTCCCTGTGGGGACATCCTGACTTATCAGACATCAGAGTGGCTATCCTGCTGCTCCATGCCGTCATACAATTGCTAAAGCTCTTTGCATTTGATAGGATATTTTTTATGCCAGCTCAGGTGCAGTTTGCGGAGATTCCACAAAGTTTGCCACAGAGTCGACGGTGCAGTTATCTGATGTGTTGCGAAGAGGTTTGGGAGAGGAAATGGACTGCCATACAATCTTTTCATCAGTGATGTCTGACACAAAGTCGTTTATTTCCAAAACCACAATTTGAACCGTTGGTTGTACTGTCGGGCACCTGATTAATCATAGGGACCAACCAGGTAACTAATTATTCAATTATTCCACCCACATGGTGGAGCTGGTGTCACCGACTTCCAAATCAAGTGCATGAGTGAGATGTACCATTTTGCTAGGAGCGTTATCTCTTACAGTGTTACTTAGTACCTCAGAGATTTAGACGATACCCTGGTGCAGCCTACGGTTCCAAAACCTCTGCTTTTATGATGTTGATGGACATGTCTGGCTGTGAGGTTCGTGCAAGTTCAAAGAAGAAGCCAGGAAAGAGTACAGTCTGCATATTCATTGCTCAGGTTCTCCGTTGGTATGTTCAACTGTTCTACAGTTTTGGTGTAGGATTGGTGTCCGTTACATGATGAGATGGAATTGTCTCTTAAATGGCCTTAAAATGTTGATCCAGATACATTTCCAATGATGTTTCTCAATACTGCGTGTTTCCCTGCAAATGGTTGTGTTGATGAAGTGGGGACATATGAGTGCTCAGATGGAAAGACTTACCTTGTAATTTCCTTCAGTAATTTGCCAGCTCCTAGAACATCAGAGCGCTGCCACTGTGAAATGTTCTCTGCCCTGTCTATTTTTACCACTCAACTGTTACCCTGTCACTCTCACAAATAAATTATTGAAAATTATGTCAGATGTTTGTGGCATGTGCTTAAAATATACACTGTGTGGGGCTGTCTGTGTGTATGTGTTCACATGTGTTTGTAGAGGATGGAAAGGGGGGGGGGACTTTGTCCAAAACAAACATGGTCAAGCTCGATTGCTTGAAGAATGCTTTTTATGCAAGTCTATCTCAGTAAAGTGTAAATATGTACAATGGTGGCTGCTGGCTGCTGGCAGAGAGTGCAAAAGTGAAGCTGATTACAACAGTCCCAGAATAGAATGTTTTCAACTGGTGCTGAGGTGCAAAAGTTCAAAAAGCTGCAATTGATACCGATAAAGTTGTTTTAGTATTTGTGCAACATACCAATCTGATACTTGATTTTCAGAGGTGTTCTCCACTCTATTATGTCACTTTGGATAAAAGCACTTGGCAAATAAATAAAGTGCAAATGTAGATGTAAATATCTAACCATGTACAGATAAAGCCATGACTTAATCCCTCCAGATGAAAACTCCATGGTTGCTGAGTGGTACATAGACATTGCTGTCTGAAGTGGTTGGGTCCATGTTGTTGGGACATCACCTTGGGGAGATTGAGTCTGAGGCTGGACATGGACATCTGTGTAGAAAGCTGACAAAGGTGACTTAGATTCCCAAAGTCCCCATGGAAAGAAGTTGAATGGCAACTGCCAGTGAGAATCAAGTTAAGTGTCCTTTCGGTGCCCACAAAGCATTCACTGGTTTGCTCTTTTTAACAGTCATGTGGTCACTCAAATCTTACCTTGCCTTGGCTGAGATTCCAACTGCTAGTGCCACGTGAGACTCTTCATGTATAGTATGTCTATGGAATGTGATCCTTCAGTGACTCTCTAATCCAGAAACATTGGATGTACGTACAGCATGGACAGACACTATTGTTCTGTACAGCCAGCAGCACCAAAAGGTTATAGAGAGCCACCATTAGCCCATAGACTGAGAACTGAGGGGGCTTCACTTTGTTTCTCCATTCTGATTATGGTTCATTTGTAGAATAATTTTAAACTAACTTCATCCAAATTTAACAAAGTTTTACAATATCTACTCACCCAATACATCATGTAAAAATACTAACGTTTTCCATCCCAGTTGTGATATCTTAACACATGTTTGGCAAGCAGTAATGGAAAATATTAATGGGACATGATGACATGTATTTGAAAATAAAAACAATGCCACAGATCTAAAAGAAACAACACATATTTGGGTCCAATGCTTTAAATCGGTAACTGATACAGGGTAGATACAGAGTGGAAAAAGCTCATCCCTCACCACGCTTCCATCGCCTAGCCAAGAAAAACAACCACAGGGAATATTTACTGTACTTAAAAAGACCCTTGATGCTTGACTTCCTCTGTTACACCCCAAATACTCCCCAGCCAGAGGAAGAACTCTTGCCTGACCTTCTCTCTAATAATATCTGTTATGGTCCAGTCACAGGCCTATACACTGCAGCTATGTGAACACGATGGAACCTGCACATCCCATATGGGGTTTCCATGTGTACAGGAAGCAGTCGATTGTACAGTCACAACCTGAGCTCACTTCACTGCCAGCTACTGGATACTTGTCTTGAGTTCAATGAGAGGTTGCCCATTAGTACCACTCTCCTACTTGCACAGCTAGGCTAGAATGTTAATGGTTGCCCTCTGAGTTCAGATCTTTGGGGGATTTGTGGATTTTACAACCATAATGATTTTCATGGGACATCTGTGGATGGTCTGATGTTTCATGTGAGGACAACTAATCAGACTTGCCAAGCTGATAGCAACGTAAGGTCCCTTTCAAATTAAGCCATTCATTGGATTTTTTACAAATAAGAAGGTTATGCCTTGGTTTCCTAATATCTGTTACCACCCGGAACTTTAGGAGATTCTATTGCCTAACTATGGAGAAAGAGGAAAAACAACAAAATTATTACATAACCACAGTTATAGTTGTTATTGTGGGAACCCAAGAAAAGTGAGACCCTGATTTTTCCCATCGTTCAACATGTTGTTTATAGTCTTTCTTTAGAGTCCTTAATGAACGGCATTAACGTGAAGCCGACTTTTGCCAATGTCTTTGAGAGAGCCTTTTCATATCAGTGAAGCTCTCAAGCCTAATCTTCTGTAATATGTCAAATCTTCCCTGCTCAACCATGCTTTGAAATAGAGTATACAAAGCATCCACTCAGCACGTAACATCACCGTATCAATTTTCGCAAAGGCTTCATAGAGGAGTTCCTACTATCAACAAAACTTTGTAATTCGGTCACATGGATTAATCCCTGACAATTGGATTACAAATAGAAAATAAGACCTCAGAATGAGGAGGCAAACCAAAAAAAGTCCTCCTTTCCCCCCAATCACATTAGTGCTGCACAGAGCTCGCAATTAGGAGGCAGTCTGCGGAGGGCCAGTTTGACTTTTATTGGTTAAACAAATTTGATGAAAGTTTGTGGTTTTGACCTTTTTGCCGCAATAAGCCCCAACGGGTGCCTCAGTAAGGCAGGGAGAGATAAGACTGACCGAAATGACAGTCAAGTCAGGCCTTTATCAGAACAGATCATCAGGGGGAAGGAAAGAGAGAGAAAGAGAAAGAGAGAGAGCGAGAAAGAGTTCATCTCCTGTTAATATCAATGGAAGTGTCCAATTAGAGAGTTCCATATGAAATGAAAGACATCCTGCTTTTTGACATTGTGTTATCTCCCATTTGCAGAGTTCCCATCCCATTATGACTGTCTTTCCCTGGTAACAACAATGACACCTGGCCTGATAAGAACAGTCTGTACTGAATAGGCCTCTCTGTGAAGGCTAATACAGATAGCATGTGTTCTGTTTCATACTTTATCGTTGCCATAATGGGTACAACACCACCCTCAGGACTTGAAAGGTCCTTCTAGAAGCACATCTGGCTAACATGGCCAAATCATTCATAGCCTATGGAACAACAAGCACCATATCCCCAGAAGTTTCTGCTGTGTTGTTGATAGAACCAATGTCTTTCTAATACCGTGTGATTAGATATTACAGCCTAAACTGAAGTCTATCCTTATCAATAAGTCAAACTGGCCCTGTCTTTGTCTGGCTTCAAGAACACCCCACACAGTAAAGCTTTAGGACATGCAGAGTTGAGATGCTCTACCTTACAGTATAGTACTTGAGCAGCCCTGTAAACCATAAAATGTTTATAGCACAGGGATATAGTCATATCACACTTATGGTGCCACTGTGTCATGTCAGAAATATGCTGTTAAACAATTATTGAAGATTGCCTTGCAATGTACAGTACAGTTATATGGAGAAAAACTGATGAAATATAACCAGTAAAGCACATTGATATCCTTCATTACTTGGAAGCCATCACATGGTCCAAGAAGAAGAGACCTTTGGAGTGCTAGACCTGAGGTCTGTCAAAAGTTTTACTAGGTTTGAGAGAGAGTGGCTATGAATTGGCCAGAGCATGACTATGTATCCCCCAAAGCCTTCCAAAGCTCCCAAGATTCTAAACAAGCACGCATGGTTTGGGGTTACATAGGGACATAAAGCACAAACAGTACAACTCTTCATTGATTATATCACGTGCCCTGACGTGTCACGTGTTGTGTCTGTCAGCTACACTTGATGTGACAGTACACAATGCTGGCTGCAAAGGCATTTACTTTAGAGTTTGATTATGTTTACCTTGACATGCCAAGGTGATGACCCCTATCTATCTGTGGTTCACTGTAGGGAGGGACACATATGGACAACAATGACAAACTTGCCCCCTTGACATCAAACAAGTGATTATTTTGAATGAGCTTTGCCAATCCTAGATGTTGGCTGGCAGATCAGAAGTCTGAAAGCAGCATGTTATTGGGTGTTTCCAGGTGAAATACCGGATGTCACCCCCCCCTGTCATTATTTCTCCTGATTGAATTGCAGGCAGAACAAAATAAAAATGGAACACTGCTGTGTCCTGTATGTTATGGCTGACCGCTTTTGGAATCAAGAGCCAACAGATTATCTACTTTGATAGCTTCTGTCACAACAAGAGCCACTTCCAGACTTTAGGGGGTCATTTAAAACAGTCTTAGACATACACTGTGAGCACTCTCTATCTTTCTCCCTCCCTCTCAAATAATGTTTAATTACTTTCTCTGTTAATGTCTGTCTTTTTGTTTAGGGTTAGGGTTTGTCTCTGTTTGATTCTAGTCATTTCTACGTTTCCCTCTATTTCTCAAAGTCAAAGCTAACTCAATTAAAATCAGTGAACTCTGGAGTGTCACTTCACCAGCCCACTATTATACACCTTTACACCTTGTCTGTGAGTCACCCACATAAGCGATCCAGCAGTAGGTGTCTGTGACAAAGTCCAGAGACATTATATAAAGTTTGTAATTTTATATATCGTAAAAGCAGATGTCTTTTTCATGCCATAACTCTCAAAGGACACCTTTAATACCTCATGATGATTCAACACAGGTTCATATACAAACTGTTACTGTGAGAGTAGAATTTACCTTGCATATGAGGATTCAATGTCAAAGACATAATGAATAGATGCTGTCATTATTTTACTCAGCAGACACCAAATAGAAACCACTGGCTGGTGTTAATCGAATAAGACCTATTGAGGTCAATGAATTAGCAACAGCAACAGGACCAAAACGCCTTCAGGTTAAATTCTCTGTGGGTGTGTTGCACAATTAGCTGTTCACAGGGATGATGAAGCCCTACTAGAATGCTACACACAGTGGCTTAAAGGGAAGAACTACAGAAACAGTGTATTCAGTTTATTAAACAACATGATGGTCAGTAGAAAAGCAATTATTTTAGCATTGCTGGACAGACTAAGTCAGCATAGTATATTGAGCTGACAGATTGCCTCCAGAGTGCAAATTACTCATCACACACCTCAGTTCACATGTTCGATCGCTGATATACAGTGGGGATACACGATCAATCTTACAATGTGAGGGTTGCTTATCAAAGCTGGAACTGGAAAAATAATAATAATAATAATATTTATAAATTAATATATATAAAATAAATTATAATTATAATTTAAAATAATAATAAAATATTCCTTGAATCTCAAGCTTTGCTTGCCTGTTGAAATAACACACAATGGGTGAATTAGGGTGGCAGGGGCCATGGAGAGGCACCATTTAAACATAAGCAGTGGTGTGGGTTTGTGTGCACAAAGACTGGGCTAGGCACACCACTGCATGACATGGCCGCATAGTGTGCACAAAGAGCGGCGGGATGTACTGTGGGCTACAGTAGAATGCCCCAGTCAGCTTATGTAGCCAGAAGCCCTCACTCAGCACGAAAAGGAAGAATGCAAACAGACGAGAGAAATTAAATAGCCTATGCTCCCAAGTTACTGATTCATCACACAGGACAGTGTAGTATTGGGAGTCAGAGAGTCAGGGAGTCAGATGGCTGAGCGGTTAGGGAATCGGGCTAGTAATCAGAAGGTTGCTGGTTCGATTCCCTGGCTGTGAAAACCAAATGACGTTGTGTCCTTGGGCAAGGCACTTCACCCTACTTGCTTCGGGGGGAATGTCCCTGTACTTACTGTACTGTAAGTCGCTTTGGATAAGAGCGTCTGCTAAATGACTAAAATTAAATTAATTAAATTAGTATTGCACATACTGTAGTACACGGCTACAGTACAAGATTTCTAGGAAGTGCTAGAAAAGGTACAGTATGCATTTGTACAATTATGTATGATGTCCCCCTATTTAGTTTGTGGATAAAAGATTTTCTTAGCTGGATAATTCTTTGTAATATGTGACATAGCTGGGCTACGCCGTGTTGTTGTAAATTATTTACCCCCTCCACACTGTAAGAGCTTTGAGCTTCTTCCTTCATTGTTACTTGTTGCTGAAAAAAACAAAAGGGCACCAGGGCCTTTTTCTCTCCTGCAAGTTTGCAGTGCTGCTGCTAGCTGCCCACAGGTGGAGGTGCTTTGATGCAGTCTGTCATTACGCCTGAAGCAGAATATACCAAACCAAACAATATAACAAACACAAACAGTGTAATTCCCAGTGTTCAGAGGAGACCCCTATGAAAAGGCAGAGGAAGTAGCTCCTAGAAGAGTTCAAACTGTTTTCTCTTTCACTACCAAACTAAAATAATACAGAGCTTCCTGACAGAGAGGAGAGGTGAATTCTGGTCTGTGAAGGTGACTAGGGGCAAGGCTGCAGAAGGGATGTTCCCTCCCAGGAAGGGAAGGCCCGTTCCCTGATCCCAGGCTTCAACACATCCTACTGTACCAGGCTCCTGCTGGTGTCCTCGGACAGTGTGCCCCTTGAAGGCCCCAACAATAACCACTTCATACACCCCGAGAGTGTGTGTAGAAGAAACTTTTTATTATAATAGTGTGCATATTTTTACTTCTTTATAGATATTTGTCACTCACGTTCAACTGGACGTTTGTATTGTACACAGTATTCTGTAAACATTGTTCAGCAAAGCCAGGGCTTATTTGCCTACATTCACGTGGCAAAATTGCCCCAGGTTACGCTGAAGACTACATCTCTAAATAGTTTATCTTACTTACATCGAACACCGTGATATAACAGCAGACAGTTACGTTTAAAATACTTTACATTCACGTTTTTGTTATAAACAATTTGATAAATACAAGATTGGATATATAACAAAAGAATATATTTATATATTTTTCATATCTTATATTTCCATATACTATTGAATTCTTATGTGTGGCTGTTATCCTGCCAATAGTTTTTTTTTATGATATACGGTTCAAATTCCAATTAAACTCAATTGCAATAAATAGATACAAAACAGAAGAGAGATACTGAAAAGGAAACAACTTGGCACTTCAATGGTGGTGAATCTTCTGTAAATCAAGATAAAAACTAAACAAAAAAACAAATGTAATTGTCCATTTAACATAACACTTTTATAGCACAATTGAGGCAATATAAGATCACTTGTCACCCCTCCACGCACACAAAAACACGCATACGGTACAAAACCACACATACACTCTTTGAAGGATAAGCTACTGATTTTCCTCATAGACATGTAACAAAGCATTGGAAAGGTGCAACGACACTAAACCAAAAGTTATGAAAAGTAATTTGTTTAGTTGAACCTTTCTGTTATAAAACTGCAGTCAAGTCTTTTTTTTTATAAACAAGCTATTTCTTCCTTGGCCAACAATCAAAACAGTAACTTCATCATTCCTTAGAAAGTAAAACACATAGGACTGTATTTTAGATATGAACTGCTCTCAAAGCTTTTGAAGTTCTGGAAAACAAAACCTGCCAAAGGGCCTTCCCCACACATCTCTTCCTGAAAGCACACTGTAAGACGCTTTTGCAAGGTGAAGAAAATTTTACGCATTTCTTTGAAGAGGAAATATGGAATAATTGAGTCATAAGATACTACCAAAAAACAACTGCCCATCTGTTGAGGCTTCAATGGAGCTTTGGAATGACCCTGACTGCAAAACAAATTGAAGTTCAAATATAAATTGTTCCCTTTTTTAAAAACAGTTGACAAAAGCTGCATGTCTCTATGCACATAACCCAAGCCCAGGTGAATAACCTTGGTAAACCTCAAGTTCTTTAATTTCAAGGATCAAAAAGGAATCATTCAACTGAATGAATAGCCGTTGTCGTAACCGGGAGCGTATGTAAGCCACAGTTGAGATCTGCAGAGATGTTAAGTAGGGGTGGTGAAGAGTAACCTTGAACTGGTTCTGAAGTGTCTTCCTTGATAAGGCACTGACACAGTTAAGCTGCTTTAAAAAGAATGAAGACTTTCCCTCCCAATAATTACTTGCTGTATCTACTTGGCATCTCAAATACAGCACAAAAACTCAATTTCTATCCTTATGGCTTGAGGGTCTTAAAAAAAAGAAAAGCTAATTACATTTTCCACCCCTATCCTGTACTACACCTTACCCAGTGAACTGATTCTGATTGATAATTTTTTCTCTTGGTTTCAGTGTCTTACACACTCTGTATAAACAAAGCAGAGCAAACAAAAATCATAGTCAAAATATACATTGCAAGCAATATTTTTTCTCTTGGCTTTAGTGTCTTACTCTGCAGAAACAAGCACAGCTTAAATAAAAAATATACACTGACATGGAAAGGAAAATAAGTATCCATGAACCACCCCTTCAAAATGTTACCTTTTGAACAGAGTGTGTCTTGGCTAATAAGTTGCTTGTTGGAAAAATGGATGATATTAACTATGTGTAAAGCCAGTGTGCCAGCCAGGGAGTGAGGGAGGGTAGGGACAGTGTAGGTCAGAGGTGAGAAAAGTTCAAGCCTGGCTCTCCCTGTTCGCCCTCCGACCGGAGGCTCATGGGTAGACATGTCTGCCGCCAGAACGCTGTGGCTCCAACATGGAATTTTTGACAGTGAGGAATGTTGGGCAGCCTGTTGGGTTTCAGATGGCCAACCAGTGCTTAAGCTGAAAAGATAACATAATTCGATTGGGTACAGTTAATTTGAGCAGAATTTAAACTATCGTAACTAATCACAATGAATGCCATTTATTGATTTAATAATACAATAGCAGTAGTTATGTCTAGTCCACTCGCTTTCAGCCCTAAGTAGATTCATTACCGTGAACTGCCTGATGTTCCCCTCGGCCACTAGGTGATGTTCATGTTCAGGTGTGATGCAGTAAGCTATCCTCTGAAACACAGCAGATTGCATCGTCACAAAACTTGAATAAACAATACCCATTCCTTTATCTGTCACTCATATCTGTAAATCTTACGAAATGCCCAGGCAGGGACATCTAGATCGCTGAGAGGTCAAGCCTTAGACTGATTCTGACTGAGCTGGGCTGCATGTGCTGTGACCTCCAGCATCGTATTAGCTGTATAGACTCTGATGGCTGGGGGAGTTGGGTTCATTATGCTGTAAACCACTGTGGATAGGGTCCAGTCTGAGCCAGCAAAATTACAGTTGAAGAAAAACGGTCATGGAGATCATGAAGGAATCTACCACAGGCTGCCATCAGAAGGAAACTCCTAAAGAGTGTGTCTGTCTGTGTGTGTGTGTGTGTGTGTTGGAGGGGGTAAGGTACTGTGCCGTAACACTGTTTACTGGTGGGCAAGAAGGGAAACATTCCTCAGCTTTGATGATTAGGATCATGGATTTTCTATGAGCTTTGAAGGAGCCAGATCACATAGAAGTGTCCCTCAAGAACGGACTGACCAGGAAATACAAAAACATCAAGGCTATGGTTTTGCACTTCAAATTTACATCAACAACTGGCACTGAAGGGGAACTAGTCTCTACGTTAAATAAATACATTGATGCAGATAAGAGGTTGTTATTTTAAGGCCTGACCTGTTTGAAAGTGCCTGACACGCTGCAAAACTTGTAGATGGCGTAGATGGGGACAAAGAGCATAGAGGACATGGCCACACCCCAGCCAACCACGTTGGACCACTGAGGGAAGACATAGTCATCGTAATTCAGGCCAGTTGAGGTCACGATGCTGGCAACCACCACAAACTGAGGAAACACACAAAGAAAGAGAGGGCGAAAGACAAGGAAAAAGAGAGTGAGATAATTCGGCACAGACTAACCTTTGTTTCTCTCAGAACCAATTCCCCATTGTTTATCCCCCAGCATTACAAAGGTGAAATTGGATTGAGTTGAGCTGAACAGACTGCAGGTGAAGCGGTTCAGTTTCCCTCTGGGTTTGACCTGATGTTCTGGGAAGTAGTCTGGCCCACCTGCACCCGATTAGATGGCAAGGGAACCCCACCTCTGGCCCCAGAGAGCCGGACACATCACTAGCAGTTAGCCATCACGCGGAGGTCAGTGACCCTGGTTAATACCAAAAACATTCAGTTTTTACCACTTGCCAGTGGCAGTGAAATCTGTCAGCACACTGAAGAGACTGAAGCTGAACCTGAGCGTGACTTCCACTGCTGAGCTGAGAGCTTTCTTATCTGGCTTAGACCTTGGGGAAACATAACTACCATATTGAATCAAATGACACAATGTGAATTCTCACTGGACATAAGGTTCGATCTAAAGATATTCAGGATACATTAGCTTTCTATCAAGAGAACTACATATCCTGTTGCCTTATACATTCTCCATGGGGAAGAATACTTACTCTAGATTACAGTTGATAAAGACCATTCAGGGAATATGAATGTTTCCACTAAACTGATTCATGTGCTTTCAATAAGCCTGCCCCTTACAAATTCACATCTGGATTTCATTCACAGAATACACATTTGACCTCAATTAAAGACGTGTGGATTCCTCCCCTTCACTAGGTGAATCAGTCTGTTCAAAAGGGCTGTTCTGTTCATTTGATACCCAAGTAATCAGCAATGCTTGTCAAATGAATTCATTATAATACATTCAGACACACCATGGGACAAGAGAGAGAGAGAGAAGCCATGCACCGACGCAGGGGCATATAGAACATCAATATCACATTTGCTCTCCAGCAACTCCAACCATCCCCAACCCCCAACACCTCTTGGTGTCTAATACTTCTTTCCCAACCCAAATCTCATCCTCACCAGCAGGAAGGCTGGGCTGACAAATTTCCAGCACAGCCTCCAGTAGAGACCTGGCTTGAAGCCCATCATGCGCTCAATATCCTCACTGAAACGGTCCACTCCTGCAGAGGAACACAGAGACAGGCAGACTGCTGGTAACTCACATGTTACTGCATATCACATGTACTGTAGGTCTTCTATATCACATGCAGGCCTTGTATACACATTCAGGCCTTGTGTGTGACATCCACTCCTCTCCCTCTCTCGGTAATGTGCTTGGCCTGTGTTTGTCTGACAGTGGCTGGGGGGCTTTGTGTGACCACATTCTAATGTCATCAATAGCTGCAGGGCTCAGGGACAGAGAGGATTCCAGTGACCAGGCGGTTGGGGAAGGTCAGGGTGGGGTAGGTGGAGACGAGGAGGTCAGGGTGGGGTAGCTGGAGACGAGGAGGTCAGGGTGGGGTAGGTGGAGACGAGGAGGTCAGGGTGGGGTAGGTGGAGACGAGGAGGTCAGGGTGGGGTAGGTGGAGACGAGGAGGTCAGGGTGGGGTAGCTGGAGGCGAGGAGGTCAGGGTGGGGGTAGGTGGAGACGAGGAGGTCAGGGTGGGGGTAGGTGGAGACGAGGAGGTCAGGGTGGGGTAGGTGGAGACGAGGAGGTCAGGGTGGGGTAGGTGGAGACGAGGAGGTCAGGGTGGGGTAGGTGGAGACGAGGAGGTCAGGGTGGGGTAGGTGGAGACGAGGAGGTCAGGGTGGGGTAGCTGGAGGCGAGGAGGTCAGGGTGGGGGTAGGTGGAGACGAGGAGGTCAGGGTGGGGTAGGTGGAGACGAGGAGGTCAGGGTGAGGTAGCTGGAGACGAGGAGGTCAGGGTGGGGTAGGTGGAGACGAGGAGGTCAGGGTGGGGTAGCTGGAGACGAGGAGGTCAGGGTGGGGTAGGTGGAGACGAGGAGGTCAGGGTGGGGTAGCTGGAGACGAGGAGGTCAGGGTGGCGAGGTGGAGGGAGAGAGGAAGGGAGGAAGGGCCTGCTATAACAGAGCACAGGTAAAGTTACCCGTCTTAAATGTTTAAAGCAGACCAGAGGTTTGTTTTACGACACACCATGCCATCCAGTGACCATACAGTTCAACATGGCGTTTGAGCGACGTGCTGAGACAACTTGGCGTCTTACCGTAAAACCAGGACACCCCTATAGCTTCGATCAGCACCGCAAACAGTATAGAGGTTCCTGCTGCGTAGTTATCTAGTAGAGTAAGGACATAGATGCCTCCCTGTAGAAAAAAGGCAAGAGAGAGAGAGAGAGAGAGCCAGAGAGAGAGAAAGAGAGAGAAAAAGAAAGAATGAAATACAGAAGGAAAGTGTATAAACCGGATTCTTAGAAACAGACTCCCTGTCTCGGTTTGTCGTCATGCTCCTCAACAAAAAACAACAAAAATCTGGTATATATTATAAGGTTCTCAACGGCTTCACTAATCTGATCATGCGAGCAAGCAAAGCCATGTGAATGATTCGGGCTAGTAGCTAATATTATTTATCTATGCTCTCTCAGAGAAACCATGGAAGAAGAAACTCAGAAGAAGTGACTGACGTTAGTGATGCAGAACAAGGCGACCAGGAAAGTGCCGAATGCAGTGGCGAAGGTGAACAGTTTCCTGTTCCTCTTGAGGATTTTGAAGTCGTCAGTGAGGCCTGTAATTACTGCCTCCATACCGCCCATCTGGAATGCACACACACACACACACACATAACCACATACACATACACACACACACATTATGATAAGTTGGATTTTTTACACAGAACCCTAAAACAACATCAAGTCTGTTCCCTGCTGTTTAAACTCTCCTGCAAGAGTCGCTTGCTCCAAACCTCAACATTTTGCAACATTGTGTGTGCCTTTGACATCTCACTTTGATTTAGAGTAAAAGGGCCACTTTGTGTCAAACAAATATTTAATAAGGAACATTTTCATTCTCTGAGATGTTTTCCTGAGTTCCCACATTCTAACCGTGGTGAAGGGTGAAAGATATGACTGAAGTGAATTCTTGAATAGTATCTTCAAAGTTTGTAATCGATTGCAAGCACATTCAAATATGGCAGCTAGTCTTGGTGGGAGGAGAGGTGGGGAGGGGTGTGGTCTGGAGGGAGGAGATTTGGGGAGGGGTGAGGTCTGGAGGGAGTAGAGGGTGGGGAGGGGTGAGGTCTGGTGGGAGGAGAGGTGGGGAAGGGTGAGGTCTGGTGGGAGGAGAGGTGGGGAGGGGTGAGGTCTGGGCCTGACTCACAG
The DNA here is from genome assembly GCF_038355195.1 of Osmerus mordax. Lineage (NCBI taxonomy): Eukaryota > Metazoa > Chordata > Actinopteri > Osmeriformes > Osmeridae > Osmerus > Osmerus mordax. The sequence goes on along the minus strand of NC_090062.1, from coordinate 13,288,770 downwards.
AGCTGTCGATACCCAGCGTCAGCAGCATGATGAAGAATACTATGGCCCAAAACGTAGAACCGGGCAAAGTGGAGATGGCCTCTGGGTAGATAATGAACACCAGTCCTGCCCCTGGATTCACATGCACATAAAACAACATTGTTGTATAACATGATACAATAAAACTGACTGCTTGTCCTGCACTTGACATAATGAGCAAGTTGTAAACATTAAGAAACAAGAGCGTAGTGGAGGAATGTTGAAACAGGTTCAAAAGAGAGGTGTTACAGACACAGCGTTATCTCCTCTCTCATCAGCTCCAGGCTGTTGAGTTGTAGTTGAGGTGGCAGGAGAGATCAACAAAAAATGAGAGCAGCCATACTAAAGGAAGTTATTCCAATTTTCCCCAAATCCAAATGTTTTTGTATCGCTGCCAATCTGCTCTCTGCAGTCAATATTTACATGGATCGCTGAAAAGGTTTCATTCAAAACAGTTGTTGGAAACCTATCATTTTCCATTTGAAAGTCTTTAAGCAACTGTGGCAACCACCCGACATTCTGTTCACTCTGTGCTGACTGAACGGATGTTCATTAAAGTACGCGTGTGTGTGTGTATGTGTGTGTGTGTACTGACCATCTGTGGCTACGTCCTCTATTTTCACGCCATGTTTGTCAGCCATGTAACCCAGCACAGAAAAGATGGCAAACCCTGAGAAGAAGCTGGTGACACAGTTCACTGTACTGGTCAGGAGAGCATCCCTGTATGGACGAAACACACACACACACATCCACACACACACACATCCCCACCCACACACACACACATCCCCACCCACACACACACAAAAGTTCTATAAACCTTCGCGTAACATGATAGTGACATTTCTTTATGACAACATAACACTTAAACAGTTTGTCTTTTTGACTTTTATTACCCATGGTGAAATTCAAAGACATTCTTCTACCTATAACCACAAAAAATCCACAGACGTTTTTACTGTAAGCCCGTTCTGGTTAGTTTCCTCAGGTTTTGTCTCACAGACAATGGCGACCCCTTGCTCTCTCTGTAATAGGGAACCCAGGCAGTGTTCTCTCCAATGTCAGTGGAGCTTTTGTGTTCAATTACCACACAAACAACAGTCTAACTGGTGGTTACAGGACAACGGAGCTCTGTTTTATAGCATAACCTGAACCAACCCAAGACCCTCCCGCGCCCCCATTCCATTTCCCTCCGTCTGCCAGATTCTTGTTCTGCAAGATTTCTGGACCTTGTGAGGTAGTGTAGCAGCCAACTTTTACAAAATCCTCATTCAAGCGCCGGCTCCAGAAGTAACCACCCTCAAACACATCAAGACCTTCAGCAGCATAGCAACAATGCAGTTGGACTGACAATGCAAGTGTCGCTTCGCTTGCTTAGGTGCTAACTCCCAGCATCTGTGTGTAATAACGCCGGTGGGAACAATTAAGTCAATAGAGAAGCATTGTAGTGTGTCAGACAACCCTGGCAGAGCCTGTCCAAATGGTGCTGTAAAGTACATGCACTGCTGCAATGTTTACCAGGCGAGCATGTTGCTGAAACCGTTGATCTTTCACCTAGTCAAGGTCCCCCATGGGGACAGCGTTAATGTAAATACCACCTGCCATCACTCCACAGGTCCCCTCTGTCAGAGGGGTGGTGAGGGGAAGTGGGCGGCGGAGGGAGGTACAGGGGGAGGAAGCGGAGGAGGGTTTGGCACTTTGCCCAACAAACAGTACCGGTGGGCGTCACACTCGCATGTGTTGTCCTCTGGGCTCGGCCGATGCACAGAAGCTTCAGACACACACACACAGAAGCTTCAGACACACACACACAGAAGCTTCAGACACACACACACACACACACACACACACACACACACAGAAGCTTCAGACACACACACACACACACAGTAGCTTCAGACACCCACACACAGTGTAGCTTCAGACACACACACACAGTGTAGCTTCAGACACACACACACACACAGTGTAGCTTCAGACACACACACACACACACACACAGTGTAGCTTCAGACACACACACACACACAGTGTAGCTTCAGACACACACACACAGTGTAGCTTCAGACACACACACACACAGTGTAGCTTCAGACACACACACACACACAGTGTAGCTTCAGACACACACACACACACAGTGTAGCTTCAGACACACACCCACACACAGTAGCTTCAGACACACACACACACACACACAGTGTAGCTTCAGACACACACACACAGTAGGCTTGGAAGCCCTCCAGCAGATCCTAATACCTGCCAGGTACAGTCTGGGCGAGATAAGAATCAAACTAAAAATAGACCCAGCTATTGAACCGACACTTACCTAAGCACGCTCGGATGTATGTACGCACCACACACACACAAACAAACAAACAAACACACACACATTGAAAAACCCATTAGGATGTACCTACTCCATTAAGTAGAGTGTGTTTAGGGCCAGATTGCGGGTCAAAGCAATAACAGAGCCAACTGCAGCAGCCTGTATTTCGTCTGCAGTAACCTATTAGAGAGGATACTCATCAGCAGAGCCCAGGGTCTGGGGCCAGTTCAGGCTCTAGTGTCTGTCTGAGGCGGGCTCTCGTGTTGGCTAGGAGAGCAGGCAAACACACCCTCTCTGGCCCTTTGTCTGTTTACCTGAGGGGACAAGGGACAGAACGCTAGCGAAGGCCATGGCACTCCTCAAAGGACGACACAAGGAAAACTACCTGTAGCAGTTGTTGTCGAATTTGTTGTAGCTGGCGAAGGCGATGAGCACCCCGAAGCCTGCTCCTAGAGAGTAGAAGATCTGTGTGGCAGCATCGATCCACACCTAGAAGCACAGATACACATGACATGATACAGGTGGCCAATCAAGATCCCCATTTAACCTTTGGCTTTGCTTTTTGAAGAGCAACACCACAGCTTACAGCAAAATCAATCAAATATAGGCTGGACATGGCCATGGCAGTGACATACAGTACTGTAGTGTGAGAGTTGTATCTGTGTGTGTGTGTTTGACCTTGGGGTTATTGAGCATGTTGAAGTCGATGTGGAGGTAGGCCCGTATGCCGTCCATGGCACCTGGCAGAGTGATGCCTCGGATCAACAACACAAACAGCACCACGTAGGGCATAGTGGCTGTGATGTACACCACCTGAGAACAACACAGGAACGATCAATACATAAACAAATGAATTAATTAATGAATGCATGAAGTGGAGGGCTAATTGAATGGATACAATTAACACAATAACTGAATGAGGTCATGTATTGTAAATGTGTGAGTTTGTGAGAGTTGTCGATTACCTTGCCTGAGGACTTAACGCCCTTCCACAGGCTGAAGTATAGGATGAAGACCACAACCACAAGACATAGAGTGAGCTCCCAGCGGGGTAAGCCCAGGTCCTGGATGCCCCTGCTCTCATGGAGATGCAACACACCCCGCCTGAAGAACACACACACGCACACACACGTGCATTATAGGACATAAAAAGCTTACACACCAATTTCACCCACACATTCTAACAGATGCTTTCTTTCACTTACAGAGCTGTCATAAAAAAGATAAATTCAATATATGTAAAAGCTCATGATGACATCGGGAAGGCTATATATCTCAAGCTAAATTGTTTTCCCTGGCCGGGAGGTCCGGAGCGAGGGGTGTTTTCGCATGGTGGACCCACCCAGGCCAACAGCACAGCCCACGCCTGAGCAAAGAGGAGGACAATCAGTCACCTGCTCCAGGGAGAGAGCCTGGGTGTTCTCAGGATAGAACTCACTCTCACCACTATCCCAAACTCTTTGCGCACGCTTCAAAAACACTGGGGTGATTTGAACAACCTACGTACATGTTTTTTTTCTTAACAATATCTAATAACTTGAAAAAGGATATTTCATCAAACTTCTGAATACAATTTCAATACAAGGTTACATTATGCAAATCGACAGAACAGGGGATTAATTCAGGGCCTTGGTACTGTACAGTGCAGGAAGGGTTTGTTCTCTCCTCACACACATGTAAATCTGTCTAACCATTTGACAGGTCGTGTGTTTTGATAAAAACAATGATGACAATCTCTTGGGAGCCATTTCGCCCCCAGTGCTCTGACTAGAGTAAGTTAAAGAGATGTTCAAAGGTTCAAGTGTTTCACCGTCACATAAATTACAGAGGCCAGACAAATAGGGTTTCCACCGTCCAAAGATAAATATTTCCTGCTGGGCACTGTTCCCCCAAGCCTCTGGAGATGAAAACGAAGGCACACCAGCTCCAGTGGCCATTGGAGGAACGTTCAGCACATGCATAGGCTCTGAGTATGAAGCACCTCACTTCAAAAGGAGAATGCGGTTCAGAGGTCAACATGTTGCTGAATAGTTGAGGCTACACAGAAGCTGCCACTGCTCAGTTGATCTTTTCAAAAGGTTAAGACGACAGTTATACACCGCGTTGACAAGGAATATGCTTCTGCTTTGAAAGATTGCTACTTGAAATAGTCATTGCACCCTTATAGGGTAGTTCCTGACATACTTGTTTGACCATCCATATGTAATCAGGCCAGTTTGGCAGTTCCAACCCAAGGAGGGCTCATCTCAAGGGGGAGCGGGTGGGTGGGTTATTCCCACTGACAGACATTTTAGCTGTCTCAATTAGATAAATTAAATGACAAAAACCCACAGAAACCCATCGTCACAATCATCTTCATCAAGGCACAGCTGATTTCAGGGTTCAACGAGATTCTTGGGCCTTTGTGATGGCCGGGAATCCAACTAGCCTTGATGACGATCGGGATTACAGGAAGGCTTTGCATCAGAATATGATATAAACAACTGGCTAAACAACCATATCTCTGCCTAAAGACACATGAACTCAATAACACAGAAACAGGGAAAAGAATTCGGTGTCCAGACATAAAACCCCAAAGGACCACGGCCTGCTCATAAATACATCCAACAGACCCTTTTATCTCCTCATGATAATAAATTCAAAGTTGTGAGGTCTTCAGGGAGAGGGAGATAGAGAGACCAAAAAAGGATGGACTCAGTCCTGTGGTTCTGACCGGCCAAGGTCAAGTGTTGTTTGGGTTGAGCCTCTAAGACTAATGGTTCATCTGATATCTGATATGCACATTGTGAAAGCTACCCATGACATCAATCCATGTCCCCGTGGCCCTGGTGTTCTAAACACAATCCCTCTTATCTTGTCTCTCTCTGACCTGATCAGCGACCTGAAGGTTTTTTGGCCCCAAGTCAACTATTATGTACAGTACCCATCCACCACATTGTTTGCATCTCTGTACACCATGCATGAAGGATACAGCCTGTTGAAGCATTGCAGTGGCAACGCATATGCAAAAGTCATCTCTGCTCCACACACAAAACGAGAACGGGAACTCAATGGAATGCGGAAACATCACAAATACCTTATGAAGGCATAGAAGTTAGATTGATGATGTGTATTTTTATAAAAAACTATACTTAGAATGCAAACCGTTTACTTTATCAGCAAAGTATATTATTTTCAATTGTGCTCTGCATCACTTGCAGGGAAATTGGAGTATAATCGAAGCAATCTTGTTAGATTCTACGCAAATGGCCCTCCTTAATGAGGCAGATCCATCAAGTCAAGTTGTCCTTGACATAAAATGAAATGCAACTGCTTAAGCATGTAGGGGATCTATAAAATCGACAGTATGTGACTTGATTGAATGGTTTGATACTGTACAGTGTACCATGTAGTGGTACACTGTACAGCCACTGTACATGGCTTGTGCTGGTTCAAGGGAAGGCAACATAGATTACCATGGACATGCAACATACAGTAGGCAAGGCACAGACCAAAGTCCAGCCTTAGGATGTTTTCCTGAAGTTTGCCAACCTTTATCAACTGTCTAAAATCATGTCATCTGTTCGATTACTGAAATAATCAGTTAATTTTATGGTAGCAACGCACACAATGGGATAATTTTCTAGGTATTATTGTTGAGCAGAGTGGTCATGAGTGTTGAGCTGTGGTCTGACCCTGTGAGACCTGACCATCTGCCCTGCTAGACAGACAGCTAGTGAGCCATGTGGATGTTCTCTGACGGCTCACATACTTAAGGTCCAATCCAACTTTCATGTTGAAACAGCTAGTTTACAACTACAATGGCCAGGCTATCAAGAGTAGAATACAATACCGATGATACTGCTTATTCATAGGTCTACTGTGTCAGATGGAATTAAAGTCAATACTCTATAAAATGTCCCCTTTCACCCATTCAAAGAACCACAGTGCATCTTGAGCACAGGCTTTGTTCATCTCTTGAGGAATGACAACTCTTGGACCTCTTTATCCGAGGGTGGACCTGAGATCAAACTGATGTTGTGGAGAAACACCTCAAACAGCGATTCCCTAAGGTAGAAGTACTTTTGGCAGTCCAAAATATCACTCCCCATGTCGGCTGACAGTTGATCCAACAGTTTCTGCTTACACAATCATTCTCATTTTCATCCAGAGCACCCAAAGGGCCTCCAAGTCCAGGTTATATGAGAAGCACCGTTAAGAACTTGCTCAACATCCACATATGCAAGAAACAAGGAGGCCCTTGTGTTCATGTTATTGTGGATTTATGGTTGCATGTCCTAGTGAGAGATCTTCACACTCTGGTGCTGGATCATACTCAGACAGAGGATTTCATGATTGAGTCAGTTAGAGAGAGGTATGAATCTCCAACTCATTTCAAAATGGCTCACAGAACGCCTGCCCTCTATAATTGAAGTCACAGTGTCCTACACAAAGGGAAGTACTTGAAAACTAAACTGGTACCACACTGAGAAGATGGCCTAATATCACGGCAAAGCTCAACATCATGGTACATTCATTGGCACACATTTTTATTACTCAGAAATTAGGATAGCCTTTTGATGACTTTTGACAATTCTTTCAAATGTTACCTTTGCAATTGCCAGGCCTTTTGAAAGCCCTGTGCGGAAGTGGGATGTGAGGAGCAACTGAATTTTCAGAGAGGGGCTTGCAGTGGCACAGATATCACACATACACAACTGGGCACGGCATACTCTGTCAGTGTCGCCAAGCTGGAGTAGTCGAACAGTTAAATGCCTTGCGAGCAAAAGCGCCACAATGCTTGAATGGGGTCTTAAACCTAGCAACTGTGTAATAGCTCGATCAAAATAAACCATTGTCCTAGAAAAGAGTCAGAATTAGTTACCTTTTGGCTTTCTCTTCTTCGATCGCAGGGCTACCATTGCCACATTGATTGTTGTATTGATAGTCTTGTTTAAGTAAGAATGACAAAGATTGTCAAGGACTTAGTTACAACCTTTTGATAATTGAATAGGCATTTAATGTAATAACCTCAGACAGTAATATAAGGACCATCACACTGTGCTAATTTAACCTCAATTAGATTTGCAGCTGTTACAACTGCAAACAAAAAAAGAGTTCCATTCACATAATAACAACAATTCAATTCCAAGGACTTATATTGATGATTATATTATTTCCTACCACTGAGTCTTTAGTCTTAATCATACTGACTTTGTAAAGCATTTTGAGCACTGACCTCAACATAATCTTTTCAGCAGTTTGCCTTTTGGGAGCCCTGGTCTGTCATTAGTGTGTGTAGCAGTGCAGAGCCCCTGTGATGGCATTGTAAATGACACCTGCTCTGTGTACGCCCAGAAGCTCTAATGACAGTACTCACAGCCACTTGGCAGATTGCAGGGCAGTGATGATCAATGAGCACAATAATAAAGGCCAAATAGGGGAGGAAATGAGGGCTTTGCACATCCTTGGACAGCTGAGGATAAGTCAGCACAGATCAAAGTACATTGTGTGTGAACCATAGTGATGGTAGGACATTGCATTACGTGTGTGTGCGCGTACCTCGGTACGCTACACCCTGATCCTAAGGCCAACATTCTGATTCGTTTTTAAGAGACTGTGTGGTCTTGATCTAGAGGGAAAATGCGTATTAGAAATTAGAACGACTCACTATGTAATTTTTGTTGACAGAGTTGAACATCACAAGAGACCTGAGGCATATCCCATTGGAAAAGTCTCCAGTTGCAATGTCCTAAAGACTCTTCTTCGATACGATCACCTGTGCTATCAATTTGAATAGCTCAGATATTCTACTCACAGAAAAACTGAAAAGAATGTAGTGTTGGAAAAACTGGGAGAGAGGGAGACAATTCTCTCATGGAGTGTGTTATCTACGGATTCTGCCAACCATACGTGAGCAGGCTGATTTATGTCTCCAGACCCTGTCCAGGGCCAACTTACAGCTCAGAACGAAATTACCAGAATTTTGATATTCTATCAGGAGCAGTAGTGTATCTGTCCTAGAGTGTCTGCTGCAGAGTTCTCATTGACAAGACAAGTGCAGCCTGTCTACAATTAACTACGGTTATAAGGGCACATAATGGCCGTTGTGCTGTCTATGTACCAAAGACCTTTGAGAGGGGTTGATAACAACCGCACAAACACCAATGAGGATTTAAAGAGAGCCATCTAGAGGGTCATCTAAAGGTATTACCTTTATTCATTTCACATTTCACGTCTTTGGTGACAGATGACAGAGAAATGCCACAGGAGTTTCAGATGCGTTCATTAACTCGACACAAGAAACATCAGTGCAGCAAGGCAATATGGGAAACAGAGTCTTTGATCTGTTCATAGGCTGCATATGACGCACTCCTGGCGTGTTTTGTTTGTGCCTGACACTCTGCAAATCAGCTGAGAGATAAGACCACTGTATTGTTTACTGGTTTCCTCTGGGCTGCAGAGTCAGGAGCGAGGGGGAAGAATTGCAATTCTTTGAAGTGCATGTGAATGGGGATTTTTTTCTGTGAACTTCAAAAGCAGAATCTAAGCTTTTTTTATGCCTTTTATGCCTCAATTGGTGATGGCTGGTTCACTCAAGAATTTGGGGAGTACAGCACAAAGGCTTTATTGATAGTGACCCACTTAACAGCCTAAGCATTTTTTATATGTCATACATACCCGTCACACATTAAGATGCTTGTCCTAATATAAGATTATTTATTTTTTTGCTAAATCTGCTGACGGTGAACACACATTCTGACTGATGGAGAAAAATCACCTGTGTTTATTGAATGGATTTTTATATAATATATGTATTTAACAATTATCTGGCGCTTTATAAAAAAAAAAATCATGTTATACATTTATTCTCTCAATCCTAATGATATAGGATATAGGATATGATATAGTCCTGAAATTGTCAAATTAAATGACTGAAATGACCGAAAAAATAAATAAGATTCTATAAGTAATTGCTTCTTATTCTCAATTTAGCACAGTTCAAAACTGACACCCTATATAAGCCCTTTCCTGAGAGGCCCAGATGGAGATACAAGTCAGAGACAAGCCCGAGGTACTCACTCATAGTACTCCGCCGCCGGCGTGATCTTAAACTTGGCGTAGGATGTCCCATTGGCCAAGAACGAGCCGTTGAAGTGCTTGGGGAGAGTACAGTTCTCGCTGTTCCAGCTGTTGTTACAGTGAAGCCATGGCAGCTCGCTGGTCATGGACGAGAACAGGTAGTAGAGAGACCAGGCTATGATGACGTTGTAGTAGAAGCCAACGTACAGGGCGATGATGATGACAGTATAGCCCACACCTGAGGAGAATGGTTGCATTGGATAAATACAGTGTCTCCTACGCTGCAATTATTATGTGTGTAGTATTGTACATGTGGGCAAGCATTCCACCCACTGCACAATGTGTCCACATACGAGGTGTAAACTGGAACCTGGGATCCAAGACAACAGGTCTGTATGTTACCCTGCTGGCTAGAATTAGGATTCAATTCCATATTTTGTTTGACTGTACCACTGAAAGCCAATGTGCTATAGCATCTCAAAAGACAACAGATGGGCCTGGTTTTAATATACAATTATGTTCCCAGTGTTTCACACGTACACTCTGCATGTCAGTCAGCTCTGGTAAGGTGTTATAAGGCTCAATGGGTTTACAATCTTCACAGTCAGGGGAATCATAATAGCGCTTTACAATTATTTAGACATTATTTTAGAGCTTTGCACAAAATATTCCTTTTGACCTCCCACACTTCAAAAGTGCTGCAGCAGGTTGATTCACAAACAGAAGCAAGAAAAGAGAGAACACCACACTAAGGGTCGAGGAGATCTGGGAGAGCTGAGGAGGCTGTCGGCAGCGTGGCAAAGGAAAAAGGAAAGGTGAAATGAGAAAGACATGCTGAGAGGCAGAGAGAGGAGCAGGGAAGGAATGCAGCAGGTTGGAGAGGTGAGACAGGCATAGTTGAGAGGTGAGAGAGAAGCTGGGTTTGAAGGATGGCTCACCTTTAAACACAGGGCATATCTTCCAGACTGTGGCGGCCCCTTCTCTGTTGTACTGGCCCAAGGCTAACTCCATGTAGAATAAGGGCATCCCAGCAATGACCAGGAACAGAATGTATGGGATCAAAAAGGCACCTAAGATAGTGTAAAAAACACACTTAGAAACGTGTTTCATCCTGGAATCCATGTAAACACTCAATTCAACAGAGCTTCAAAGAAAGTATTTCACTTTCCACGCTTAGTTTTTTTGTAGTGTATTCCAGCAATAACATTTGCCACCATTCTAATTGGCTACACATTATTAAAAAAAAACAATAACAATGGCCTTAGAATTGAGTAGGGATGATTATGAAGGTTGCATGACGCATTAATGTTATTTTCTCTGTTGAAGAGTTGGCAGGAGAGTTCACTGCACAAAACAATAAACATGTCTGTTTCCCCCCCACGTGAATGGAAATGCGGCCAAAGGGGGACACGACTCTTTCTAGTAAACATTCAGTTTTCATAACAAGTGGATGGCCGTCTGTTGTAGGCATGCATGCAAAAAGTCATTTTCTAGCTCAACATTTCAATTATACATATTACATTAATTTACATTTATTCGCCCCATAATTTCAATAGTTTATCTTATTGAAATATTGATTTGGGGCCATGCTTGATAATACTATATTCATATAAACATGCAATTCATGGATACCATTTTCCATTCATGTTCCTGGAGAAGCTAGACTTGAGTGCATTTAAAAATGTTAGATTTCTAAGTAACTAATATGGGAATCAATTTAAATGGCACATACATTCATGTAATTAAGTAACCATTTCTCACAACTACGACCTGGGATTTTTATTGTTGAGATCGGAAAAAGAGTTTCACCCTCTTAACTGCATGAATACAGGGGCAATTTTTGGAAGGCATTGCAAACTAAAAACGTTTGTTTCGCAAAATAACAGAAATAGGTCCTTCATGGATATGTATTACAAAACGACCTAAGGTCAACTTCACTGTAGTCTACTTACCTCCTCCATTCTTGTAACACAAGTAAGGGAATCTCCACACATTGGCCAAGTCCACTGCGAAGCCTATAACAGACAGTAGAAAGTCCATTTTCTTTCCCCAAGTTTCCCTTTCATCATCTTCAGGGGGGCCGCCACTGCAGTTGGGGATGACAGACGAGCTAGTGTACTGGACCCCATTCTGGTCCTTCACCAGTATCAGCTCAACTTCCTTTTTTTCCACATTGCACTGTTTAAGCGGGGCGACTGATGAGAGCTTATGTTCTGGCAGCACTTGGATGTTCATCTTCACGGTAGTGCGAAGCTTACGCCAGCCTCGTGCTCTCACGTCCCCAATATAGTGGCGGAGGTGATTTTGGCGCTGCGTTTGATCGTGATGACGAAGGGAATCCCGTTAATGAAGAAGGGCAAACTCCGCATGAGCAACTTGTCTCTCCGGGATCTATGATTGGCTCCGCATTCATCGACTACAGAAGGAAACAAAGTATAAAGTTTGGAGAGGAGGAATAGTTTTGCGTTCAAATTTACGCAAACATATTTACGTTTTAGTCTATAGAAACAGTAATGCAAGATGTTGGTGAGAAAGTAGTTGCTGATTCATAGTTCCTATAGTCAAATAGCTGCACTTAATTTGTTATTTAAATATTCTAAAAGCTACACACTATAAACTGTGACAATTGACAGACTACAGTGAAATCTCTGCAGGTGGCAAGTTACTCCATAGCGTTCACATTTCTCACCATGACTGCGCGCTAATTGCTGAACGCACTATGGTAAACAATTTAGTCTACTCGATCAAATTTAAACTAGGTCTTAGTCGATCTGCAGCTCACTACATTCTTACAGTTTGTAAAACACTTCAAGAGTGTGGTCTATTATTACTTGAGCAGTTTAGAAAACGAGAAGTCCAAGATGAGCATGGTCCGTACTTGAATGGCACATCTATGGGCACCTCTCCATGACCCGTTGCTGCAGTCGTCCAGATGCGTCTGAGAAAAGACTGCCCATACTGATGGAACTTCAAGACTCGCCTTCTCAGGAGCGAAAGACGATATAAGTTGTGAGCTTTTAAATCAGGCTCCTCTCTGTCCACGTGATATATTATAATTGAGGATTTTTCCCTCCCATTTTACTCCATGTTTGAGTTTGGCAGTCCGCCGCCGCTGGTCTGAAGTGCGCACAGACATGCGCTCAGGGTGTTGGGCTTCTGTACCTTAAAAAAAAAAAAAGAAAGAAAAAAAGAAAAACCGCAAAGAACATGGAAAAATTAATCCATAAAAAATGAACCAACAAACAGAAGCCCCATCTACGACAGGATAGGCCAACATGTATTTCTTTATTTGCTACCTTTATTTAATAGTAATTTCTTTATTTTATCACATGTATTTCTAGCCTTACTCTAGGCCTACTGCTTAAACTACATAGGAAAGTAAGTTTTATAAGAATTTCTTTGAAAGATGTTATACTTTCAAATAAGTATACATTTTATTGAAAGAAAACTCTCTGAAAATGTTTTAATTTGGACTTTATTTATCTGTTTCTTCTCTGTACTAAATAGATTGAATTACAGTTTTCTAAGAAGCAGTAAAAGCATTGTGTGCCATGTGTAATCCAATTCCAAACCAGCTTTTGCCATAGGCAACGATTTCTATTAGATATGGTAGATCTGTTCATCCCATTAAAGTCAATGAATGTCCTGTTAAAGCTCCACAGTGCTTCTTTTATAGAACCTTAAAAGGGCTGTTCTGGGGTGTTTTGTTTGTGAAGATTGAATAATTGCAGTGATGGTAAAGCTAGGACTAAGGTTGTATAGGAGGATTATGTGCTATTTGAGTTGCTTTCTCTTTGGCATCTTAGATTTATTTCATTTTTTTGACTTGTGAAGGTTGTTTTTATGGTTGAGCCATGCACAGATTTGCTACACTAAAATAGTGTTTATTTCAGCAAAGCATGGACACAATGTATGTTGTCCTTTTCAGCCTATCCATATTCAAGAATTTCAGGGGATTTAAACTAGGTTTAAATAATGAAACAAAAAACTTTTTTCAAGTAGGATCCACCTGTCAGAGCAATATGGATGACCCTGGATCACCCTTGACCCTGCAGGTTTGTCACCAGACAAGCACAATCCTCAGTACACCTTCCACATGACTGGCTCCCAACAACACACGCTACAATGTACATCCTGTAGGATCCAGATGCTCTTACTGCTGCACTGTTTGCATTTAAGAGAGAAAAGAAGTTACCCCAGGCTTGTACTATCCACAGCCCCACATGATGAACCCATTATACATTGTCATAGAAAACAGAGCAATGTCATCCTTTCTCTCTGGTCCCTGGGGTCCTTTTTCCTGGCCCATCCCCCTGATCCCCCTTCCCTCATATCTGCAGACCTTCCTAGCTTCCCTCTTAGCCCCAGAGCATCAACTCCTTCCACGGGCCAGGTTCTGATCCCAGAACAATGAGCCTAATGAGACATGAAAGTTCTCACACGACAGATTCTCTGCAGGCCCCGTCAAAGGACTACAGGATCTATCCCCTGCAGCAGGACTCTGTCCCCACAGCTCTGTCTTCCCTCTGTGCCTTATCATCAGTGGATAACCTCACAGGTTAAGGTTAACCCCCAGTAAAGTACAAACCAGCCTAATTTTGCTGCTTCAGTCAAGGAAAGCCTATTACCTCTGAGCGTGGGAATGCAAAAAGTTAGCAAGCCAGACTGAGTAAGGCTCTTTTATGAAATTGGCCTGAGCCCAATCCATTATTGAATTGTCACAATCACCTCATGTTTTATTAATTAGACACGCCTGGTATGAGGAGATTATGATGAGCTGTGCACTGTACGCTCTCTGAATTTCAACACAACAAAATTATGTGAGACTTACTTCTGTTTGGTGTTTTCTATGTTTGCCTGGTGTGAAACATTCTTATAGGTTAGTTCCTCCCCTAGATTGTAACACACAGACCACTGTGCCAAGGGCAGAGCACAAAAGTCAAACAACATGTTTACGAGGACTAACACTGTAGCTCTACAGTTACAGTAGTACACGATCAAGAGCTTTCCGTGTCATCATTCTTTTCAACATTGAAAAAAATGAAAGCTGGTAGGAACTGGGTCTACTTGGAACCCACCAACCAACCCACTTATCAGTCAGCATTGGTTAACTTTTGACAAACTTTTCTCTGCAGTCAATGATAATACTATGTTTGTCTTACTAATGGTCTGGAGGGAAGATGCAGGTCAGAGTGTCACAATCTGTTCATTGCTATGAACAGATTGTGCATTTGAATGCTATGTCTGGCAGCAACTGCGCAATTAAGTCAAATGCCACTATTAATTGACTTGTGCGTCATGGTCTGCCTGAAAGGCACATTGAATGAGAGGAACATTGAATGAGGCCAGAGGAAACATATGGCTAGGCCGGCTTCTAGGGCATAGATGTGTGCCAAGCAGAAAGGCACCAACCATGTTTAACATTTCAAAGACTGGCAAAACCACATTTATTGGCTTGATCCCTGGTTATCTAAATATGAGTAGGCGTTCCAAACGCATAAGTACTGTAGCTTTGGATGACAGACAAGTTCATTTGACTGACGGTAAACTGGTAATGAGATGACTGACCACTGCTCCACTGAACTATGCAGCTCAAGCTGACCCACACTTGCACTGCCGGACAGGAAAGTCCATGTCCCTCCTGGAACAGATGTCTGGAAGGGCATCAGACACTCTGAAATCTGAAGCACCCAGAAGAATTCATGAGAAAAAAACCCGAGGAACCAGATGGTCTGCCATTGATGTCACAACCTCTTGCAAATGCTTATCCTTGTATTTAGATTTTCATCATTCTCCAAATGGCAAAAGGAAAAAAATCTTTCTCAATATCTGTCCTAGAGTGATAGAATGAAGTGAGTCAACAAGGTGTGTCTGTGGGTTGGAGGAAGTGTTAACAATGAGGTGTGGAGACACTTCCAGAGAACTGGAAGGGAACAGTGCCAGGCGCAGCTCTGTGGGGGCCAAGGGGGCCTGGGTGGGGATGCTGGGGGTCGGCCACGTGGTTGTGACACTAGCTGTGGAATGGCAATCATTTCCCTGCGTGAGTATGGGTGGCAGCTATGCTATGAAGCAAGCGGGGTAACACGTCTTCGTGGAGGTTGCTGTGGGAAGCCTTTCGAGTACTGTAAACATGTGTCTGTCTATAGATATTATGACTAAAGTTTGTTGGGAGTTAAAATAGGGTCCTGTCATTTTACGAGTCTGGCTGTATAGTCCATGAGAATTCCCTCATACATTCACTGTCGCATGGGCCCCCCAAGGACAGCCAGAGGAGGCCCTAACCTTTTGCCTTTTCCCCTTTTCTGAATTCGTTGCTGTATTCAAGAGATTATTGGGAAATGAGAAAATGAGAAAACCATCTCATCTGACTTACCTGCTGAAATCAAAGCTTTCAATAGTGCTGTGTCAATTAGCGTCTCAGCCTTTCAGCTCTGACCTTTCCTCATGGGTTGGTGTTGAGGCCTCTCATTCATCTGAAGCCTGGTCCCAGCCAGGACTGGAATGGCCACACGCTCCAAACCCAAACCTAATTACGAACACACATCGTCTGCAATCGAACAAGACAGGTTTACCCCGGGCAAGGCTGAAATGGATACAGCAATATAGAGAGCATGCAGAAGAGAGTGGAAAAGATGAGCAGAGGAAGGCACAGCGAGCGAAAGAGAGACAAAAAGAATGGAGTGACCAGGAGAAAAACGAGTCTGACACTGACGTGACTTAATTGATTCCGTGCCACCTCATCAGTTGTGATTAAAATGAAATGGGACCTGTACGTTTGAAAAGGTTAAAACAAATTTAGGGTCGAAATCACAGCTGGTAATCACAGTCTGTCTAACAACAAGCTTTTAATGAAGCTCCCCAGTCTCCATCATTCATCCGGGGCCCTTTTGAACGTGTGTGTCTGCCTGTGTGGTGTGTGTCTGTTGTACACACTCATGCAGGATTATTGATCTAGGACAACTGATCATGTGGATATGAAGAACTGATAAATCACAGATGCTGTAAATTCATATGGCAAACATGCTACTTTTGTGATTATATTTTCCAACGTAATTTTGATGATCTATTATCCAGTAAACAGCAATGCAGTATATTTAAAATGTAAATAAGATAACATGATTTGAGCATTCTATTTGTTATTTTTGATTGTTTACAAATTGATCAGATTCTCCATTTCTTCATTAGATAACAGGAAGATTGAGGGTTTAACTCAATACGAATGTTTAGCTAAATAGCAAGAAAGAACATTTAAATCATAAATCATTCAAAAATGCTCCAGGGTTAGTTATGGTGATCTGACTTCATGTCATGAAATCTCATGAAAATATTAACATTGGCCAACAATGGTGTTTCCCCCCGTTTGCTCTTTGGCAGACCCAAGCCAGCATATTTAACAACGTTCACAATGTAATCTTGGCATGCAAATATCCATCTTGGCAAACGGACTATAAACTAAAAGTTAGAATATGTTAAGTCGCTTGTGAAGTACATAAACATGTCTCAATATGAAGCATAAAGGCCAAATTGCATTTCTGGCTATTGCCTTGTGGAAAGTAAGGAAATCTTAACATTGAAAATTAAAAACATTGCACATTTGTTTTTGCAATTTTCCCAAAAGGTGATGTTGATACATGAATACCTCATATATTCTTTCTGTGCAAGAAATCAGAAGTCATGCACTTCGTAAAAGAAATCATGACTCAACGGTTGCACAAACCATATAGCCCAACTCTCCCCCTCTCTCTCTCTGCACCACACACAGCTCACTCTCCCCCTCTCTCTCTCTGCACCACACACAGCTCACAGGAAGATGGTGGATGAATGGTGTCATCTGGTGGCCATTTGAAGAACGGAAGAAAATCAGCACAATTCTAAGTTTATGTTCCCTCCATGAACATTGAAAATATGCATAATTAGAACCAATGTTGAAAGTAGGAACAACTAATTACAAGTTTCCATGCTGTGAAATACAACAACACAAGTCATGAGAGAGTTAAGATCGTACTTATTTGTATTTCACTAAAGCAAACATTGCTGTGTTAACAAAAATTCACATAATTGCGGCGAGCTCTGCTAAATAAATAACAATGCCTTTAGTTAATTTGAAACCATACCCTGAAGAATAGACACTGTTGCCTTTTTGCTCACAAATTGCCCTATTTTCAGTCGTTGCTGGGCTTTAGTCTAAAACTGTGTCGGTAGCCCACACTGCTGTCTCAGCAACAACTCTCTTCAATCGAAATGCAAATAGAAACAGATGCAAAGCAAAACCTTTAGATAATTATACAGCAGATGTACAATGTTGGTCTCTGAGCGGGAAAAAGTGTAAAACGCAGCATGCATGCTCTTTTTCAGATGTACGGTACCTACTGTAGATTTAGTGCTGTTTCTTTTACATTTGCCAAGAAGGATGATCTCTGTTAAGTATTTGATTACGCAGACTGCCGAACAGTTATGAAGACCTCACAAGGTTTTGCAAAAAAACTAAAAAAACACAATAGTTACAATGATTGGATACCTTAACGCAACATGCAGGGGGTGACAAAACATTTTTCTGCTCAGTTTACCACACTTAACTTCCTAAAATCATTCCACAGAAGCGAGTGCTTGCAAATCTCTCTTTTCTTTAAAATAATGTCTAACATAAAAAAGTGCACTTTATGTCGATGATTTAACACTTTCAGTGCAGTAATGTGGCCAATGGCTGGTATGAATCTCTATAAGGCACTAAAAGATGATAATAGTACATCCCAAAGTTTTTTTACTGAATTTCAGAAGGCAAGCCAACTACATTCTATTTCATAAGAGGTATTTCCTATGGCTATGATGTGTTGATACAGGTTTCACTTCTCTAAGTTATGAGTTTGTGCAACCTATCCTGTTGTGCTTCCATGTCCAGTGCATTGCATCATCGCAGCAAGATGCATTCAAGTCTCAATGTCAATCGTCCTTCTTGTCAGACGTGCTGTCTTCCTGGTTGTCTCCCAGGATTAAATGATTGGCTGATGGCTGGTCTAGATTGTCAGTGTCTACCGCCTGGAATGCCTGGTGCCGCTGGAGCTCCAGGTAGTTGGTGAAAAGTTTGGCGTACTCTGGATGGTTTAGGGCAAAGGTCTGGAACTCAGCTGGAACAGCAGAAAGAGAGTTCGGTGGCAATAGAACCACAGTAACAAACACACACCAAAAACACTGACAATTTATTTTTGTTCCTCAAATGATCAAGTAACTCATTGCATTCCAAAAAGCAGTGAACCCTGCCCATACTAACCATAGGTGATGTAGCCAGAGCAGTCTGCGTCGATCTCCTTAAAGAGCTTGGAGACGTTGAGGTCACAGACACCCAAAGCTGAGCGCAGCAGAGAGGAGAACTCCGCTCTTGTGATTCGCTGATCCTCGTCCGTGTCAAACAACTGTGAATACATAGATTGAAACGTTACCTCTCGAAAGGTACCGTAGGGGATGTGGCCGGCCAGGGTCTCAGCACCCAGTCTGCTGCCTCGTTCCCCTGTTAGCTGCCAACAAGCTCCCCAGGTGTGGCCACTTGACCAGGACCACGATAAGAGAGGTCGTAAATACTACCAGGGGAGAGGGAAGCCGAGGAGTAGGAAGCTAAAACGTGCTCTCTCTACCTACCAGCAGCCATGTCCGAACCCATAACCCGAACACCTGACCAATTTTGTTCCCGTGAGGTCACAAAAGCTGCTGCCAGGCCAACTGGGCAAACTTATTTCAAAGTTTCTTGCCTTTATCTGATGTCTGTGCAACAGCCTCGGTGTTCTCCCTGACACATGGAAGTGAGGTAATCTTATTCCCCCAATGTCCTACTTCTGCAAACAACAACACACCCAGTGTTGCCATACTCTCCATGTCCCAACTAGTGAACGCTTGCTCTGTTTTCTGCCCAGCCTCTGTGAGTATACCCAAGTCTTAGCCTGTCTCATTACAATGCCTTTCAATTCAGACTCATGCTGAACAAGCATGTTTTGGAACAATCATGTTGCTAACAGTACCTTGAAAGCCATCTGAAGGACCTCTCCTGTGTTTGCTGGTCGACACAGGATCGTCACACCTATGACGTATTCTCTGAAGTCAATGGTACCATCTCCATCCTAAGAAGTGAGGGATGCTGAGAAGTTTCACACTGGAAAAACTCCACAAGCAACAATTTCAGAACCATATTGTGTGACTTTATCGAGAAATAGACAGGGTTGGTTAAAGTTCAGTACAGACATGATGCTAAATATCTGACGCGACATGCCATCGAATAAACACGACGTTAGCATTCTTATAGACTTTGGTTCCAAATCATTCGATTCAGCTGTGTGTATGTCTTACGCCGCATCGCTCGCATCGCTCACCCTGTCAAAGAGAGCAAACAGCTCCTGCAGAGCAGGGTTGAGGGGCAGCTTGAGGAAGGTAGCAAACTCCTGAATGTTGATGCGGCCTCCCTGACAGGAGCAGGCCATGGCGGCAAAGCCCTCCAGCTCCTTCTTCACGTTGTCCCACTTCAGGCTGGGGGAGACCGGGGAAGCAGGAGACAAGGACTTGTGGTGAGGAAGTGATTGGATTAGGGGAATGTTAGATTTTCAGTTTGGGTTTACTCACAGAATGGTAGGACACAATTGGTACATACTGCATTACTGTTGACATTTTCAGTATATCACTCACTTTATAGGGTTACTGCACAAGGACACCAATTGTAAAAAAGCAGAGTTTGACAGCCTTCTGAAACACCTTTTCTGTGCTATGTGAAAAGATCTGGTTTAGTTGGTTAGTGTGTTGAAAGCTCAGTGCTGAGCAAGCTACGCTGGCAGCCTTACTTGAGTTTGCGGCTGATCTTGGTAAACTCCACTAGGCCTGCCTCCATGGGCAGAGTCAGTTCCCCTGCTGTGATCATCAGTCTGCAGTCCTCATAGGTGTGGTCCGTTACGGGGACTCCTAGGGCCCTGCGCGTGGGTGCACACACAGGTTTGGATAAGGCACGCTGCCGCCTTCAATGGGATGATTTGATGACACTACACCAACACTTACTTGGCCATAAGATCTCTCACGGCGCTGGCGAACTCAGCTGGGCTCTTCTTCTGCTCATCAGTGGGAATGTGTGGGGGGAGGAACTGGAGGGCAAAGGTCAACAAGGGTTACCAGAAAGTACAATGATGCATAATGTTTTGTTATAATGGGAAGTTGGAATACAGCTTGCTTCTTAGAAAGACAGAGATACATGATTTATTTTTGTTTTCGGTGATGCAATACTGTCTATAAGGGTATGTCACGGGCCGTTTCAGAGTACTGACCTCAATCTCGACAGTGGTGTAGAGCTGGGACAGCGTGAGCAGCAACAGGGTTTTCCTGGGGACAACACACCCACATCACAGCTACAGCTTGATCACAGTTTACACGGTGATCAAGGCGTCACATTGCCTTGAACCAACAAGCATCATAGCCTGGACGGATAGCTATTCTCTCAAAGTGGAATAGCGAAAAACATGCCTCTCAAGTTGTTAATTAGGAACTTGTGCGAGACAATAGGCAGCTGCACACACTATTGAAAATTCTGTTTTGCATACCTATTGCAGCTAATTAGCACAACTATATGACATAAAAACGACAATAATAACAGCAATATCTGGCTGAAAACTCACAAGCTAAAGCCTTGCCAAGTCCAAGTCACAGTGTCCTAAAAGGCAAAAGCAGATGAAAAAGATCAGGAAACTCAGCTATCAATGACCACACATGTAAAAACGGATCAGATAACATCAATCATGTGCCAGTTATCCTTCTACTATACAGTGCGGGTAAGTGAGGGTAGGGAGTCAGAACCTACCAGTAGGTTGGGATACCTCATGACAACAGGCTGTACAGGGACCCCTGGGATGAAGGCCCCTGTGTGTGTGTGAAGGGAAGGGGGTAGATATGAAAAGCTCTTTATCCTAGTGTAGACAGTATTGCAAATTTGCATGAAATCTGTTACCATATTCAAATGTCTATGCAAACTCTAGAACATCCATCCAGGCAGTAGTAGAAACAGTTGTTATTAGTAATGCCAATGTTACACAGTGTTAACATCTCTTATACACATATTCATAGCTGTAATTTTTTTTACTAGTCGTCTAGTAAAGTCTGGTCACACTCTGACAATCTTTTTAGTGGGGGATAGGGGGAATGTTTCAGGAAGTCATTGATATTTGGATGGTTTCCATTCTCTCTGGAGAAACCCTTATTGTTTACAATCGGGTGACCACACAAAGACCCCCCTGCTCAGAGTGAGTGAATGGAGGTGTGTGACTAAAACAACAAACATCCATGGTTCTCCCAGCTCCATGAGCATTCTCTTTTGTGCATATGCAAAACACCACGCCAACATGGAGAAGACCACAGTCGCAAATAATGTCTCCGCGAGATGACAGCGCTGTTGATACGACCATGCAATGGCACCCAATGAGCTACACAGTGGTTTTCCACGTGATTCAAGAGATTGCTTGTTTTCCGCTACAACAAACAGCACAGAGGAGAGAACGTAGTACCTTGCTTGAATGTGATGAGACACGAGCGATTGGTGCACGTTCCCTCAGGAAAAATTAGAACCTGAAAGACAAACTAACGTGAAGGGTTCGAACTCTACACAGAAAGTTATGAAAGCAGATGTTTGCATGACCCCCTAAATCACATCCTGTTTCTGTGTGAGTGTGTGTGAGACAGACCTGTGGCCAGCAGCCTCCAGACTTGGCTCTGCTTTCGATCTCCAGAATGGTGTTCTTACGAGAGTCTGGGTCCTGTCTGGACACCAGCACTGGCTGGAGACAGCGCACAAACCCTGAGGAAGAGGGAGCACAGAAACATCAGATACACATCACAACATGTGAAACACTCACAGAGGAAGGAAACGAGACTCACGGCCAAATATAGGAGTTGCTAGGTTCTCTGCTCGAGATACAGTGGAGGGCAAGCCTGCAACAATGCACACGATGCCGTCAAAAAAGGTGGAGTGGGGTGCTACAGCCAAGATGGGGGCTTCAGCACTATTGACCTGCTTCCCTTTCACCACCACTCTAAAACCCATGCAGAAGTAGTAGGTCCTCCCCAGAGCTGCCATCACCCTCCGACACATGAACCTGCCCAGAGAAACCAGACAGTCGATTAGCTGGACGGGCCTTCATGTTCACACACATTTTTTCTGTAGCTTAATCAGCACCCCTTCCAAAAGGGGTTAGGCTTACATCTTAGCAAGCAGTTGCTTGTTGGGACTTTTATAATTCACCAAGCTAAATTCACAAGTAAACCTACTTTAATCTACTCTGCCTTGCCTATACATACAGCAGGGCGCTGCTTATACCTTAGATACTTTATGAACAAATTCTCCTGCAGTAGTTGTGGTTTGTGTATCAAAACCGATAGTGGGCCGATAAGTCATACATTAAACCACTTTCTGTGAACTAAGCCTATTGCTGTGATATCAGGCCATCTATAACATGAATAAACATTTCCCTTCTGAGAACAGATGATATGAAGAAGATAGATGTATCTGCTACTGTTTTAAACAAGAAGGCCTCTGCAACTACAAGGATGTGCATTCCTCCGGCAGCTTGAAGGATTGTAAAACAAACACTGAATAACCTATGTTGGATTTATACATGTTAGTAATTATATGGGCTAGCCGTTAATAGAGAGTATAGTAGTGTGTTAAGAGAAGGTGGATTTACCTTCTCCATCCCGTCATGGGCTCCACTGCACCTTTCAGGGGGTGCATGAATGTTGTTATGACAGCTACCGGCCATGTTACCATGAGAACCAGACACATGAGAACGGCTCGGATAGGAACCAGGAAAATTCCAAGGAGTACACACTGCAACCAAATACACGCAGGCAATCATTTTAACACAATTCATATTTTCAAACGCACACTGCATTTGACAGAACCGTAATGCGACCACTGAGATAAGCACATTAGTAGCCTATAGGTAAATCCACCATGTTAAAGGAATTTCTGGAAGCCACAAAGAGCTCCGTTGTTTCTGTTGCACAATAATACGGCATTACAGAAGACTTCAAGGTTTCAACGGATTAGTTTGGCTGTGTAGCTTACCAAGTGTTTAATCACATCACAAGTATGAGTAACACCCCATACTTGCGCGTGGCAGATAGACATTTGGTTGTAGTTGACATTTGAACAAATATAAGATATTCAACGAAAACTATAAATGTCATACTCACTTTTATTACATCAGCTTTGGCCAATTTCACCTCTTGAACAAACGGATTTAGGACCGCCGGAAGGAATAATGACTGTTGCCTTGGTAGAGCGCACACTCTCTGCGGCGGCATTCTAACTTAAAGCGGCGTTGCGCGTTTCACTAACAACTATAGCACTCAACTTCCTCGATGAGAATATTCTCCCCCCATAGCCGTCCAACGTCGATATCGACGTTCCACCGATTGAGAAACGGCGCAAAGTTCAGTAAGGGAACTATTCTAGGCCCCACCTACCACCCGGTTAAATCGGGTTGAACCTTCTCTATCCCCACCCGATTACCCTCATGAAAACACAAGCTAAGCAACCGCTAGCTCAGATTAATTGTAGTTTGTCGTCGTTTTTGTTGTGCCTATATGCTTATGGTGAGATCGTAAGATAAAATGAAACGCGATATTAAGGACGATGGATGTAATTTTAAAGACGCGGCGGTAGCAGAATAGCCCCTGCCTAAAATAAAACACCATAATGCATCCATGCAGTTAGACAGTGTGAATTCACATGTTCGCATAGCCTACTGCATGGTTAAGGGGACATGCTTGAACGAAATAATCGATATTTATGTATTTTACAAATGCATGCGGTGTGCATGTAATTTATGCACCGCAAAAAGGCAAGGCTATTATTTACAAACCCATAAGATGGCGCTGTTCTATCATACTTCACTTCACTAGGATAACTTCAGTCATGTAGCCTGTTCTACACTTGTGGCCTTGTCTTTTCCATTTCAAACAGCTAGGGACATCCTCGTAATTGATGTATCCATCTTTATTACAGAGAATGACAAAGTGCACAAAAGATAACATAAAAATCTAAAAATGATTTTAAGTCTTAAATCAGAAGAAAATGAGCAACTTTAGTACAAAACATTATCAAACAGTTGTGGTACTTTTTTTGTCATGACTCCATCATGCAACAAACCAAATACAGCCTTGAGGCAGCCTGTGCCTTTCATCTTTCTGTACCATCAGTAAAACTAGAGACAAAAACAAAATGGAGGTGCCTTGCAATTTTGTGCAGTTCCACTGTATATTACTATACAAATGGCTAAACCTATGAAGAATTATGTACGCCTATAAAAACCTTAATTTTGATGTCCAAAACAAAGTTTTCTGAACAGACATAAATGTATAACATATGGATCATGCAAATAAGCAATTTCTATAAGCACCATCATCTGTCCAGACATATTGTGCAAATCTTTCTGTTCAAATGCATTCCACAGCAATACAATAATGTTGGCTGTTGTATTAATACACACCAAGATATGTACTCTGTACATTTTCGACATAACAGTAGATGTAGGCCACCATGAATTCTGTATAAAAGCCCTTCTGAATCAAATTAGTATTTAAGAAAATATCTTACAGTACAACACTGTCTACGTCTGTGCAGTGTGGACATACCTGATGTCTGAAGTTCTAATAAAAGAAACGGGGTCAAAATTTGAGTAAATCTGCATCAGCATAACAAATAAACTGATAATATCACACAGTAATATAATACACAATCCAGTGGCCTATGTTCGGCCTATGCAGAAGTCACCACGGTGCCTCTACCAAACTAGGGGCTGGTTATATTGGCTGGGTGGAGATCAGTCCAGTGAGAGATTGTCGGAGCTGGAATGCCACTACAACTTGTACTGTGGAGACCTCGGCTGTGTGCTGTGACATGGCAGGTTCCTCCTGAGGTCAGGGGTCATCACAGGGATGGCCGACAGTACGATGATGTCTCACTGTTGCTTAACAACCCAGCCAATCCTTTGTAATTTCACCCAGTTTGACAATCTTCAGGTTGTTGTCATCCAATTTAAAGTAGTGGGAGCCTTTGAAGAAATAGCTGTAATCTGTAGAACCCACAAAAACATTGTCAGAGTAAGGCATAAGTAGCCTGCCTTAAAATCTGACTCTTATTAGAAATACTTTCATTAACTGATTCGGTCATGAGTTTTTGCCTTTAACTAATCCTTTTTGCCGATGCAAACCATCATAGCCTTTTAAAATCAGAATAATACACTGTCAGAAAAGCATCAGGACTGAGAAGATGATGTCAGCATACTCCTCAGTAGCAAGACCCAATCTAGCATTGGCAGAGCAGAAGTGGCACCACCTCTCTCTCAAGGCAGGCTAACTAGCAAGCAGACAGAGACACCTCTGTAAAGGAGCACAGACTGGCTCTATCAAACACTGTTTTCTCAGTGTAGGGAACCATTGGTGATGTGTGTCTCAACCAAAGGGGTGGGCAGTAGTGAACGAAAACTGGTTCCTTGCCATAGGTCTAAACCTTCAGGCCCCCATTGTATCTCCTGAAATGCATTTGGTGTTGATCTTTTTGCCCCGCAGAGATATATTTTTGAAAAATCGGACTCTGGATAGATGACCTGTCGAGAGTGGGTCACAATGCATCAGCACTGTTGTTGTTCGAGGTAAAGGTGCCAGATATAATGAGTTTCTGGCTTTCTGGTTGGGTCTGGGTTACAACTGACAGGAATGTCAGCCTGGATCCAGTTGAAGCATTGCTAACACCGAGCCCTCACTGCCTCTCTGTGTGGGTTGTCTTGGCTCTACTTACCTATTCCATTCAGACTGAAGGCAGAGTCTATGTTGTCTGGGATGCCATTCCAGGAGTCAGCGATAAGCTTGGGGAAGCCAGGGTCCATTTTCTTCTTCTCCTCATTGTACCTGAAGAAAAACACGAAATACAAATATTTTTGTAAACGTGGTCAAAAACGACAAAAAGAAACCCCTGTTACTGTATTTAACATCCGCATTTATTGAGTTAGAACCGAAGGAGCTATTGTCAATAACAGCCAATAACACTTGTGTTTATGTAGTCATGCCAAACACCCTAATTACAACCAGACATAGCTCTGCACAGCCGTAACAGGCTGTGATGTCATCATTACAAGCCTGGCGTGGATCAGAGACAGGTTGTAAGGCTTGGGGCTCACCTCCAGAACTTGTCCCCGGAGAAGAGGTAGGTTTTCTTGTTCTTCCTGAAGGACAACGCTGCGTCTATACGCTCCAGGTCGCTTGGCAGGCCCAGGTGGGAGATCCTCTGGGGATATCCTTTCTCCACTTGGTCAGCCTTGAAGATCCACATCTCATTGCCTAGTATAGATACAAGAGGAGAGGCAGACAAAAATCAAGCACCAGCCAAGCTACAAACAATACAGAATGCACTTTCTACAGAACATTCAGATACAAACATTTACATCATTGCCATACATTAGTCCTCCTGATCAATACCATGTTGGATATGGGACTGGTTGTGAGCCTTGCAAAAGACATTCTAAATGACCTCATAGCTTTATCTAGTATTCTGGGGGCAGTGAGAACGTTTGGACAATAAGTCACTTTTAGATAGCCAAGATCAAACCTCCTTAAAGAGGAAATGTGTAGGGGTAGCTCTGATTTGATCTGAGTCGTATATAAATCTACCCATATCATGTCATGACACTACAATGCAAGACATGCATTTTTAACCACTAATAACTACATGTCTAAAATGGTCGGAATTTCCTCAACCCCATTAAGTGTATTCAGCTAACATGATTAATGCTTATTCTAATATTACACCAATACATTGGCTGGTATTTTCATGGAAAATAAATGCGCTTCCATTTGAGTTTTATGATGGTGGAGCTAAAAAAGGAAGGCTCCAAGGATCTAAAACAGCTAACACAACGTTGTGCACTTTGTGTCAAACGGTACCTGCGAAGAACACAGTCTTCTCCTCCAGTGGGTTCTCATAAGCAGCATCAATCTTGCCAGGCAGATCAGGCCAGTAGGTAGCCACCAACATAGGGCCGCTGGGCTTGGCCCTGAAGTTGACTGACCTGAACAGGAACCTGGCAGACAGGAGAGAGAGAGAAGGGAGAGGACAGTTGGGACGAAGGAATGAGAGGGAGAAAGGGAACAGAAAAGAGAGAGGGGAGGAAAGTGAGCAAAATAAGAGAAACCGAAGGGGGTAACAGAGGAGTTGGTGAGAGAAAGATATAGGGAGAAAGAGTGAAGGCAAAATGAGAGATTGAGTGAGCCAGCCAGCTACAATGACCTGATTCATGAGCATCTGGTTCTTGTTATGGCCCGGGCTGCCGACGCCAACGGAACAAGAACCATCTTGCCCAGATTTCCAATACGCAGCTGCTCAACAACAGCAGCTTCCCAACTTGCTTTTCCATTGACCTATTTTTCAAAGATCACAAGATTTCATGATCGAAAAAATAAAATGCTGATGACCAACGGATATGGCAATATTGGTATAGCAAAATGATGAACAAAAAGACATGAACTGATTTCATAAATGAAAAATAACTATTGTGTTCTCTAAAGTACCCTCACCCTCAGTAACACCTCTATGACCTCAGATAACATTCTATTTAGGAAGACCACCCCTGTACGTTTTGAGAGGATGCAGCACACAGTATATAACTACTCTACATTAACATGTAGATATGGTGAAAAGCTTAACTGTCATCAAGACTGTCTGTATGCAGAATGGACTTGCCACCACACCTTCTGCTGAGCACAGAGAATCCTAAATGCTAACAGCAATTACTCATCCTGTCCTGTCCTGTCCTAGTCTGCTGACGCCAGGCTGTGTCAAGTGTGAAAGGAGAAACCCCAGGTAACTAACTATTTCAAAACAAAATAAAAACGTCCAAGCTTAAAAATATGAGGTACATTTTAATCCAGTGCTTCCTAAACATTTTCAGTAAGGCCCCTCTTTAGAAAGGAAAAAACATGATTTCAAGCCCCAGTCCTCATTTTATAGCAACACATCTCTCTACGTCTCTACTATGACTCCCTTGCAGTCACTAGACTCCCCTCTGTGGGCTGTGCCCCAGTTTGACTCACCTACTGTCACCTACTATAGCAGTGCAACAAAACCACCAGTTATGACCTTTGCCTACCTCACTAGCCACCACTCACAGATAACCACCCTATGGAGTCTCAACCTCTGCACACTATTGGAGCTGTCTTATGGTCTGGATAGCTATAACATCTGTTTAGATGGCCCAGCTGCACATAACTGAGGGCTGGAGTAATCTCACCACTGAAACAAGAGACAGAGCCTAAGTGGTCATCGGAGCTCAAATATCATGGAGTTATATGTTATCATAACTTTTCCATAACTACTCCATAATGACAATTCCACACATAAATAGTTTGGTACTGCATGAAAATGTTTTACAATTATTTATGATAAGATGTCAGTCATGGCAGATGTTTGGATATAGGGTCTACAGTACTACTGTAGCAGGATCTCTCCCAGCACTCTGGACCCCAAAAGCATGGTAATCCACGGGCCCCATTCAGTCTGATCAGACTGAGTTCCAATGCTGATCAGGAGCCCCATTGAGAGAGGGTATAATTCAGAATTAAAGCTGGATTTGTACACACGATTTGTGGGGAGTGTGTTCCTCCTAACTCAAGGTGGTGTGTTAGGGGCTGAGGAGCAGAGAGAAGAGGAAACTAAGCATACTGAATGACTCTAGTATTCAAGCATGAGGTCCAAACTGCCCTGTTTGCTTTGGCTGTGCTTCCAAAAAAGACCAACGGCACACACATTGCAGGATGTGAATGTCTGGGAATTATCATGAAATACCCCAAAAAGGGACGATTTTTGGACCACAACAGATTATAATTTAAATCATAACTGTCCTTAAAGGGTTTGTCCTGAACAAAGTTCAGCTGTCGTGGTAAAAAATGGTCATGCTCTTGTGGAGGAGTACAATGAGTCAGATGGACTGCAGCCTAAACCACTGCAATTTCACAACTAGTACAATGAATTGATATAGAAACTCTCCTTTCAACTCAACAATCCAAACATAAGCTTCACAGAGCAGCACACTGAGGTCAGTAGTGACTGGTTTACCTCAAATGATTGGCAGCCATTTTGGTTTGCCATGGTTGCAAACCAGGGTGTACATTTTTATGGTTATTTATTTAAATTTGATACCAATTACTGCCTAACTGTATAATTATCACAGCAGGCAGAGGCATTCGATCTTTTACACACATAAACAACACCCTCTTTAATCAAAAGAATGGAGGGCCAAGACTGCACTACAAGTAACCGCAATGTAAAACTAACCATTTTCTCTGGTGAACTGATTATGTTTAGGATTGTGAAATCTAACAGCTTAGCTCCACTGACAAACACCACAACCCCACAGATAAGAACATTCAGTGAGAACATAGGCTTGTTTTTTCAAGTAAAAACTGTCCATTTAACCCTTGTGTTATCTTCGGGTCATTCTGACCCATCAGTCATTGTGACCCACCGTCGTATTGCGACAACTTTACCGCATACAAAAACAAAGTGAAGCATTTTCTTTTAACCATCGGGCTGTTTCAGACCCCCCACATCGCGAAGGTTAAAAGAAAATTAAACAAATTTGGTTTTGTATTGGGTAAAATTGGGTAAACACAACGATGGTTCGTTGTGAACCTTCGGGTCATGTGACCCGAAGGCAGCACAAGGGTTAAACACCATAGTCTACTACATTAAAAACAGATCCGGTAAAAAAAACTAAAAAAAAACTAACAATACACTGTACAGACCCATTTCAAAACAGAACCATTAATTTACCTGTCCTTGAAGAAGAATGTCTCTCCTCTGATCTGGGCTACGGCATCAAAGACTCTAGGCTCTTTACAGATATCCATGGGTGTAACCGGCCCCTTAGTAGGGGGTATGGGCTTGTCTGTATCAACACCTGAGTGAAAACACAACAGAGGTAGGGTTGGTCACTTGTCAACATCCTCCAAAAAATAAAAAATAAAGATCCTCGTTCAATAGGTTGAACACTTGTGACCCTACCATAAAGCTCCTGGATGCCTTTGACGTCATCATCGGACAGCCTGAAGTCCTTTGTGTAGGTGTAGATGGGAGCCATCAGAGCCCCTGTGTCCTGGGAGTGCTCCAAGCCCAGAGCATGTCCAAACTCATGGGCCGCAACCAGGAAGAGACTGTAGCCTGAACCGTCCGATACAAGCAAAGGTATCAGAGAAACATCCCAACCTCACAACTGATAAAAACAAGTCAGGCTACACACAGACACGCATACAGTCAAAGTATTAAGAATCGCAGGTTGTGTATACAACAAGGCACCTTGGTCAGGACAGAAGCCCCACTTGCGGTCATCGTCGTAGCTCTTGGTGGAGGCGCACCACATCTTGCCGTCACTGCGGCCGGAGGCAGTGCAAGCTTCATACGTGTCTCCCAAGAAGGTAAAGGGGAAGACACAAGGACTACCATCCGAGTTCCCTCCCACGGTAGACATGGCTGTATGGGGGTTGACATCAGAGTTAGAATGATCACCCAAAATTCTGAATAAACAGGGTTTATATCTGTCTGCTTTGCACAGGATAAATCCAACAACCAGACACTCATGTTTTAGTGCAACCATTCCTGACCTTTTTCACTTTGAGGCCCACTTGCATAGCTCAAATATTTTAGCGGCGGCCCAACACATCCTTACCCTTAATTTGCACTAATCACACATGTTTAACAACACCATGGGGTCCAAACAGTTCGCTCAGCAATCAAAGAAGACAAAGTGTCCATCAGCGCCACAGTAAGCACACATTGTAAAGAGAGGTAACCTTTGTAACTACCACGGCCAGGCCTAGAACTTCCGGTGAAGTTAGAAACCCTTTTTTTCATTGACGATAACAGGTTGCCCTCACGGAGATATCTCCCGTTTCCAGATTTATGTTAGAAACTGAGAAAGACATGTTATATTACATTATCCATAGGGAACAAATATTATAGACCATTTATTTGTGAGTTAACATTAACGACCAACAAGCAAGCTGACAGAAAATTGAGTGCATTATAATGTAGCTAAATATTGTTTGCTAGCTAGCCTAACTAACGTTACTGCTCAAATCCTAGATAGCTAGCTACTTTTATTGTGTGAGTTAACATTTACATTTAGTCATTTAGCAGACGCTCTTATCCAGAGCAACTTACAGTAAGTACAGGGACATTCCCCCGAGGCAAGTAGGGTGAAGTGCCTTGCCCAAGGACACAATGTCATTTTTGGCAAGGCCGGGAATGGAACCAGTGACCTTCTGATTACTAGCCCAATTCTCTAACCACTCAGCCACCTGACTCCAGCTAAGATAGCTCTATACCTTCGTAATTGGCGATGTAGCTCAAAACTACAATTTTAACCCCTTTTCACTCTTGCTTGAAGGGCAGCAACATAGATTCCTATGTAAATCGTTGATTGTAATTTTGGAAAGACAACCCGAACTCATACTAAACAGCATTTTGTGTTTGCGAACTAACGTAACTGCTCGCTACTGGAAGTTGCTGACCTGGCCAGCTCTGGCTAATGCAATATGCAGAAGTGAAAGCTCGTCTCGGGGGGGGAATCTCACTCCAAGCTTTTGATAAAACTTGACGACCCTGTAGAAACGGTGGCCCTAATTCCAGTATGCATCTACATCTAATTAGCTTTTTACCCAAACCCAGAAACCACTAATCCAATAGCAGCTTCAGTTCACTCAACATAAGTAATCTACTAAATCTCACAATTTGGGTTTTGAAGAGCCGGGGACTCTGTTGTTTTTTTCCGGTCAACCCATTGCCTATTCAGAGCTAGCGCACTCGGCTAAGCTGCTCTGCTGCATTCCCAGCCAATTAGAACCAGATGGAGACCCAAGCAGTCATGAGGCAGCAACTCCCTCTCCCCGACTACACCGCCTCCTCCGCCTCCACCCTCCCAGCCACAGGAGCCAAGTCCTTCTGACACAATGGAAAATAAGTCTCGCCAGCTCGGTGCACAGTAAAATATTTTTACAGTCATTTAGGAGACCGCTGCTGCACTGAAGAGAAATCACAGGTCTTGAGAATTTTTGTGGACAGTTACACAGACGCATTGTCCTAATCTCAATAGATAACCAAACAGACACACAAAAAACGACGAATATACACAAAATGGTACTGTCATTGTCCAACAATGCTCAGATGTTTGTTAGGCTACTTTAACCAGTGGACTCACCAGTTTCAGGGCAGAAACCGTAGGTTGTGTCCCTGTCATAGTCCTCGGTGGTGGCACACCAACGGTAACCGTCGTCACGACCCTCTGTGGTGCAGCCTTCATACTTCTCCCCTTGGAACGTGAAGGGGAACTTACAAGGAGCTCCGTCGGCATTTCCACCCAGGGTGAACAGCACTGTCACACAAGCACACGTAAAGAAAGAAATGACATCGTAGGGTTAAGTTATGTTGTTGTGATGTCACACTGTAGTATGTAAGTGTGCTTTGTGTTTGATGACAGTCAGTACCATGGACAGCAACACATACACACAAACAAGAGGTATTGACGAGGCCCTCGATTAAGAAGTTGGCCAGAAAAAAGAGGGGAGTTAAGCTTATTTCACAATTCATTCCAAATAACAACAGTTTCCGAGCATGCTCTCCCACCTATTTGTTCTCTGCAAAGATCAACAGAGCTACAAACAAACCTTAAACCTCAGATATGCAGCAGTTAATGGCTCTCACAAATTAAACGTTGTAAAAATACATAAACACTTTTAAAGAGGTGTTTCATATACCAGAAAACTCCTACATTCCATTAGGACAACATTGTGCAATCGCTTCACAGGACATATCTGTGGGTAAGAAAAGACAGCCATGTTGGCTACAACTCACACTCGTGGGGGCAGAAACCATATTTGCCATCGTCGTCAAAGTTGTATGTGGTGGAGCACCACAGGAAGCCGTCATCACGACCTTGAGGGGTACAGCTGCTGTACTCCGTCCCCATAAAGAGGAAGGGGAATTTACAGAACTCTCCGTCGGCATTTCCAAACTTCACCTTCACCACTTTGGAACAAAGAAAGTTCGGTCAACTATGCGGCCTATACTACTTGGTACAGTACATCCCTGTAGAATGGTAACAAAAATACGAAAATGTGTACTTTATAAAAAGACAGGAAGACAATTGAGATATACTCAGACTAGTCTGATGTAAAGTTACGACTCAGTTCCTGCACGTTTAACTTCTTTACATTTACATTTAGTCATTTTAGCAGACGCTCTTATCCAGAGCGACTTACAGTAAGTACAGGGACATTCCCCCCGAAGAAAGTGGGGTGAAGTGCCTTGCCCAAGGACACAACGTCATTTTGCACGGCCGGGAATCGAACTGGCAACCTTCAGATTACTAGCCCGACTCCCTCACCACTCAGCCATCTGAATCCCTCCCTTTTTAGTTCCTGAGTTTTAAATACCTTGGCCATCTCCCAGGGTCCATTGCTCATCGTCATCAAAGTGAGAGTCTCCTCCGATGCCTGGTCCTGGTGCGAAGGCATGAGCCAGGAGGCCGTCCTTACCATCGAAGGGATAGCCATCACCGTGCTCTGTAGACATGACAACACCCTATTTATACAACTGTGGGCTAAGCATAAGATGAACAAAGACTCTCAGCATTCTAGAAGGATATAAGTACGTGATTACATTATTATAATAATGAAACATCATTAATTAGCAGACAATTTGATACAGGGACTATAGGGGGCATTTGAACCTGTAACCTCTTAAACTGCAGTCAAATAATACTCTACCACTGAACTATACCTATTCCCATAATTGACACCCATGGAACTTTACTCCTCTCTGTGGTCATGAGTGTGTGTTTGTGTGTCATTACTTAGATCCTGTCAGTCTAGGCCAGAAAGGCCTGGGGGGGGAGGGGGGGGGGGGTCACATTGTGAGTGATTGTCTGGAAGAATGCTTGGCTGAAGTGGTTCAGATACCATCTTGAAAAAACCCCACCACAACCCACATCAGTAAACGAAACCATAATAACTAATGTACAGTTTTAATTCATGGGACAGTCCCTAAAAGAACAAATTTAGGTGTGTCCTCTACTGCAGAGATGTTGCTTTAAACGGTTAATATTTGGGTCTGGTCCGCCTCACAATATGCCAGACAGAAATCATAGAGAGAGAACTTGTAACTAACACTCTATTTAATGTAAACAGTAATACAAACTAGGTACTGAGACATATAAAATATGTATTTTACAGTAGGTAAAGGGGGAAAAAAAAGGGATGTAATACCATTGCGGCCAAAATTGATCATGATGTCAGCCTCTCCATCCATGATGCGGGTGAACTTGAGTGGGGTGACATCACTCCATACTTTGAAGGCTCTGAAGAAAGCATCGTCCACAGTCTCTTCATCCAGATCCGGTGTGTGTCCTAGAATCCTGAAGGGGGGGGAAATGGAAATGAACTTTATGCCTCCAGTAAAGCTGCTGCTGCAGTGGATAAATGCAATTCAGCTGAGATGGGCCACAACATCTTCCTCCTTCACATTAGACTTGCTTACAGGCACAAACACCCCGGTGAGTCATCTTGTGAAAAGATTTTCTGGAAGAGTCCAGCCAAGAAGCCCTATTATGTGTCTGTCTGCGCATTCCTGAGCGCAGCCACCAAGACCCCTTTTGCTGGTGTTGTTTTCATTAGCTTGCTGTCTTTTTTGGTACAGACAACATGGCACAGACAGCCAGATTGTTGAGGACCCAAAGAGGGCTGACGTGAACAAAGAGATCTCCTAGAAAGTTGGTGTTGGCACTAAGCTAGACGCTTTCTCAGACCGGGTAGGTGGGGATGGGGGTTGCGTGGGAGTCTGTGCATAGCTGAGGTTGAACTATCTCCCAGTATGACCAAGAGAAGCTTGGGAAATGCTCAGTAGTATAAATACAATCATGAATCTTAGAACTCTTTCAAAACACTTGATACAGCACAACCAAGTGATTTGTAAGACTAGCATACAGAATTACGTCACGTTCCCTGACCTGTAGGTGATGGCGTTTTTCTGCCACATGGGTTTCCTGTGGAAGAAGTTGTAATTGGCTACATCTGGAACGCCACAGCGCGGCTTCTTCATGATCTCCACAGTCTTGGGATCGATCTCGCCTGTCTCTTGCAGTGAAAAGAACTTCTGCATTTTTTTCAAACTGTCCTTGAGCACCATGAGGTTACATCTGTCTTGTGGGCAGCCATAGAACTTGTTCAGATAGTGCTATACGGGTAGGGATAGAAGAAGAAAAAAGCCAGCTTTAATATGAGGTACATCAGACACATCATAGGGTGCAGTGCAAATAACTATGCCAACTCTATTGTTCGTGAGAATTATTTTTATAATCCATTTTGTCAAGATAATCACACCTGATTAAAATAAGGTATCCCATATTAAATGGATGCCATTTTTACATTGTATACTTTTATATACAGTCAAACGAAGAAACATGCTAAAAACTTAACAAGAATATTTATCCAGTTCTAACAGCAGACAAAGTTCCAATATGTTCCAGACTGAAACAAACGAGAAAATATACAAACAAACTTACCAGTGCAACTTCTTTGTCTGTTTTAGGAGTTGTATCGTCACCAGGAAACTTTATAATAGGTGATGGGGCAGCAAACGTTTTCTGAAAAACTACAAACTGTATCACAAACAATTTAAGTACAATGTGTCGAGAACTAAACATCGTTTGGCCCCCCATATTTGCCAGGATAGGAGCCGCTGGGTAAATTGTCGGAGTGAAAATGTCGTGCGCTTTGGGTTGCAGTCTCAACCCAAACCTCTTCTGCTTTATTTTTCCTCAACGGGACATCCTGAACCCCCGCTCGGTGGAGTTCTGCTTGCACATGCACTTTTTGATTTCGCTCTCCCAACATGAAGTCAGTAGACTGCGCAGTCTCAATGTTGAGGAACATGTAACCGGAGACACTATTGCCTTTGACCGTTACAGCAGCATGCGTGCATTTTACGAGGCTGTTTTAGCGATGCATCAATATTTAAATGTTCTCAATGACTTTAATAAGGTAAGGAAAAAACGTGATTGCAAAAGGCTTAACATGGAGGTTACTGAACACGTTATGGGGTGCAGCCATGTAGCACCACCTCAATAGTTAGTTAAATGAGATCGATGACCACCCAAGCATACATCTAGCTGTATAGATTTTATAAGCTTAGTTTACCAGGATTTAGTTTCATAAACCCACCATTCTATTTCTGATTATTGACAACAATTGAAAACGTGTAATGCATTTACATGCTCGGGTGAAGCAGCTTTTGGGGTCACTGTTTGGGTTGTGGGTTAAACAGTGAATGTCACTGCAGGTGCAAGTCAGTGGACAGCTACATGGCCTGTGCCTTTCACCTCAGAAAATAATACAGACGTAGGCCTCATCATAGGCTGACCTTGCTGTGTGACTAAACAACCAGTTTAAAAAATATATATATCTCAAGTTGTCACGTTGAATAATCAATGGTAGAATATCTTTCAATTCCCGTTTCCTAGCACATGTTCTTTTTATGGTAAGAAAGCATACATTCCCATTATTTGAAGGCTTGTTGGCTTTTGGCAGATAGAGAGGCCACATCCTGCAACTATGGCTGAAGCCTAGCTGTTGAATGGTAAAAGGTTGACATCTGGTGGTCATATTTGCATGCTGTTTCTTTGAACAACGTCAGTAACAATATTACACCGATCTAGTGGATCAGGAAGGCTACAAGGGTAACAAGGCTTAATACTACTACAGGCACCTATTAATTTGTCCGTTTTTCCAAAAGGATAATTATGTTTTCTGATTGTGATTGTATAGGAGTGTGATACTAGAGCCAGTGTATAATCGGAGTTCTGCAGTATTGAACAAACATGGTACTTGCACCTTAAGATCAAGTGACTGTAGCTAGTGTCTAGGCCTACAGAAAATACCAAAGCTGTTGCACTGTTGATAAGAGTACATTTGGAACCACTTTAAAGGGTATTCTGTGAAGGTCTATCACTGCCCGCCAGTGGCTGAATTAAGCATTGCATGTCAGTCTTGTAGTCTCTCATGAGCAGCTGCACACAAGCTCTAGATATACCTTAACTCCCCATGACATCTCTTTGTTTCCCCCTCTCAATGTGGATTAGTCTTGACGGAGTGTGAATGTGGACTCTTTAATAGAGAAACCCAAAAGACTTTGCTTAGAGATCTTCACAGACGGATAGCTCCCAAACAGGTTTTTTTTTGGTGACATGTCTCACAAACCAATTTCCCTAGCTTTTAGCCAGAGTACAGTTAATTTTTCATAGCCGGGCTGTTGGTGGTTCCAGAGTGGATGTAACATCCATTTGCCTACAATACCCCTGGCCCTGTCACTTCGGAGCAGAGCTTTATTTCATGCACTGATACATGCTGCCATCTCCTCAGACTGACACGGAGCGATCTCTCACAAAGCCACAGAACAGAGTGGCTGCCCATTAAATGTACAAGCGCCTGCCTCTCCAAATAGAAAGAAAAATGAAACACTGAAATGTGTATAACTTGAGTTACATCTAAGTGAATGCCTTTGTGCGTGTGAATGCAAATTTGCAGGGGGAAACAAGCATGAAGAGATTGGTGTGATAAACTTTGATTTGCATGTAAATTGTTTCTTTTATTCTTTGTTTGTTGACTGCCAGCCCTACTTTAGACTGAAATGACAACACTTTGCTGCGTGTGTTTTCTTGAGGCTGTGCATATTGCAGCTCGGATTGGACGTGCATGTCTGTGTTGTTTTCATTTGTGCGCCCAGCGAGGAAGTTGATTTTCAGAAAGTGTACCACAGACACCAGAGTTAAGCCTTTATAGATGAGGCTCAATAGCTCAAGAGTGCCACTTCATCAATTCAACAACATACTCAGCTTACATAGAACACATGAACCTGGTGAACACATGAACACATGAGCTCTTCTGTATTTGACATCAAATAATATATACCGTACAGCATGTTAGCTAGATCTTTTAATGTAATTAGTTTAGACATCTTTTTCGCTTTGTAGTCTTTTACATTACAATTTCATGTGCAATATGCTTAGTCTGGTTCCACGTGACACACATCCATGTAATTAATTTAGCACTAGTGTCTTTCTAAGTATGCCAGTCTCCCTGCTGTGGCTGTGAAAGGGACAGTCTGGTCATGCAGGCCAGTCGTGTCAAGCCTGTCCAGCTGGCTCTCCTCTACCCCCCAGTTCTGATTTACCCAAGTCCAGAGGCCTGGGTCCAGGCTGGGTAATGGGATGTCACCATCTCCCCCTCCTAGGCCCCAGCCAGACCCTCTGAAGGATCATCAAACCAAACCCTCTTCCTGATTCTCTCAAGGTCATGAAAGGCAAACGTCACCTCCTCCTCTCTCTCCTCTCCATCCAAGCTGTGTAGAGAAGTTCCTGCAGGACTGTGGGGGATTGAGTGCAACATGTGTAGTGCAATAACACTGGGACTAGGCTGTGCTAAGCACGGACATTACTCCATACTTTAGAGTACTGCGTACTGTTATTTTGGATTGGTATCATAATGTTGTGCTGAGTATTTAGTACTGACATGGAGAGTTTATCATTTCTTTGCAAATACAATCAGGCCCAGGCAACGGGTGCCGAGTAAAAAAAAACACAAAAAAAACATTGTCAACCCCAATGATGAATCTGTTTCAAATAAGTTTATTTTTGCAAAGCACTGTGTCACTGAATAGTCTGACACACATGTCAACTAGTTAGAAACATTTTGATGATGAATTATTGACGATAAATCCATTATCTTTGTCATATTTTATTCATAAGTGCACTAAGACACTGGAGGACTTTGAGACTACAGGGTAATGACTGTTCCACATTGTGTCACGGCTCCTTTCTCAGATGCAAGAAGCCCAACTGACTAATACACAGATTTGCACATTTTGACTGACGTTTTGTATGGGTGCGGGGCCCAGAGCAACATCGGCAGTGAATTCTTTTATTTAATGCATTCTCCTCCTTTCTGTTTCTCTTTTAGCAGGCCTTGTAAACACTGATGCAATAACACATTCCATTATATGCCAGGATGAGATGAGTCTCTCTCGTGGCTCCTCTCCATCGCAATAATAGGTCAACAGCTGTATTTAAAAAATTAATCACATTCTTGGCAGTCGAAAAGGTTAGCCTCCACGCTCCGAGATGCAATTGGAGGCTCTGATCAGCCGCGTATCTCTGAGGAGATGAGGAAGAGGTGCCTTTGATGAGTACAGCATGTAAATGATTTGTGTGTGTTTATAGGACACTGGGCTGCCCTTGCCCTCACTCTAAAACTGCTGAGTGCTCCACCAAGTGGCAGAGCCTGGCAATAGCATGTGGATGGGACATCGCTCCACTTGGACTCACTGTTTTTCACTTCAACAAGTTTGATATTCTATTTATTTGTCTTTCACTCACTCACTCACTCACTCACTCACTCACTCACTCACTCACTCACTCACTCGGATTTAAATTTGACACTGGTGGGTTTACTGTCATCAAATAGTGTTGTTTTACTCCTAATAATGACTGAAAATGTGCATGAGGTGATGAAATGACATTAGTCCTCTTGTAAGTGTTTTTAGAAATTGAAATATTGATGGCATTTTCACATCCTAAGACAAATTTACTCTCAAAGATATCAGGACAAGCATATGAAATATGAATGAAGACCTCGAATTGCTTTTAGTTATTTTGAAATATTCAAACTCGTATTTATAGACTGCCATGGCTCCTCTGGTTGCCATGCACAAGGCTGACAGTCGAGAATACATTTTTCAGTGTTGTTCTGATTTGGCCCCTCCTAACAGTAAATGAATACCCATGATAAGTCATGTATGAGCTTGGATTTACCTGCGCGGTCTCTGAATGATGCGAATGAGACATGATGTAACAAAGTGAAAGGAGTGTTGAAATACAGCTGTGGGTCTTTCATTGACTGCTCTGAGAGGGCTGCTGCAGATGAGCTATTATACTGTTTGTACATGTCAGCTTTGTGACGTGTTTCTAGTGTTCGCTTTTGAGGGAGGGATGTGAGTACAACGATCTGAATTTGACAGTTGGCATTAGTTGTCTTTAAATTGTGAGTAAAATATAGTTATTATTATTATTAGATGCAAATCCATTGAAATAACACCAGTGATATGTTAGTCATATTTATGTAACCCATACCGGGAGTCAGTTGGCTGAGCGGTGAGGGAGTCGGGCTAGTAATCCGAAGGTTGCCAGTTCGATTCCCGGTCATGCAAACTGACGTTGTGTCCTTGGGCAAGGCACTTCACCCTACTTGCCTCGGGGGGAATGTCCCTGTACTTACTGTAAGTCGCTCTGGATAAGAGCGTCAGCTAAATGACTAAATGTAAATGTAAATGTACCTAAAGCAATTGAAGTACTTTTGTTTCATATCTTTCTGTTTCGGATATTTCATTTAAACGCTTGTTGTAATGTAGCATGCTTAAGATTCCTGACTCTGAATTGTGGTAGAGTTGAAGGCATGGTGGCCGGACATTAATGGAGAAGCTCTACGGATTATCATACTTGAACATAAATATTCCCAAGACAGAAGCTATCTTCATTCTGGGGAAGAGAGACAGAATTCTAACACCAGCTGTCATTATAATATTTCTTTCTGTTTGTCTCCCCTCTTTTCTTTCTGTACCTAAGGGGTTTGTGCCCTATGTGGTCACCTTCACCTGGTTTGTACAAATGTTTTAAATCCCTAGTCTGCCACGTGCCATCCTAAAGTCATAGCGTGTGTGTGAGGGTGCGTGTATGTGTGCTTAGTGGCTGAGATTACCTAATCGTGAAGGCTGTTGTGACTTGTGGGGTTTCCAAGCTAGGCCTGCACTGATTTGGAAAGCGTAATACACTAAGGTAAGCAGTCTTAATCTGCTTTGGACGCACAGTGCAGACTAACACGCTGGATTTGATTTGATGTGTATCTATGGCACAGCCGCTTTACATCAAACAGCAACATTTCAACAGATGTGCTCAATATGAGTTTTGACATGTTTTTTTTCTCCCAAACTGAAATCTCGTCACATCCGAAGTGGTTCAAACAAATCCTCAAATTCACCCTGTTTAACCTGCTTCCTGGAAAATGTAATACCTTCAAAGCGAAATATGCCATGATTACAGTTCTGCATCTTTGTCACAAATTCCATTTGAAAGTGAATTTCCTATACCCTGTCAATAACAACCTAAGCATTAACTCTGAAAGTGTGGAAGCATAATTCAATAAAGCTGTTTCTTTTTTCAGTTTGACCCCGTGTCACCATGGTAGACCAAGAGCGTTGAGTTACAGTTGTTTTCCCTCTCTCTCTGTAACCTTATTGCCTTTTCACAGACACATCAGCCTGACTATCTCAGTTCCTGCATGACCAACTGTCAAAACAGCACGGTCAATGTGTAACTGTTTTAAGCACATTTCAGAATCACGCACAGCTAAAGATGTGGCTTCCGAGTGCCAGTTGGTCACGGAATCTCAAAGAAGTCGCCATTGTCCCTCCCAGTGTTTGGGCAACCCGCCTTATCACGCACCTTTGGCTTGCTCACATTTACCACAGAGGAGGCTAGCTTAACCAGCCTAAACAACATGGTGTGCCATGTATGAACCAGTGTTCTGACCCCTGGAAGCCATGCCTCCTCCTATTGCTGCTGCCTGTGATCTGGGCCTCTGTTGTAGGGGCTTGTCTCTGGCCCTCAGGCCCCTGGTCTCCTGAGCACCGGATAGCACGCCAGCCATCCTAGCCAAGGATGTCTGCAGGATATTGAAAAAGACCTTTGTCAGGAAGCGGAGGCCCACGACCAATTTGAAAGGGCGATGGTGAAGCTCTGATACTTGATTGTATCAACTTTCTCTCTCTAGGTAACGTTGAGGCCTACTAGTCAAGACCGTGTTTGTGTGATAGGTGACAGGTTTGCACTGCAATTGGGAGTTGTGAAGACTCATCGACACTATAAAGATAAGCTTGTAAAAACACAATGATCTCCTGATTCTAAGGATATCTGGTTGTTGTAGGGTGTGCATTTCTAGAAAGAATTATGAATAGCTTGGGACAAGCAGTCACATATTGGACTGAGTGCATTGTGTCTGGCATATAGGAAAGTGACAGGGTATGAATCAAGCTCAAGCTAGCCCCAGCCCCATTAATACGTACGGCTTAAGTTTAATTTATATGATATTCCCTGAAGAATTATTATTATTCTGAGGATCTTGCCAGGAACATTTGGCCTATAAAGAAATTAACTTTGTCTCTTTGCTAAGTACATCAATACATCAAGCCGTAATCTCAGCAAAAGATGAATCACATTTCATATTATGCAAGACGAATGTATTCATACTGCATATTTTTCTAATTTCTCCTGTCTGACCATCTGTATGTATTAAGTCTTACCAAGATTAATCTGTTGATCCTATTGGCGCAGGAGGCAGGTGTTTTCCATAATACAGATATGAGTAAATAAGAACGGGTATCAAGACGTAATCCAACGCATTATTTTTTCCCCATCTCTGTAATATATAGGAGACGGTGATTTCCCCCACCGGACAATATTGTTAAACTCGCTTGGTGATTATGGTGGGTGTTTATATTTGTATGTATGTGTGTGTGTCCTGTACAGTGAGTGTGTAGGAGTGTTGAATGATGATAAGGGGAGAGGGGGGTGGACTGCTGGAGATTTCATATGTACAGCATTGTGAATATCACTGACGTATGAAATTGCACTGTGTGTCCTTGGATCAGAGGGCTAAATCATTTAAGCGTAGTGATCCTTTACCAGATTGGAGGGGGGAGGAGGGTGAAAGTCAGGAGGGGGCTGGTGGTGGTGGTGATGAGGGGGGGAAGGTGTTGGGGATTTGGCAGGTGGGTATTGAGGTCTATTGAGAGGTTGAGAAGGATGGACCAGAGGTCACTTGCGACATTGTTACTGTTGACCCCCATTCCATCCTGGTTACAAGAACCCAGTGATTATTTTTCCAGGAAATTGAAATTTGATTCCTCTCTCTCCAGTTAAGTGGGTCTACAGTAGGTCAGCTCTCTTGGCGGTCTGCTGATATTACTGTCACCGTACACAAGGACAACCCTCACCTTACCTCTGGTTCATCTGCTGTGGCCTTAGTCTTACATGCTCACTCCTCAAACTGCTCATGTAGAACACTTGTTTCCCCCCTGTGTAAGACAGGGGATGTGTGGATGGGCAGACGGCTTGCAAAGTAGTGCTAATGATCGGCCTGTCAGGCAGAGCTCATTTTACTTCATCTCCTACTTTGGTTGGAGACGATCAGAAGCATGCAAATTCTGTCCGGTATTGATTTGTAGAGCAGACATGTTTATGC
Organism: Osmerus mordax; assembly: GCF_038355195.1. Taxonomy (NCBI): domain Eukaryota; kingdom Metazoa; phylum Chordata; class Actinopteri; order Osmeriformes; family Osmeridae; genus Osmerus; species Osmerus mordax. The sequence goes on along the minus strand of NC_090062.1, from coordinate 13,244,948 downwards.
ATTTGTCTTTCTCTTTTTTTGCGGGGGAGGCTGGTGTCCATTGAAGCTTTGTTAAAGCAGTAATTGTCCTCCACTCCTTAACATGCAATTAAGTAAAGGCTGGACAATTTATATATAACCCAGATTATTGGACAATATGTTTGGATAAGCATTCAGATGGGTTGGTTTTACGACATAATTCCCTCAAGGTAATCCTTTCAACTGTAACACAGTCTAGGTTTACATTGCTACCCTGTTACGAGACAGATGTCACAACCGACATTCCAACCCATGATTTGCGGGGTCAACATTGTTTAGCTGCTTTAAGATTATTTTTCCCTCACTGTCACCACAAGGAGTCGCTCTGCACATTGGTCTCATGACCTTTACAAAGATCACGAGGATGATTATGACGTTGATGTAAGGCAACTTAAAGGAATGGGTGACGTATTGATGTTGGATGATCAATAGTGCTTGTACTTGTACCAAATCCTGGTCTTTGCAACCGAAAGAGCCCTGTTTGATAGCCAAGGCCCTCTTAGGCTTCCCTACTGTAGCTATTCAGGCAGAATGAACTCTCTGTCACAATAAGGGTTGCTGATTAGGGCAGCCATACAGAAATGAAAATGAATTTCTAAGACTGTGGAGAGGTGTCGAATGGAATTGTCACAGGTCAGACTTGAGGCGGGCTAGTGTATGCAAAGTAATTCATCCTGGGCATTATCTCAATAATGATATATTTCAGGGATTATGAATTGGGATGTTTCCTCGCACAAGACTTTAAATGATATTTAGGAAAGGGTCTAAGATCACTTTCGCCCCGTTAATTTCACAGACGTAGCCGTCACCTCCGGCATGAAATCTTATTCTAATCGCAAAGAGCAATTTGTGCAGTATAATCACCAAGGCGACCATTACACCAATGGCCTGCATTCCAATCACATTCTTCAACAGAGCGCTTCGTGCCATTGTAGTTGAATGTATCATGTGTTAAGACTTGCTTGAATTGGAAAGAAAAATGAAAGATTAGAATGATTTTTATTAATTTGAGCTCCTGTTATGGAACATTACTACACCTCATTGCTACCTTTTGGTGTGTGGCAAAATGATGAATTTCCAGCTGCTTTTGTAGAATCATATAGCCTGATGTATTCATACCTGCTCATATGTTTTTCCTTTTGCAAATATGAGTCTCAAAGACTTTTGTACAACTTGTACTATATTTTGTAACCATTTTGTGAATCCTATGAAATCATATTTATGGCAACTTTTCCCCTTCTTTTCCTCCTGTTATATTTCAAGAACAAAAAACATAAATTGCATGTTATTGCTCTACAGTGTATAAATCCGTATAAAGATCTATCCGGTAAAGGTGTCTTTTTTCTCAAGCCACGTTCAGGTGTGTTTGAGTGTGGACGGCACCCGTCGGCTTTCTAATTGATCACCAGCGGGTGTGTATCAGAAGTTATCCGCTGGCTGACACACTGGTGAGATCCGCCGGTAGGCTATGCCTTCAATCAGATCAGACTTTTGAACTCGGGGATTAGTGACCATAGAGACACTCTGAGGCTCCACATGGGGGAGCACCGCTGCTTCCTTCTCCTTCCTTCCTCCAGTCTGATCCCGAGCACCCTGGGGCATCTACAAAGTCAACAGTTGTGTCTGAAGAAAACGTAAAGTCTTGCTGTTTTTCTCCCACAAACGTGTGCAATCTCTGGCGCTATGTGATTCTAGCTCAGGTCTAAATGAAAACAGTGTTGTTTCTTTCCCTTTGCGCCGCCGCTGAGCAGCAGAACAGCGTGTCGGGCCAGTTTCCTCTGGATAATTTCAGACATGAGAGGCCTGTTTGAGCCCCGCATCAGCCCCCTTTGGCCCGCCTGGCCTGGCCTTCATTAGGCCTGCTTATTGGTTGCACATGGCCACAGAGTGGACTGTGTGTTATTCCTCATGTGAAAGGTGTGGAGGAAATTGCTGAGTCCTCTGTCGTAAGGCAACTCCCGCGGGTCGATTTCCTGGGCTTGCTTTGCACGCGTGGCCCGGCGTCTGCCTGGTGGCAGGCAGCGGGAATAATGAGGCTCACAGAGTCGGCCCTCAGTGTGGTGAGCCCTGACAGACCGGCTACGCTGAAACCTGATATCAACATAAGACTGGACACAGCACCCTGCGGGACTCCGCATGCTGTCCTAGGGGAGAATGGCTTTGCTAACCTTCACCTTTGCTAGTTTCAGTGCTAGCCCTTTCCATAAAGGATGCAGTATGTGCTCACACTTATATGTGAAATCCTAATCCAGCAAATGTAAATCTGTTAAATGCCTTTAGTATGGGTCAGTGTATTTTGGAAACCCACACAAAATTCATAGAGTAGCCTGTGTAAGACCTAGTGATATGCTTAGAATTTGTGTTTAGTGTTTGCTAGTTGCTTTGTCCATCATGGCATATAACTATGCAAGAGATCCATTTGCCACACACAGCTGATCCAGTACTGTGTGGTTACTTCACCACCTATAGTCCTCAGCAGCTAAATACACGTGTCTGTGCTATTCTGAGCCTCTCGTGTGTGGATATATCCTCCTCTTTTTCTGTGTGCGTGTGTGCAGTGCTGCCACTGCATGGGTGTGCTCCCCTGCCCTGAGCAAAGATGAAAAGTTTTTGGACTGGTAACCCCCTCTTCCCCTGCCAGTAATCACCCCAGAGCCCTGTAATCCCTGGCGCATGCAGATGCCGCCAGGGGAATATTACTGTTCATAATATTAATCTTCCCTCAAATTCTTTTCTATAACCAAGATGAGGCGTCCTCGAGCGCCATGTTCTTATAGGAATTAAGTGTACTACAAGGGATTCATCGAGAGGTAGATATCAGCTCGTCAGGGATCAGGCCCAGACAGAGGTCGTATCAGAGCCTTGAGGAACACGCGAGAACGCCGCGCACTCCATCTCCATATCCTCATAAACACTCACGCGACATGAAAGTCGGCGCTCCGCAGCGGGGACCCCCTGATCGGCTCCCAGCCCACTTGGATCATGTCAGCTGGATCCAGAGGAGGGTTAAAGCCGCTTTAACGTTCGGCGTCCCACGGGCTGTGATACCTGGCTTAGCGGCAGGTAAACCCGGTGCCACCGACTGAGGACAGCTGCATTGTCTGCGTCAGGTGATCAAAGGCACCAAGCTTTCAAAAATCTGGAGAACAGAAACGAATAGGTGTTACCCGAATGTCCTCCAGCGTCGCCTGCAATCCCTGCTCCATCAGTCTTTCACCTAGGACTGGGGTTTTAGAACATTCATGCGAACATGATTCGGAGGCAGGGTGGGATTTGTGTTTTCTTCTCCCTCTCCCTGACAGCCCACCAGGCTCATAATGCAGGGGGATTTTCTGAAGAATTAGCAGAGCTAATGACTGCAATTTGTTTTAGTAACCAAATAGCTCTCACTAAGGTGTGGTTACTCTAACCAACCACTAAGTGAGTCTTTTAACCTTCCACTGACAGACGATTCACTCCTTTTTGTATTACCATAAAGCTGATTGAATTTACAGCATACATATATAGATACAAGAAACAGTCTAATAAGTGCGAATGTCTATAAAGTGCTCTAAGCATTGAAGTATGAATGACCAACTTGTGAGCTCGAACATTCCACGACCAACCTCCCCAAGCAGCCCCAACACTGTTTATTAGTTAATAGTTTCCCCACCCTCCTTTGATGGCTTGTGCATGTACTTGCATGAAATGTCTGAGAGGCTGTGGAATTGGATGCAGTCCACTGTGGCACGGTGGGTATATATGCAATCAGGAAGCGAGCAGGCGAAGGCGTTGAGGTGCCAGTGGCGTGTGAAATCTGCTGGCGGCGATTGACAGGGGGATGACGGATACCTGTAAAATACATTCATCCATCCAGGAGGGGGATCATTCTCTCAGTGTTACCCAAAACACTCTCAGTGACACAACCGAGGGATTGCCTCTTCTCCTTGGTTAAACCCCTCCCCCCCCAAAAAAAAACAATCTGAAGTAAGACTGAGCTATGATGGAGAGAGAAAGGTCTGGACCACCAGCACATACAGATTGTTTTGATGTCTGTGATACGCGAAGTCAATTATAAAGGCAGAAGCGAGTGTTTGCTCTGTTCCCGGAGCGGAACAACAAAGGCGATATGCTGTAATGGAAACCCATTCTTTGGAAACAGGCAGTATTTACATGCGCTACATTTATGGATGGCCCTCGCCATGTAAAATCCAGCAGATGCCTGAAAATTGACATTATTACTTCATTATGTGTTTCTTGCCAGATCTTGAAGAGAGAACAAAGAAAGATGGAGGAATCTGAAATGTTCTCTATTGATCCACGTGCACCGGTTACTGTGTATCGGTCGCCTGTAAATGGTCTGGCATGGTTTGACCCTTGGCTTTTCTCTCCAGGCGTATTAGTCACCATTAGGTACTCTAAGGTCACCTTGCAATGAGCTTACCCATCCCTGTGGAGGTGGTATAGTCAGAGGGACACTTTGCATACATTAGACTAGCATCTTAACCTTGACCGTGAAAATCTATTCTCCGATAGTTTGTGAAGGTTTCCAAAGGGGGGCTGTAAGGCCTCTGGGATCTGGTCATCCTTCCCCTTCTGCATATCCTGTTCAATGTCCTGTTAGCTATCAGTGTGAATGCAGACCACCAGCCATGCATTGAGTGCATAATTATTCTATTTCCAAGATAAATCTGGTCTATAGTGTCATATCCATCATGGCTGTCACTTCACAGGGAGTAGGGCACTAAATAGAAGCCTTTTTGCTCATATGCACTTCTATATAGTCATCAATTCTCCACAGTCTATTCATTGTTTGGGTTGACAGACAGACATTAATAATGAACGATCGGCCAGTGCCCCTCAAAAAGAGGAGTGCTGTGTGTGGGAGCTCACCCAGGCTGAAGACACATACTGTTTAAGAAACAGCTTCTTCCCTCATGCAACAGGGGAAATCATCCACTTAATTTCACCGCTCTTTTCTCCAAGGAAGCTGTCCTCTGCAAGTGGACAATGTCTGAAGTGTGTTACGATCAATATTTGTGGGCTATCTGACCAAGAGAAGGACCAATATACAAGTGTTAACAAAAGGGCCCAGGCCATACCCAATGTGGGTTTACAACTTGTATACACTGCCAAATGATGTGAAAACAGTGGTTTGGCAGACTAACGTTGCCCAAAGAGGGATTCTGATCCTTGTCCCCGACTTGTTTCAGAGTAATAAACATTGCTTGTCCACTCAGGAGTGACATGAAAAAAAGATTTAGGCACTGGCCGCAAAATGATGTTATGATTATGTGTTATTCTGCTGGACATTGGATTAGGGATGTTAGTCTTGATATAAAGCTAAAGAAAGGCTGTTGGGGCTGATTGAGGTCAGAGCAGGTTATGTGATGTACATAACAAATATATTCTGACAATATTGGAGTTATTTTGAGAGACTGAAACAGTGCCTTACCATCACATCCATCTGGAGTTGCTTTCACATTTTTATGTTGTGCTTCTTTTTGAATACATTCTGTGTTATTTTGTTTGTTGACAGCAAATTGCAATTTATTTTCCCCATATAAATACTGATATAGACAAAATAACGTCAGTTGGCAATATGTAATAAGGCAAACATTGCAATGGAAGCTTATACTAAGTACTAGAACAGAAGGACTTTTAGTAAGGTGTGTTCAAATAGATGGCAATGAGAGGGTTTCTGTCAGTTTGCATGCTTTTTTCAAAAAAAGATAGATTTTGTGTTGAATGGAGGTAATTTTACTCTCATGATTGAAAAAGGCTTGAAAATTCTCACCTTGCACAGAAGTGTTATTTTCTGTCCAATAGAAGACATTCGACAGTCTTTGTCAACTGATATTAGTTGTTTGACAAAAGGTAAAAGCCACAATTCATTTTAAAAGTGCCATTTAAGAGATGCTGTGTATGCGGCTATGTATTTGGGATATATATTAGTTTATAATATCAAAACCCTCCGCAGTCACACAATAGATAACTCAAATGATGGTATAGCAAGCGCAGGCTGAAGTGTTAAGATATGTCATGTGTTACATGCGTGGCTGCCCCTGATGCATTTACAGTAATTGATTCTTTTCAATGATTTTCAGAGCCCAGGCTCCCTCCGGAGCTGCCTCTCCCTTGCATGTTTAAAAGGAGCGCAGGAACGTCACGCATCACTTCCTCCAACAGATACGGCGCCGCCCTGTAATTCAATATGGCCTTTTCACACCTAACCGAGGTGATTAACTGGCCTGGACATAGACGCTGGCCTATGGTATAGCCCCCATGGGTTTAGAACCCACAAACACCTCTCCCCCATCTCTCTCGTCTCCCGATCTCCCTTTAATCCTGTCATACAAAACACACTAATGCACACTCACAGAAGCACTTTCTCACATATACATTATACAGAAACCCACCCCCATACTTGACTCCTGATGCCATAACAACTTATTGCCATTATTGCCAGGTTCCTGATTTGTATATGAATTGTGCCTCTGTTAAATGCACAGTAGAAGGGGATAACATGAATGTCACTGTTTCTTGTTCATCACTGACTTTAGTACCTTTTAAATTATTGGCAGGTTATTTAAAGATTTAACTTTTCAGAAAATAATACATATTTAATATATAATAATTTGTTCATTTAAGAGGACAATGGGTTGCCTTCATCTGGCAATGGCTTATTTATTTTTCCCTCGTTTCTCAGGATTCCATGAAATTCTGTTCTACACAATGCTAACTTGCCAATGAAATAATTCGCACACACACACACACACACACACACACACACACACACACACACACACACACACACACACACACACACACACACACACACACACACACACACACACACACACACACACACAGTACACAAACGAAGGCAGTGAATGCTCTACAGCTCTTCAGCACCCAGCTTTTATGTGCATTGTGCTGGTAAACAACAGAGAAGTTATTTTCGAAATAAAGCAATTAAGCAGATCCAAAATGAACACAACCCGCTTGTAAACCGGCACATGGCAATGTCATTTGCATGCCTTTGAATAACTTACTCTCCAAGGGGCTTTCCTTCAGATGGAATTCTCAATGCCATGCACTCTTTGTTTTAAACACACACAAACAAACAAAAGCGTCCTGGGTGCAGTGTGGTTCACCCCTCCTCCAGCTCCTCCTCCTCCACCTCTCTCCTTTCCCCTCTGTCAGGTGACCTGAAGCAGACTGACAGTGGCTGCAGAAGGCCATTACTCACTGCCGACTAAAGAAGGGTACTTTCTTATTAGATGGACGGAGGGGGAAAAAAAAGAAAAGAAAAGGAAAATAGCGTCTCAAGTTGTGCGCAGATCTTTTCTTTGGTCTTAATTAGAAATGCCATCCATCATGGTCGCAGGGCTTCTATTCATTGGGCTGATTGGGGACATGACAAATGAATATGGGAAAAAACGGAGAGTCAGTCCGGAGCGAGAGATGGATGTCCTCCTGGCGGGGGGAGTGGGACAAGTACAGTTGGCGCTGGCGAGTGGCCAAGGCCCCCGATGCACCCATCACTCCGTGGATCACCTGGGGGTCCATCGCCGAGCGGGGGCAGGCGCGTCCCCTAACCCCCCATTTATTAGTAAATGAACACCTTGTCACAGATACGTTTTCACCCCCACCACCTCTCCCCTCTCTCAAGCCCCAAGCCACCCCACATCCCCCACTCCCCCCCTTCCGAGCTCACCTTCCTAGGCTGAAATAATTGGATGTCAGTCACCGACTCGGAGAGGAGCTTGTGTGTTTCCATGCGAGGATGCAACAAGACTTCCCCTCCATTAAAGTGACTTCTTTTACAACTTCTGTGGTGTGGAACACCCTGAGAGATGTATCACATGAATGTTGAAAGTTGTACTAGTTGTTGTCTGGGTGTAATTATAAAACGGACATATTGAACATTACCCAGCCATTAGACGTGAATAGATTAAAGACGGTTCAGCACAATGCTCGGTATCATTCTGCCCTGCTGTGTTTGCGCCGGGAGCTGGAAGCCCAGTGTGCCTATTGAAGTGTTAAGCAGCGAGAGGTTGGGGAGTTCAGACAGAATTAGACACCATTAGAAAGTATTTGAGTGACACACTGTAAGCCCTCTTCTCCTCCAGACTTTATTAGCTAACTCACTTTGATCCTATTATGCAGGAGACAATTGTTCATCTGGAAATGAAGAAAAAATAATAACGTTATAAAGATTAATGCACCCCTGAACTTCATTCATCCATCCGCCCACTTTTGCATAGACTCGACTCTCATAAAATTTGGAATTGGTTTTTCAATTATTGGAGTGCCTCAGCTCTCTGGCTAAACAAAGACTTTTCCGCGGATCCATTGAGATGAAGTTAGATTATGCATTACCGCAATATCCAATTTAATAACTCCAATTTCTCTTTATTGTTTTCCTGTTTTCATTGTATTCCCTTCAACAGCTAAATCAAGCTGGCTGGCTGTCTGGCACAGACAGAAATACCAGAACTGCCACTAACAAAGACATACACCAGACTCAAGCCAATGAGTGAGGCTGCATAAGCATGAATAAATACAGTCACTCTTCAATGGGGGCGACAAGAAATTAGATTCTTAGTTCAAGTGACTGCGAGACTGAAGAAAAAATATGATTAAATTAATTATGAAGCAAATGAATATTAGTCCCTCTGCTCAAATGGCTTTTAACATATTCACGATCATTGTCAGTTTGTCGGTTTAACTTTTCTTAATCATATTTCATGTTAAAGGCGGCTCTTCTTGTGCTGTGTTGCTTTTATTTAACAGTTTGAATTACAAAATAGTTCCATATGAAAATCTAGTTTTTTTTATTTTGCCTACTGACAAACGCTTTGCATTTTCAAATATTAAATAAGTCTATCATATTTTTACTATATAGTATCAGCTGAGTTTATTCAGCAATGATTCTTCCAAATATATAAAAAAAATTGCAAAAAATACAAAGCTCCTGTCTCCAATTGGAGTGTCACAGTGTATTTTCAAATGACAAGCTCAACCACCTTGGTGTCATCCTGAGAATCTCACGGCTCTGGATACACCCGTTCTTCTTAAATGGAAAAATGTCAATGATGTCGTTCCTAATTTCAAGAATTAAGTTGACGGAGCAGCGTAAACAAACGGTGGAGGAAGTACAATTCACTGTCACATCCCTGCGCTTTACTCTCAAGACAAAGGAACAGGGAAAAAGGGATTGTGATCGCAAACCGGGGAACAGCTGCAAAAAAAGAAAAACACCTCAATGTTTTTATCTTTCCTGTCTCTCTTTGAAGATTTGAAAGATGCTGCGCTTCTCGCGCTTCTGTTTGCAAAGCACCTTGGGAGGGCAGCTGCAGCAGAATGCCAGACAGTGGATTGGGCAGCCCTCGTCCTCCTGTGTGTGTAGTCAGAGTGAATACAGATGCAGGGAATACAAAGGGGAAAAGGGAGTACAGTGGTTTTGGCCTAAGGCTATCCTGAGCAGAGCTCCCCGAGCCTGAGCGAAGTGTGGAGACATTTGTGAACACAGATGCATTTTGTTGTAAGAAAAGAACAGATGAGAAATGATGGCAACTCATGAAAATAACAAGGCCCTTGCATATGATGTTGCACTATGTCTCCCTCGGATATGCGTGGCCTATTGAAATCCCCAACACATTGCTTGCTATGACGTGCCCCAGATAAAAGCAGTGAGGACATGTTAAATAAGGCCATTTGATATAAATCTGTCATGTGAGTCTCCCTCTGGTGCTTGGCTTTGAATGATGTAAGAGCAGAGCTGTTGAGCTGTTGGGTTCAGGGCTCCACGGTTTGGACTTGAACATGTTTTAAGTTTTTGAGGTAATCAGTTTTTCTTATTCTTACCAGAGGGGTGGAATTGTGAAGACATCTGTTATGTTATTAATTTCACATAAATCTTAAGCTCCTCGATGCCTGAAATGAGGCTTCATTCAAGCCGAATTAATGAAACATGATTGTAAGTCCCTCACGTGGAAGGGGCTGTCATACAATATTGAGTTGCTTATAATCACTGTGTAATCTCGGTGTCTGCCAGGGGAGGGCGGTGAGAAAGCCCTCCATGAAACAATGTCTTGAGGAGATCAGAAGCCTCGCCATATCTGCCAGGATTAAAGAGCCAGGAATCTGCTGTGAGTGACTCCCAGGTCGTCTGTAGAGAAAGACACCATTGCAAACGATACGTGCCAAATCACTGTGAAATGCTATAATTGTTCGGATCAGAGTGTGGTGTGTATGCTTGAAGCAAAAATTTGTCTTGACTTGCTGAAGACTCTGTCAGCTGAAGAGTCCTTTGGAGAGGTGTGCGTTTGGCTTGGCCAGGGGTGGCGTTGTACCTGGCGGCACAGCAGTCTGGCAAAGAGCAGAGACCCGGAGGTGTTTTGACACGTTCAGCATCAAGTCTGCAGACAGAGACGGCACCAGCAGCGCCGGCTTCCTGGCACACAGGCCGGCTGTGTTGTCAGGGGCCACAAGAGCACGTCACACCGGGCCAGTGAGCTCACTCTAGGCCCGTCTCGTCACAGTGTAAGCCTTGTGACAGCACCGCTGGCGCGTCGACCCCAATCCAAGAATTCTTGCACACCTGCCCCATGACGCAACTACACACGTCAAAATACTCGTTTTGTAAAGCCGTGCTGTTTTCGCTTGTCAGTGCGGTACCTACCCCTCCATACAAGCTGCTCAGTCAGTGTTAATATCCGCCAATGTACTTTATCTTCTACATCAGTCAGGGGAACATTGTCGTTTTTATCTCAGATTGCCATACGATGCCGTTGCTCCAAACCAGCCTAATTATTTTTTATGCAAAGCAAGGCGAGAGGAGCGGGTGACACACAAATGCAGTTGAGATCGGGATAGACCTCATCAATGTTTGGCTGCGCCCACAACTTAATTAAAATTCACAAGGAGCCCGGCTCCTTTGTTCCCTCTGTGTTGGAGCATTGTTCCTCAGAAGTGAGCAGGAGTACAAATAATGGAGTGCAAACACTTCCTCCGGTGGAGCTAGCCCTTTCTCTAGAGGTTTAGCCTACTTTACTTTTCAAACTGACAGAAATGGGTTGTCTCAAATACGCCACTGCTTCGCTTCATTAGAGGAGTAGCCTGCCTTAAAACAAACAAACAATGCACCCCACTACTCCCTTCCTTGCAGAGGCAAGCCCGCCCCTTCGAAAAGTGTCACATCCCCGGCAATCTGTAATTTTCGGACTCAAGGGGTTAATTGCCTGCCACGGCATCAAAGACAAGTTTTGATGTGCTTTTTGAGGGCTGTCTCTAGTCAAGCTGGAGAGGGAGAGGGAGAGGGAGGGAAGGGGGGGAGGTTGGGAGGGAGGGGGGGGGGGGAGGGAGGGAGGGGGGCACTTGAGATTTCACTCCTGGCATAGCAGCTCAGGCGTCTCCTCAGGTAATCCTGGCTCTCAAAGGCGTTATTGAATTTTCTTGTTTTTCTTCTTCTTCTTTGTCGAGGTGAGTGTGTGTGCGTGTACGTGTGTGTGTGTGGAGAGGGGTGGCGGGGGAGGGGGTGGGTTAAAGAGAGGGAGTCTGACTTCAGAAGGGGTCTGCGGCAGCTGCTTGATTCTCATTCACCTCTGCAGCTCCACGTCAAAACACAGCCAGACCTTTTAAAGCGCCCGACTTTGAAGTGAGGGGAGAGCCTCAAATCCAAGTTCGGGCCGCCACATATGCCCGGCCTGAAAAATTAGCAGCCATGTGCGTCTCCCTGCCCCCTTTGAAGTCTCCCAGTCGGGCTCCTCTGCCTGGACCAACAGAGAAATCAGAGACGATGGGGCTCGAATCCCAGATTAAGATAGTGCTTCTGGGGGAATGGCGGGCCAGCCGGAGCCCCTCTTTGCCAGCGTTTGTTCTCTAGGGCCATGAAGACTTTCTGCCGTGTTAACACTGTTTATCTGACTCTCTTTACAACAGTTCACCAAATTTGAAACATCGAGTTAAACAGGGAATTGTGCCAGGGGAACCTTGTGATCTTGGTCTCTTGAGTGAGCACATGGGACCTGGGTTCTGCTGACACTAGTTACCAACGGATGGTACGAAAAAGAGGGACAGCAGGTTGGCATTAATGGGCAGAGGCCGTGATTCATTTGCCCTCAGGGAAGCTTAAGAAAAGAACAGGGTCCTACATATGGCCCTAGCCCCGGCTACTCGCTGCACTCCTTGGCAGAAGGCTACGCGAAGGAGCCAGTAAAGGCCCTGCAAAGGAGAAAGCTCCTTTCGGAGCCGCGATGTCAGATATTAACCTTGACAACAATGAGCTTGTGCTGCTCTCCCCATTGTAATCTGTCCCGATTAGACGGGTTTGATTAAAAGGGAAGGGGAACACGAGCCTGCTAAGCCCCCCCCCCCACTGAGAATTGCTCTATGGCCCCGCTGACCCCCCACCTACCCAACAGGCCTGTCCTGTCAAGACGGCTCAGCGCTCAACCTCAGACGCTGAGGCCTCTAATCCCCACGCGTCTCAGCCCTTCCTCCCGATCCCCATCAGCGCTACTTTCTCTCTCCTAAGAAGATTGAGAAGACGACTGCTATTTTCTTTTGCCTGGAAGTCAAGGTCCCCGAGGGATGTCACACCACGACAAGTATGCGAGACGTGGGGAGTGATGCAAGGCGAGCCGGCACACTGTCTTCCCTTCCGACAGGCAGATCCGTATCTCACCATGACGAAACCAGGTGTGCCGAGCCCCTGCTTAGCGACACACCTGAGTTGTCTGAGGGTTGGTTTAAACACGTTTCACAGCGATTTACTGTCATATCGCCGGGTATCATTTAAATTCCCTGTCAGCCGTCACAGCTTCTTCTACTGTTTTGGGAGGAAACCTGATGATCACTGTGTTTCAGTGAGTAACATCGTTTTAGTGTCTGCGCTTGTAGACAAGCGACGACAACACACAGGGGTTGGTTTAAAGTTGCCGTGTCTGTTCACACCGGTGTGTGTTTCCAGCCCCCCCCTCCCTTCCCCCCCACATACACGCATTTGGGTGAACCCCTCCCTGCCTGGGTGTCTTGGGTGAACCCCCTCCCCGTCTGGGTGTCTTTGTTGTTCCTTGCCTGGAGCTGGGTGTCGGAAGTGACTCGCTCAGAGCTCTCTCTCCTCTGTCTCTTGTCTGTGCCGTCGCTCTCCTGTTTGGCATCTGAGTGCAATCAGAGAAAGCGTCAGCCAGGGCTTTGAGGTTCAGGTGGAGGGGTTGGGGGGGGGGGCGGGGGGGGTTTGTGTCTGGTTTCAGCTCCCCTGCCGGTTGCCTGTTTGAGCAGTTTGAGAGAGGCAGGGGGTGAGGTGGACTGGGACATGGGCGGCGGGGGTGGGAGGGGCAGGGGTGATGATGGTGACGGTTGGGGCACAGCGGGTGGCCTGCCACTGTGCTGAGATCAGATCTTATCGGGGGGGGGCGGGGGGGGGGGGGGGTAGAAAAAGAGCCCCAAGTCAAGGCTGGGGTGCGGCCATGGGGCGGGGTCTGGTTCATGTGTCAAGAGCAGAAAAGGAAGAAAGATTAATGGTCTCTGTGAAAACGTAGGCCCCGCTCCCCGTCGCCTCACCCTGCCCATCAGCGAGGTGTGGATCACACTGGACAGGGAGAGGGATTTCTTAAGGCCTCTCTGCTGATTGGTTTGGCGTGTCGTATGTTGGGGCCACTGACTGATGGAGTGGTGTGGAGACAGCGGCCCAGCCGGGCCCGGCCTCCGTGAACAGCTCTCCCATTCATGACACTGTCTCTGCTGGGCCTCTGGAGGCTGGCCCAGATGAAAAGATCCTAATAGGTTGTCAGTGAGTTGCAACACTACCGCTCCCCTCAGCTTTCATAAGGCATTATCCAGTGAGGATGTGGAGCTGGAACAGATACGTTTGGTTTGAAAAGCAAACCCCTCCTTCCTGCGTTGTCGGGACATTTAGGGGGAAAAAAGCCCCACGACAGTGCCCGCACTGTGCGAAACCTTTAGAGGTAGAGGTTTTTGGCAGGATTTGTGGGGAGAGAGGAGGAACATGTTGACACAGTGTTGAAGGAGTGTATGTGTGTGTGTTTCCCCAGCAGAGTGGGACATGACACTACTTAATTCACAATATTCACAAAGAATTGTTGCTGTGTTTCTTAATCTAGGACTTGGGTATACAACCCCTAAGGATTGAAAAATATAATTATTCCTAATTACAGCAGAACTGTTCATAGCATGTCAGTGCAGATCAAGGCCAGAAGAGGCTTAAGTAAGGCAGTCTTTTGGCCTGTGTCAGGATTATTATCTTTGGCGGTGACACCCTGGTTACATTGCAGGCTTACTTCTTCGTTTTTATGGTGTTTAAAGAAATGGCTTCAAGCCCACTCGGTGAGATTGTTTGGATCCAGTCCCCATTTCAGCATTGATGTCTATAGAATTTCTGCGTCGTAGGAAGAATAATGTTAAACTTCTCTTTACTAAATTTGAAAAGAAGCATTAAAAGAACAACTGTTACATGATTCAAAAGGTGTTTCTTTTTTGTTTTTCTTTATTAGCACCCTTTGACTATTTTTAAGTACATCAGCCTCTATGGATTGCTAATTTGCTGCCAGAAGTGAAATGTGTAAGTTTCCCTAGTTTCAGAGTGTTTGCTAAGCATATAAATGAGGTAATAAAGCAATGTAATTTAAGACAAAATTAATATGTTTTGTGCCTGTGTGTGTGCCTCTGGGGTTTATAAGCAGGCTGAGCAAAACTGTCAGGGTTGCCAGATTTGAGAAGAAAAAAAAATCCACTTTTCTAATGAACACTATTCAGGGGATTTCAGCTCAATTTAATTGGGAAAGAGCAGCAGAGGAAGGTTTTCCATCAGGACTGTAGGAGGCCATCATACCCTCGGAGGGAATATGTACGAAGCTGCTGTATTGTGCTTCTCAACTGCTCCAATCATCTCACCTTACACTCATTCACACGCAGGCTGGAAGGAACCCCTTTGTAGCACATATCCCAGTCCCCACACGGTTGTTTTGTTGTATGTCAGGACAGCAAATCCCAGGTTTTTTCTTACTTTACATTCCCCTATGGCTTTTTCTTGGGGGGGGGGGGGGAGGGACTCGTCGCCATAGCTATAAGCATTTTCGGTGTAAACATGTTGACAAATGGTCCTTTGTGAACTTTGTTGCCGGTGACATTTATTCAGTAACAAAGCAGTTACTTGAGCTGGCTCCCTGGGCTTGCTTTCCTTTGAGGGGTAGTGATCAGTTGTCTGCACGCCAGCCGCCCCCGGCCACTAGCCCACCCATGATGGGGGGCTCCATGAAGGAACTTATTTATAATTGCAACCAAGGCAAGGTTTCCTAAAAGCATTTTCCCCCCTTAATGAAGTTTACTGGCACTGACGGGCCATTAGTAAGCCAAAAGGTTTTAGTATTCTTTAGTAACATGTTAATATGATTTGTCTTGGCATCCCACAAAAAAAATGGAATTGGCACGAGTAGCCATGAGCTTGAATCCCAATGCCAAATTTGTTGTCAATGTTTTTACTTTGAGGAGGGGTTGGAGGAAAAATGTAATTAAGGTCATTGTTGTGTTTGTCTATTGGGAGGGCTGGGCTTGACTGAAGGCTGTAATTATGAATGATATATCCTCTTTGGCCTGTGTTCTTTTTGTCCCCGAAGCAAAATTGGATTTGCTCCACACACTCCAGCAAGACGCGAGATAATCTTTGACCCGGATTGTCATCACCTGCATTCAGTGCTCAAAGCAAAGCTTTCCTCATTCATTTAGGCCATTCACTTAAAAGCTTGCCATCTCATAACCGCCCATGCTAACACGATGATCACAAAAATGACCGCCCTGCTAGCAGAAAAGGCTGAGTGATCCCATCAGCGTCGAGTTACTTGGCTGCCCTGCTCACTGTACCAGTCGGAGTGGGCGGGGGGTGGGTTGGTGGGTGGGTGGGTGGGGGGAGAATGCATTAGCGCAGCGTATGGTAGGCTCGGGCAGCAGAGTGGGGTGACCCTGGTGGGGTCTGGTGGCGCTCTGAAGCCTCTGCAGGCCTGAGTGCTCCCTCTCAGTGTGGCTCTCACCTGAGACAGCCTTCCTAGCCCCCAACAGAGACGCCTTTCACAGAGCCCCTCCGGGGGCTTCAACCTGCAATAAAGCCACCATTTGATCCCCTTGAATTTAAAATCGCTCTCCTTTTGATTCCCTATTAACTCAGCCCACTTCTGTCCACTTTGTTCAGGAGGGAGGGTCAGATTCCCCCCCTGTGAATGATGGTTTGTTCGATGGGCTGTTTGTGTACAGGCCCAGAACCATGTGTAGGCATTGGGCTGCAGGGAAAATGTATTTCACATTGTTTCAAAACCTTTTCACCAACTGATTCTATGAATGATCTGTTGCTCTCTGATACGTGCATTACTATTACAGCAGGGTGTGTGTGTCTGCGAGGAGGGAGGAGGGGTGGTCTGTCAGAGGGATGAGGCGAAATGAAATGAATAGACCTGTGGACTTCAGAGGCCCAGGAAATGATAGGTTTGTTTTAAAGGCTGATTATTCCCTGGTGTAATGAGCAAAAGTGCACCCATAAATTTGCTGGGGCTGCCTCCGGGCAGTGCCCAGCGTGTCAGGATTACACCATGTTCCTTCATAACACCCCTCTTTAACTGCCAGGAGGATGGTGTTTAAGGAAAGTACACCCCAGGTACCAGACACTCCCTGGCTTCATGCTAATTGAATGCCCTTTTTATCACTGTTGTCCAACGGATTCCTACTGCGAGCTTTGTTTTTGTAATTATGGCTTTAAATATACACATTAAAACACAATTATTTTACCTCGGAGCGCAGGGGAGTGGAGCAGGGGGTAAGGAGTTGCAGCTATTATTAGTGAAACATTTAACAGGATGAAAACCTGCAATCTTTTTCTATTCTGCTGGGGAGGAAAGCTCCCAGTGGTTAACTCCCACTGGTTAGAGGATAATGAAGGATAGACAGGGTTAACATGTATTAGCTGCTACATGATATGTTGCTCAGTCAATCCAGAAGGGTTTATGTCTTTCATCTTGTGTTGCTATTGAATGCTAGGTAACGAGAGAACCTTCAGTTTATTTGGAGATAGTTTGATCATGTATTCAATTTACTTGAGCTTTTTCTCATGTCCCCCCTCCCCCCCTCCCCCAGTGTTACTCCTCTCAAGCGTAGATGTCTTCATATTTTTCTAGCCAATAAGGATGCTCTTCCCTTCTACTTAATGCGGATATGATCAAACCATTGACCTTCTTTGGATGATGGGGGGCTTACTTAGTTTCTCACTCCCCAGCCTTCTTGTCTGAATCCAAATGTCAGGAGAGCACAAACTCAGCCCAGCTCTCTCGGATCACAGGGTTCGCATTTCCTGACCAGTGTCTGTGCCCTCCCTGTCCCCGTGCCCAGCCCAGCGTGCATGTGCCCACGACGCTCTCTCGAACAGGGCAAATGAAAGAGCTCTTAAGCCGGTGCCAGTCACAGATGCCCGCCGCTGCCACCCGCCTGCCACGCCGCCTGCTCTGTCTCTGCTCCCCCCCGCCACCCTGCTGACTGGGCCAGGCCCGGACCTGCAGGTGGCCCCATTAACAGGGGAAAGTGTGTCACTGGAGCTGCCCAGGGAGTGTGAATGGAGCAGGCTGTTCCTGTGGCCGGGCTCCCTGGGAAGGGAAGGGCCTGTGGAAGTGGGACTGCCTTAACACTGTCCCAGCCAAGCCCAGGCCCAGGCCCAAAAGCCAGGCCTGGGCCTGGCCTCACAGCTATCTGTTCCACAAGCTGAGATCAAAGCGTTGGGGCTGGCATATCCACACGGGTCTCTCCCCAGCCTTGCTCAAGCATCTGTTGAACAGGAACAGCCCCACTCTGCCGTGTCTGGGAGGATGGGAGGGGGGGGGGGGGGGGATGGGAGGGGGGGGGGATGGGGAGGGGGGATGGGGGGGTAGAGAGAGAGAAAGAGGCTGAAAGATTCATTGGCTGGATGTGCCATTAACTACTGCATGATTGATGTCCCATGCGACTAATGTGTCACAACTTGAAAAGCACGATGAGAAGGGAAATACTTTCAAACGTATCATCTTGTTCATTTTCGTCCACCCAACGCCCCCCCCCCCCCCCCCCCCGCGCCTAACTCCAGCCCTTGTGTGGACAGTGATGTGTTCGCTGGAAGCGGCCTGGCGGTTTAGTGCCACATGTATGGCACAGTCCCTCGGATGGTAGCCACTTCTGTCTTGTGAGCTCTCCAGTGCTGTTTGGCTGGTTGTGGTGCTAACAGTGCACTTGAAAGGCCACTGGGGCACACATAGGGAAACTGTGTAAGATCAGTTAGTAGTTTGTTCTGGCGTAGAACTCTTGTTGGTGCAACGGAGGGGATGTTATGACGTTGATAGCGATGCTGGGCTAACTGGGTGGGCTGACAGACTGGCCCTGCCTCACTGCCTGATCTGGACATAAGTCATCACAGCCAACTTAGTATGACTAAGTCATTTTGTGGCTGTTAAGTTTAGCTGTAGACATCGTACGTGTGGTATTTGATAAAGTTTGCCAAGGCAGCATCTAAGCTCAACACTCAACGCTACCATTGCAACCGTAAACAGCAAAATGACCCATGGGGTTCATCCTAGTCAGTAATAGTAGTTTACTTCATTGTTTTACAGCTCTGGAATCAGTGAACCAACAGAGGAGCATGAAACTTCAGTTATTGCTGACATATGATGTTTTGTTTGACTGGGACACTCTGGACAGTTGATCTAATTTATTTTCCTTTTAAATAAAAGGCCTCCAGGGGCAAGGTGGTGCTCAGAGACAGACACACGCGAGCTTTGGCCGTCTGTGTGTGTCTACTCATTAATTAGTCCAGGGAATTCCACCAGCCCCCCTTTGGAAAGGGAGGGGGGGGACAAAGATAGCAGATGGACTCTGGGAGGGGGGTTAAGACATGGAGCCGAGGTGGACAGGGAGGAGGAGAGACAGCAAACATTTTTTGGGGAAAAAAAACACAAACAATTGCAGATTGTCAGCATGAAGAACCTCCCCCTCCCCCCCCCCCACATCTCCCCCCCCCGCCCCCCTACCCAAACCCAGCCCCCTCTCCTCACTATGCACCCATCTCTGACCTTTCTGCTAATGTGAGCTTATTCCATACTAAACTGTGTAAATTGTTATCAAACGACTATCAAACTCAATTTGTGTATTTTTTCATGTATTTCTTCGAGGGAGAAAAGGGTTATAATCTGGCCTGTATGCTGTGTGACCCATAAACACCATGTTTGCATTGGTTATAGCACCCCCCCCCCCCTCCTCACGCAAGTAAATACCAAGACTAAAGAAGCTTAAGAAAAGATAAAGAAATGAATTTGTCTCCCTTGAATATAGTTAATGTTGTTTTTTTCTGTTTCATATTCTCCATATGCTTGATTTTATTTGCTGTTATTGTTGCACTTAATCCTTGTGGCTTTTGAATTCTCCTGGGCGTGTGTATCTTAGCGTGGCTATTACACACTGAACTTATCATATTGTTTATGGCCAATGTTTATCATGTACTTATTTGGGATTTCGGCATATATAGTTGTTGTTGATAAAAATATTTTGAAAGAAGTTACTATATTTGTGTCCTTATAAGCCCCTATATGTGGGATTGTGGGTTGTTATTGTTTAATAATAATACATACATTGTCACGCAAACCTATACCATTAAGGCTATATTTTGTTGACCATGGCATTACTGTCGCATTATGTTTACATGAAGACTGTGGAAGAGCAAGCTTAAGCAGAGAGTGCCAAAATCTCTCTAAGGGCTAATACCACAGTCCAATAAGCAGTGCGTGGAAGACAGAGGTAACAGGGCGAGAGAGATAGACAGAGAATGTGGGAGAGAGAGCGAGCAAGAGCGAGCAAAAAAAAGAAAGCGAGAGAGGCTCCCAGGCAGCGTGTCTCCTGGCTGGCCGTCTCAGGCAGCTTGAGTGGTCCGTGACAGCATGCTCCCGCTCCGACCATACGGCCTGTCTCTTTAGCTAACAGCCCAGCTGCACGGGGGAATGTCCCCAGGCCTGACACGTTGACACGGGGCGCCGCGTTGACAAATAGCTGGAGTTTTCACCTCCTGCCGCACTGTCTGCTTCCTGTTAAATCAGGCCTTGCTGACTGTACGAGGGGAGTGACAGATCTGCTGTCAAAGCACCGCTGCTGAACGAGGTCTCTCTGGGTGGCACACTCAGCTGAAGGGGGCTGGAGAGGACCCTGGCTCTCCCAGACACTCGTCCAGAGACCAGATGAGGGCCTCTTGTCAGTTTGGCATCGGCACACAGTGTGGCACTCCAGCAGGTACATTGGACGGCAATGAGACGAGGATCTGCCCAGGAGAGGTGTAAGCATACTGTGTGAGTGTGTTTGTGTGTGTGTGCGCACATGTGTGTGTGGCTCTCTGACTAACACCTACTGATTATGTGTGCGGTTGTCCCAACACCTCGCAACCTATAATGTCTTTAAACACTTTAAACACAATGTCTTCAGACTTCTAAGGAGACGAAACCAGTAATTATCATCCTGTGTGCCAAGTACACTTTTGTTTTCACAACAAATACTAATCCTTTCATTGTGGGATGAAGGGAAGTGGTCGATTCATCGCTGTACCTGTCTACAGGTTCACACAGACAGACAGAAATCTGGGTTTATGGATGTAATTATCCCTGGCCCTATTTACAACCTCCCTGTCTGGTAATGGACTGGCATGTATTTCTTTGTTGCAGGTGTGCAGGTGTTTGATGAGTGTTAGGTGTCGACCATGTTATCTTTGGGGCGGTGGCCCTTGTTAAACCTTTACCCAATGTACTATTCACACTGTGTTTGCACAAAAAGTACTGTGTGTGTGTGTACTCTACAGCTTGTGCCTGTGTCTGCCTGTGTGGGTAAAGGTATATGTGTGCATGTGTGTGTGGGTAGGGTATGTGTGCATGTGTGTGTGGGTAGGGTATGTGTGCATGTGTGTGTGGGCAGGGTATGTGTGCATGTGCGTGTGTGTGTTTGGTACAGGAGCACCGTTGGGCCATAAGTGCGAGCTGTGGACTGTTACAGCGGGTTCTGTATTGATTAATCCCCTCGCCTGTATAACCTCCAGCTCACTTTGAGGCGTCCCTGGTGGGCCCAGTCTCTCCGTGGCGCACACTCTGTGATTAATGCCTATCTCCTGGGCGCCCCTCCTCCCCCTCCTCACCCCCGCACAGTGTCAGGCCTGATTTGTCAGCTCACACCAACTATAGATTATTTCAGGTCTCCTCAACTTTCGGAGTCATCATCGTTGCTTACTTGTTTATGTCCACCATTAAATATATCCCCTCTTTTTTAACCCTACAGTATGGTTGCATCCTATAACCCCCCCCCCCCCCCCCCCCCCCAGCCACAGAAAACACACACGCACACACACGTACAGACACCCCACCACCCCCACCCTCAGCCCATCCCTTGGGTGAGGAGATGCCAGATGCATTAAACAATCCACTTAATAGATAAGCTACAGTGTGCTTGACTTTCTTTTCTTTTCTCTTTTTTTTTTTTTTTTTTTTACTCCATACACTCCTCCTCCCTCCTCCTCCAATCCCTTCCCCCATCATTCCACCCCCCCCCCCCCACCCAACCTCTTCACTCCTCCCCTCATATCTCCTGCTGCTGAAATGGAATTGGATCAAAGAGGTATAGAGGGAGGAGGGAGAAAAGAAAAAAAAAACACCCTCATTGGGTTTTGTTGAAATATTTATAGGTCAGGGTTGACTGGCTAAATTGAATATCTATGCTGATCTCGCTTGCCTGTTTAACTTGCGCTTAGGCAAATATGTTTCCTAGGTGATAACCTTTTATGTACGAGTCTGACTTCATTGAAATGCATAGAGATAAAAATGTGTCACACTTCACAGCCAAGCAAGGCAGCCCAAGACGTTCGATTATTCAAATGATAATTGACCTTAACCTGTAGATAGCGTATATTCTGTAGTCTATCACTCCATTTGCTGTTAAGATATGGAGAAAATACAGCTTTGTCATTTACATAACAAACCATGGTGAATGTCAAGTACCCTGGGCAAGCTATTTGTGTGGAGAATAATAAGAAAAATATATGGCCAATTATTATTTCAACATGTTTTAATAATTTAAATGCTGTTGATGTGTGAATTACTGGCGGCATAGCTCTCAGACCTGTGCTTTGTTCATTCCCTGGCAGTATTATTTTCTTCCTAACAAATGACTTGATGTTCATCTTCATATATAATTTTCATTTCTCTGATATAATGGCTTCTAGTGGCTTGCTGTCAAAAGCTGATAAATTGACAAGCAGTGTCAAGGCCCTGAAATCGACAATGCAGAAATGTTTGCTCTGTGGTTGGCCAAGAAAGAGGCTTTTTTACCATACTAGAGGGCACTCATAGTAATGAATGAATACTTGCATATATGCAAGCGTGGACAAACACACACACAGAAACACACTTACACAAATACAAACACGGCACATACAATCAATTCATACTTTTAAAATACACACTTTTTGATCAGCATTTCCCAGAAAGCAATCCGTCTGAATAATCAAGCCAGGTCATTTCATAATTGCTATCAATACAGTGATTTTTCCCTTAAAGCGAGTCTGTCTGTCTGATCGGTCACTGAGAGAGCCATGTGTACAAATGTTATCAGATCCATCTGTAAAAACACATTAGCTGGGGGCCGATTTGCATAGATTTCCTAACGGAGCACGTCAAACCTTGCTCCCCGACTCTAGCTGTTTGTTTAAAGTCAGCCAAAGCTCTATAATTAGCAGTGTTTAATTATGGAAATGGCTGCAGAGAAATAATTTCAAACACACTCTCTCCCCAGATCATTAGTTACAGGGGTGAGAGAGAGAGAAAAAAAATGAAATGCTTTCAGCAATGAAGGGTTCATATTTCAAGCTTATAGCTGCTAAAAGGGTGTACTCAGAAAATCAATTTTATGAAAGTCCGTTCAGCACTAAAGGGAGTTCCATGCAACTAAGCAATTTTGAAATAATGTCCATGGGCCCTGATTCATGGGTAGTAACAGGACTTTGCTCTCCTTGCCTGGGACATTATCCTCTAAGCCCAGGTCATAGGTCGAACCCTGGTTTAAATCAACCTCTGCTTAGCATAACTCGATTCTTAAAGGGCTGCCGGCAACCCTGGTATGAATAGATAAGTAGTGTTTCCAGAGGTGTGTGTGTGTTTGTGTGTGTATAAACACTGAGGCGAACTAGATCAAAGCTGTGCGAGCTGTTTGGAGACTTAGAAGGGGGGACTAGACCCAACTTTGGGGAATCAAACCTCACCTTGACCCCTTGGAGTTTGGGTTATCACCAGCCACAGTCAGCCTAGGGAGCCTGCGCGGCCACATGCTGACACAGCCAGAAGAAACAAGCCCTCTCAGAGCAGAACACAGAACACAGAGCGCCCCAACTGAAATAGATGCTCAATAAATCCACTCCATATCGCCTCTTTTATAGTCCCCCACATCAAGCACTGTGGCTCTTTTTAAAGAGTAAAGGATAAGGGCTGCACATGTGTTTGGTGTGGTGGCGGTGGTGGTGGTGGTGGTGGGGGGGGGGGGGGGAGTTACACATGGGATATGGCTGGTCCTCCAAGCCTGCTGTGGAGACCACATCACCACCACAGGGCTCTCACACACACACACCGGAGGAAGGGGGCCTGTGACAGGATTAATAGTTTGTTTTGGGAGTGCGTGGCTGTGTGTGTGTGTTGTGTCAGATGGGGGTGCTCCACAGCCTTGTGGCTGGGTGTCTCCCTCCCCGGGGCCTGTTGTGGACCGGCACCGCGGTGGGTGTTTAAGCTGGTGGGTCGTCCTGAGAGGAGACGGTCCATCTGTGTGGGGGGGGGGGGGGGGGGGCGGCCCACGCTCCTCACTGGGGATTCCCATTACCCTGATTGATCGTTTCCTCAAACTCCTCCTTTGATTCATGCATTCCATATGAGCTTTAATGAGCCACCGTCCGTATGGCACCGAGGAGGGCATCTGTGCACAGTCGGCCCTGTACTCTCCCAGTACACAGCTAATGGAAAAAAACACACACCCCTGTATACTGTACACACACTCATAGTCGAACACAGGCCTCTAGGGACACTTGGGGACATGCATCGTCTGTGCGTGTGTGTCCAGTCCCGTCCTTTCCTCGTGGAATCTGCATATTCACCTGTTTATTTTTTCTGTTTGTGCATGCTAAAACACCAGATGAGTGCCTCCCTCCCCGGTACAAGGACTCAGGTTGGAAGGCTGGCGTAAATGTGCACTGAAATGTGAAGTGCTCCTTTTATTTAGTCTCCCACAGAGGAGCCAGACAGCTTTACTGCTGCATACACAACTTTTATTTACAGCCCCGCTGCCTCCATACATTCTCTGTCATCCTCTTTTTATAGCACGTGCAGAATGATAATGATGATAACAATAATAACTACCATATAAAATAACTTAACAGCAGTTGTGGGTCTGAGTGAGGTGAAGCGTATTGGATTGCGTGGTATTCTATGGAATTAAACTTTGGTATGATACTTAGGGGTTTTTACTTTGGGAATAGTTTCAACATTTTATTTTGAATGCTGTGTTAAGTCAGATTGATGTTTCGCAGATGGTTGTTTTGTATGGATGGTGGTGGCTGAGTTGTCTTAACGTTCTTCGGTGCAGAAAACGTGCTCCACACTAGTTTCCTTAGTGTGGAGAGAGGGGTTTACACCTTCAAATGATCTAGAAAAGTCTGTGTACCTATATGTTTGCTTATATAAACACTTCATATTTGCTGAAAAAATATAATTAGGCCTATCTTTTATCGCAAAAAAATTGTACCAATTCTAACTGGCATCCGAAGACACTGATATTTTATCAGGAACAAAAACTCAGTTTTTACCTGTGTTTGTGGTGTGATTCATGTGGCTCCAGGAGTCTTGCTGGTCTCATTTCAAACTACCGTTGCTCCTGTTTTTTGATATTTAGGAGAAATGTCCATGTCGAGACTATTGGACAGTATTACAAAACAATCAAGTTCAAGATACAAACTGACATGGAGTAGATTTATATGTGTGGGAAAATGTTTGTATACGTGTGAATAGCTACACCGGTGTTTCAGTGGAGATGAACTGCAGATGAACTAACTGTGAATAATCCGCCTCATAAACACAGTCTCCTCTGCGTTATGGAACAGGGAGAATAAATGAGCATTTGCTAAACACATTAGGTCAGACCAGCCTCGGCTCATACAGCTCTGCAGTACAGCGACGCATGCAGCGACACACCAGGGTGGCCATGAGTGTGTGAGTATGCGTGTGTTAGAGAGAAAGAGTGGATATTTGTGTATATGTGTCTGCGAAAGAGAAGAAGGGAGAGCGAGTGAGAATGAGTGTGTGTGCTTGTATGCTACATCTGTGTGTGTGTGTGTGTGTGTGTGTGTGTGCAATGTTGTGTCCAACCTACTCCTGGCCTCCAGCAGTTCCCAGAGTCAACCTGGCTGCAATCAGATGCTGTCATCCTACCTGGCCGTGCCAACATCCTGTCACAGAGCCTCCATATTGCATGTGGAGAGAACGGTCTCTAGAGGTCACTGCAGTTCCATCGGTGACAGATGCAGCTGGGGCCACTAGCACACAATAACATGGCCACTTAGACAATAGGGATGAGAGGTAGAGAGAGATAGAGAAATGAAAAAGAAATGTTCCCCAATTTATTTATTTGTAACACAACACTGTCCAATGGCCACCCCCTCCCTCCCTCCCTTCCCCACCCACCCCCCACCCTCTGACCTTGTTGTCATATTCAGGAGAGAGACTGGTGAGGTCAGAGGAATCTAAATGAACTAGTTGGTGCTGAGTCTGAACACTGTCATAGCCTGCCTTTACCTTCTTTAGTGTGAAGGTGATCTGTTTAGATTTACTTTACTAACTGCATTGCTGCACTACTTTACTGTTGCTACTAGATATCTGAGTCAAAGTGAGAGCTGGAATTTGTATTATCTGTACTATATGTAGTTAATACACTCATCTTAAAAGTAAAGAAAAGAAAAGAAAAGGAAAGTTTCGTAAAAAGTGTTGACCACTTTTAGAAAATTCGGTAATACTGAAAACTTAGGCTACTTAAGTACTGGTACAGTTCACCAGTCATAGATGAAAGAGACTCAAAATACCTAAGGAAGCCTCAACCATTCCTCAAATGTTTTCATGCTTTTCACATTCAGTTTTAATCTTGTGCCCAAGTTAAAAAAGGAAAACATGGACCCTGCAAGGCCCCAGTTTCCCACTAATTCTATTACAGTTGGTTATTTTTGAAAGTCCTTTTTCTAAACATTTACTGTCAGTAGAACACTGGGAGCTGCTGTTCCTTACGCTTTGTTTGTATTGTGGTTGTGGTCGCATTGGGGTTGAACCCGCTCCCTCCAGTAAGCCAGTGGCGGATACACGGGCTGCTGTGCCAAGTTTAAAATTAGTAACAAATTTAATATGTTCTGTGCTTGGCATACGGTGCCTCAGAGAGTGCAAAACTGCGCCGATAGTTTGTCACGGGGTCTCGCTGGAAGACCACAAGGAGGCTGACTTTGGAAACTCAGTTGACAGACAGGGCACAAAAGGGAGTGAAATACAGAGCAGATGGAGATAATATCTAGAAAGAAAAGGGACTGTCCCGGGACCACCAACATGAAAGCAGCTCACACACTCTGCTCTTCCTTGTGAAGAAGTGAAAACGTCCTTTCGATGCTCCACACACACTTATTCTCGGAGGCCGCAACCTCAAACCCAAACTATTAGCATGACCTAAATGACAGAACCATGCTTTTGTAAATGGAATAATAGTTGGGAAATATGATTTATGACTTTCATTTTAAGTATCACTATCCCCATAACTCCTAATACAGGGAAAATATGTGTTTTCACTATCAGAGCCCTCCCATATTGCCTTATGGGCTGCTAAAGCATGGAAAAGAACATATTGGTGTCATAAATCTACATTTTACTTTCGACCATTCTAACACACAATATGATTACGCCAGGGACAATTGTGAAGGAGTGAAACCAAAAAGAGGGATTAGGACATGACTGACTCTGACACGAGGCCAATACGTTTTGTTAATGTTGCTGAAGTCATTTCTATGAATAGTCTTCCGATCTTTTTTACGATCTGTCTGTACAGCACCAAATCACCAAATCATCTGTTATATCTTCATCTGCTTATCTCACATTTGAGGGAGTGTGGGATTAATGTGGAATCCCTTTGGATTTTGTAGGTTTGTAAGTGAGAACAAGGCCACTGAATTCAACTTTAAATCATTCTTGTTCAATTGCTTTTTTCTTCTCAACCAGTCTTTTCATATTTGCAATGAGGTTCACTTTTGTGTCAAACTACAGTTGTTACCCCTCTAAATATAACCTTGTATATGAATATGTGCACACATTTATGTTGTATGAATGTTATTTAAATGTTGCTTCTTTGTTGTCATGAATGGCAGTTTGCGGTTAATTACATTTTACATCATCCTTTAGTCAAATGATTAACTTACACGTTAATGAGCATTTTTCAAGCTTTTCTAGGTTGTTAATCTATTGGTTTCTATTTCCTAGTCTTTTTGAGACTCCAAAGCTACAGTAGAAACCAGGTTGTCATCTCTACTGTAGTTAGTACTCTGACCAGTAGAGGGAGGTCACTGATTTATTTCCACCATTTACCACTGTGAGCAGCATTTGCCTTCTGATACAGTCCCTGACTAAGAGTGATTCCACGGAAACATGTCACTTGTTATTTGGAGACAACCACATGAAGGGGGCACAGTGGGGCTTTGAAGGACCATTTATTATGAAGGAGATGAGCATGTTCCCGGGCCAGATTCTTCTGCAATGGGTCATGAAACCTGATTAAATGTGACTTTACGTCAGGCCTTAAATATTTGTCGACCCACCTTTGAAAGACGCGGTAAGCTGTGGCTTCTCTGCTCGTACCACATAAAAGAGCGAATGGAAACGTTTAGAGTTGGGAGTCGTATCAGTCATAGCTGGTATAAGACGGCCAATAAAAAAAATAGTGTAATTATGATTCTCCGTCATTGGAGCCAGCCTGCAGGGGTTTGGGCGGGTTGCCCTGTGCTGAGAGAAATCCCACCCGCGAATAATGGGACCTGTTCTATTTTTGTTGGTGGGGAAGGTGGGGGGGACTGAGTTTAAAAAGCCAACCCTGACAATGTGTGGTCTGTGTCACCTCCCCCCTGCCCCCAGGCCCTACTGAGGAGCTGTTTACGTTTGTACTTTAGAATGTGGAGCGTGTTGTGACTGCCCCCTCTTTTGATGCGTCTTGTCTCGCTGGTGCTCTGCCGGATGGTTCCAAAGCAGCGTCATGACGCTGGCTGGCATGCTACCATGACAACGCCCACTGTCACTCTGCCACCGTGACTGGTTGATGTTGTTGGGATTGTTTCAGACGTTTCTTAGTTGATCAATTATGTTGCTTGTCAAAACTGGTATTTGAAGTACTTTGTGCACTCTCCTCACAAGATGTTACCATGGGAGCAGTAATCACTCCCGTAATACTGTATATTTCGTTCTCAGCATGTTTTTAAGCCTTTGGAGGCCCTAATCTCAACCTATGTAGTGCAGTAGCGTCTGGTGAGTTTGGACAATTTAGACATCAGTCAGGTAAAGAGTCATCTCCATTAGGCGCAACAATCATTTGACTTGCACTCCAGTGTCTAATCCTGCACTGGGGCTTCACACAGAGAGACAGGCCCCCAAGCAGAGAGCGGAGTGAAAGAGGGGTGTTGAAGCTATACTGTAACACAGCCCCGCTGTGAGCCTGCCTTCCTCTTCCTGCATGATGCCGATGAAACTAATGGAGTAAAAAAGCTGCGGGGTGGAACGGAGGAGAGGAAGTGGCCGTCTTCGTACGGGGCGAGCGACCGATGAATATGCTGAAGGAAGCAGCTGAGGGGCCAGGGGCCATGGACACACGGGTGCTGCTCCTCCCGGTGCTGTGCGTCGGCAGTCGTCTGCATTCGTATTGGCTGACCACAAGGTAAGGACTGTTGAATGGAAACGGGAGAAAATGCGGACAGGGTTCAACCTTGATCTTTGCTCCGTGCTCGTTGTCCATTTAAGGAGCTACAAACACTTCAGCGCCATCAACGTTGGGATTTCATGTTTTCCCTGGCTTAGGCTTGAGTGGGAAATCCCAATATACACAACCGTGTCAAAAACAAAGAATTTAGTAACTCTATCCGTGTATTCCACCTCCATAAATCAGCCTACTTTGTACCTGTTTGAGCATGCCGCCTGCTAACCTCGGCGGTATTGTGCAGCGCTGAGTGTCTGTCAGTGATGAAGGGCCTTTTTCTACTGAGTTGTAAGGTTCTCTACGCTGGGATTTATGCCACAGGGATTGTGGTTAGGCCCATGACATGATACACCCTGTGTGAGAGTCAAACACGCACTCAGCAGCGGGCATTGAAGCCCAACAGATGACTAACACAAAGGGGAGGAAAACCCCCAAGTGGAGAGAGGAGATTAAATAAGAAATGGGGAGATTATTGAAGGGCATTAAAATGACACAGAAGATTATGCCGACGTCGTCGTCATCAACGTCTGCTCAAGGTCACGGGCTGAGGAGCTGCCACCTCAGCAGACAGACAGAAAAGAGCGAGAAGATAACAGGAAGAAGCCCGCTGTTTTTTGGGGACAAATACAACAAGGGGGATTGGTGGCTGGCAGTGAGAACTTCTCTTGATCTGGCCTCGGCGGGGTTAGTTATTCAATGGCTTCCTTTGTGTTTTCCTCTCCCATGTCTTGTGTTCGGGACTTCTTGACCCTCTTGTTACCATGCATTGTCAAACACCAGAACACTGCAATGTGTTGGAGCCAATGGTCCATATGCAATGCAAGCAGGCCTAGCCAGTGCCAGCTGACTGATTGGATGATCTGAGAAGTGAGCTTCAACTTCAGCCTGACCTCAGGATGTCGACATTTATTGACCTACTTTGTCATAATGATCAACCATAACCCTACTGTTGATGAAACATAGATGTTGGTAGTCATTGCAATTCCATGTGAGGCCAGGTAGTAGCAGGTAGCGAAGAAGAAAGCTTCCCTTGTGTCCTCATTCTCCATCTAGGCCATCCCTTTGAGCCTAGTCCTGACCTGGCATTCGTGGGAAAGACAGGGAGGCATTAGAAACCATGAAAGCAAACTTATTAGGCCTTGTTACAGAGTGACCCTCGCCTTAATAGTATCACTTCTTTCTAAGCCCCAGAGTCCCATTCACAATTAAGCAGCAGCAGGTGGTTGGTGAACTGAAACAAGAGCAAAGTGGCAGACTTCCAGAGGACAGGCCTTGATTCCCTTTCCACATCAGGGTCAGTGGAGACTCCAGTCCCCACCAGCCCCCTGTCTCTGAAGGAGATGCCGATCGGAGCATTCTCCTGGCCTTGGGAACATTAGGCCGGAGATGGTATCTATCGCCAAGTGCCACCGCAGCAAATTAGGATCAGGTTGAGGACATAGAAGAGGAGGGCAAGGGGCGCCGCAGTAGCCCAGTGCACCCAAAGGACAGCTCTGATGTTGGTAGGGGTGGGAGTGGAGCCTAGGCCCAGGTTCTGGAGCAGAGACTGAGGGCCAGCAATGCTCCAGGTCACCTGGAGGGCATCGGAAGTACCAGGGGTCGCAATGCAATGTCTACCCTCTCCACACAAAGCCGGCTTTTCATCCCAACTCTGGACACTCCACCGAGCCCATAATTATCTTTGACAAAACTCATTAGCAGAGACCTTGTAGCGACATCGGCAACCAAGAATTCCATGGAGGGAGACATGCACAGAAACAATGTCCCATACACATTTCATTGCGCCCTTTGACAAAATGTAATGAAGTGTGTATATTGTCCCCATCATCAACATTTGAACCCTGAGCCGTTGGTACAAAGACTTTGTTTTATGAGCCCTCTTTCCCCAGCGTGGGACACATCAAATGCCACCTCCACTTTGGCTCTTTTGTTAGGCTGGGGGCAAATTGTTGTTTGAGATGTTGTTGTTGTTATTATGGCTCCTATTAGTAAGAAGTGGCCATTGCTGGTGTGTCAGATCCATCTGATTGTACATCGCAGGCACATTCTCATTAAGTGGAGGCTCAAATGTGATGTGTGGATGGGATGAAAAACCCTGATAATACTTTCTCTGAAATTAACCGCTTGCCAACCTTTGGCATTGTAATCCACAGAAGACCAGAGCAAAGGACATTTTTACAGTAGTTCGGTCTGTGTCCTTGTGTGCCCATTGGAACTGCATTAGAATGAGTTACAAAGATGAATTGTGAGATGTGCAGGCTTAATATTAAAATGCTTTCATATTATTCAGGACAATGCATGGTGTCTCCACTGTTGTTTATAGTTCTCTCCAAAATACTTTGTGTATATATATATTCATGCTGATAATCCGATAGACTTGTCCTTGAATCCCGTAAAACTAAAGTGCTAAATCACACACATAATTCACACACAGACACAGCCATTTGTTACATGCCAAAGATGAATACATAACATTTACATTTACATTAAATGTAGTCATTTAGCAGACGCTCTTATCCAGAGCGACTTATAGTAAGTACAGGGACATTCCCCCTGAAGCAAGTGGGGTGAAGTGCCTTGCCCAAGGACACAAAGTCATTTTTCACGGCTGGGAATCGAACTGGCAACCTTCAGATTACTAGCCCGACTCCCTCACCGCTCAGCCATCTGACATAACCTCATTTTAAAATGCAAACTCAATCTGTCTTGTGAGCCTAACGTCCTGATACTTAAGTATTCACTTCATGTTTTGTGTATACAGTAGACTACATATATAAAAGGGTTGAGCTTCTGCATGGCATCCATTACTTTAAAACGATGCATAGCGTCATTACTTTAAAATGGTATGCATCCAAACCCAAAAGGCTGTCAACCTAGAAAAGGCCCACAGGTCAATGTCTGACAGCAGGAGGTTCGACTGCACACTTGTGGATGAATGTTCATTATTTGGGCAGCACGAGCGGGCGCGCGCCTGATCCCTACAGCTTGTTGTTGTATCCCTGACAACGTCAGATATCTGTCACTAATAAGGCATGGTCACGGCTCATATGATTAATTTTCATTTCCGTACCACGGATAAGAACGTCATTTTGTTAACCCTATTTAAGGATTCTTGTTTACTGTGTAGGCCTATCTTGTTTTTTTCATTGTCAAAGATTATCCAAAATCTGTTTTGGATTAGGCCCTGCAGGCACCCCTCCCCAAATTACAAAATAATTCAGGGATCGGAAGAACACGTGTATTAGTGACTTAGATCCTACATAGCCTACCTAACTTATTGTTTCAAAACATTGTTTATCACAGAGATTTCATTCTAATAAATATGTCTCGTCTCAGATTAAAGATTCAGCACAAACATCTCTTATATTCGTCTAAAACCAATCCTAAAAGATCAAATACTACTTTGCACGTGAAATGATTTTTGTTCTTCACATGCATGCACCGTAGTTCCAAAAACATGAACATGTTTATGTGATGTTGCAAAGAATATATCGTGCATTTTCCTGGTTCTTGACTGAATCCGATGAACTATGGAATAACAGCGATTCGTTTATGGGCCTGTAAACTGCAGGCACACATACCCATATAATTATTGACTCAGGGTTTTCTTGCTTTAGTCTTGTGTAATGCACATGTAAGACATACTAATTGATCTATTAGCAGTCTAAAACAGACGCTGATTAGTAGAGTACGCCTACTATGCCATTATCCAGGGGTTCCCCCAGGTACAGGGCCATCCTCGTAATCCCATTGCGCATGCATCATTACCTTCAATAATGTTTGGCAGTTTTTCTATACAACCCCCATTTTAATTAACTTCGTTCTAAATATTTTATATACTCTCCATGTGTAATGTATAGAGATCCCTTAGTTACATGTTGTTGGTATACTTTGCACATCAATGGATGTACTTGTTTGTGGTATTTTTGGAGGGCATCTTGAAGATGAATAAGATAACTCATGACGTTCACAAAACATGTCATTTTGGAAAAATGAATTTGCACATTGTGATCACTCCATATTTTCATGAAATATAAATATTGGCTCTGAAATTCCATGCTATGTGATTTTCCGTTATTCTCCTTCTGATTCTTTTAATCAAAACAGTATTCAAAATATGATTTCCTGAGATTATATTTAGGGAGATTTCCTGAAACATATCTTGCCTGTAGGACAGATTGCATTCAATGCTGATCTT
Organism: Osmerus mordax; assembly: GCF_038355195.1. NCBI lineage: Eukaryota > Metazoa > Chordata > Actinopteri > Osmeriformes > Osmeridae > Osmerus > Osmerus mordax. The sequence continues at coordinate 13,211,674 of NC_090062.1, read as the reverse complement.
GATGGATAATCTGAAATCACAGTCGGATGACCTTTAATAAAAGAAAATCACATAACTGCGAGGATGCTCATCACGCCATCCTCACTTTATGTGGCCTCATGGACATAAAGTCCCTTTTATACCTTCAAACGGAAAGGTCTCCATAAATGGTGCAGGAACTTTAATGATTGACAAACTGTGTAAAACAAATCAAATGAGGTGAGAAAATTTGAAGTATTCATTTGCCGGGTCAGTTTAGGCCTGTGGAGGTCAACCCATAGCGTACCCTTTCTTCATAAAAATACAGACTTGTGAAACACACTATTTTATAACCAAAACAAGTTCATGATTGTGTTGGCCTATTGGGCGGATTTATATGCTTGAAAAGTCGACAAATGACAGTTATGAAAGAACACACGTCTCTGTTACTGTTTGTTATCATTGTCATCATCACCCCTTTCACTGGGAAGTTTTGTTAAAAACCCAATTGCGGTAACATAGTGCATGCTCAACTAAAGTCCCCCATTGGCCAAGTTGTCCAAACCCTCTCTGAATAATACTCTTATGACAAGCTTTAATCCCCTAAATCCGACCCTTTATCTTTTTGTATCTTAGTTTACATGCTTCGTAAAAGGTAATTTACTGCAGCACAGTTTTTGCCTTATGAAATAGGTTAACTTTTTAACGGAGTCTTGTGTTAGATTCATAAGACCCTTTTCAGTTTCGTCTCATGCTTTCCTGGGGTATCAAGTGTTTTTTACACTACATTGGAGAGGGCATTCATATCTATTCGATTTGAATCAAGTTCTAATGAGATTTCTCAGATTACAATATGCCTACTTTTAATAGGCTACGTGTTTCATTGTCAGAGCCAACAGATTGAGCTAAATGCCTATTGACTTAATTCATATATTGATCATTTATAAGGTTTGAACAGACAAAAACATCAAAATCAAAGTAATGTAGTCTAAATGTGGTGTTGGAATTTTCCTCCTGGGTTTCATCCTGCAAATGACCCTTTAATTAACAACAAGTATTAAGTTATTGCAGCGGCTCCCTGCTCCGGGGACAACGCAGCATTCATTCGTATTCCTGCCTCGTTGGTTGCCTGAACAGTAACAAAGTGTTTGATGTCACTACTGATTAGATGTTGACAATGAAGAGATGATGTCCCCTTTCTTCCCCGTCTTGTAAAGTTCATTCACGTATTCTGCTGAATTATGACCTTCGAACAATGCTCCTGTATTATGCGCCGAGTCAAAAAGATAAACTTTGATCAAGTGCAAAGCCTCAAATGTTTTAATTGGCTGACTGAAAGTTCATCTGGAAATCATGACGCTGAAACGAGGGTCTTGGAAAAAAACGCATTATTATAAAATATTTTCATGAATGGCAAACACATTAAGCTCACAATGTATTTGTGGAAAACAACACAATTTCTTCGGGTTAACACTCAATAGTCCTCCAGACGCGGTGCTTATCGTGAATAGAGAGACCAACAACAAGCTAAGCATCTGTCACTTAAACCAGGCAAAAAGCACATAACCACGATTGAAACATAACACAAACATGTAACAAAACAGTAAAATGACACATACGAAATAAATAGATTGAACACAAAGTAACAATAAATACATAAATAAGATTGCTACACTACGATTGCCAATTGTATCTCATGTGAATTGACCGTCCGTTCTCATACCGTACATTGCATTTCAAAGTCTTGCATAAAGTCATCAACACCATAAAAACAATATTGTGCAAAAGTATGGCTGCTTCCACAGTTTGAACAAGGTCAGCGTTCCCTGCGGTAGAGCCAAGTAGTTCCCAGGTGTCAGGACGCTCGTTGTCATCCCATGTTCTTAGTGCATAATATTGGCTAAATAAATGTCCCATTGCTCAAGGTTGGAGTTTCCATAAACCTATAAAAAGAAATACAAGAAAATAATTTGTATAAATACATGTATAGGAAATGCATTGATACATTTCCAGATAATGTGACTGACTTGAGTACTATTACATTACATTACTATTAGTTACAGTCCAACCCCAGTCTAACCATTGGTAGTCTAGAATACTGAAACTTTGGCTGAAAAATGTCTATAAGGTAATCCAATACTTATTTTATATGGACATTATGGCATGACATATGTAATACCATCAACCTGCGAGTTGCGGGACAACTTCAACAGGATTGGATTATCAGATGGTTGTTCAATTGAAGTGCACTACAAGTAACATTCATCTACTGCTCTGAGTGTGTGTTTGAGACAGAGCTTGCAAGCTCGGCAGTGAGGTCAGTTCTTCCATGTCATTGCTCAGTGGCTCACCTGCCTCACCTCTTCATCACAGGTCTGAAGGCAGTGACCTTGTCATCCAACAGAGTCACACACGTGTCACTGAGTTCCGATGGTTCTGTCTCGGCCTTCCTACTGGGGAACCCTGAAAAGCAACAGTCGAAAGCCTCTTAGAAACCTGGAACTGATAGCTGTTGTGAGGAAGTTTCAAATGAATAAAATGACTAAATGTAAATGAACATAATGCATCTGGACATCTGAACACAGTCACATTGGCAAGTGTTATTTGTCAATACGAAATAAATATATATACTGTCTTACCTTCAATAGTGGAGTACTGGCATATGTCAGACAGTGCTGGGTAGGAGGAGCAGTGCAGTTGAAGAGCTTTGTGACTGTAGCTGCCAGCAGTGCTGTAGAGTTTGGAGTGCAAGGTTGGGCCCTCCTGGAAGGGATTCTCTGCGTTGGACACCTGGCTAGTAGGATCCTGGAGGCCTCTGAGGGCCCCACACTGTCCGCTAGGAGTCCCAGTGAGCCTGGTGCCCTGGAGCTGGCAGTCTCCAGCTGTGCTCCCTGTTCTCAGCTCAGAGGCCGGGTGAGAGCCCAGGATGACCCCTGTGGCAGCAGTACGGGCCAGGGACCATATCCGGGGCTTGTCCGCCACCCCGAAATGAGCCAAGGACATGTTTCCCACAGGGGCAGCGATGGAGGAGGAGAGGGGCTTGGACACCATGGGATCCAGGAAGTCAGAGGGTAGGCCAGGTGCACTCTTGATGCTGCAGTGGAAAGGTTGGAAGCTGTTGGGGAGGGGGATCTCAGAACTGCAATCTCTCTTTGGAGGAGCTGCTCCCATGGATCTGTCGAGCTCCTGATCTTCTGGTGTCACCTTCTCACAGTCACTGTCCAGCTTGTCACAGTCTTCCTCATCCATGTCTTCCAGGTCACTCAGACGCAGGTCCTTCTCCTCCTTACAATCACTGGAATCTGGAGGTCAAGGTGACAGCACATATGGACAGTTAAAGAGTGTAGACTATTGTTCACATTTTCAATACAATTTCCAAATACTGTAGGGTCTTGTTGCTACATCTTGAAATATTATAATATTAAATATATTTAAATATTTTTTCTTTTGGGGGGGGGGGGATTTGCAATGTATTTGCAAAAGATTAAAGTGTGATCACAACACATTAAAAAAAAATCCTATTCTAGTAGTATCGCACCTTTAGTGACACATTCTTGATCACTCTTATCCAGGTCATCTTTCCTATCATCCCCAGCTTTATTCTTTGGTGACCAGGTCATCTTGTTCTCCTTCTTTAGTCTCCTCCTGGCGTTGGCGAACCAGGTGGACACTTGGGTGAGGGTCATTTTGGTGATGATGGCCAGCATGATTTTCTCCCCCTTGGTGGGGTAGGGGTTCTTACGGTGCTCGTACAGCCATGACTTTAGGGTACTAGTGGTCTCACGGGTGGCATTCTTCCTCCTGGCTGATCCATTAAAGTCCACAGTCCCATACCTGCAACACACGTCAGCCATTAGCCCCAGAAGCAAAATACCTCATACACTATTGACACAAAGCTTCTGTCCTCTTGCGTGTTGACTGAAATGTATGCAGCTTTGGTCTAGAAATCAATGTTGAATTGATATGATCAGAAAGTGGTTTATTCTGTAAATTGTGCAGAGGCTACATAGGTGTCCATCAAACATGACACAGTATTATCACAGTGTATTATCACTTTTGTCGCTTTTATGACTTACGTCAATTGAAGTCAGTGGATAATTTGGACCAAGGTGAGTTTGAACCTACCTGTCATATTGGTATTGGCCCAGTGAATGGTCATAGGGGTAATAGGCTGCAGACTGGCTTATTCCAGAGTGCAAAGTGCCAGAGCCATCTTTAATTTCATACTGTGGATTCTGTTGGGAAAAAAAAGAAAGTTATGTCGTTGACAAAAATATTTGCATTAGTTTTTTAGGTAAATATTACATTTGTTGGACATTTCCTATATAATCTGTTGATTACATATGAGAGCGAGTTAAACATATTTTTCATTATTATCCTCAAACCTTCTTTCTCCAAACTCTAAATAATACAGGAAAGCTCTGATAAATATTGTGTCCTGTGTTCTATCAAAATGTTCAATCTGCTAGATCTGATTCCCCTAAACCCTCCGATTGAAATGTATAAAAGAAAATTAATGCCGACTGATTAACATCCAGGTTAATCGATCGAGCGGAGACACCCATACATTATCAGATTAAACTGCACCTACCAGCGTTGAGTAGATAGCCGAGGGGTCGGTACTGTAGGGAAAGTAGTTGGCATAGTTCTGGCTGGCGGCGGCCGCGGCAGCGTAGGGCGAACTGTACATCCCTAGAGCCGCGTTGAGCTCGGTCCGTGTGCTTGCCAAGAGTCGGTTCTCGTAGGATGGGCAGCAGAAGGTGGCGGCAGTTTGGGACCCGCTTGTCCCGTCAGAGACCGACCTGGAAATCGAATCGCAGCAAGTCGTACTGGGGTTTGCCGACACGAAAAACTGCATGAAAAGAATTGTGGATAGACATGTCATTCGCGTTTCCCGTATAAACTGTTATCTGGATATTGTTTTTTTGATTTAGATAGTAGGACATGAACGGTAAGCCGACGTGCTAGATGTGTAGATGTGTAGGCTGTATTTGTAAATATATCCTACAGGCTACACTTCAGTGTGTTAATTCTGAATGTTTAATCGCAAAAACATTGACGTTTTGGAAATAATATGCCTGCGCCTATATCTTTTAAATTGTAGCTCTAAAAAATGTCAAATTCGACATAAGTACATTTCCAAAATACCCACCCTATCGGATAGTCTACATTGATGACGCAATTCGACTTTACATACGAAATAACGTAATGTAATAGGAAATATAAACACAACACTTGAAGTAAAAGTTTGACGGGGAAATAACTTTCCTAATTGAATTGAAGTTCACAGAACTTTTGTCTCATGCAATAATCCAGTTGTTGCCAAACAAGCAAAAACAAATCCAAAATTGAAGATGATAATATCTCACTCAACACATTTCAAGGACCTTGTCCATACGTATACAATAGTTTATGTTCAATATCTGGGCAATTAAACGTTATTACTTTATTATGTCTTGTTACCAAAACAACACGTGAGTTCATTTATAATTCAAAGTAATTGGACAGTATGTAGCTATATTGATTCATATTTAGATTCATGAAAAGCTCCTAATGAAAATACTTGTCAATACTATTAAAGCAGCTGTCACTCAGCAGTGCTGCATCTGAACAGAGTAGGAGCTTTTGGAATATAACATAACAAATATTGTTTAAAATGTAAAATAGATAATACTGATATATATTTGGAAAATATCTTACCTGTGAAGTTGCATTGTAGGGATATCCAAACTGAGAGAAAGACATGGCTGCTTCTTTTGTTACCATCAGCAATATTCTTCACCCTTGATCGATTGTAACCAATTCTACTTCAAATCCAACTCCTTACACACATTTCCACGCACGGCCTTTCGCTCAATAATAGATGATTGCACTTAGGAGGGAGACTTGAGGCTGTTACCAGCTGCAGATAGTTTTATATGAATGAATAATCCCCCCAAAGGAAATGATAAGAAAATGAAATTAAGCGTCATTAAGTACAAAATTGTTGTTGTGTTAGCTGAAGAAGGCTTAAAGGATAACGTAAGACTTGCAAGATATGGACTCTGCTTGTGCTATTATTTGTGCCTCTATAGTTCTTTAGCATTCACCCATGCAAGGGTATCAGTGTGACGTCATTGTAATCCCGGAACGACAGGACAGCAAGGATAGAATAATGTCTTTGCCAATCACATCTAACATAGCGTTTTCTTAAGGTGCAATGTGCACGCCATGTCCCTTTGGTTTTGCACGATAGAATTTCTTGGTTTATAAGGAGTATAAGAAAGTGTTATTTTTTGGCTATGCTCAGCTACACCATATTGTTATTTTTTGTTTTCAGAAATGTATTCAACGTCAAGACAAAACCGGCTTGTGAATGTTATTGTATGCCTACGTACACTCTTTTGTAAACTTCAAGTCACTCTGGACGCCTTATACATTTTCATCCTGCTCAAGTTAATTTGTATTGTGAGAAACCCAGATATCCTACCTAATCAGTTGTGACATCTCAGAATACGTTGATATACCAGAATTCTCATAAAACACAGCATTTATCATACAATCATTTCACTCCCACTTCATCACACTTCACAGCTCAAGTGCTCAGTTTGTTTATGTCAGTAGTTGAATCAAGAAGAACCCCAGAAGCCTTCACAACCTCTGTGCGCCTCTGTCGGTCCGGCCAGAGGTCCAACCCCAAGTTAATGACAATGATGTTCCCATGTTTCTCTATTAAGGAGAGGGGCAGTCCCAGAATGGGAGGATGGAACGGGTTTGGCAGGTCAATAGAAGAGTGATTGATGCGTGCCTGGAGACCTACGTGACCATTACGCATAATGCGTAATTGCATCAATTAACAAATGGATACATGCCCTCGTTTAACCAGCAAGATACGGAGTGAAAATATGCCTTTGAGGTGAAACTCAAAGAGCTGTGTGGAAAAAAAGTATTTGGAAACACTGCTCTCCGGTCTAATTAAATACCAGTAAATGGGGAAATGAGGATTGCATTTTAATTGAATAATGCTTGGAGTAGGCTATGTGAAATAAATAGCGCACCCTCGCTGTGAATAGATTGAGAAATAATTTTAGGCATTATTAGATAAGCACCCCAACCCGTACCTACTTTCCCTCTCGCTCACTATCACGCAATTCAGTGTTATTCTAAGCGCTCTTTGGTCGTGCGCGCACGCGCAAGCACACACGCGCACACGCGCTCCATAAACACACACAGAAACAACAATGAGCTGAATTATGATTTCTCGATTCAAACACAACTATTTTCCATTAGCAGAAACAATGGTGACGACTCCCCTCAGTATCCCCAAACGCCACCCACTTGATTCTCTCCATCCAAGATTAGAGCGTCTAGATTGATATACTGTAGTCTAGTAAGAGTACAATATTTCAGTGCCTCTCTAAACACATGGAATTCGCATTAAATCCCCCGAGACGCATCTGCGATTACGAGCTTTCTCTTCGAGTGGCGCCAGAGAGCCGCCGGTGGAGATGGGATGCTCTCTTCAGAGATTAACCGGGGAGATAGAAATTTGAACGATATTTTTAAGGCGAATGGCTGCCACTGGCTGTTTCCAGGTAGAGGGAACGCTCCCTTCGATGGGATTGCAGTGGAACTCGTCTTCTGGCTGTCTTGGTGTCAGTGCTGGGAGGGATAGCATAATTATTCCTCAAAACAGTCCCATGAAGGTGGGATGCCTAAATTGTATAACTATATTCACAACATAAGCAAATGTGTGAAGAGAAGTTGTGTCCTGTCATTGCTTTCCCGTGGTCCATGCACTCCACAAGGGCATGCATGATGGCCCAAGTGCATATGGAGAGACTTATGCATAATGCATGTGCAGCAGTCACTGTAAACCCATCTGAATCAACCAAAATTAACTCTAATTGTGATGGAACTTAAGCCACTCTCTGTGCTGTTTAAAACATAAATATAAAGGCTATACATACTTTTTTTTTTGTATCTAGCCTACTAGGCCAACCACTTATAGTCAATCAGTAGCTCAGGGTTTATACCAAACACACTTAGGGATATTTAATGTCCAGATCCTTCAATCTTCGATTTAATAAGCAGCCACCGAGTGGATTTCTTTTATTGTGAGACGTTTTAATAGTTTCTCCAGCCAGGATCTTTTGGTAACTACTGTGCTTTATGTTCAGATGATCTCCCATGAGCAGTCGAGAGAGGAGAAAATCCCACACGGCCAGGGAGAGGCTAAGTCAACACAGGGCGCCCATACTGCATGGATCTTTCTCCCACTTAATACATTTCTTATGCTGATTTAATGAATCACACAAAGCTTTGGTGCTTTTTCATCAGATATATGAGGACCTTTAATGAAATGGCAATAAGGCAAAGCAGGCAGAGAGAGAGAGAGATGGAAGTAGGACGACAACCAGTGTACTGTATGAGCGCAAACCTAGAGGTGAGCTCATTAAACCATACTCATATCCAGATGAATCCACAGCTTTCATGATCCCAAATTATTACCCATACCTGACTCAGGGAGTGTTATTAGTATTGCTAATTTATCCAAAATGGAAAGAAAAGTAATAAATATTCTAATGAGACATGCTGAACTGTTCGTGGATGTGGCGACTCCAGTGGCCGGTTAAATCCTAAACAAACATGGCAAGGCTGGTGAATAATTTGACCACACAGGGGGAGTGATTAAGACTTCATCTACCCTGGGAAGAATAAGGAGGATATCATAACCATTATTACAGTAAGGTCAACCATCAGTGAATTACCTGAAGAACATTTTTGTGAGAATAAAGGTGTATCTAAATGTATTGTTTCTTATTACAGGAGTAAAATAAATAAAGGGCAAAAATAAAATATTTCATTCATGCTTAAAGATAATAGGGGCACATCATGCTTTGTCCTTTTTAATTCAATAATCTTTATCGGATATTGATTGATATTGGATCTAAATATGGCTTAACTTGAAGTCCATGAATGCACAACAGTGTAACAGTACTATAGCAGTCCACCCCCATGTACACAACCCAGTAGCCCTTGTTGTGTGTGTGTGTGTGTGTGTGTGTGTGAGAGAGAGGCTGGCTGGCAGAGGCCCCTGGAGGCTGTACTGTAAAGCTATCATCAGTGGTGGTGTCAGGGATTTGTAGCTTGTCACTGACAGAGAGCACTGGCAGTGACTCTAGGAAATAACTGCTTATAGAGAGCCTTGCTTGCTCTGTTAGTGTGTGTGTGTGTGTGTGAGAAAGAGGGAGTCTATGTTCTCCTCAGGGTATCTGGCAATGTGTGTGTGTATGGGTAGGTTGTGTGGTGATTGGCAGTGTTAGAGTGTGTGTGTGTGAGGGTGTAGGTATCTATGTGTGCCATCTTTCTTCTCAAAGCCTCAGGCTGTGTCTGTGTGTTCTTGTTTGCAAAATGGTGTACGTGTCTATATTGGGCGTGTCACAGCTTCTGTGGTGGCATTTTGGGGGTTTGTATCTTCCTTCATCGTTCCTGCTAGGACACGCATATGTTCAAATATGTATTTTGGTCCAACGAGTACGTGGGTGTGTGTGACTGTGGGCCATTTGTACATCTCTGCTGCATATGTTTGTGGATGTGTGGTCTCTCCCAAGATGGCTGCTGGCTCCAGTCTGAACTTTGCCTTGAAGGGAGAGGACCAGCAGTAGGCACAGCGGCATCATGGTCCATCTCCCTGGCCCGCAGAAAAAGGGAGACACGTCTCATTACTGTCACTCCAATTACCCTCCAGAGCCACAGCTGTCAACGCTGGAGGAGGGACGGTTTACATTAACATGACCGTTATGGGTTCTCTGACAGTATGTCCATCTCTCGCTAAAGCCAATGTCCCCGTGTGATTGTATAGCATATCCATTGACATCTATAGTTGTGTTCCTCGTAAGAAGGATGCTACCAAGCAAGCAGGGTTTTTTGTAAGTTGAGTTTCATAACACACTGTTACCACAGGCTCATGACCTCTCTCTCTCTCCCTAACCTTTTCGGTTCATCTCAGGAATGTGAGAAGTTGTGGGGCAAGGGTGTGTAGAGGACTCTTCAGCAGGCTAGAGGATGGAAGTGTGAAGTCTGGGACGTATGGAGCCTGTCTGCCGACCAAACTGACCCTCACCCCCCCCACCCGCACTCCT